>NC_140590.1:1591649331-1592249331 GCF_964204655.1 Triturus cristatus
TTAGGGGAGTAAAGAGTTTCATCATATACTCATGCTTGTCCTTTCGCTAGAATATTTTAGAAAAATGATGAGCATGCTTTGTTGCCCAACGATACAGGTTAGAATCTCTAGTCACTGGTTCATTTTCTGACAGACATTCATAATTGGAATAAAACAATTTTATTGAACTCTGATTGTAAAACAAATTCATAAACACATTACAGGAACCAATGCAACATATGGGAATACCCATGAGTTTCGTATATTCACACAAAATTGGATAATGGACATTATAATTGAAAATGCTCTGTGCTCGGGGTGCATGAGGGAATCTGCTCACATGGGGCTCCTTATTAGCAGCAATAGTACTGGCATTGTTAACTCGCTTTGGCAAAGCAACTTCGTCCAACAAATAGAGGTCTAACATCCACCCAGCTACAGAAAAGGCTGAAAAAAGGAACCAGAAGGCGAAACCTGAAGAGACATTTTGATGAAGTCAAAGAATGATTTGGTAAATCCTGGCAATGGTTTGAAGACTAAAGATCTCTTAGGCATCCAGTTGACGCAACAACGGTCATTGTAGCTTTCGAGATAGGGTAGTGACGATTGGATAGGATCTGGAAGAGGCATGCACGATGCTTCTTGTACTGACCCCTACTGGATCTGGGGCGAAATGAGAATGGCGCAGCAACCCTGTAAAATTGTCTTGGTAGTCTTGGTAGTTACCGCAGCCTTTTCCAGAGAGCTCATTTGTGAGAAGTTGGCCTAGTATATCATGTCCACTTATGTAAGTGGGCACCCTGCACCAGTCCAGACAACCTTTATAGTGATTTAAGAGGTCTTAGACAACCTTAGTAAGCTCTCTAAGTGGTTGCTGTGGAGAGCAGCCTTCAAGCTTAGTCCAGAAGGAGTGTAAAGCAGCTTGTTTTACCAGAATGCAATCTTATATGTATAGATTAAGTGAAAAAAGAACCACAAGAGGTATTTATAAAAATTTGTATTTATTATATAATACTCTCTAACACATACAAATATCTCCTACCCGGAGATATGCACAATGCACACAATACTTTGCAAAGGAATCAAGTAAATAGCACAGAATACACAGTGGACCCCAGGGTGGGGACAAACCATATACTAAGAAAGTGGTATAAGAACCATGATTTGGGTCAGGACAATGTTGAGAGGACGTAGAAGTGCTGGGGACCCAAGGAACCACCCAAGGGGAGTGACTAGGAACCCCACGGAGAGCGTGTGCAGTGTGGAAACACGACCGCGTGCTCTGTACAAATCAACGTGTAAGTCACGGTTAGAATTTTAAAGATTAAGAACCCTTCCCAGTGGAGCCTGAAGAAACCCTGTGGAAGACAGAAGGTTGATGAGCCACCCCACCCATAGATACCCTAGTACCCATGTTACCTACACCAGGGAAGCCAGGTGCATACGTGTGAAGTGGTGTCAGAAACCGCAGTCAAACCCAATGGAATACTTCAGGAAAGTGCTGCGGCTGAAGAAGGAGAAAGTGTCCGGTGGAATCAAGAGGTGTATTCTAGCTGAGAGGTACCTGCAAGCAGAGGGAACAGAGTCTATGTCACTTAGGGGTGACCAGGAGATCTGGAAGACGAATGCCCACCAATGTTGGGAGTTGCACGAGAGTTGACGATGACCTTGGCTCTGTAGCTGTGAGGACCAGGCGGTGCTGATAAAGACCAGGAGCTGTGCACGAGCTACCCCACACTGGATGTCGAGTGCTGAGGGGGTCGGTGTCTGGCGGGAGTACCAATAAGCCTTGGCAAATGCAACCAACGCAGAAGTCGAAGAAGGCGCAATGTCGGGACCAGCAAGGTCCAGGGGACTTACCACAAGCAGGGGAATCAGGGCAGGCCCCAACCAATTAGGGGAGTCTAAAACAAGCAAATATGACCCTTAACAGGACCCACAAGCCGTAGGCACAAGAGTCGCAAGAGAGCCTTGAGCAGCTCACCAAAGGATGCAGGCCACGGTGCAAACGATGTAATGTGGACAAAGACTTTGGTCAATGGAGGTGCCTGAGGTTTGGGCTACTTGGAGCCCAAAGATCTTGGTGGAAAGAAGCCTTTCCAGCTGCAAGTCAACACGGTGCACAGGTGTTCAGTTCCTGCGGCTCCCACGAGGGATGCTGGCCTCAAACTTGATAAGAGGGCAGGGCAGGCCTCGAGAGCTGTGGAGAACCACCACCTGTGTTGCAGAACCTTTTTGGAGTCTGTAGGAGCTCAGGATCAGCAGACCAGTCAGCTTATTTGCATTGCCTGCGAATGCAGGGAAGTGACTCCTTCACTTCAAGCGAGATTCCTTCAAGTGTCCTGGATGCCCACAGACCTTGGAAGGTTCCTGTATGATGCACAGACGATGCAGCAGACTGAAAGGGACACGAAGTCGAGCCCAAGCGAAGCCCAGCGAAGTCCAGAGTGCACCGTACGGTAAAAGTAGAAGTGGTGTCTGACTTAAATCTTGTCCCACGACTAATCTAGGGACCTACATCCAGGTATGCCCTTAAGTACCATAAGGAAAGGGTTGGGACGATTCAGGGGACCCTCCCTGGAGAGGGTCTGGACAGGGGTGGCGGTTACTCTCATGTCCTTTGTCCAGTTTTGGGCCAGAGTGGGGGCCAACGGCTCCCAGTGCTGGTTTGAACTGGACTATGCAAGGAGGCACCAGATGTGCCCCTCATGCAGACATAGCGGAGCTGGCAAGCGTACCCACCCGGTACAAATGCTCAAAATCCTGTCTGGGAGGTGGTCACACCTCCCTGTGACAGGATGCCTATTGTTCTGCCTTCCCCTGCCCGAGCTTGGCTCTGCAGCAGGAGGACAGAATTGTGTCTCTGGTCGGCAGCAACCATTTTGTGCTGTCTGGGTCTAGAAGGCTGGCACTGGGAACACTGAGAGCCTAACGGCGGGCTCTTCTAGTACTTGGAATCATACCTCCCACACTGTTTCCAGTTTGGGGGATATGATTCCAACATGTTTGATACCAAACATGATAGGATTAGTAGCAACCAATTTCGAGATGGTCATCCCGTAATTACGCTGTGCCCCTCTATATGGCATATGGCTGCTTCACTTACAACCCGGGAGAATTGACTCCGTAGGATGTAGGGGTGTCCTGCTCATGCAGGGGTGCCCTCACACTTAGAACCAATCACCCTGCCTTCAGGATTGCAAAGGCCAGCTATAGGGGTGACTTATAGATTTTAAGGGCAGTGACCCTAGATATTGGAAACCTATATCTTTAGTAAGGGGTGCTAGTACCAGCTTACATCGGCTGCAATGGCAGGCCGGTACTTCCATTTTGAATGGTCTCTCGTGGGTGGCATAATGCATGCTTCAGCCCATGAGGGACTTCTGGGGTACCTATGCCATGGGTACCTTAATACCATATACTAGGGACTGATAAGTGTAGCCCAGTATCCAATCTGGGATGTACCTAAGTACTGAACATAACAATTTAAGGAAGAAAGCAGAGAGACTGGGGTCCTGATTAGCAGGATCCCAGTCAGACTAATCAATAACAGCTTAGCACCAGGCAAAAAAGTGGGGGTAACCATGAAAGCAGATCCTACTTTCCTACACCATGTGATAAACAGCGATAACGTGCGCAGAACCAGCGGCGTAGCGTGGGTTGCCAGTGCCTGGAGCAGGCAAGTATCCTTCCACTTTTCTTTTAACATTTTGCACCCCTAAGAATGCCCCTAAGAATTTTGTGCCTGGGGCAACCAACCGCCCCTCTGCCCTCCCAACCCCCATGCTACGCCACTGCGCAGAACCACACATTATCGCTATTAATCATCGTCTGATGTTAACTCGTTTTTTTTATGGTTGTTCATGTTATTCTAGCCTGAATGTCTTTTAGGTTTTGGAATCTTCTTATATTTTGTGAATCATCAGTGAATTTTAGCGGAGGAGCTCCATTAATAAGGTAACCTCCCTCTCCAGTGTAATAAAAATCACTCTTCTTCTTAAATATTTCCCTTCTCTTAAGATCTGGGGAAATCGCCTCTGTTTCCTACAGAAACAGATCAAATGCTGGCGCGTAAGCAAGTGATGAAGTGTGCACAGTTCCCAGTCTAGTGCGCAAAACAAGAGCGGACAGATCTGCCAGACCCACTCAGCCGGCGCCTTGATCAACAGAACAGCGAATATGTAGGCGCTCTCTGTGGGATTCCTCTCCAGGACACCAGGAAGCGCATCTTGCTTTGAGCCCTCTCTTCCCATAAAGAAAATGACTTATCCAAAACCAATCAGGCAGATTCCAAAATGGCCGCCAAAGGCTTGCCGCAGCCAGAGACAGACCAGGCCCTGCTCAAAGCTTTACAGTTTATGAACTGAGAAATAGGAAGTGCACTGGGCCGGCCGTCACGAGGGCTCCAGATGTCTCCATGCTTGTGAGACTGTTCTCTTCTGTGCATTCCCCTCTCACCCCAAAGCATCCTGTTTTCTCACCGAGGAAACCAAGACCTGCAAATCCCTCCATGTTTAGGGAGTCGAGTTAAATAAACAGGATTGGTCAAAGTAGATTCCATTCTACTCAGGACCATCTGGTCAGCAGAGCCGCTCTGCTTACTGTAGCTCTACCAGGGACACTCTCGCTTGTTTTTGACTCTGCCACTGGTTACCATGCTGTCTGGGGTCAGAGATACCTGTGGGCAGGTATGGATGGAATTACGCAATTTGAATAGATGGAAAGATAGCAAGTCTCTGTATCATTATCACTGTGATTTATTAATATGCATGTGTCAAATTGGGTCAACCAGAGTAGAGAAAACATGTTTTACCTCGTCCTGCATCTCTAAGAATCAACAAAAATATTGGCCTTCGAGGAAGTTTCTTTATTTGATGATGAATGTCTGTGTTCTGAGACCTAGTGTGACGTCATCAGGGACGGCCAAGTGAAAAGAAAAAGCTTGTTCTTTCACCCGATCTTACGACACCAACAATCGCCAACAATAAGGGTTCTAGAATGTCCTTTTGTTTGATGTAGCCTGTTTGGGCACTAAGACATACTGTGACATCATTCAAGAAAGCTCTCTGTATAGCCCATAAGGCACTGAATGAAGGAAAGCCCATAATTACAAACACCATGATCCTCCCTTATAGGGCTAACAGGAAACTTCGCTCTAACAAGCTCCATCTTGCAGTGGTGCCTAGGATCAAGAAGGCGAGAAGTGGCGGAAGGCTTTTCTCGCTAAATGCCGCCAAACTCTGGAATGACCTCCCGTTACACCTACGGAGGGAACCGTGCCATCTAAAATTTCGGAAACTACTTATGACCTGGCTTTTCCCTTAAAGATCGGCGCCTCACAGCAACTTATCACAGTGCTGGGATGCCTTCGGGTAGCCATGCGCTATTCAAATGCCAATACAATACAATGCAAGAGATGGCCCTTCTAAAGTGATGGTTGACACCCTGTCTTCCGATGTCTACACTATTGTTCACGGATCTCTGCCAGTAATGTTTCCACTATAGCTTCTTATATAGTGGAGAGAACAGACCCACGTGCATCAGAGCAGTGAATGGTGGACTGAAACAAAAAGAATGTCTCAACAAACACATGAAATCAAATCAACACTGGAGAAAAGAAAGCATCAAGTAAGTAATGAAGCAATAAAACAGAAGTATACGCCATGGCCAAGAGCAACCCTGCAATAAAGTACATGAGACCAAAGATACAAAGGGCTAAGGATAATTCAGTCTTTATTGCTACAGTGACATCTGATGTACAGTCCAGGGAGCAGAGATATAGGACGCAGATGGAGGAAACATATAATGTGCATTGAGTAGGTCAGAACGTGTATCTCATAATATGAGTTTTAAATATTGTGCAACCATCAATCAATCAATCAGGGTTCTTATAAATATTATAGCAAAAAACATCGACAACCAAAACATACCAAATAAGTATAGGTTTAGCATTCTGATCTCCATATATACATGCCATGATGACATAAGTATTGTCAAAGTACATGAAGGTGGAGTTCAGTATTGTAAAACTTTACTTACCTGAATATGCTTACCTTACTGGCATTTTGGTCATCAATAGTTCTGCCACACTATTCTGGTGGGACAGCAGGGTCAGCAGGTTCATGCGTTTGCTGTAGAGATCACGGTGGAAATCACGAGTCACAATTTTAAATTTTGGTGAGATAGCTGAGTGGGTTAAGCAGTTGCTGCAATTAGCTGAGTTTAATCTGCAAAGGATCATTTTGAATCTAGTTTGTGAACTTTCGTGTTAAAAGTCATCTGCTCTTCATAGAGCTTCAGAAATTGTGGCTTTGGTACTAACCCTGGGCATAGTTCGTGTAGTAGCGCTATGCGTAGCTACGCGAAGTGCACTTCGCGAGCTACGCAAACTGCGTAGTGCACTGTGCAAAATGCTGTTCGCACTGATTGCACAGTGCCGAATGCTTGTCCGCACTGTGCAATCAGTGCAAACTGCATCTTGCACAGTGCAAGCGGTCGTTTTCTGCCGCTCGAGTAGATTTCTACTCGAGCGGCAGCTTTCTCAACGCGGACTGGTTGTTTCTCATCGCGAGCGGTCGCGAGCATACGCGACCACTCGCAATGAGAAACCTGACCTCCCCACGTTGAGAATCTCGCCGGGAGGATTATTTTCCACGCTCGCGATCGGCAACTTGATGTTGCTGATCGCGAACGAGGAAAAAGTCTCGCCAGGATGTCATTTTGCTCGCTCGCAGTCGGCAACTTGACGTTGAGGACCGCGAGCAAGCAAAAAATGACCGCTACGCTACAAGTGTTTGCACCGTGCTACGTGCAATTCACGTAGTGCGAAGTAGCGCAAACTACGCGAGCGTAGCGTAGTACTTCGCCCAGGGTTATTTGGTACCTCTGTTCATCTTACTGATTCTCTAAGCTTTAGTAGTGAGTAGTTGTGTTTTGTGCCTGACCCAGGTGTAACTTACTCCTGAATTTCCAAGAAAAAGATACACTGAAGCAGGGAAACAGGCACTTTGAATCATGTCCTTACTGAGGGGTATGTCTGCGTAAATTTATGATCCCTGTGACTTCCCACACCACCACCATCCAGGATAGCTAACTATCCAAACTAGACCTGACATAAGGTGTTACTGATTGTCTGCAAATAAAAAGATTACAGAGAGCAAGCGGGGGCCTCTCCTGTTGTTTTCTGCTGATCAAGGAAGGCAGCAAGGGTGCATTGGGAGAGGGGTAAATCCTTCTCCTGGAGAAGGGCCCGATCAGGGCCAGGACATCAGACAACATTTCTAAGTCTGTCTGTGCTAGGCTGTGCGAGGCTGTGAGCTCCTCAGTCCACTGCCTTGACAGCTCCCAAATAATTCCCTTTAGAACAGGGTTCTTCAAACTGGGGGGCGGGCCCCCCTAAAGGGGGTAGGGCCTCAAGTGATTCCAGGGGGGGCGCCATGCTCTGGCCAAAAGAAGCATTATGCTGATAACAGTGCCTTGATTTCAGCAGACAAAAATGAGTGACAGTAAGCTGCCCTAATGGGCCATCATTAACATCTTTTGTCATTTATATGCTAGCTGGGAGAAGGTGTCAAAAGGAAAGGGACTCCATCAAACCCCTCACCCCTATTTCTAGTAAAAAAAAAATTCCACTGGTGGAGGGCGTAGCCTTCAAATGTTTGAAGACCACTGCTTTAGAAGATAAGGTCCCATCCAAGGGACAGCACACCAAACTCTGACCTTGCGCCAAAGTATTGGATGCAGAGGTGTGCTGGCTCAGGGGGTCGAGTAAGCTTTTCCCTGGAGCGCACACTGGCAGTTGTAGGCTCTGTACTCTAACTTCCTGCCTGCCCTGTATCTTTCTCCCAATTTTTAAGGACCCTGCAGTTTAGATGGACCAGGAGAGTTCAAAGACATCAACAATATGCAGATGTTCATACAGTGAAACAGAGCAGGACTAGCGCCAGCTCCTTAGCAGATACATTGGAGAGTCCCGAGAGGCCCCTCAATCCCAGGTGACCCTGAGATTGCATGCACGCAAGAGCGTTTCACAGCTGATGTCAGGCTGCAGAGTCTAACCCAAACATATCCAGTTCAGTTCATTAAGATTACTTATGACAATTTCAATGCATTAACATGAAACAAAAATCTTCCATAAAACGTGTGTGTAAAATATATATTATACTAGTCACAAAGATTATGAGTGATTAAAAATAGTAGTAAGTACCTGCATCAAAATTCAAATTGCTTATCCCTAAGGAAGGCAAAGATTCTAGATTCTGCAAGAATTACAGACCCATCTCCTTGGTTAACATTGACTATAAAAAAAATTCAAAAGCATTGGCTATTAGATTGGACTCCTACCTACCAAACTTACTCGGAAAGGAACAGTCTGGTTTCGTCAAGGGACGCTTTATCACAGATAATACCCGACTTCTTTTCAACATCCTGTCCAAACCATCACGTTTAAAGTATTCTCTAGGAGCAATTGCACTGGACGCGGAACAAGCGTTCGATAGAGTTGAGTGGACTTATCTGTTTTATACTCTTAAATGGTTTGAATTTGGTCCTAAATTTATATCTCTGATTTCTCTTTTATACTCCAATCCTCGTGCTGCGGTATGTGCTAATGGTCTGATTTCTCCATTTTTTTATTTGGGCAGAGGTGTACGTCAAGGTTGCCCATTGTCTCCCTTTTTGTTTACTCTAGCTTTGGAACCCTTCCTTTCTAAACTTCGCCAAAACCCAAATTTACATGGTTTCCAACTGACTGATTACCACATTAAACTAGCAGCTTATGCTGACGACATTTTGCTTTTTGTTTCCAATCCAAGTGAATCAATCCCTGCTTTTTTGGCTGAAGTCCAAACATATTCCCTTATCTTTGGATATAAGCTAAACAATGATAAATGTGAAATCTTGCCCTTAACCAAGTATACTTTTAAACCGGACTTTAGTGCCTCTGACTTCACATGGAGCCCCAACCACATTAAGTATTTAGGACTATTTATTACACCCAGTATTTCAGATACAGTGGCATTATGTATGAATCAATGCATTCAAAAGCTCTCAGATTTGACCACTAGATGGCATCCTCTTTACTTATCTTGGTGGGGTCGCCTGGATACCATTAAGATGATGTTGTCACCCATAGTTCTCTATACTATATCTAATATACCACTTCTAATTCCTGTTAAACTATTTAATAAGATCAATTCAATTCTTTCTTCCTTCTTATGGAACAACAAAAAACCCAGGATGTCTCTGCAAAGATTAATCTGCTCCAAAGATGAAGGGGGTGTTAACTTTCCAGATTTTCGGACTTATCAGAAGGCATTTCTTTTACGTCAGGCATCTTTTTGGCTACTTGAGTCTACGGCCGATTTCCCTTTGTGGACCTCAATTGAACGTCTCTTTTTATCCCCCTTTTCCTTTCAGGAGTATCTTTCCTTCTCGCGTAAGCTGCAGGCTCTTTCTACCCCCATATTCAAAGTGACTTCTAAACTTCTCCAGTCACCATCCTCCCCTGAACAGCACACTGCATACTCCTTCCTTAACTCAACCATCTGGCATAATAAAAATGTGCTTATTCACAATAAACCCTTTTATTGGAAAACTTGGAGACAGAGAGGACTAATATGGATTCATCAATTATTCTCCCAATCATCTTTTTTATCTTTTTCCTCACTTAGTCAATTATTTAACTTACCCACTTCATTCACTACTAAATATAATTTATTAAAGGAAGCTGTGATGGCTACTTACACCCAATTATCTAGCGTTCCTACTTCTTCTAATAACCCTGACTATCTCTCACATGTACACACTATGTTAAAAACGACACCTAAAGCCTCCACCATTTATAGCTTCCTACGAGGTACTGTTCCCATCAGGCAGAAATCTAAAACAGAGATAGCGTGGGAACATGATTTCCAGATCTCCTGGCCAATTTCTCTATGGAAGAATTTATGGATTAAATTATGCAAATCATCCAGAGCTGCGAACACAACGCAAACATTGTTTTTTGTATATAATAGACTTTTATTATCACCACACGTTCTAAGCAAAAGTGTTTCAACTGTGCCAGATGTTTGTTGGACATGCTCATCTTCGAATGCTGACTTGCTCCACATGCTGTTCTCCTGTGAATCTGTTTGCAATTTCTGGAAACAGGTATGGACTCAAATAAATCTAATTTTTGGCACCAAGGTTCCCTTTTCCTTTACCTTTTCCTTTACCAATGTCTTTTTGGGAAGCCTCTCACCTGTTTCTATTTCTTTTCAGCAAATGACTACAAATTGGAAAGACTCTACAAAAATTTCGTACAGAGCCTGGTGGTACGCTATTTGTCATAACCATAGGTTAGATACTGCTTTGGTCTACCCTATTAACCTGGCAACGTAACGTTTGGATTTATGGTCTCCTGTTACAATATTTCTCGATGCAAGTGCTAAAAAGTTCTTTCGGCCACAACATCAGGAAGTTCTTAAACCACCCTGATCCCCCAATCGTTCCTTTTTTCTTTCACAATTTATTAATGCTTGTATCACATATGTATTATTTTTTATTTCATATATATTTATTTCATATATTGTCATTTATAAGTCAGATTCGTTTACTTGCGAATATGTCTATTCTAGATATTTTGATATGAGGTTGTTACTATGTATTCTTTATTGACACCTTTATATTCCTCAATAAAGTGTTATTGAACTTTAAAATTCAAATTGCATACTTTCTTCAAACCTTCCCCAAATGTGGACCAGTGCATGACTTGCAGAGTTGTAGGGACACCCCTACGTGAGAATATTAGCGCCTGTACTCTTGACTCAACTATAGAATAAACACCATTCGTGACGACCAGATTTCTCCAAATTTAACAACGTATGGCAGATTAGTAAAATATGGCATAAGATCACGTTTGCAGAACGGACAGATGTGTTGTGCCGCAGAAAAAGCTCTCTCGTAGATTGCCAAAATAGAAATTGGCGATAGAAGTAGGGTTTACACTGTAAAAGAAAAACCTTATGTCAACCAAAGAAAGAAAACAAGATAAATACACCAGGGACAGTGGACCACAGGTTATATGAAAGGCTAATTTGACTGGCTTGCATTGTATTGTTGTCACAAGAGCCAACAAGCATTGACAAAGTCAATAGGTTGCGCCTTTGGGACCTGTTGACTTTGCCAATTGTTTTTAGCGATGCTGAACACCACAGGACAGCAACGAGAGAAGCACATAGGCAAGGCAGAGGAATATAACGAGAGAAGCGCATAGGCAAGACGGGAATACAATGAGAGAAGCGCATAGGCAAGACAGGGAATACAATGAGAGAAGCGCATAGGCAAGAAAGAGGAATATAATGAGAGAAGCACATTGGCAAGGCAGAGGAATATAATGAGAGAAGCACATAGGCAAGACAGGGGAATACAATGAGAGAACCGCATAGGCAAGACAGAGGAATACAATGAGAGAAGGGCATAGGCAAGGCAGAGGAATATAAGGAGAGAAGCACATAGGCAAGACGGGAATACAATGAGAGAAGCGCATAGGCAAGAAAGAGGAATATAATGAGAGAAGCGCATAGGCAAGACAGGGGTATACAATGAGAGAAGCGCATAGGCAAGTCCGAGGAATACAATGAGAGAAGCACATAGGCAAGACAGGGGAATACAATGAGAGAAGCGCATAGGCAAGACAGAGGAATACAACGAGAGAAGCACATTGGCAAGACAGAGAAATACAGAGAGCGGGAAGCAGAGAAGACCACTGGTTAGAGGGAGTAAACTGAGCATGGGTGGTGGAAGAGACGCACACGGGCAAGACAGAGCAACTCAAACACGAGTGAGGAGAGAGAAGCACATGAGGAAGACAACTGGAAAACACATGCACTCACGTGGAGCACTTAAGCTAAAAGAAAAAAAATAGTTTTCTAAAAGTCAGCAGTTGAAGGTATAAAACCCAGCCGATCTGATAAATGGTAAACAGGTTATGTTCAATGGGTGGGACAAACACAGAACTGACGATGCAACATGGAAAGCCATTGATTAAGAAGCTCTTACTCAATGCTGCAGACCACTTTAGAGCTCTGATATAATTCCTGAACCCGTAATGGGACATTCTCCTCCCTCGTGACTTTCACATTTGTTTGTGAGTAGATTTACTTCCAAAGCCAAGATTTAAGGCAGGGGTAGAATCCAAAATGAACATAGCAGAAATCTTAGATACAACAACAGAGGTTTCAATCCAAGATAAACCTAACACTGGTGAGAACAATGTTCCAAAAACACACACAAAAGGAACCAGTAAAGACACTATTTATCAGGAGGAAAAGTGGAATCTGTTCCACTGAGTTTCTCACTTATGTTATGTCAAACTATAAACAAATTGTTGATATTTTATATACTGAGCTTAAGTCTAACACTGAAATAGGATTAGTTAGAAACACAACAAAGTGCTTAATTTGAGCCGATAGTTTCCTGTGCTCAGCACCGGCACTTAACTGCCAACATTGGCACTTATGACAGTCTGCCACATGGTGGCGCTGTTCGTCTAAATTGGAGAGGAACACAGCAACAGTTGTTTAAAAATAATACACTATACTTTAAACATGACTAATCCCAGCTGCCCAATCCTTAGGGGGCCTGGAATAGCCTGAATTGTCACACTCATTGGCGTCGCTGGCACGGACAATGGGTGGTGCAATCTAAAGTGGCATCCTGACGAGGGCCCTGACACTTATTGTTTTCACAAATGAATCACTTTATTCTTTTGTCTTTGGCAGACTTATTTACTTATGCATTTTTAGATAGCGCAAACTCTACCTAGAGTCTGAGCGCTTTACAGTAGAGCAAAGTAAATTACATAAGGAATGAGAGTAGCATGGAAGTAGGTAAGACCACAAATAGGTACAATAGTTACTCGTGGTGAGGGTTACAGATTAACAAATTACAGATTCACTCAAGATTACATAATAAGAAAATGTGGATCGATTAGGGTTATACAAGTACAGAATACATATTTGCAAAATTGAGAGGAGGATGGTTGTAGCTCTATTGAGTGTCATGTGGCAATCATGGTCCTGACCTGGGATGAGAGGGCGTGTGCCTGGTGGGAAGCTGGGTGAGGAGAATTATTGATAGAAGTGTCTTTGGAAGGGAAGAGTTTTAAGATCTGTTTTGAAAGTCCGAAGTTTGGAGGTAGAGAGTTCCAAATTCTAGTCACATTACCTGAGAAGGATTGTGCCATAAGTCTTTCCCTTTTGAAAGTAGGAGGTTTGAACAGTACATTTTCAGCATTGTGTGAAGGTCTGGAGCCGCCCGAGCTTTGAGCGGCTTGGGATGCGTTCAAGGACACTGTGATGTCAACAGTTCTTTTCAGAATGTATCAGCCGGCGTGGTTAAGTGTGCTTCTGTGTGTGCACACTACAGTGAAGCATGACATCCTCTTATGAGCACAGGCTCACATTGAGGTGAACTTTTATTGTAATGATAAACAATAGCGTTGTATGTGTTTGAAAGAACGCAACCAGACGTCCGTTGAGAGCATTTTTGCCAGATGGCTAGTAAGGCCATGCTTCAATTTAAAAACAATTTTAACATCTGTTTTGTTATAAAATAAAAAATTTAAGTTTCACATTATTGCAATCCCCTTTTATCTGAAACACATCCCAACATGCGTGTCTCCTTGCCAGACTTCCAGTGTGTACAAGGTTAGTCTTCACAGCAACACACGCCGATAATGCATAATAAATATGTGAAGTAATCACACAACACTCCAAAAGTGTACAAGGCCATTTATTAGGACAGGGTTGCAAATAAAAGTTCAACAACATAGAAAAACATCCTAGCCAACGTCATATTAAATCCCCAACTCATTTTTGCTTCTCCAACTTTCCCCTAATCCAGTTGCTTTATTCTTCCTCACACCTCTTACCTCCATAATCTTCTTCCATCCCCAAACTCATTCTCCCTTACTTTCCCAAACATCCTTCCAACTGAAAACTTCCTCTGCCTACACCGTCTCGCCCGCCGGGGGTGGTGGCTAGGCTCATATCTAACTCCCCACCCCCCTACCCACCTGCCACATGATATCCCCTGCAACCCGTTCTAAATATGGCCTCTAAGAGGACCCCAAACGCTACCCCCATCCTGCTTACCAACTGCCGGGTGGGTGGATGGCAACAGAAAACACCTGAATCGCAAGTGGCATGAGCCAGAGAGAGGCTGACCCTCTCTTTGCACTCCTATATAATCCCCCCTCTCAGCCCTCCCCACTCACCATCCTCTTATCCTGTCCTGCCACATCTCTGCCCATCATGAAAGATCCCAAGGTAGGACTAGGCTGAGCCCCTGCTTCCAATGGGACCCTCCAATCCCCCGTCAACCTCTTGTACACACTTTGAGTGCGGCCAATGCACTGAGTTCATCAGACTTAGCGAAAGCGGCCCAGCTGACTCTCAGCTCCTAATACTTAAAGGTGAAAACTCGCTGCTTCAACTGAGGCAAAAGCTCTAGGCAGCCCAAATCAAGGGAGAGGATGAAGGGCTACGGCCAGAGCTGCTGGAACTGGGGAACCAGGTTTGAGTCTCAGCGTCAACTTAAAATCTTGTGATTCTGGACAAATCACTTACTTGTCCAGTGTCTAAAAAAACACGACTCTGCGCTATGTGTAGCCTCAAAGGGCAACACATATGTAAAACGAAAAGCACATTATTTGTACAATATCAACTAAGTATTAATATATACAGGTAAGCGTTGGAGAGGGGTGGGGAATGGGGCAGCTACACAGAGAAGGGGTAGGTGGGGATAGAAGCACCACGCACAAGTAGGAGGGGAAAAAGAAATAATACCTCAATCACAGTGTGAACCATGCAGAAGTAGGAGGGAGAAAATAAATAATACCTCAATCACAGTGCGATCAGGAGACAGGCACTAATTAAGTTGAAAACCAATATCAATTAATCTGTGCTTAGTCCATGCTCCACAGAAAGAAGAAGGAAGTGATGCTTAGCATGTGCTGGCCAATTAGGAGGTAGCACAGAAGAGTGACAAAGAAGCAAACAAATGGTAAGCAATGGGCGGGCTGAAAGCCCCTTGTTGTACACAATAGTCTTGCAGCGCATGCATTGTCCCAAGTGAGACCTAAAAAGGTTTGTGCGCTTGGAATGCACTCAGTAGGCACAGAGTGGCGCCTTATGCCGTAGATGTGATGTTGTGAAGTACAATATATGACCAGGAACTATATTATCCAGCCACATCACAGGTGACATGATGTAAAGTCAATGTCACAGTGTAACCATCTGCTGTATGCAGTGACTCTGTATTGCTCTCATTAGTACTCACAATGAAGAACTAAATCTGTCTGTAGCTAGATGGCTAAAAGGAGATACACTAGAAAAGAAGGTCCCTTTAAAACATCAATAAGTCCTGGAATAATCAAAACTTTAGAGATATAGAATTCTTGTCCAATTAATCGAACACAGTTGATTTTCTGAACCCTGCCAGAACCTTGAGACACCTCAGTCCTGAGGCATCTACCATTCGCAAGTTGCAAATCAGTTGCTGTTGTTGAACTGCAGCTGGTTTGCATCCTAAGAGTATTTTTGCACAGCAGTGAATATACTAATGTGTCACAATACAAAAATGGCCAATTGGTAGGATTCGCACGATTCTGCACCATCAATATTGCTGTCCCGGTGTGTTAAAGGGACAAGGCCTGGAATTAAAAACTGCTAATGTAATTGGTGGAGAATAAAAGGGGCCCTTGTATGCCCTCTCCAATGTCAACCACACTTGCACACGGTAGAAGCTGCTTCTCATTGATGGCTTCCACTTTGCCAGTATTGTACCACCCCATAGAGGAATTGGTATGCCATCACAATGAGTGACACAGCATTGTAAAATGTTATTGGAGTTTATAGGAATTCATAATAAGGGGGATGACACTTTCATGCCCAGTCGTCTCTAATCAGGAGGAGTTGTAATGAGCCAGAAAGACATTTGTGCCTCAATGTGCCTTTGGTAAGTTGTAACTTTGGGTTTTGAAGTCACAAAGACTGTGATTTTGTGGATTGCAGGTTTACGACTGCTAAAATACTTTACTACATCACCTGAAAGATTTGAGAGAAATTGAAAAATGGAAATCAACATATTGTAACCTAAAGTTACTGCAGTGATGCAACAGTTTCCAGTCAATCAATAAATCAGATTGTACTTGTAAAGCGCTACTTGTCACCCGTGAGGGTATCCAGGCACTTGCTGCAGGTCTTAGTCGACGAGCCAGGTCTTGAACCCCTTCCTGAAGTCGGTGTGGAGGTGGGGAAGAGGGTGTTCCAGGCTTTGGCGGCGAGGTGGGAGAAGGAGTTCTCACTTTCAAAAGTTCCAGATGTCAGCCCCAAGTCAGACCTGCATTCAAAGTCACTCCCAAATTTACATATTCCTTCACCGTCTTTTAGTTTAGTTTTGCATCTGAAATATTATATTTGCATTTTCAAGGGCTTAGGAAATCGCATAACCTTTGATTGGAGTGATTCATCTGCGTCTCATTTCATATGTATATGCTGACGGTTCATTAAGACTACCATGAAGCCATACTTGGCTTTACAAAAGAAAAATTGTATTGACAGTATAAGTAATGAGTTGCAGGCCAATTCCAGCCAGCTGTGGAGGACTGATTCAATGTCACAATGCAGGTCAGTGATGAATGCATTAACTAACATGAGTCAAATACACACTGCTGTGTAGGTCTGTTTTTTTAGCGCAGCTGTCTGCAAGACTTAGTGATACCAATTCTATAAAACTCAAAAGGTACTCAATGCATGGCCTTTGGGCCACTGGCGGCCCAGCAGACCTTCCCTTGCTGTTCGCAGACCTCCCCCTGGGACCATGGTAAACTTCATCAGAGAAATAAAGCTGTCCGAGTAAATATTTTTTAGGTCGAAGCATACCAGCCAGCGCAGCTGTCTGAGCTGCAAAGACTTCTTGGTGACATTCAGAAAGCTTCCCTGTGAATACATTCCACCCATTGCTTACCATTAGCTTTGTGCTTTGTAACTCTCAGTTGTTTGCCTTCTATTTGCTGGCTTCATTTTTTTTAGGCTTTCCAGTATGTCTTTGTCTCTCCCATGGAGCATAGCCCATTTACTGTATTTTCCCACGAGTCCCGCTTTCTGTAAACGCGAAGATTCTGCTGCATGGCAGGATAGAGCCGGGTTTTTATTTCATTTTACAATCATAGGATCGATGAGGAGGGAGCTTATCTGCCTCTGTCTCATTGAACACGTCCACAAAGTCTTCATATTCCATGAGAATTTCATTGGTATGAATCACGCACACTGAAAATCCTCCATCACATAACATAGTGGCTTGTTCTGGTTCATGGTGTCAGCAGCTCCTCTCAAAACTATTTCTTTTACAATAATCCACATTCATGACGATGGTTCTTGTTCCCCAATCAACAGTGGTGTTATGTTCTGTCAACCAAGGCAACCCCAAAATGAGCTAGAACTGGGGAGCATCAATTAAATTTAATTGAATAATCTCTCAATGGCCTTATTTGGATATCAGTTCCTCTTGTTCAATATGACTAACGATTGGTCCTGGCGAGAGGTTGGTTCCGTCCATGGCCCTTACTGCTTCACTCTTGAGTTTGCGAATTACTTCCAAACCATTTTTTTGCAGCAAAATTTAAATCACAGAAATTTTCTGCAGCTCCTGAATTGATTATTACTGAGACCTCTGATAGTGCACTATCTCTGAACCTTAGTGTCTGGTGAAGGAAGTGACCTGATTAGGGCCACCCGGGTCACTCACGACCACCTCTAAGCCTTCAATACAAATGAAGAGTTGGTCAGATAGTAGAGAATAAAAACCAAGTTATATATTAGTATTGCACTCTAGCGGAGTCCGGTCTGACTAGCCTCCTAAGATGCTTAAGAGAGGGCTGACCCTCACCAACATTACATCAGATGTTATACATTTCCAATGCCAGCAGGACCCGCCCAAACTGGAAATTTCCAGTTGGAGCAGGTTAACAAAGGAGACACAGAAGATGAGCTACAGTCTTGGGATCGGGTACATGTTATCTCAGCCTCAAGGTTACTCTGTCCGTGCCCGCCACTGTAAGCATGAGAACAGGCCTATCTCACAAGGAAGGTATGCAAAGGCACATTCATGTATTCATTGAAACAACGAAGCTCAGCCTTGGAGAAATACAAAACAAATATCGGAGCTGCTTTCTGCTGAGGCAGACAAAGTGAGACAGAAGTTAGTTTCGATCATCACACAAAATGACGGCTAAATGCAAAATGATGCGGCAAATGCTAACTTAAGCATACTGCCAATAGGAAGAGTCGATTGGAAGTATTTTTCTAGTCCAACAATGGATTGGGTCAGATGAGGAGCTGATGTCTGCAGTGTGTTTGCTAGTGGATGGGTATTTAGAGCTGTCTCTTCTTTAGCACTCACCAGTACAACTCCCACTACTGATGGTGCTGCAGGTTTTCCTTCTGAAACATCTTTGGCTTCTTCGAACAGATCTTCACAAATTGCCCACTGGCTCCACAGTACAAACGTAAATTACTGTGTGTTCTCATTACCTTTTCTTCTTTGGACAATGGCCGATGGTGCCTATCTGCATAGGTTCTACCCCTTGATGATTATCAGAAACTCTGGAATGATCCAATCTTACTCGATCAAACCTTGCTACACTTGGGCAACATCTCTCTTTTTACCTCTTCTTTCTGTTTATCGGTAGTCAATGTCCAAACCTAGATCTATTAGTGCTGACATTTCTGTGGGTCTATTGGGTATTTAGGCCAATGCGCCCTTCCATTCATCTTTTGAACCTTGATAAAATAATGCTGCTCTCTTGTTTTCCGGCCACTCTGTTTCCACAATCAATTTATTAAACTGTGCTAGGCAACCTTGTTTCAGTTCCAACAATTCATTATAAATAGCCTGGGAACCTCTCCTCCTGTCAAAAATTCGAAGAAATTCTTTTTTGAACTCTTCAAAATTGTACAGTATAGGATCATCTCTAGAGACCAATGGCATTGAACAAGATTCCGCTAAGGTAAGATAAAAAAATAAAAGCCACTCGGGATTTTACATCAGGGAAAATCAAAGATCAGCACATGAAATGAGAGAACATTGGGTTAGAATGTGTGCCTTCTGAGAATACCACTAAAGCTCTCAGGGGATGCTAAAGAAGTCACAGGTGACAATGAGTGAACTACCTGGGTGGTTATTCTAGCTACGGAGTCTGGTGTACAGTGGTGGCTCCTCGAGGGAGTGCTGCGGGGCGGCGGGGCGGGGGAGGGGCAGGGTGGGGGGTAGTAAACTCCTGCATACGGCCGAACTGAGTTAAGCACATAAATAAAACAAATTACATTGCGCGCACTACATCGCCGATTGGGTTGCAGCGCACGCAATGTAATTAGTTTTATTTATTTATTTATGTACTTAACTCGGTTCGGGCGTATGCCGGAGTTTACTGCCCCCCCACCCAGCCCCTCCAACGCCCCGCCCCGCAACACTCCCTCGAGGTCTCGCCACTGCTGATGTAGAACTAGAGGTTTCGCCTAGAGGGAATGAGGGGCCAAAATTAACTCCTTCCATCTTAGATGCTAACTCTGGAGTTTCTCTTCTGGGAGCTATTATGTCTTGCCTCAGAATTTTGGATTTCTCCATAATGGTCACTAGCTCTTTTTGGATTGCTTCTAATACCTCTCCCAAATTCTTTAAATTATATCCTTCTTTCATTCTGCTTAGATGAAGTTAAGAACGTAGGCTCTTCACTCTGCCAAGGTGAGCTTTGTTTACCAAATGACTACACAGGAGCAGAATGACGACAAGTTCCCAATGCCTCTCCTAGAACACTCTTCACTTTCCAAGTGGAATAACTAGAGGTCAAGAGTACTCCAAGATGAGGGAGAGAAAGAAGAGACTGCCTCGTCTGGGTCTTCTGGATTGTTCCTTATCTCTTTATCTCTGGTATAAACCTTCTCTTGAGATTACAATTCGTTGTGGAGAGGTAATAACTGCAAGAAACACAATAAACCGATAATTAACTCAAAACATCTACACTTGTGCTATCTTTTAAACATGTATGTACATAATTAATCTGACACCTGTACTGTCAAGTATACATACCCCATTAGACAATGGCCTTTGCTTCTCTTCTGGAAATAGTGTGTAACAATGTTATAAGGATTCTTCATTAAAACAATTTTTAAAACATACTCTTACTTCTTCTTACTGCTTTTCTCTATTCTATTCTTACTCTTCTGTTTATATTAATTATAATATTGTACCTTCTCATATAAATATACTTTTAACACAATTAACTTTTGACACTCTTTCTTTTTCAGGAATACTTGTATGCCCAAAGTTTTTTTCTCAGGAAGGCTGCAGACTGAAAACAGACTCTCAGGTAATTGTCAGCTAGTTGAGTATTCCAGGTTTTTGCATGAAAGTCTGTTCTCTCAAATTAATTTTTAACTGTCTTGTTGTTTCTACGGTCTCTCCTTCAGGGAAAAGCAGAACATCTTTTCTGACACTAATTCCATGAAGTGAGATGCTGATTGGAATTTACATGTTGATAACTGAGTCGGGGCTCTAATGCCAAGCAGAAGCATAGACGAGATGCTACTCCAGGCTCTGTTTCGAATTAGTTTATTTACTGACTGAGACGGCGCGACTCAATAACACTGCTCCACTCAAAGACATGAGCATAGAGATACTACTCCTTACCTCAATAACTCCACCCAAAAACACTACACAAAATGGGGAGAAGGAAGCCTGAGATGCTAATAAATTATGCCATAACTCCGACACCACTAACCTATCTATTTACCAACGGAACGCAGATCATTAGGGAGAGAAACAATCTCTGAGGAAAATTCTGGGTGAAGTGCGCTGCTTCAAAGGCAGCGTGTGCTTACATTCTGATGAGGGAGATATGAAGAACCACTAGAGTGAGTCGTTGTTTTCTTCCATGGCTGCCATCTTGAGACACCTTTGGTGCATGCAGCATTACTGTCCAGTCAGGAGACTCTGTGTTCTGTAAGTGTTGAGTACGTTTCCTAATATTCTTGCATCTGATGGTATACCCACTATGGGTTTTTGTCTTATGTTCTTCTTCCTGACACTGGCACTCTGCTCTATCTATGCCACTCCACTTTGTGCCACTCCACTTTACACCACTCCACTCCATTCTATGCCACTCCACTCTATGCCAGTCCACTCTATGACACTCTACTCCATTTTATGACACTTTAATCCACTCTATGCCTCCCCACTCAACTCTACTCTACATCACTCCCCTCTGCACCACTCCACTCTACTCTACAGCACTCTACGACACTCCACAACACTCTACGTCCCTCTATTCCACTCTACGACACTTCATGACACCCCATTCGACTCTGCACCACTCTACTGCATTTCCCGCCACTCTAATCCATGCTATTTTCCTCTACACACTAACTTTTAGGCACACTGAACAGTAGCCATGCTGGTGTACAACGTTGCTGAAACACATTGGCAAAGGCAATAGCTCTTGCATAGGCGAGACCTATTGGCTTTGCCAAAGATTGTTTCTGTTATTTCTGCTAACCAAGTAACATCGTTATTTTGATTCTGGGATTTTTTTTATATGTCAGTTGAGCTTGTTTTATGAGCAGGGGTGTCCTGCTCATAGAGCCAGCTGAAATGATTTAGATACAAAGCCCAGAATCAGAAAAAAAGTAAACAATGTTGCAAGGGTACATTTTTTGGGCTTTTCTGAATACGTCTTTGTTTCGACAGCTAGTTCAACTAGTACTGTTAGCAAGGCAGCCCCGCTTATAACTGTAAGCTTAGCGGAACAGACTAGAAGTGCTTTGAAAAAGTATGGCAAGTGTGAACAGGAGTATAATGGGCAAGGGTTAGTTAGTGTGAGAAGGAGGTCAACAGGTAACTAAAAAGAACAAAATATTCTTTAACATAGAAGTAACTGCATATAAAATGTAATGTCATTTATCTAAAGGGGGGGGGGACTCTAGGAGCAAGTTAAGAGGTCCAGTGACTCGTGCTCCCGAAATTAAATTTATAACAAAAGGGAGTCACTGTTCCCTAGTGGAGAAATAAATAAATAGAAGTAAGAGGTACTCTTGTCGTGTGCTACTCTAGCTGTGGGGGACAGTGTGTCCTCTTCTTGTTGCCCTCACACACCCCCAAGGATGTCATGCTTCATCATTGGGCTTTGCTCCTCGTTGGGCCGGCGCTGTAATGCCCTACGGGTCCCCCGAAGGGTCTCTTTATCGGAGATCTTTTGATGAAGCCGTATGGGTGCGTGGGTTCAGGTGGCAGTGAAGTCCTAAAAGGTGTATTAAAAAATGGCTGGAGGGAGAGTGATTAATTTTATTAAGGTGATCCCTCTGTCATTTTTAAAACAAAGTGTGTGGTGCTGCTCTAAGGGGTATTATGTCCCTTGGTAGCTGGGTCAACCATATGTCCCTAATGGGCATATGTTCTTGTCAACATGTTTCGCGCTTTTGTGGTCTCAGGAGGAGATCCAGAGCTCTTCGTCAGGACCAAGTAAGCAAGTAAAATCTACAGTGGCCCGAAGGTTTCAGTGCCACAGGATAAATGAAGGGAGTAGAACTTCCCTTAGTAAGTAGGGTAAGACCCCATGAGATATGAGGGTCACTTGAGAGGGTTCTCTCAGTGCATCTGGGCTGCATCACCTGTGTGCCGCTCGCTGTCTCCGCCGTGATGTGTGTTATTTGTTTGCATGTTTTCCAGTCAAAATAAACGTTCTAATTTATCATCTATCTGTCTACATGAGTAGCATGCTACACCATGTAGGGTGTGTGGTTGGAAGGATGTTTCTCCTTTAATCCTACAAGGGAAGTGTTTCCATGTCGTGCATAATGACCACAGAGGTGCCGTTATAACGTGATGTGATGGGATGCAGTATGTGTTTTCCCCGTTCCAAGATGTGCAATCTCCTTATGTGCGGTGTTTTTGTGACCTCATGAATTCCACCAGTTTTATCTGATGAAAAACGCTTGGGCTGAAACCTGCAGGTGTGCTAATTTTTTACAAAATTCAAGTAAATATCAGAATTGTGATTGATGCGCAAATTCATGTATGAGCAAATAAGGATTACCACAATAGGTGGAGGCGAGACCTTAGTGTTTTGTTGGCATATTTTAGTTTTATATCTTTATAAAGTGCAACAGTTATAATATCGTCAAGACCTATAACTTCAATACATACGAATTTATTGGCATGTTAAGAAACAGGAGCAAGCCAGGTCTTCAGTAAATTTGTTTAGTCACAAAGGCCTATGGGGCATATTCATTAAAAAAAAGTAACGCAGCGCAGCAAGTCACCTTGCTGCAGTGCTCTGCGCTACAGGGAGCGGGCAGGATAGGGCCATATTTATCCCAATACAAAGCATTCCTGTCCTTTCCCCAGCGCTGGTGCACAATGGGCTGCCTAGTGCCAACGCAGGCATTCCTGCATCATGGTGAAAGGGTGCCTCTGTTCCATGCAGGATTGTTTTTCTGCAGGAAAAGGTACCTTCCTGCACAAAAACCCCTGGGGCACATTCCTCCATCTATCTGTGCTGCAGAAAGCAGCACACATAGAAAGAGGATTCCTCTCTTGGGAAGGCGTATCATTTTGGCACATTCACAGGTCTACCAGTAATGGTTAATTTGAGAATGCTTCGAAATTCATTGGAGTTGCGTGGGAACACCCATGCAACGCCCATGGAATGCTTTCCCAGGGCACAGTAATGCAACGCAGTGATTTGCACTACGTTGTGTTATTTCTGATTTATCAAGCCACTCAGGGTCACGCAAAGTGGTCTTGCATTGCTTGATAAACCGCATTTTGGGGTTGCGTTGCACATGTACCACATCGCGTGGTGCAAACGTGGTGCAATCCCCTTCATAAATATGCCCCTCACTCTTTTTGTAGGTGAAGGGCATCTTAGTCCAAAGTTTTGAAAAAGCTCTGCCTCAGAGGGCAACCCTTCTAAACTGTGAAATATTTAATAGGAACAGCTTTTCTGATCCTAACGTCATTGCTGGCCCATGAAACGAGAATCCGCCGGACATAGGGTAGGGACGTGAGCCATAGAGTGCTTTGTGTACGAGGCACAATGCCTTAAACATTATTCTTTGTGACACTGGGAGCCAACGAAGTACAAAAGCTAGTACTTTTTACTCCTAACTCCCTTACGCTGTCTCTATTTCGACTAATATACGTATGTAATCTCTTCAGATGGTTTAATCAAGATGCCTCAGTAATGTGAATTTATATGGTTATATATTTGCACTTCTATTTTTACAGTTAGTTTATCTTAGTCTAACTGGTTCGCTCTCATGTACTATGGGCCTCATTTACATGGCCACTGCGCCGCCGGTGCGTCCCTTTTTTTTAAGCACCGGCGGCGCAGTGTGCCTGCCCATATTTACAAGGCCTCGTAAAGTCAACCTGTGTCATGGCCTTGTAAATATGGGCCCCTTTCACGCATTACTCTGCGTGAAAGGGGACTTCCATGGGTGTTGCTGTTCCCACTCAACATCCATGGAACCTGACACATTCCCAGATTTACAAAGTTTTGCAAAGCTGGAAATGCGTCAGAATCCTATGCCTCCCCATGGGGCATTCTGCTGCATGCATAGAAAGTGGAAAATGCCATCAATTATTGTTTCTGTGCAGGAAGATGTCCCTTCCTGCGCAAAAACAATCATCCCTGCTATGCAGGCACCCTCGCAACATGACGCATGGGTGCCTGCGCTAGCACATGACAGCCAATTGTGCGCCAGTGCAGGGGAAAGCACACGGATGCGTCGTATTGTTGTTACTGTGACGCATCCCTGGGCTTATAAAATGACGCAGCTCGGCACAGCAAAATGGCTTGCAGCTGTGTAATTTTGCTTTTAAATGAGGCCCTATGTATTTTAGTATGCCTTGGGCTAGCTTGGATGTTACTTACGGAGTCTTGAAATTTGTGTTAATCTTAACATTTTAAATTACTTTGCGTCTGTGCTAAATTCCCAGAGAGGAACGAGAAAATAAAAGAAAGAGAGCGAAGAACTAAAAAGGAGCTTCTTGCAAACCTTTAGCCCTTAAGGCCTTTAATTGAATTATCAGAATCCTTTCTTTGATCACAAACCCCAGTGGGGCAGGGGAGGAGGATAAAGCTACAAAGACTTTGGAAATGAATGGAGGGATTCCAGACAGCCAGCCAAGCTCCTCAGACCTTGAACCCAGACAGAGGTCGTAGGCAGGACTTTATCTCCCGATCTGTACGCACCAGAGGGAAGAGGGGCCAGTCCAGGCATCCCCCCTGTCAGGGGCTGGGCTGGGCCCTCCTGGTACCGAGGCACTGAGTGAGTGGGAGACGGTGCAAGGGTGGCCAGACAAGCCAGGCTGCTGTAAATGCTTTAACATCAAAAGGTCTCCCTAATGTATGCATGCATGGGGTGATTTATACAGGCGATGCATCACAGGGCAAGTGATGACAGATGGTCAAAGCAAGTATGTAGGGGTTCATCAGTTCTTTGGGGCACCTGTTACTTTCTTTTTATTCGAAAGGTCCTCGGTGGTCAGCAAAGAGCCATGCATCCCCCACTGTCCTCGTGCTGTTAGGCATTAAACTGCAATATATCATGGAAGTAAATTACCCTGTTGCAATGCATCAAGTGAGGGG
Source organism: Triturus cristatus (assembly GCF_964204655.1). Classification (NCBI taxonomy): domain Eukaryota; kingdom Metazoa; phylum Chordata; class Amphibia; order Caudata; family Salamandridae; genus Triturus; species Triturus cristatus. The sequence goes on from NC_140590.1 coordinate 1,591,675,004, forward strand.
GGCCTAGCCGTGGTCTTTGCCAGAACTGAGGCACATCAAAAAAGTGACTTCAGCTTATGGGCTTTAAAGGGGTATCTTGTTTTGTATTAGGGCCTAGGTGCCCTCTTTTGAAGTGGACTAGAGTCAGTGGGGTAACTTAAAATGTTGCCCCCGCACCTGCAGAATGTGAAGAGGGGCCCCTGAGTGTACAACATGCCACTGATATTCAGAGATCTTGTACCGGAGTGGGCCTCCGCTGAAGGACTGGGTGGCCCCTGAAGGTTGGGCCTGGGTCCAGGAGCCTCTATTATGTGCCTGGCTGGCCTATAGGGAAATTGTGTGATGTCGAATGGGCCTGCACGTGTAGAAGTCCTCCCTGACGGGCAACCACACTATCTTGACCCTACTGGCATCTCGACATATTCAGCATGTTGGTAAACCTCACGATATCTCCATAGGCAGCACTTCCAGGCACATGTCAGGCACTTTCTAACATGCCACTGACTTCTCCCAGCGGCATCCCTGTCTGGCAATCACAGTTTCTCTATCAACTTCACAGCCTGTCACAGTTAATTGTAATTAGGGCTACCGGATTTTGTGAAAAAATATTAAACTGGAACTGGTACATTTCCACATTTATTTAACCGATAAATATGCAGTCATGCTTGAATGCCTGCCAGGTGTTAGTGATATGAACACCCGCAGAAGATAAATCAATGCATTTATATGAAAATATGCAAATTTCAATATCAACCTTCTGCATATCTACTGCTGTTTAAGCCTCTTTACTGAAATTCCTTTCTTTTTTTACCCTCTTACCTATTAATTCACACACATATTGGCATGACAGTCATAACAGGCAGTATTAGGAATAAATAAAAAAGCAACCAAATTTCTGTTTTTATTCACATTTAAAAATATATACAGACAAGAAAATAAATATTTTTCTCTCTGTATTTATCTGTAAAAATCAGTAGAAACGGAAAACAGGGAGCCCTATTTGCAATTGTAAACTGCATTTACATAGCGTTTACTACCCGTGACAAGGCATTGAAGCGATTTGCAATGATTAGCATGCTACTGCAGAACCCAGTATCAGGCTCTATCTGCGAAGTTGCCGGACACTCCCCAGCCATCCCCGCAGAGTTCACTTTATGCACCCCCTGAGGTGTAAGAGGGCCTAGACTGCTCATGGGGCCATCCTACCCAAGGCATTTATACATATTTACAGATATGATTTTTGAGAATCTGTAAGAAGCACTATTTGTAATCCATACTTCTTTTATTGGACTTTACGTGATATATCCTCTTGTTGGTATCACCGCACATATCCATACTGCTGTCTCAACCATTCTTCGCCGTGCTGGCGCTGTGTAATCACTCTCCGCCATGTTGGAAATCATACTCAGCAGACAGAGCCCTTTTAATATCTGTGAGATGCCAACACAGTGTAACAAAGACACCGTGAGATGATTATGTTGTGTTTATTGGTAGATTAGGACAAAGTACCCCCAAACATCCTTGGACGCTAATACCAGGGTGCACCTGACAAAGGACTCTCGGCCCCCTGCACTTAACATTCGAGGTCTTCCATTGTCTATCACAATCACAAGGAGCAGTGATAACTAGAGCTGGACAACTCAAATGGCACCTACATTCTGTCACACCTCAACACTTGTTTCTAGGTAGCCCCATCTTCTGAATCACAGCAGTGCCTACTGCCTTCCAGAGGCTTGGGCCTATCAGGAAGTCCTACATTCGAGCTGCATGCCAACTTCTTACTGCAGCTTATAGTTCTTTTTGAGGAATGGTCTTTTCGTATGCAATGTAGATTCTGAGACTATACTGTTACTATTACCAGTTGAATGGATGACACCCACATATAAGTTAAGGATGTTAAACCGAAATTCTTATTTCGTGAAATTCTTCCCCAATGAACGAGGCCTCTTCTCCTGACGGGATGGGCCTTTCGCTTGTTCCTGTTTAGGTTTGAAATCTTGGTGTGGTCTTCGACCACTGTCCTTTCAACCTCAGGTGGCCAAAGTCTCTTCATCCTGCTTTCATCTCCTTCCTTTATTAAGAAAGATCTTTCCTATGATCCCTCTGGCGGCCAATGAATCTGTAATGCATGCTATGATTTATTGGCTTCTGGACTATGAGAATGTCTATTAATAATGGCTCCTTAAATGCACTCTGTCTGACAGGCTTGTCCTAGGGCTCTCACATTGCAATGACATTTCAGGGCATATCACCAGTCTACATTGGCTGCCACTTTAGAAACTTTAAAACACTTTGGGACATATTTACACGCCTCAAATGCCACCTTAGCGTCACTTTTTCTGACGCTTCGGTGGCGTTGCTCAATACCCTTAAGTACAAGGCGGTATTTAGCAACTTAACGTGGCTTAACACCGCCTTGTAAATATGCCCCTTTCCGCAAAGGAGGCGGGCAATAGGTGTTCCTGTGGGCGTTCCACCGCAACATCCAATGCTTTTTGACCCTGCCGCATATTTACAAGGATGGGGCAGCGCCAAAATCTAAGGCCAGGTAAAACCAGGTCTTAGGATTGCGATACAAGGAGAAATTATTTTCTCCTCTTATTTTGCCCTTTCTATGTGTGCTGTATTCTGCAGCACGCATAGAAACAGCAAATCGCACATAAATAATTGACCCTTCAGCACATCCAACCTTGCAACATGGGGCAAGGGTGCCTGCGCTGGCACCAGGCAGCTTATTAGCGCCATCACTAGGGGAAAAGCAGGGATGCATAGTTTTTTTGTAAATATGGAGCATCCTTGCATTTTGAAAATGTTGGAGCGCAGCGTTGCCAAATTTGGTGTAACACGTGCTCCTAAATTTTCTTGTACATATGCCCCTTTGTATTTACATTACATCACTCAGATCCCCTTTTTAACAGTATCCCTTCTCATGGGACTGCCCCACAAAGAATCCTAGATCCACAAAAGACTTTTTGGCATGCATCAAGGAAATTTGAGTAGATAAAATCAGTGGCAGATCCTTCTCTCATTTACCTGTGGAAACTTGTAACACCGCACCCCTCCACGTGCGACCTACTCTTAGTCACCGAGTTTGACATCAAACTCTTGCGCTTGTTGTTTACCTGAGCCTAACTTGTAAAAAATATAATGACTGGGGACAAAATGTTTATCTGAAGACAGGCAGGGTGGCCAACCCTCTACAGACTTGATTTCACTTCATGCCTCTTTCATCCACCAACGTTTTCTCCAGGGCCAGACTGGGAACAGAAACCAGCCCGGGCAACTGCTCGGCCGCCCCCCCCCCCCCCTTTGGGGTGAGGGGGAGTGCAGCCGAGCAGTTTGCGAGGGCCGGTTTCGGACGATTTTGTTAAACGGGGCCGATATTGCCGACCCCCTGTAACAAAACCGGCCCCCACCGTAGCAGCCTACCGGGGAAACGCCCGGTGCCCGCTATGGCCAGTCCGGCCCTGGTTTTCTCCTTGCCCCTTTATCTCACTGCTCCAGGTGCTTTTTCATCACTGCTTTCAACCTTTGTCACTGTTTTTGCATCTTTCTCTTCCTTCATCTTTCTCCCTTTGCTGCCTTTCTCTCTCTCTTGTTCTGAGTCAAAGTTTGATGATTAAAAATAAGTACCAGCCCCAAAAAAGAGTGCTGATAGTCTCCACCTTCAACCACCGGCTCAAATTATGCACTGCCTTTAACCATCACATGTATATTATGTGTCAAAACAAGTTAAGCCCTTCATGTTTTGCCCTCTGCGGTAGGGTTCTAGCACTGTTAATTTATTTTTCAATCTTTCTTTTACATTCAGACACCTCATTGTTTAAAAATGTAGGTAAAAATCAAAATACTCAAGGAATCAAATCAATTTGATATAACACATCCTAAATTAAAGCAGAATCTACAAATTGGATGATGATTTCACTTTAAGGACAGCTAAACAATTCTTTTTTTATCCTATGGGAGGCAATAAAATACAGTTAGAAACTTTGCCATCAAAGTAGATAAGAAATCTGAAATTGGCTGGGTAGTAGAGAAGAGCAATTGAAAATAAGTTTATGTTGCCAATCGAGGAGTATAGTGTATACAGTGGTTTGATGACAAATAGTGATTCGCTCCCGATCCCTCTTTTTGAGATATTATTCAGACCTGTAGACGCAGGGGACCTCACAATTTTCACACCTCAAACTTTACCTCAACAGAACACCCACAATTCCATGAAACGGAGACGATGTTACAGCTCAATCTCACGAGTCAATATGTCCCCTAGTTAAGGCACCTCCCAACACACAAACATATCAGAAATACAGTAAATTAAGTAAAAGGGCACACTCAAAAATGGAGTTCTAGATTATGAAAATAATTAAATGGTTTTATTACAAAATATTCAAAAGTTGCAGTACAGAATAATTGCCATGAAGGCTCTAAGCAAATAGAACATTACAGAGAAATGCAAAAGCGAAAATAATCTATGTCCCAAGTGGGCAGAAAAATCAAGAGAGAAACAGGCCTCAGTAGCAACATAAAAGTCTCCAGGAAAGTTTTCTGGATCACCCTCAAAATCGAGGTTTTTTTAAACATTATTTTCACATGTGAAATCACTAGAACTGCAAAATCATTGTGATAATGTGTTACATTTTCAGCAAATCAGAGCACATTTTTATTAAGCGTTATCTTGCCTTAGCACCTAAGCACTATCCCACTATATGAAAGTTGATTCTGCCCACTCTATGCTAATGCCAACCTGAGACAGTGGAACGTTTAGATACATGAACAACAGCAAGCTATTTTGAATGAATAGGGCACAGTGAGCTAGCTGACTGACCTTGAAGTGAGGGTACAGTTTTGCGACTAAACCAGGGAAGATTCATGGACAAGAGCATGAAAAATGACAATGGAAATAAACAAATATGATTCTACTTGACTGTGTGCTGCATAAATAATGTAATGTACACAGGGAAAATAGAGGAGACATTTTGAGCAAGATGGCTGCTAGGCCCAAATTGAGGCCTGGGTAACATTAATCAGGAAAACACAATTCTAGACATCATAGGCAATTAATTTGTTTTAAAAATGGTACAATCAAGTGAAAAACCACATTCTACACTTTGTCAATAACAAATAAAAACATTCTTGCATAAACATCCTTAACAGACCCACCAAGATTTTGGGATTTGGTGATCTGCTAATAAGCAAAAAAATATCCTGTGACTTTTACAAAAGTGCCCAAACAAATCTAAAAAAACTTGTTTCATCCCTCTTTTCATCAACCCTGTGTTCCCACTGGGCCAATAAAAAGAGGGTACACAGGACAGAGGTGTTTTCTTCCTGTCTGTCCTTCACTGCATGGCCCATGATGCCACTAAAGCATCCCGTAGAGCCAGGTTTTATGGCTGGGAAGCTAGATGGAATAGTTTTGAAAGAGAGAGCACAGATTTTAAATCAACATTTTTACTGTCCTTGGCACCAGAAATCCCTTTTCCTACTATGTCCAGCTGCAAAGCACGGTGCTACATGCTGGCTCCCTCTGTACCTGGTTTTGAGCTACAAACAGCTCTCTCGGGTGAACGAAATCTCCTCAAGGTGAATTGTACAACAATGTTTTTCATTAAACAGTAAATACCAGAAGGGCCTATAGATGATCCCTCAAACATGTGTGAAACTTCTCCTGACTCAAATGACACAAATCTTTCAAGAAAATGATATCTAAAAACCACTGACACAACACAACCATTAACTTGTTTTAAATATATATTGTTTTTCATATATCAAAACATGTATATCTATCTCTTTTCATATTTCTCTTTTCAACGGCTGTCCAGAGAACATAAAGAACAATACATCACATTAACATATACATAGGGAAAATCAAAAATCTCCCAGTGATCACATACTCAAACATGAGACCTTGGAACCACATATAATTAAAATGTCTCAAAAATGTTTTGTTCAGTGTATCCTTACATCTTCTGTACATATTCCAATGATAGTTGACATAGGACATAACGTAATGCCGTCTGTGTTTCTCCCCTGTGTTCAAGTGTTATTCACTAAACATCATCGCGGGTCTTCCTCAGGACTAAAACAGACCAAAAGGCAGCCTGAAATGTATTCAAAGAAAGACACATATGGCGTGTCCAAAACGGTATCCATTATGTAACATGACATCTCTGACCCCAGCCGGGGTTCACTCGATTTGGGGATGGAGTTATTTTAACCCTCCTTCACTTGTAGTCCTCTTGGCCCAATCGTAGCTTCATTTAAAATATGCAGCAGAACCTCTCTTGTCTTGGCCCTTCTAGTATTTAATGTTTAATGAAAAACATTATTTTACAATTCCCCTTGAGGAGATTTCATTCACCCGACAGAACTGTTTGTAGCTCATAACTGTATACCCAGGATCTGAGGGACACAGGGTAATCCCATTATATTTAATGGCTCTGTACCGTGGTCATAATGTTCTTGCAACTGGCACATTTTGTGCCTGTCGCAAAAATACCACAAAATGTTGCTTTTTGCGTCTTAACATTCTCTGTGTTAAGGGAGCAAAGTCTGGCAAAGTGGGCTATGATTAATGACATTTGTATAGGGTACAATCTGGCATTGGTGGGCATTTTAGCACTTTCCCTAGTCCGGTAGTGAATTTGTAAACAGGCGGAGATGTGGTCTAGAGGTTGAGATGCTCACTTTATAACCTGAGGCCTGGGTTCTAATTCCAAATTTCAGTGTTTGACTCAAGTGCGTGTGATTCTGGGCCAATCACTTAATCTCCCTGTGGCTACATTTGTAAATATCTGAAAATGTAACTGTAATATAAGCATGGAGGTCAAATATACAATTGCTTAATGATGTACATGATCTTGTATCATCTCCCAACACCGCCCCACCCCTTTAATGTACAGCACTCTGTTGCTTCCTAGCTTGTGTTCTATAGATACCAATATGAGGTTTCCATCTAAGATGGAGCTTGTGAAGATGTGTGATTCAGAATGTTATTATGGTAATGGATGAGACTGGAGGATGTACCAAATATCTAATGAATACATACAATCTTGTGTGATGAAAGCCTAACATGTTCTGGGGTGTTAGGCATGCCTGTTACCCAGCAGAAGCAAATATGTATAAGACTTGTAGAAACTGGTGTTGGGTGCATTAGCAGTCACTTAATGGTATATGTCAGCTAGGTCGGTTAAATGTTTGGAGCATTTTGCTAGAGAGTCTTGTAGTAAGCGCAATGATATGGGCCCCATGACGATTTGCTCGTAATCTCCAACGGGTACGTTAACTAGAGGTACTAGGCCCTCTTCGATTATGAGTAAAAATGAGGGCAATAATGAGGAATTACTAAGTAATTGGTTGCGGAAAATCCAATGTACCCAATAATTCCCTATTTAATAGTGGACCCTAAGAGTCCAATTCATATTGGAGCATTTTTCTGACAAACAAAGTTATTGAGCTAAGCGGTAAGGGAAATTCTGGGTAAGTGGGATCTCCGGTGTCATGAATGGGCTACTTGTAAAGAGAGCCTACATTGAATGTCTGTGCTTTGTACAATGTGTGTCCAGTGCTCTAACGAGTCCTGTGGAGGGACATGCCGTAACCCCAAGAGCCCCACAGGGATAGTTACATACATTTAGTCAAGTTTGCTCTGCAGTACTTTAGTTTCATTTTTGAAATGGCTAGAACTTTCTTGAGGCAAGTGTACTTAGGCCATCACCTAAAGCCAATCACCAAATCATTCTACGGCTGGCATTATCATTCACGCTGGACAATCTGTTCACAATGGAGGCTCCTCAAGTCATGTCAGGCTTCTCTGACTGAATGAATGAATGAATGAATGAATGAATGAATGAATGAATGAATGAATAGGGGATTTATAGAGCACATGGCTACTCCGAAGAGTGTCCCGGCGAAGAGTGGCTCTGTCTTGCCAGATTAGGAACAGCTCACCATGGGCATGCTATCTAGCATACGTGCATTGTCAGACATTTTCCAATAGAGAATAGGTTCCTACAGTTTTATTAAAAGAGGTTTCTAAGAACTTGACTTTAATATATTGGAAATAAAGTGTGCCATAACAGAAAAATCTACTTATGAATCACACATCCACTTCCAATGAAGTATCTTGGCACTTAGAGAAGATACTTTGTGTTACTTAAATGAATGGTGTTCCTTTTATTGACCTCTGAAGCATGAAAGGCTGAGTGTACCACATGAGTATGGAATCTGCCATCACACAGTTAAACTCAGACCCTTGCACTAGAGGCATTAGTCCAATGAGCCATACAATAATGACATTAAAAACCCACTACTCATATTTGTATTGGTAAGGGTTGGAAAACGGTCCTTCTCACTTAGTGAGACAAGTGACACCAGTCTCAATTTCTGACTATAATGTTGTGTTATTCCGAAATTATTGGTGTTGCAACTGGTAGCTTTCCTAACCCAGTGGTGCTGAAATAATTTCCAGGATGCAGGTGCTGCCATCAATGTTATATAACTTACGTCACATGGATTGTGAAAAATCCCAGCATCACACAAAAGACAAGTGTAGCGAATGAGGCATGTCCATACCGCATGAGAGTGGAAAGGGTGTGGCATTTAACGGCCCCAACTATATTACTAAAACATGGCATGGTAACACACTGCCTTTACAGACAGCACATTTCCCATTGAAATAAACACTAAATTTGCACAGAGAAGCATCTTGCTTTGTTTTGATCGTATTAAAATCTTTGTTTCCATCACACTTCTGAATTACAAAAAAAAGGGATTCATTTGTACTTTCTCAACTCCGGATATTTTGAAATATTTATACAGTTCATTTACATGTATTTAAAATTGTTGTGTGTTAGAAAATGACATCCTAAAGCTTTTCCTTTCACACTCCCTGTACCTCAGTAAGATTGTCACATTGTTCACTTTCCAAAATCCTCTCACTCTGGAGGCAGAGAAAAAAAACTAAACACCAATCTCCACGTGAAAAGAATAAGCAGCAATTTGTCAGACAATATTGCCTGACTTTTGACGTCAAAAGATAAAAAAAAATATATATAAAGAAATCTGTAATACCATTTAATCTTCTGAACTCCAACATGGTTGTTCTGAGGGTGCTGCAGCACCTCCATACACATACCTCCCGCACCTATGTCCTAACCCCTAGAAGGAAACTGACAGCTTTTCACAGAAAATAAAAACTTTTAACTGTGTCTTATAAAGTTATGCTCACATAGGTTGAAGTGTTGAGTGTTTTCTGCAGGTGACAATGTGGAGTCCCACCTTGACAAAGATTGGGGTTTTATATTTCACTAATATGTATTAGGCACTATCCTTCAACAAATAATATGAATAAGAAAAATTCTAAAGATTATTAATAGCTCAGCAAATTATGTATAGACGGGAAAAGGTTACATAAGCCCCACATATATTTCATCACACATCCCTAATCGATTAGTCTAACCCCTACCTACATTGTAACTAGCTGATTAGTAGCCCAGTTGCATCTGTTTTTTGTGTTGAGTCTTGTACAGCCCCAATATACCTTTCATGCCTCAGATATCCTGAATTGAGATATCTGTTTTTCAGCATCCCTCCAGCAATCAGTCCATCTGTGTTACTCCACCCCTATTAACTGCATCTTTTAAAGTGTTCTAGTATCTGCTAGTCTATGGAGCGAGGAGGGGTTAACTCATGCTAAGCTCCTGTTTTGCTGTACAGGACTGTGAGCAATTCTTTGTATCTTTTCTTCCTCCAAGACTGGAGTTACAAGATTATTTCTATTCCTAACCGTATTTCAGGCACTGTGTTTATTGAAAAGCTCCAGAGAATGGAAAACGAGTTTCGGTGTCAACACACCTTGGTCAAGTGAAGTGGAGTGCCATGACGTTCAAATCTATATTTTAGATTTGAAGCAGCGCGCAGCTTAGTGCTGATTATGAGAACCGCTGGTGATCAGGCAGCCCACAGGATACACACCAAAGCCAGGGGGGGAAATAATAAAATTACATATATATATATATACCTGAGGTGTGAAAAGGCAGCCTTGCCAAGCGGGACTTTACAACCAACCAACTTTGGTTATTTGATTAATTGTTACATGCAAATAACGAGACACGCTCACTGTAGCAATACTTACAAACTACGAGATCCAGAATGCCTGATTGGCTACGCCCACTGTGGTGAGAAGTGAATACAAAGGTGGAAAAAGAACAGTCTCATTTTGATTTTTATCGCCATCGAAGAAGGAAATGATTCCGAAACGCGTCTGGCGTTACTGAATGGCTGTCCGGTTCCCGATTTGACAGGCATGCAACCTCAAGTAAATTAATGGCAAAGTAATCTACCTGTGTGGCTCTTCATTTGGGGGCAACCTTTCGTATGGATGTATAGCGGCAAGCGGCAGAAGACATAGACTGACGGAGGTTACGGCCGGACAATTTTTTGCAAAGGGTCTTCTTATGTAGAATTTATTATACCTGTACCCTTTCCGGTCTGTTCCAGTACAATATACTGGACTTAAACATGCACGCTTGATTACCATTATTGATCTTCAATAGGTTTCTATACACAGGCTGTGATGCTCTGAAATCACTTTGGGAAGTACCCGCGATACCTACCACAACGTTATCTACACTGCGACTATTTGAACTAGCAAAATCCAATAGTGACTTTCTTGCCCTGATGAAGTTCCCCGTGAGGGAATGAAACGCGTCAGCTGAGCTGTTCGTATCACTGACTTAAGAATTTTGAAATAAAGACATATTTTATACTACTATCTGAGTACTGGGCTTCATGACCTGGCGCACCTCCATCTTGTTAATCATAGAATGACAGATGACCAATGTCTTTGAGGGCACAGATAATGTGAAAAGAAAACAAAACACAGTTTACAGGCATCTTTATCTCTTGATTCACCTTCTGAAGTCTTGATCAATCTAGATCCCCCATCCTTACTTGCAGCGTTTATTTTAACGCCTCTCTGTGCCTGCTCAGTTAATCTCGGTGAGCTGAGGGGAGCGACAGGGCACCAGGGGCGGCCATGCGTTGTCAATTTTGTCCCCCAAGGGCTCCAGCCCACCAGGGAAAGGCCCAGTGGAATTAAAGGTCTGTCCAGGCCTGAGCAGACTCACTAGTGGAAACAATGGGCTCGAATTCACAAAGGTAAACGTACACTTTAGTGTAAGTTTACTACTTTTAGGTATTCGCAAAGGCAAACTTAGACCAAAAGCCTAAGTATTCAACTTTTGGTATTCACAAAAGGCGTTTACGAGTAGTATCTTTACGTCCGCACTCTGGACAGAATCTCCATCCCAAGTGCGGAGATTCCACTCCGGGTGAGTAATGTACTCTCCACACCCGGAGTGGAATCTCCGCACTCGGGGTGGTGATTCCGCCCTGAGAGTGGACATAAAGATACTATTCCTAAATGCCTTTCATGAATACCAAAAGTCGTAAACTTAGACTTTTGGTCTAAGTTTACCTCTGTGAATACCTAAAAGTTTACCTTTGTGAATCGGGCCCGATGTTTTCAACAATTTAGGGGCAGATCTACAAGAAAGTGCCGCAGCTCGGCACCGCAAGCCCCGTTGCTGCCCTTTCAAAGCACAGGAATGTGACATATTTACAATATGTTGCATTCCTGTGTTCTCCCCTGGCATGGCGCACAAATTGCTGGCATGCGACATTGCAGGCACCCTTGCACCATGGTTCAAGGATGCCTGCGCCATGGGGAGATTGTTTTTGTGCAGGAAGGGGCACCTTCCTGCACAAAAACAATCACTAAAGGCATTTTCCTCTTTCAATGCGTGCTGCAGAATGCAGCACGCATTGAAAGAGGAAAAACGAGGAGAAATTAAAACTTTTCTCCTCGTTGCGCCTTGCTACACCACCCCCAGGGAGGCGTAGCATAATGACGCATTTCCAGGGTTACAAATACTCGTAAATCTGGTAATGTTTCTCGTTCCATGGAACGGGCCTTTCACGCAAAGTGCTGCGTGTAAAAGGGCCATATTTACAAGGACAGGAAAAGCCACGCAGGGTGGCTTTTCCTGTTCTTGTAAATAAGGGGCATGGAAATACGCTGCCAGTGCGTCACAAAAAGTGACGTACTGGCAGCGCAAGGGGCTTGTAAATCTGCCCTTAAGTCATCAAATTACACATCTAAATACAGTGCGGTTAACGGTATTACCAGATAAGCACTTTTCCGTGTGTTTACAAGCCAAGATCATACTTATGACAGCCACTGTGGTTTCAGCTTGCATTCATAAATAAGTTTTGTTAATGGTGCAGAGCGAATGAACGAAAACGCGACAGTTCAATTCTCTGCAATAAAAGATAAACTGAACTAAAAACATTTTCAGTGGTCCACCGTCCCCAGATGTAACACACCCCGAAGAGAAATGCACTATTATCGAAACCAAAAATATTGGAATCAAGAAGCTCAAAGAAATTCATGCAGAACGGGCGCCCTCTGCAGATCACAAATGATATTGCAGGCCGGTGGGCGGAGGGAGTAGATCGATTTTCCTGACTGATTTTTAGCTCTTTCATGACACGATTTTAATGCAAAGCAGAAGCTCCCAAACACGTTTCCATTCCCAGCGGAAGGCTTCTCGTCCAGCCCTGCTACACTTTGGAATGCATTTGGTTTCTCCGAGTTTCCAAAGTGAACAAGTTGTCACTTTTTTCCGAAAGGAATGTGACTTCAGCTGATTGATAACTGTGCAGACGGTGGTCCCTGTCAGACAGCATTTAATTTCCTTGGATGCGTGTGAGCCCGGATTCAACTGGCAAGAGGCCTTGAATCGCAGGAATGGAGGGAGCAGGCCCAGAAGCGAGCGATTATAGACAGAAAGAGAGAGAGAAGGTTCCAACGCGAAATACATGAAAAGCAAAGAAACACTGCAAACCCCTGTAGGGGGACAACATCGAGGAGCCCTATTCACGCCCTATAGACTGAAGCGAAACTCAAGGGCCCCGGGTGCCCCAGACTGAACGCAGAATCCGTGGGCTTTGACGGTTTCGCATCCGGATTTTTATATTTTGCAAAAATACGCGGAAAAAAATAGTTTTCTATGTAAGTAGCTCTTGGTGCCAATTTCTTGTGGCTCTGGTGGCGCTGCAAAGCGCAGGTGTTATTTTTACTAAGCGCGGGGGTATTCACTTTATCACCTTCAGCAGGATGTTAAGACATATTAATTTAGGTTTTTTGTTGAGCCTAACGAGTCACCTGTTCACTTACCACGCAAGGAAGTCAGTGAACCAGGGTCCCGTCCTCAGTAAAAATGGTGCAGGATGAGACGTGGGCGCTGAGGTGATTAGGGTCCTGTAAGATTAGGGGGGGGGCTTCAAATGTGCCAGCAATGATGCTGGCATATCATGGTAGACGTTATTTGAGGAGCAGAAGATGAGGGGGCGTAAGTGTGAATTGTTAGGGTTACCAAAAAGGAAAGAGAGAGAGAATGAATTCTAGGTGAAATCCAGCCACCACCTTACTATACCCGACTGAAAGAGCACCTGCACCCAGTCAGTTATTTATTGAAGAATGTTTATTGGGGTGGTGTAACACTTCACCCCCCCCCCCCCCCCCCTCTGAAGCTACGCCCCTGGTCCTGGGTGATCTGCTGGAGTTCGCAGGAGACCTGCTGCCTTTTTGCTAGGTTCGCACAATAGAAATACTAAGGGGCAGATTTACAAGGAACTGACACATCTGCATAGATGCGTCAGTTTCCTTGCACCAGCAGCAAATGTCCTTGTGCCACCATGGATGCGCTGTATTTATAATACAGTGCTCCATGGCACAAGGATTAACAGATGTGTCAGAAATTCTGACGCACCTATCGGCCCAAAAGTGACACATGGATTTGCTTATGAAAGTGACGCAAGTCCAGCAGTGCAGCACAACAGATAGGGCAGTCCCATTCAAAAAGCCCTGCATCATTCCTTACGTTTAATCAGAGCAGGCGTGGGGATTTTGACACAGTAAAGGCGTACAGTGATGCAGTGAAATGTTGTAAATTTCACTGCGTCAGTTCTACATGGCTTTTTGCTTGGGAACGCCCACCCTGCATACATTATACCTGAGGCAGGTATAATGTGACGCAGGGCTTTACAACGTGACGCATCTCCCTAGATGCGCCATGTTGTAAATTGGCCGTATTGTTTGCGCCACCGTTGCGTCAAAAAAAGTGACTCTGTGGCGGTGCAAGGAGGCGCAAGGGGCTTGTAAATCTAGTTACCTACATACATACAGTATGATCAGCATTAAGAGAACAGGTTGTTTCAGTGTTTTCTTGATTGTGTCAGAGGAAATGTCAGGTGTGGTTGTCCAAAAGTGAAAGATGAGTGAGTTGTATGGGAGAAGGTCTAGAATTAGCCTCAAGAAGTGCAAACCATATTAGTGGAAGAGGTAAGTGATATAGAGAGCTCGGTAGAAAATGTAGGCGTGCCCACACAGAAGAATATTAGCACATTTCCATACATTAACTATTCACTAAAGTACTTGTGAGCATAGGGGGCCAATTAGAGCTTGGCAGGATGGGAGAACCGCCTTAAATAATTGGTTCTTCCTCCCCGCTAATCATGTGGTTCTAATGCCTCATGTAGAGGTAAGGGAACAATTTTACATTTCTCACTGTTTTGAATGCTCTCTAATAGTATTTGGGTGGGGACAATAGGAAGGTGAACTACCTCCATATGTTAGGACCCCTGTATCTATTTGACCAAATTATTCTTTCTTGTCTAAGGTTTCGCAGTGCACTGTTCAATTGCTGGCAGTCCTCATGTACTTTCTAGAAATGATGAAGGTCGACATCAGGAATATCTATATGATGATTTCTGTATCAAGTTAATTAGATAAATACAGAAAGAAAACCAGCCCAGTCGCTTCTTTCTTTCTTTCTGTATTTATCTAAGAAACTTGATATAAAAATCATCATATAGATATTCCTGATGTCGACCGTCATCATTTCTGCACAGAAAGTACTTTGAAAAGTGTTTTTTACACTAAAACCAATACCCTAAACGTGTGCACAGGACTTGGTTCTAATTTACAGTGTGGGTCCTGACCTACACACTTGCAGGGGTTTTTTGTTTGGGTTTGTTTCCCCTGACCTGGCAGCACCGTATTCATTGCTCACATCTTAAACTTCATTGCAAACTTGCTTGAGCGCCATTTTCTTCCTGTCTTAATCTAAACCCTTCACCGAACCAGTATACTTTTGTTTCAGGAAGGGCTGCCGCACCGCTTTTTTAGACTCACTACGAAATCGGATCTCTGGTTATGGATAGGGATAAGGTTGCATCAGAACTGTTGACAATTTAGCAAAAGGAATCCCATTAGTCAATGCATCCACAAGTGGTAACGCACAATGCAGAGAAGGACTCAAGGAAAAATGTATTAAATTGGAAAGATTGAAAAAAAAACGAAAACTCTAGATGGTGGGACAGTGCCACCCTGAAACAGTACCTTAGGCTCAACAGGGTCCCCAGGGGACTCCGCTCACAGATCTTTCCCACGTTTGACGACCTCGACGACGATTTGCTAGGAAAATGGGAGGAGGCTCTCACTGTGAACTCAAATACACTGATTCACATGCTCATTGAAAACGCAGAACGGAAAGTTGCCAAATTGCAGCTTGAAATTTCAAACTTAGAGAAAGAAATACAAGATTTGGATCTTAAAGACCTCTGTGACTGTTGATATGGGGTTCCAGCCTGGCTATTTTGTAATGAATTCCTATATTGAGTTTGAAGAAACACTAATGGATGCAATGCATTATGACGAGCTGATGTCAGGTGTCAAATAAAGTATCTGCAAATAAACAAGAGGCTAGGCCTCTTGATGACTCTTGCCCTCGGAATGCAGAGGTCATAAACTCCTCCTCTGTCATTGATGTTTAACAATATTACTCCTTCCAACTTTGTAGTGTTACCTAGAAGCTACCAGCTGTCTCCTGAATTACTTATTACAATGAGACGAGTTGACCAGGTACTATACGCATGATCACTATGTAGATAAGTACTATTGACTGATTGTCCAGGTATGAAATTCAACCCAAATAAAAGCATCATCGGCATTGTGCCTGATCCTAACAACCCCACTTCACAACATCCAACACAGAAAATATACACAGACCGAGGATTGAAACAAGGCTGCGTATTGGCTTCACTACTTTTTAATTTATACACTGCAGCAAAATTGGGTCGACCAGACTATTCCTAATGCAATACGCAGACGACATGGTCTTAATGGACCACACAAAAATGGGCCTGCAAAGAGCATTGGACACACTCAGCATTGACAATGAAGAAAATGAATTGACAGCAAATGCCAGCAAAACAAAGGTAGTCATCTTTGGAAAACACCCGAACAAACTTAAACATCTATGGAAAATGGGCAACCTGAAAATATTAACAACAACCAAATATAACTACCTGGGGGCATGGATCATGAGCAATGGCAAGCCAACAGCTCACATCGCATCTATAGAAGCGAAAGGCAAGGTGATGACGTACGCCCTTTGCAAACTCAATTCAAAACGATGCAGTGCGTCAACCAAGCCTATTCGAAAGGTCATAAGAGCCAAGCTAATTCCTTCAATCTCCTACGGGCAACTAGTATTTCCCGGGGCCCTAACTAACACATCATGGAGTCTGCCAACTGCCGTGCATTCAAACAGATTTTTCAGATATCGGCCTAAGCCAGAAACGCGCTAGTAAGGCTGGAATTTGGATTAAGCAAACAATCTTATCAATATTGGGATTCGGTCATCCGTTATTATCGAGGGACAAGCGCCGCCCCCCCAGACACAATGAAAGCTACCCTGAAAGAAATTTTTAAGAAAGGAAAAAACCCATGGGCAGACTCTTTATCAACCGCCTTCATGGAGTTGCACCTCGATCTGTCTGACTGGGGCTACTTTATTCATTCACCGGGCCTGCTTAAAACAATTTAAAGGAAACAAGTTAAAACACTATCAAAGCAGGATGACATAGCGACTATAGAGTCCTCCAGCAGCAATATTAGGACACTAGTCAGTTCTTATAAGGACAAATTGAGGCAGCCTTACCTTGACTCAGCTCTGAATAAACCAATATTAAAGCAAACCCTTTCAGTCAGAATCATGGCCATGCCAGTGAAAGACATTAATACTCGCTGGAAATCACTAGAGGTGGTTACCTCCTGTAGACTCTGCAATCATTTTGAGGAGTCCCTGGCCCATCTACTCTACATCTACCCTGAACTGAGTCTCGCATGTCGCACGTTATTAAAACCCTTATTTTTAAAATACAGCATCCGTACTTGCACGGACGCAATGAAGCTTCTTTTTAATTTAGAGATCCCCATGGAACTGGCTAGATTAGCGAAATTTGACCGAAAACTTAGAGCTTTTAAGTAAAGATCGAGCCTTGGCTTAACATAAGACTCTAAGTCCAAAGCTGTGAGCATATATTAAGTATCCATGGGCTTCTATTTTTATTTTCGATATGGCTCTAAAATGTATGAATTGTATTGAAATTATATTGTTTTTATTAACTTTCGATATGGCTCTGAAATGTACAAAATGAAATGACATTTTCATTAACGGTCGAAGAAAGATCTTGGAAGTACACATTACGCATGGTCTTTTGTAAAAATATTTATTACTTGAAACAATAAAATCATTTCATCACTAAAAAACATCCAACACGATCATTATAACAGGGCCCACTAAACCCACCAATAACTCGATCTTGCCCACAAAAGCACAAAAGACCATTCCAATGGCTATGTGTTGCTACTTGGCATGAATAAACACATCCAGTAGGCACTAACACTAGGGTATGATTTAAAGACATGGCAGGGAGCACTTTAACCACATTCCATAACCTCCTCTCTGCCTCTTGAATTTATCTCTTTTGGGCCTCCACAAAAAAATAAAAATGTTTGTTTTTAAGTTGGTCTTACCTATTTGAGGATAAAGTGTTTCATGATTTTTGATTCTACATTTTATTGTCACCCTCTTACAGTTTTATTTTTTCATTTTTTTCTTAGACGTATTTTTCTTTTTTTTTTTCTTTTTAAGGAGTTTTGATGCTGTTTTTTCACTAGACTTTTATCACGAATTCTGTATGCTTTTTATACTAACTATGTACTACACTCCCTTCCCCTTTGGAGTTAGTCTTATAATTGTAAAAATGAATCAAATCGATAAATAAATTTAAGAAACTCAGATTTCCTTCCAGTGACTTGATAGGGTGGCGGCGTATGACTACTAATGGATGAAGCTGATTGTATAACACTTCATGTACTCACAGTCAAGGACGAAATTGGCCCTAGCTCAGTATGTTAGGTCAAGCCCCCATGGGAACTGCTCTCTGGTGTGTCCGGAAGCCGGTCCACTTCTGGCCCAGAGGAGATTACACCATGTCACTCACCAACGTTCTGTCATTTTCACTACCGTCAAGCATGGTAATGACTATTTGGCCGGCCAAACAGTCATGCGCACTTTGCATGTTCTCCACGCAGGATGCATTACAGCCTGGGTGGAAAACATGCCGGGGCTTCCATTCCCCGCCTGAGCGCCGAACCACGGCACTCAGACCAATCGCAGTGCTGCATTGCAGCGTTGTGATTGGCTTAGGGGAGCCTGGTGCTCCCTGTTCCTGGCCCAAGTCTGACTCAGAGGAGAGACATGGCGATAAGGTAAGTGTTTACATTTTTTTTTTAATTTAGCACCCCCTTAATCCCCCACACCCCTTCTCCCCCCCACCGCCTCGCCACCTGCGATCCATGCCGGCCGCGACTGGAAGTCCATCCAAGGCAGTAGCCAGAAAATTAAAATAGCTGGACCCACATTTACAAAAATGTTGTGTAGGCGCTCATGCAGCACAGTGCAAAGCAAAAGTAGCATTCATGTTTAGGCATAGCACTAAATTGTGTTGCTTTGCACAAGCTCCTCTGCAAACTTTATAAATGTGTGCCCAGGTGTGCCATACATTTTGTGTTTTTTGCTAAACCTTCTAAGCCCCCACAGAAGACGTCTCAGTTTCATCGGCTTTCCTTGTGCACTGGCCAAGTCTCACTGTTTCTGCTGGAGGACAGGGGTGTAAGGTTCAGAAGGCTTGAGGGTACTGCTTCACGAGCAAATCCAGTGATTCTTGGTGAGAACAGAAGACCATAGAGCGTCCTTTGTATTTGTAATGTCATGAGCACATATTCGCCTGTGACCCTAGCAGACCATCTCCCAAGCTGTTGGCTTCAGAGTTATCAAGACTTCAGGTGATCAGAGAGGAGGCAGGGGAGATGCTGGTTTGGTAATTAAATACGCCCAGTCTGGCAGAGGGTTTTGAGTTGGATCCCACTCCCCAGGTGGTGGTGACAGCAGATGTCGGTGTGGAGGCCCTGCAGGCAACATATTTTCAGCTCAAGGTGGAGAGGACAGGATTCTCCAGGTGTAAAAACCCGGCTGCAGGGTTTCAGGTTCTTTAGGCTTTCGGTCATGCTGAAGGTAGTCCTCCATCGTACAGCCTGTGTGGCGCAATCATCTAGAGAGGACCAGATCCGGACCATTTGGTGTTGTGGGATCCCACATTACGGGTGGAGGAACATCTACTTTCGTTGAGTACATATTGTGCATACCCATTCTTTGAGCAGAAGCTTCACCATTAATGGTGTTTTGACGATGTTGTGTCAGACAGTTGTGACAGGATGGGTTCCCTTTACGTATTACAGGCTTAAAATACTGTCTCCAGTGGGCAGTGGTGGAAGGATTTTGAGAACCAAGGAGTAGCTGAGTGTGAGCTATTGGTTGTAGGAGAGTAGGATCTGCTTCTTACAGTTGCCCCCACTTTTTGCTGATGTTTCACTGTTTTTCGACTTAGTCTGACTGGGATCCTGCTAATCAGGACCCCAGTCTTTCTGCTTCCTCTCTAAATTGATTCCCAGTACCTTAGATACACTCCAGATTGGATTCTGGGGTACCCTTATAAGTCCCTAGTATATGGTATACTATATACCCATGGCATAGGTACCCCAGAGGCCTCTCAGGGGCTGCAGCATGTATTATGCCACCCCTGGGAGACCTTTCAAAATCATATCACAGGTCTGCTACAGCAGCCTGTGTAAGGTGGTGCATGCACCCCTTACTTAGATATAGGTTCACTATATCTATCCATATCACTGCACTTATAAACCTATCAGTCACCCCGAAGGCAGGTCTTATCAATCCTGAAGGCAGGGTGCTGGCTTTTATGTGAGAGGGTGCCCATGCATGAGCAGAGCCCCTCTGCAGCCTTTGGAACCTTTATTCCGGGGTTGTTTGTGATGCAGCCATACCATATATACTTAAGTGCATTATAACCTCGCGGTAAATGCTAACTTTAAAATGGCTGCATGGAAACATGTAGTGTTTGGTGTCAAACACCTTGGGATCATACCTCCACACCAGTAACTGGTGTGGGAGGTATGATTCCACCCTACTAGAAGGAGAAATATGACAGCTCCGGTACACCCGGTACCAGCTTTGCAAGCCCTGGCATCACAAAATGGATGCTGCCAGCCACAGACATGAGTCTGCCCTCCTGCTGCTGGACGAAACGTCCGCAGGCGACAGCTGGACAATAGGTTTCCTGTCACAGGGAGGTGTGACCACCTCCCAGACAGGCTTTAGTGTATTGGGGCTGGGTAAGTGCACTCTGAGAGTGCTTTGATGTCAGCACTGGGGGCACATTTGGTGTCCCTATGCATAGTCCAGCTCAAACCGGTTGCAGGGGCTACCAGCCCCTGCTCTGGCGTGAAACTCGGCAAAGGACATGGGTGTAACCCCCCTCTGTCCTGACCCTCCCATAGGTGGGTCCCCAGAGTTTTTCCCACCCCTTCCTTGGGTATAAAGTACGAACCCCTTGCTACAGGACTTTAGATTTACCTGGATGAAACACTGCTACAGAAACCAAGTACTTTAACTATCTACACTACGCTGGATGACCGAAGAATCTCCCTTGGAGTAAAGGAGTTACTCCCCTGCAAGGCAGGCATCTAAAACGCAACTGACCGGTTTGCATCTACGCAGCTCCCGATGGACTCCGAAGATTTTGCAACACAGGAGGTGGAATCCTAAGCTTCTCCGAGGCCAACCAGTGCTCTCAGCAAACCTGAGATCCGCAGCCCTCGTGGAGACCGTGCAACCCGAACCCGTGGACACTGTGCACATTTGCAGCAGCAAATGCTTTTTGACAATCCCTGAGGCTGTGCTTTGGGCGACTTGTAGTCCAGACCCCGAGCAGTGATTCCACCAAAGATTACTGGCCTACACTCCACATATTTAGTGATTCCTCTTGATGTCCCTTCGCGATCCCTGGTCCATCGACCTGTGGGTCCCTGAGGAGGAAACTGTAACTTTAAATGGGCTTACCTGGTTGTTCCAGATGTGCCCTGACTCTCCATTGCTTGGGGAGTCCCCAGGACCTTGCTGGTCCACACCGAAGCATCCTTACTCTAACCGCGTGGGTTGCAGTTGCCAAGGCTTGTTGGTCTCCAATCCGGACTCTGACCCCCCAACACTCGACATCCTTTGTGGGACAGCTCGGCTGCAGACTCTGGTCATCGTCGACGTCTCCTGGTCCCGTGGCTGAAGAGTCAAGCTTCACCTCATCGCACCTGAAACACCCGACATTGGTGGGCATTCATCTATCGTGCCCCTGGTCACTGGCAAGTGACCCAGCGTCTGTCCCCTCTGCTCTCAGGTTCATCTCATCTTCGATCCAGGCTTGGATCACCCCAGACACTTCTCCTCTTCTTGGCAGCAGCACTTTGCAGCATCTCGCCATTGAAAACAACAAAGATTCCCGACACCATTTGGCACCTATGCACCCGGCTTCCCTGGGTTAGGTAACACGAGTACTCCAGTGCTCACATGGGTGCTGGCCTTAGAACCTTCAAAGTTTGAAAGGGTTTGGTCAAAGTCCTCTCCTAAGTGTCCTTGATCTTTAAAATTCCAACCACGACTTTCCCATAGGATTGTACGGAGCTCGCGGCTGTGTTCTCACACTGCACGCATCTCCCTGTGTCACTACCTTGGGTGGTTCCTTGGGGTCCCAGCGATTCTACGTGCTTTAGGCACTGTGTCTAGTCAAGGCTTGGTTCTTATACCAGTTTCTTAATATATGGTTTGGTCTCCACCTGGGGCCCACTGTGTATTGTGCTATTTACTGTTGTTTTAGTACTGTAATATTGTGTACCTTCCTCTCTAATCTCATAAAAAAGTTAGTAGAGGGTGTTTAGAAATAAATACATATATTTTATATATATATATATATATATATCTTGTGTGGTTCTCCTTTCATTTGGTCATTCAGGAGGTTATAATCTCGTAAACCAAGCTGCATTACATTCCTTCGAGACTTAGCCTGAAGGCTGCTCTCCATAGCTACCACTAGGATCGCTTTCAATAAAGGTTGTCTTTAACCTAATCATCAATAAGGGTTGTTTGGACTGGTACAAGGTGCCCACTTTAACTGGTGGACAGCATATACCAGGCCAACTTCTCACATTGGTGACTAGACTTTTAAGAGGTTTTGTTATCTGTCAGCGAAGCTGTTACTTCTGGCTTGTGATCAGGGCTTTGGCATCAGAGCAGGCCCCGCTCTCAGTGCACCAACCTTCAGAGTGGCACAAGGAGCTGTTGGCAGTAATTTCCTGCAAACATCAGTGCCCCTCTCACTTGGTGCCTGTTATTCAGGTTAATCTTGTTTTAATTATGTTTCAATTAAGCCTACGACTGCGCATGCACAGCATGCGCTCTCGCTTGCGAGACCTTATTGTTTACAATAAAGGCATTGGAGCCTACCCATTGCATACCATTTGATGGCTTAAGTGTCACCCTTCTTTTCTGCCTCCTAATTGGCCAGCGCACTCCAAGCGTCACTTTTGTTTCTTTTTGTGGAGCATGGACTAAGCACAGACTGATTTAACTTAATTGTAGCCTGTCCGCTGCCTGTGTAGTGATTGAGGTACTATTTCGTTTTTACCCTCTCACTATCCCTGCTCCATGTTGCAGCCCCGGTCTGGTGCACACACCTCCCCAACCTCCATCGTGTTGCTTTTCTCCTCTCCCAGTATTGCTGCTCCCACCCTCATCCCCCAGCACTTTACTCATGTTGCTCACACCCTCATTTTTATTAGGTCTCGCTGAGTCAGCGCGCATGCGCTGCTCAGAGAGACTTTAGTAGGTGAGTTTTCAAAGTACTGCTGGCTGGCGACAAGCTTGCGTTCACGCGACCGTGCACGCGTGAACCGCCAGCCTTCAGCACCATCTGTCTTTCGGGCACGGCCCCACAGCTCTCGGAGAACCCCACGGCTGAAACGAGCACTCCGTAGTGGGCGTAGGCCACAGACACAGGCCGCAAATGGCTCCGCCGCCAATGTCCCTTGTTGTCGGTGATCTGCGCATCCAATGAAATTGCAATGGCATCAGAACACGATCTGCTCGTGTTGGTGCTGAATGGACTCATTGATGAAGGGATAATGAAGGATTATGTGGATGGCTTGCGGAGCTCATTCAGAGCGCGGCCATCTTGAGCCTTGGCAAGCTACACCACCCCAACAGCTGCATTGTTAACCCAAACCTAATGATTTAAACCAGGCTACAACAGTGCCATCCAACCATAGAGACTGAAAGTAACTGAAGAGGATGGCATGACCGATTGTGTCAAAGGCCAATAAGAAGACAGTGAAACATTACCTGCCTAAAAGGATTTCTGTGAAGAGCTTTGATATCAATGCCAAAAAATTAAACAATAAATGGTTTTAAAAGAATGCAGTGAAGAAGCAAAACTCCATTCCTGCAGCATGGCCCTGTATACCCAAGCAGCTGCAAAGCCTCGATTTTCAAATTGCTCAGTGCAGCTTATATTTTTTAGTTATGACCTACATAGGACTGTGTATTTGAAGTCATTACATTTAAATGCCGTCTTGTGGCTTTCATGCAGCTGAACTGAACATGTAGAACTGACAAAAGTAGACATTAAAAACATGATTAGCACAACAAACTAGATAAATACTATACTGGAAACTTGTCGCTCATGACAGCAAGGTAGGCAAAAAAATCACATTCAATTTATCAATATAAGTTTAACAGAATGTGTAGTCCATGACAGGGGGATGGGTTACCGTGTATACACCGCAGATGTCCATGACCAGATATGCTGCAGATACCAGTAAGTGTTTTCCAGGCTCCATTTTAGGAAAATCATTTGTCATTGTATCAGGTCCACTAAATCTTTGTTTACTCTCTTCCATTTGACAGGTCACTCTACAGATTTTATCCTTTTAATACGTAAAACTTGTCTTGTGGTGCCTGCTGGGGTGATCTCTTCTCTGCCCCCTCATAACCATCAAGCAAGCTTAGGGATGACTCCCTACATAACACAAAGAGCCTTATGTTGAGTGACTTTGACTCCCCCTTCTGAGACTATGGACCAACCCAAGTTACAACTTTTCTATTGCCATGAATGAAGCTCTTTGTCAAGTCTGCTGTACTCACTTAGCTGGTGACCTAGGCAGAAGTTGAACTTAGTTGGACACTTCTCTTGGAGGCCAGAAATCTCCTCCCTGGAGTTTGCAGAGCAGGAAATGGTGAATTCTGTGGAAAATAAATAATTGCCCGGTGAGTGTTTCCCTTTACACTCTGACACACCCTTATTATTTTTTAATTATCTTCAGATTTTCCTAAGTGCAAAGTATTTGGCAAATAAATGATGACACTGATAAAGAATGAAAACTCGGATTCAATGTTCTGTTTTGAGATACCATAAGCAGGGTCACTAGAATTATGCGAAAGAAGGGGACCAAATTATGAGGCAGGGTTGACTCAATTATGCGGCAAGAAAAAGCAAAGTATGCAGTTTAATATGTCACATTTTGTGACAGTACTACCTTATTACTTTGTAATTTTTACACGTGCAAACTCTGCCTGGGCAAAATTTCACCTCATTAGTACATTAGTTTAACATCATAAATACAGCAATCAGCAGCTCAAAAGTGATGAGTTAACCTTTGCCAAGCGTCTTCCACTTCGAGGCAATACGGGGAGCTGCATTTTTATTAACTTTGGAACTTTTTGCACTCGAAACACTTTTTTTTGTTAAAATTTGCAGATTATGCAGCAGGTGATGGATTATGTGGCAAATGTGGCAAGCCATCAAGTATGCAGAAAACGCTGCAATCCAAAATACCTTACAAACATTGGCAAAGCCAACTGCTCGGCACACAATTTAGAACGGGAGAACTATTAACTTTGCCAAAGCTTGTTATGAAATGCCACATGGATCCTCCATCCATGTGGCATTTCATAACAAGCTTTGGCTTCTTTGTTTACACCGCAAGCAGTCAATAAAGGCAGCGCTGTGTCGCGAGCCCTTCTCATGCACGTGCTTGGCCCCTGACAGCGCGCGCGCAGACAGAGCAGCTGACCGCCAGCCTCGAGGCTCACTGCATTGGAAGTGTAATCAATGTATCAGGCGGTGGCAGCTCTCTGTCTTCAGGCGATGGCCGCGGGAGGCTTCGGGGCGCACGAGGGAGCTGCCGATTTAAGACGCCCTAACACCAGGGGGCGCTTGTGATCACTGGTCCTAGCACCAGAGCTTCCAGGGAAGTGTCTGGTCACGCCTGGCGAGGCGGCAGCCTGATCAGAAGCCCCATTTTAATGAGGACTTCTGAAGAAGTCTTCTGCGTCTGCGGGGATCGAGGCCCGGGCAGTGTGACAACTTGTCTGTCGTTATATCAATAAACACGTTTTTAAGTCTCACTGAGTCAGCGCGCATGCGCTGCTCGGAGAGACTTTAGTAGGTGAGTTTTCAAAGTGCTGCTGGCTGGCGACAAGCTTGTGTTCACACGAGCGTGTACGCACAAACCGCCAGCCTTCAGCGCCATCTGTCTTTCCTCTTGCTTGCTCCCTGCCTCCGCCCCTCCCCCCGCCTTCGCGCTTACAAGCGTTCGGGATTCTCCCAGTGGGCGCATCTCTGTCAGGCAATATCACGCCCACCTAAAATGTATCTTCCATCGCTGCCTCAACGTGCTTTCTCTTTCCACAAACTCGATGTTTGTGTTCCTTTATTTTGAGATGCTTTTAGTATTACTGTTTTGTGACTTAAGGAACATTAAGGAAATGTTACTGTGAAACTGGACAATGTTCACAGTGTTTATTTCTGATCGCAGCGGCTGCTTCATGTCCGTTGCACCATTCAGGGAGTCCTTTCCTTGGCGTTTTCATGAGGACACGATGAGGAAGCTGGAAACTTTTGGCACATTCTCTTTAAAAGCACAGCATGTTGGCGACTGCTTAGTCGATTAGACCTATGTTGCGCTTTAGATCTCAAAACGCTATGGTAGGTGCAGCAGTTATAACTCATGAAATATGGGTTGCAACTCACAAGTAGGGGCAGGTTTGAGTGCACATTGGTAGCAATCGAACTCTTAAGATGATGGGCTGTGTGTATCCATTATCAGCACTCAGTCTGCGCTAAGTGATCTTGTTTTGTATTTGTTGTTGTGTCAATGCTTTGCTGCGCCCATTTGACTTACAACGTGCTTTCTCTTTCTCCAAACTCGATGTTTGTGTTCCTTTATTTTGAGATGCTTTTAGTATTACTGTCACACACACAACCACACACAACCACAACCACATACAAAACCACATACACACACCCACACACACACACAACCACACACACACACAACCACACACACAACCACAACCACACACACAACCACACATACAACCACACACACACAACCACAAACACACACAACCACCCAACCACACACACACAACCACACACACACACACACAACCACACACACAACCATAACCACACACACACAACCACAACCACACACAACCACACCCAACCACACAACCACACACACACAACCACACACACAACCACACACACACATCCACAACCACATACACACACAACCACACACAACCACACACACACAACCACACACACAACCACACAACCACACACACAACCACACACACAACCACACACACAACCACACACACAACCATAACCACACACACACACAACCACAACCACAACCACACCCAACCACACCCAACCACACACACACAACCACAACCACACACACAACCACACACACACAACCACACACACAACCACACACACAACCACAAACACACACACAACCACACACACACACACATCCACAACCACATACACACACAACCACACACAACCACACACACAACCACACACACAACCACACAACCACACACACAACCACACACACAACCACACACACACAACCACACACACAACCACACAACCACACACACAACCACACACACAACCACACACAAAACCACACACACACACAACCACACGCACACACACAACCACACACAACCACACGCACACACATAACACATACACACACAACCACACACACAACCACACACACAACCCCACACACAACCCCACACACACAACCACACACACACAATCACACACACAACCACACACACATAACCACAACCACACACACACAACCAACCACAACCAACCACACACCCACACACACAACCACAACCACACACCCAACCACACCCACAACCACACACAACCACACACAACCACACACACAACCACACACAACCACACCCACAACCACACCCACAACCACACACGCAACCACACACACAAAGGGAGGAGACAACTGCAGCAGTACCTTCGGCTCGATCAGGACAGCAGAACCACCGGAAAAGGAACCCCTCGGCACGACCTGGGCAGCAAGAAGTTGTCACTGGAGACATTGTGATCCTATGAACAATAGTGTCATCAATGATCTAATCCAAACTGTAAACTGTGACAAATAACATCCCTATATATTGCAGTACCACAAAAACAGCAACAAGCATTGGCATAGCCAATAGGTCTTGCCTTTGGGACCTTATAAGCTTTTTGCCATGCAACAGTTGTTGTTACACCAAGGATATTGTGCTGCATAACTAAATACTTATAAGGTCCCAAAAGAGAGACCTATTGGCTATGCCAATGCTTGTTTAACATACTGCTCAGCAGCACAAGATGCTGTGCAACATGGCAAAAAAGAATGCTATGATGCTGGCAACGCTGACGGCTGCATCGTTTTTTTCTTAACGTCAAGCCATGTTGCACAGCAGCTCTCACTCCTGAGCAACATGTCTAAATAACATTGACAAAGCTGACACAGCGGACATAGGCGAGACCTATTGGCTTTGCCAGTGCTTGTTTTACTTGCCTCGGGTGCTATTTGTACAGCCATTCACCTCCTTCTCTCGCTTTCATCTCCCTGTCACCCCTGTCTGCTATAAGCACAAACAATCCCCTCTCCCTACCAGCTACTTGGGGCCAGCGTGACAGAGCTAAGAACAGAGATATTTGTGCTCGGAGGTTAGTCACTCCTCAGATATAGTCAGTCATGGGCTCACCTATGAACACAAAAGAGGCACACAAAAAGCTCCCTGCTTGATTTTAGGTTTGCCAAATTTCGTTTTGGACCACGGTGCTGCCTGAGCATCGGCCAGCTCTGCCTGTGATGTTCTCTTAGTTATATCAGCTCCACAGGGACACTCTTTGGAACCAACGGAGGCAGCGGGCTTTGAACTCTTGACAATAAATTCGTTTCACCTTGAAAAGTGCCTTCGCCTAGGAGTCTGGGAATGTTGGTTCTATTGTGTGTAGGGCACCCTTGCTAATAGTTCGGCTGCTGCAATGGTGTTGATGTCAAAACAGATATTCAGTCTTTAGGCTCATCTTGTATTCCACTTCTTTCCAAAAATGTTATCACTTTTGTTAATTCCAGGTCTTTACTCTGGAGAGGAGGATAGGCTGCATCGAACCTACCACCTCCAAGCAACAAGCACTAGCAAGCCCAGCAGGTCGGCAACGTTAGCACATTAGAGAAAGACACACATGAGGGAGCCAGCATGAGTGGGTAAATAGGACTATAGTTGTAAAGTAGCCCCAGGTCAATGCATGCTCTCCAGTGCATATGGCAGGATACACTCAAACAGCGAATGGAATCAGGTGACAGATGGATACTCCAATGGACGAGCAACATGTGATTGACAAAGACTCCAGCCAATTACTGAAAGAGACTGATCAAGCAAAGCCAATAGGGACGAAGCCAAAGCCCACTCTATGTATTTTTAGTAACCGGAATGTTTCACTGCTCTGCTCTCAAAAGTCAGACCCAAAAAAGACCTGTGTTTTATCTCAGACAGTAAAGACTCTGGCGAGACAGAGTCGAGCGAGGAGTAATACGTTCTTGTTAATGGAGCTGTGGTGGCTTGAACATAAGCCCAAGATGGTATTCACCTACGTTCAAGTTTATGGTTAGACTTGGACATGGGCACACTAGGCAGTGGCGTAACAAAAGCCCACGCAGCCCCCGCGGTGGGGGTACTTCGAGGGGGGGAGGGGGCTCTCGGGCACTGGCAGGTGTCTGGCTGAAAGCTCCGAACTGGATCCGAGGCGCCAGGGCCCCCCTGCACTTTGCGGGGAGGGGGGGGGGGGGGGGGGGGGGAGTTTCAAGATTTGTTACGCCACTGACTAGGACGTCGTAGAGCAAGGGGGGTGCCTAACGTAGGTCCAGGGGGCCGAGGGGCCATTCAGATTGCTAGGCTAATAGATCACTGATTCTGCGGATTCGTTCAATTTAGATTCTGTAAATGTATCGTATGTTTTTTTAATCCCAGTGGAGAAACGGATGACATCCCCGGCCTTTATATATCATCTTATTCTGAACACTGACCATAGCATCTTACTTAACTTCTTTTTCCACGACCCACAAAACACATTGAATGCAACAGCAATCATATTGGAATAACCATAACTGTAAAACAAAATCTACGGTAATAATCGATGAGTGCGCGCCCTCTGCTGACGGATGATAGTATGTCAGGCTGATGAGAGAAAATAAATAATGTTTACTCTTGAAACTAGCTTTCTCACCCCAGCCCTGACACATGAGGTGAGACCTAATGAAGTAATTTTGATGAACGATTTATAGCTCACAGTTTGTAACTCGAGGTCCATCCGCAGGAACATTTGCTCCTCCAATCCTGGTAGAAATTCTGCTATACGTGCCTAGATGGGAGCAGTGTCCTATCTATCTATCTATCTATCTATCTATCTATCTATCTATCTATCTATCTATCTATCTATCTATCTATCTATCTATCTATCTATCTATCTATCTATCTATCTATCTATCTATCTATCTATCTATCTATCTATCTATCTATCTATCTATCTATCTATCCATCCATCCATCCATCCATCCATCCATCCATCCATCCATCCATCCATCCATCCATCCATCCATCCATCCATCCATCCATCCATCCATCCATCCATCCATCCATCCATCCCTCTCTCTCTCTCTCTCTCTCTCTCTCTATCTATCTATCTATCTATCTATCTATCTATCTATCTATCTATCTATCTATCTGTCTATTTATCTCTTTGTCTGTCTGTCTATCTATCTATGCATAAGCACGGTGCAGAGTGTCATATATGCTCCTTATTACCATGACTGATTGTAAGGGGGGGCCAAGATTCATGAGAGGGAAAAGCCTCAAATTTGTCAAGATGCCCCTTTCCTACCTGAACCTTATTAAACCATCTATATGATCTATGCCAGGCTGTTCTGTATGTGCAGTATGTATACACAAAGGTGAGTAACCAGAACACCAGGGGTTAGATCTGTGAAGATATAATCTCAAAATAACGAGGCCTTGAGAATAAAGACAATAAAGACATTCTAGGATGCAACCGGTGAAGCATTAATAAGTGTTTTCACAAGTCAGGTATGCTCTGGTAATACCCCTGCACTGCAGCAATGAATGTGTGACTGTGTTTATCATTACTCTTGTCCCACGGCAAGACATGAATATATTTAAAATATTGCAAATAATTGTGATTTAAAAATGAATATGTCTCCTTACAACTCATGCGAAAACATCGCATGCCATTACAACGCGGTTGTTACGACGACCACGTTGTTACAATGCGAACAGTGCATCGCAAGTCATTACAACAACTTGCTGTAGGGGGCGCACTGGATTTAGGAATAGTATTATTTACTATTTCCACTCCAGTTTGTGCAACAGCAGGGAAAGTGGTGGATTGTAAATCCAACACCAGCGCGCCCCCTACAGCAAGTCGTAACGACTGTGTTGAAAAGGTACCACGTTGTGGAGACAGCGTTGTAAAAGCTGTTTCCCCCTAATAATACGCTATTTAGAGCATTAGCACTAAAGACACACGCAATCATACATGTATTACTACAATACAAAGTCCAAATTCCATATTATTACCACATTGCACAGAACTTGAGATAAACATTGAAGCTCTCTCCACAGATTGCATGATACAATGACATTACACAAGGAATTAACTATGTTAACAGTCCGAGCCTCATCAATGTGAATTTGCCTCACTACACAAATGTAACACTTTCCATCCTGTTTTTGATTTAATATACTATATTTTTATTTAAACAAATACATATGGAAAATGACATGGCATCAACAACGAATGAAGGTCCAGCATCTCATTTTCTCTTTTTTTACTACTGTTGAGGGAGGATAGATGCCTCTTGTCCCACTTGAGGCTTCGTCTCTTATGAGACATGCCCCATCCCCACACTCAACAAAAGTAATAAATAGCATATTACACTCAGCACATGTACGTACGCACACATATATATTTATATAATCCACGGGACAACCCACTCTTGATTGTCGATAGATGAAGCAAACTCACAGTAACTTTTTAAAGATTTATTTATGCCACAAAAATGCACTGACGAGTTTTGGTATGACGCTCAAAAACTCATCTGTCAGTGCTTTTTTGTGGCATAAATAAAACTTTAAAAAGTTTGCATGAGTTTGCTTTATCTATCAACAACCAGGAGTGTGTTGTCCCATGGATCATTGCTGTGCTGTTTCACCCCCACATGTTGCAGCACCCAAGATGCAAGGTGTGGTCGCTGGTGAGAAACGAGAAGAATAACGATATATATATTGATATATATATATATATATATTCCATCAAACAAAGCACCAGACTTGGAGGACACGCACGTTGAGTAGTACTTTATTCCTGCAAGGCAGTCCTGTTTAACATCGACAAGCGCACAGAATTTTCTTTGCCAGAATTTGGATCCTTACGCGTTTCGGGCATCCTTGCCCTTGGTCACAGGTAATCTGACTGATGCGGAACAGATAACCTACCACTACTCAAAGTCACAGTTTTATAGTCTCGCCCGCTGGGCGTGTCTGCACATTGCATCCTGGAACTTTGAGTTCTTTCACAAGGTGAGTTATTAATGACAGCGGTTATCAGTTGCACATTAAAATATTTACCACAGTGGGTTTCTGTGAGGCTGCGAGTGTAGCAGGACTGTTCTCACCCTTTTTGGAAGAAACATCAACGCTCCATATTGCGCCGTTCAGTGACGTCGCTGGACACCGCTTCCTTCGCGGGGGGGCCTTCCGCGACCCTGGGTCGGCCGCAATTAAATTCCATCAAACAAAGCACCAGACTTGGAGGCCACGCACGTTGAGTAGTACTTTATTCCTGCAAGGCAGTCCTGTTTAACATCGACAAGCGCACAGAATTTTCTTTGCCAGAATTTGAATCCTTACGCGTTTCGGGCATCCTTGCCCTTGGTCACAGGTAATCTGACTGATGCGGAACAGATAACATACCGCTACTCAAAGTCACAGTTTTATAGTCTCGCCCGCTGGGCGTGTCTGCACATTGCATCCTGGAACTTTGAGTTCTTTCACAAGGTGAGTTATTAATGACAGCGGTTATCAGTTGCACATTAAAATATTTACCACAGTGGGTTTCTGTGAGGCTGTGAGTGTAGCAGGACTGTTCTCACCCTTTTTGGCAGAAACCTCAACGCTCCGTATTGCGCCGTTCAGTGACGTCGCTGGACACCGCTTCCTTCGCGGGGGGGCCTTCCGCGACCCTGGGTCGGCCGCAATTAAATTCCATCAAACAAAGCACCAGACTTGGAGGCCACGCACGTTGAGTAGTACTTTATTCCTGTAAGGCAGTCCTGTTTAACATCGACAAGCGCACATAATTTTCTTTGCCAGAATTTGAATCCTTACGCGTTTCGGGCATCCTTGCCCTTGGTCACAGGTAATCTGACTGATGCGGAACAGATAACATACCGCTACTCAAAGTCACAGTTTTATAGTCTCGCCCGCTGGGCGTGTCTGCACATTGCATCTTGGAACTTTGAGTTCTTTCACAAGGTGAGTTATTAATGACAGCGGTTATCAGTTTTTTACCTCACTACACAAATGTAACACTTTCCATCCTGTTTTTGATTTAATATACTATATTTTTATTTAAACAAATACATATGGAAAATGCCATGGCATCAACAACGAATGAAGGTCCAGCATCTCATTTTCTCTTTTTTTACTTTTTTTTACTACTGTTGAGGGAGGATAGATGCCTCTTGTCCCACTTGAGGCTTCGTCTCTTATGAGACATGCCCCATCCCCACACTCAACAAAAGTAATAAATAGCATATTACACTCAGCACATGTACGTACGCACACATATATATTTATATAATCCACGGGACAACCCACTCTTGATTGTCGATAGATGAAGCAAACTCACAGTAACTTTTTAAAGATTTATCTATGCCACGAAAAAGCACTGACGAGTTTTGATATGACGCTCAAAAACTCATCTGTCAGTGCTTTTTTGTGGCATAAATAAATCTTTAAAAAGTTCCCATGAGTTTGCTTCATCTATCAACAACCAGGAGTGTGTTGTCCCATGGATCATTGCTGTGCTGTTTCACCCCCACATGTTGCAGCACCCAAGATGCGAGGTGTGGTCGCTGGTGAGAAACGAGAAGAATACTGATATATATATATATATATATATAAATATATATATATATATATATATGTGTGTGTGTGTATATATATATACATACATACATATGTGTGTGTAATTTATGTGTAAGCAACTGTTTTAGGATGAGTATAATTAAAGAATAAATATATTTACAGGTGAATCTGCACTGCCATCTACAGTGTGTAACAAAACTAACCTTACTTTAAATCAAACACTTAATGCAGTGTTAAAGGAACATCATTAAAACAAGCAGCGACAAATACAATAGGTCTGGTGTTTGCCACCAGCCTTTTGTCGTTCTCAGTGCTTGTTTTGTTTAGTCATGTGTCTTGCAAAACTCTACCGGTGGGTATCTGACTAAAGAAACTTTGGGACACGGGCTACTTGCTATTGAGATGAGGCCTCCTGAAGCTTGAGGTGGAATACTGGCCCGTCTCCCAAATCTCAAGTGAGACCCGGTGTAATCAATTGATTATAAAGTCTTAAATGCGAACCGTGTGTGTGGAGTAATAGTTTCGCTATTGTGACTAGTGCCATATCAATTAAGCGAATAGGTGTCTTCATTAGGTATGTCTCTCTGGAGCCTTGTATCCAGCTTCTTCAGGACATTGCATGATACATTGTTGTGGTTTAGAGTACATTAAGTTAGCATAACTCTTGGGGCGCGTCCCCATCGCTACTCTGCCTAGCGGGGATACCGCATGGTTACATTGTTGTGTCTACTTGTTTTTGCCACCGGTGTATTCATATATGACTATATATGCTTTCATATATGACTAGGACAACATCACTGTACTGATGTAGATTTAGCTCCTGATCCATTACAGTTCATTCTCTGCCAGGCCAACTTTGTAGCCTTGCTAATAGACAACCTCAGCGCCTGTGAAGGATTAACACATCCTGGAGGTATGTTTCTACCACCAATAAACATTGTCATTCAGAAGTGATAGATAGGCATTTGAGTAAATAGGTGTGTGAATAACTCTATGACTGAGAGGCGGTGTGTGAGTGTCTGTATAGATATGTGACTGGATATGATAATGCTGTACATTTTATCCTGTTGGGGGTTTTGCCTGACAGCATGTTTTTGTCCAGAGCAAATCCACTGGAAGCTAGATTGTGGGTCAAAACTTTGACATTTGATTAGGGATTGCCTAATGTTCATGTAATCTAACACAGCAAATGGAAATTGTACTGAACTGTGCAGATTTACAAACTCGGGGACATCCCTTATATATGTATGTATGTATGTATATGTATGTATGCATCATGTTTTATCGTTTGCATCACTGCACCTATGAGTAATGAGCGATCTGCACCAAAGCAATTTTTTAACTATCTGTCTGAAGAATAAATATAAGGAGATATTGCATGTATTTAGAAAGGCTTTGTCATTCATGATTTTGAAGCAATCATTTAAAACCACAAGAGGTTCATTATTGAGTGAATATCCTTATTGTGATACTTGAACCATTCTGTTTGTTCCATGTGTGGTGCTTGACTTACTCCAAAGCTGAGCCGGAGTACATTTAGTACTGTTTGTAGCCTTTAGGACTTTTGTAACTTTAGGAGTGTAGGTTTTAAATAAAAATGGTCTTAGTCTTTTGTGGGTGGTTTTTTGTTTTAGCATTTCTCTGTCAAACCCTACAAACTGCTTTGAAACCCCTCCTTAAATTTCCTTAAACCCCTCCCATTTAGTAATACGTAATCCCAATTTTCGAGCCACTCCTCCGGTCCCTCCCACCGTTACTATAAAAATGTATAGCGACGTATGCTGAGATCTCTGCCAAGTCAGAGAAGATTTCTGCACAAAAAAGAGAAGAGAAGAGAAGAGGAGGCGACGGTTGCAGCACGTAGATTTGTTAACAGCGTTTTGTAGTGCATGAGTACTTTATGTACCACAAAATGCATTTTCTGAATACGCCCCACTGGGTATAAGTTTTTATTTATTAGCGGCATGTGCTACTTCACTGCTGCCTGTACAAGGGCCGTGCTTTCAGGATTAAATTGAACATAATTGACTAAAAAGTTAGCACTGGCCAAAGGAGCCTCACAAACACAAACAGATAACATACACAAGCAAACATTTAGTAACAACTAAGAAGGAGATTTATAGAAAAAAATGGGTGATTTTAATTTCCTTATGAACTTTTATTGAGGTGAAACCTAACAAGCGAAACCTAAAATAGCACTGTTTGTTTTTTCTTATGAATTCGAAGTATCAAATATATATCAGTTGTGTTGGTATATATGATAACACAGCATATGTCAACGCTCCTGGTGGTGTTTACACTGACTGTCTTAGGAGCATTGGTACAGGACCTGCCTTCATTTTCTTAAACTAGCTCCTCGTCCCTCCTCTTATGTTAGTGTGTAATAAACGCTCCTGGTGGCTCATGACAAGAGCCTGCACCATAGTCTGCCTTGCAGAGGATTATAACCAAGGGAGAGAAGTTGGCATAACGGCTAGGGCGCTTGATCTCAGACCTGAGGAACTGAGTTCGAGTCTCGTTAATGACGCTGAACATCCTGTGATTCTGGGCAAATAACTTAATCTCCCCGTGCCTAACAAAAATGAACGTGTGTTCTCATGTAACCTACATGTAAAGCGCTCTGATACCCGATACCGGGTCAAGTTCGCACTATATAAAACTCTGCAAAAGGAAAGACTTTCCTCAGTAACCGCATGGTGGCAAAGCATTTCCCGCAGGTAGCAGTAATCTGGTCCTTCAAGGATAGGGCCTGATCTAGTTTAACACCTAGATTTTTCACCATGAGCCTGGGGGAAGGAGCCACCCCCAGTTCCGAGGGGTCCAGAGATCCTAGGCTTTGCCAAACAGCACCACCTCAGTTTTTCACTGTTAAGTTGGAGGCAGATTGCCGTCATCCAGGCTGTGATTCTTCGCATACAATCCATGAATCGGAACTTTACTCCTTCAGAATCCTGAGCAAATTATATGATCAGCTGGTGTCATACCTGTATGATATCACATCAATGCTGGAAGATTTAACAATCTGGGGAAGGAGGGGGGCTACGTAGATGTTAAACAATGTCGGGCTCAATGGCGAGCCCTGGGACACCCCTTTGGTTATTGAGATGGAGAGGAACTTGATCGTGAACTCCCACCACTTTCACAGCTTAAGTGGGTTGGTGTTGAGAATTATAGTTATTTATGACCCTGTCCTGGTTGCAGCTCTCTAGACAAAAGCTATTACAAAATTAAAAGTAAAGGAAAACGATAAATAACACAGTGATCAGGAGTTATCGACAGCAAAGAAATTAAGAGAAAAAGAGAGGTAATGAAAGAGAGAGTGGGAGAGAGGTTTGGAAGGAAGGACATATAAAAATAAGGAAGGAACTGTGGATGAAAGGATGAATGCAAGGATAAAAGGACTGATGGATGGAAGGGGAAAACATAATTTACATGGGTGGGTGAAAGAAAGGGTCTGTAATGATGAAATGTTGGATGAATGGGTTGTTGGATGAATAGACGGCTGGATGGAAGGGTGAAAGGATGAATTTGTGGATTGATAAAAGGAGGGTGAAAAGGTGGGTGGATGAAAATGAATAGATAGACGAGTGGGTAAAAGTATGGAGGAATGGTTGAAAGTGTGAGTAGGAGGAGGGACACAATACTATAATGATGAGAGGATAGATGCATGGAATGGTGAAAGGATGTATGCATGAGTGGCAGCAAACCCATGGCTATTAGACGGGGACTATAACGCTGTTATAGATATAAGTATTGATCGCTCACACCCCCCACTCCAAGGCGCAGGTTCTATAAGACATGCTGAGGCACTATGTAGATGGTCAGAAGGCTGGGCATTGGGAGACGTATGGCGATTTAAGAACCCGACCAGAAGGGAGTACTCGTTCTTTTCATACCCGCACCAACTCCACAGCCAGATAGACAGGATACTCTGCTCTGTCCTTACTACAACCGAGATTACTCATGCCACATCACTGGGAAAGACCTTCTCGGATCACTGCCCCTTAGAGATCACCCTCGCTTGGGGCAAAATCCCCACCCCGGTCCCCCCCTGGAAACTATGGCCACAAATGCTAGAAGACTCAGTCTTCTGTAAAGCATTGTTCACAGGAACTACAAGCTACTTCACAGAAAAGGCCGGAACTGCCTCCACACCTCACGTAGAATGGGATGCATTCAAAACTGTGATACAGGGCATAGCCGTAAGCACCACAGCCGGAGATAGATAAGAAACACATAACAGTTTTAAAGCAGTTGAAAGCACTCTGAACAGGCTAGAACAGGAAGCAGTAGAGGACCCCACCAAAGTAGCACCATTACAAGTGGCCCGCATAAAGCATGCTGAGCTATTGGAAACCCTTAGGTAAATTGATTACACAGCATACACTCAAACGAAGCATGCCAAAGCTGACAAAGCAGGCACGCTTCTAGCGCACATAATTTGGGACGAACCCCCACACATCCCAATCCATGAGATAACCACAATGGGTGGGGACTCGGTTTACACTAAGCAGGAAATCAATGACGCCTTCTGCGAATATTACCAAGCACATTATCAATCGCCCCCATCACTGGCGGAGGAATTTCTCCACACATTTCTATCTGACCTAACATTCCCTAAGCTGAATCAAACAGCCCAAGATGACCTATCCGGTCCCATCACAAAGGTGGAAACAAAGGCTGCTCTCCGGGACTTACCACAAAACAAGGGCCCCGGCCTGGACGGCTTACCAGTAGAATTCTTTGATACGTTTTTGGAAGCTCTGGTACCGCAGTTAGAATGCCTTTATAAATCTGCACTCGACACAGGTACACTCCCCCTTACCACAATGCAGGCTTTAGTAATATCCCTCAGACATTT
Source organism: Triturus cristatus (assembly GCF_964204655.1). NCBI lineage: Eukaryota > Metazoa > Chordata > Amphibia > Caudata > Salamandridae > Triturus > Triturus cristatus. Next base: position 1,591,713,782 of record NC_140590.1, read on the forward strand.
CCGGATATCGGCCTCTGTCGCTCTGTGCGACGGAGTACAAAATACTAAGTAATGTCCTATCACGCCGCCTACTCCCTTATCTGCATAAATTAATCCACCCAGATCAGTGTGGCTTTGTACCAGCGCGTAACACCTCCCTCAATATCAGGAGGCTTTATCATGTAATGGAATCTACCCCTGCAGATTGTCACAACGCCGGATGTATTACGCTAGACCTAAGACAGGCATTTGATACCCTTAGATGGGACTATATGATCCAGGTGCTTGAAAACTTTGGTATACCACCAGTCTACTTGCAATGGGTTAAATTACTATACTCAGCTCCTACAGCGAGAGCCCGCAATGGCTGCTACATCTCACACGCATATCCAGTTAGCAGAGGCACTCGACAGGGCTGTCCCCCAGCTCCCTTACTATTTGTGCTTGCCCTCGAACCCCTAGCCATAACGTAATGATCGTCTGCGGAACAGATGGGCATCCGTCTGGGTAATTCCACAAATGTGTTGTCCGCTTATGCAGACAAAATAATTCTGTATGCTAGCGATCTGACCAAAGACCTACCACTTGTACCGAAGATCTTTTCACACTTTGCACAAATTTCAGGCCTCACCATAAACGAGACAAAATCTCAAGCCTTCTTTATCCAACCTGGTGTACGACCAAGCGCAATTCAGTTTGGGCAGTTCTCCTTATTGGTAGCTCCACACACCTTCAAATATCTAGGCATCCAAATTTATAGAAGCTCCCAGGACCTCATAGAGGGTAACTTAAACAAAGCTATAAGGACACTCTGCTCACAGACAATATTCTGGACCTCACTACCACTGTCAGTGATGTGCCGTGTGGAGATTTCGAAAGAGGTGACCCTCCCGCGGCTGCTATACTTTTTCACAAACCTGCCGGTAGTTATCCCTACTCTGTACTTAAATCACTAGACACACTATTCTCAGATCTGCATTGGGGTAATGACCGCCGCAGGGTGGGACTGCCTAAATTACAATTAGATACAGAAAAAGGGGGCCTGGGTGCACCAGATCTACGTACCTACTGCTGCGCGAGCCAACTTCAATGGTTGTTGTACTGGCTTGCGGGACGCAACCTACATGAAATTAGATACACGCCGCTTGACATCACCGAGGTGTCTTACACGCGATATTGTTACCACAGGCTACAATACCCTCGACTGCCCCGACATTACGTCAAAAAACACTGGGCCCCACTCAGGGTGGAACCCGCACAATACAAAATGATACATGCAACGTACATCATGGGGGAAGAACGCCTACCCATGAAATGGCTGTACAGAGGCATTAGAGCACACACTGGGACCTCCCTTACTGACATAGGTGCAAAGTGGGCCATGGACCTTGAAAAGGATCTAACTGACAAAGAATAAAATATGATAGTAGAATACCCAAAAAAATGCCCCGTAATGCCAAATTCAAATTCAGCCAATATATGATATTGAACTGGGCATACCTCACTCCGCACAGTCTACAGCGAATGTTTCCTGCCACGCAACACCACTGCCCTAGATGTAAGACAGCGGAAGCCGATATACTACATATGTTATGGCTGCGCCCGGTGCTTGCTGAATTCTGGACAGCGGTAACCACGAACGTTAATGCGGCGACCGGTTTCCCAGTACCAAACACAGCCGGTAGTTGCCTGCTGGGTATGACCCAGCGCTCAAAAACACACAAAGTGCAACCTCGTTTTATTAACCTAGCATTGCTAATGGCTAAACGTTCCATAACAATGAGGTGGAAATCAGCAAAATCTCCATCAGTTTACACATGGCATAGAGAGGTGGTGCGATGGGGTAGTGCAGAAAGTGCTGCTATCGGGCGCAAGGAAGCCTGTGGGCTGCGCAAAACATTAATTTCGATGGACTGGGACATCATCATGGAAGCTTTTAAGGCACTTGAACCTGCACCTGTCCCTGCAGCACAGGATGAGTAGATGTCTTTAACCCGTTCCGTGCTCATGACGGAACCACTCCGTCATGATAAACGGGCGCCGTGTGCTCATGACGGAGTGGTTCCGTCATGCTGCGGCCGTTGGCGGCCGCTCCGCCCACGCGGCGTTAGTTCCCCGCCTGTGCGGGCGATTAGCGCCGTGGGCGGAGTCAGGACGGAACCACTCCGTCATGAGCATAGCTCGCCCGTGACTCATGACGGAGTGGTTCCGTCATGAGCACGGCGCCGCCGCTGTGCCCCCACACTCCCCCCCCAGCGCCGCGGCGGAATTCCTGCAGCGGCGAAGGGGTTAATAGACCAGCCCCCCACACATACGCAGCAACCGTGCACATAGCTTTGCAACACAAAGTTACCACATAGACGTGTCCAGCCTCTAGGTAGGCAGGGGGGAGCAGTAGCCGGCGCTAGCTGACAAGATTATGTGTTAGCAGTAGGGCCAGTAGAGTTCGGGAATGGGTGGGAGGGGTGGGATAAGTTACGTAGTTATTTTCTTTCTTTTGTTCTCCTTCACTTCCTGAAACTTTACTAGTGCAGCTATTTTGAACACTATAAACTTGCACACAATATAATGGGCTTGTTTAACATGGTCAAGAGATGTTACGTGTCATGGACAGTGGAACAATTTGTACTTCATAATTGTAGTCTGATTGTGTTTGCACTGTGTAATTCAATGTACCAAATAGATGTGTTTCTTGCCTAACGGATGTAAAAGTTTAAAAACTTAATAAAATGTGTAAAAAAAAAGGATGGATGTATGAGTGGAAACATGAAAAGATGGATAGCTGGATGGATGCATGACAGGCTTAAAGGATGGAGAAATAGATGGACAAAAGGCTGGATTAAGGCACCTCATCTAGAGTGGGTAGAGTTTACTTGTTTTGCTCACCTGATGGCACTCAAGGGATGGATCAACATGGGCGTTTGAGTGCAGCTGACTAAGAAGTCCACAGCAATAGTACAGTAGTGCCCCCGTCACTGATTTCACACAGTCTGCACAGCTTAATGTCATGGGAGATGGTGTTGAAGGCCGCTGACAGATCCAGCAGATCTAACATGGCAGGAGAGCCTGAATCTAAAGACAGGCGGGTGGTGTCAGTGACTGCCACCAGTACTGTCTCAGTGCTGTGGCCAGATCTGCATCCAGATTGGGAGGGATCTAAGATTTCAAAGTCTTCTCTGAACTTTTTGTTTACCAAGCTTTCTGACATTTTCCCCAATAATGTGAGAAGCGAGATGGGGCCGTAATTAGACAGATTCTTTGAATCAGCATTTGTCTTTTTTAATATCGGAGAGACCAGAGCGGCCTTCCAGGGAAGTGGTATTTTGACAGTGTCTAAAGATAAATTAAATAGTGAGAGGATGGTAGGTGCTACTAGAAACGCAAGATCAGCGGTGACCCTATGTGGACAGACTTCCACATGTGAACAAGATTTACCACTAGCCAGAAGTCCTAAGATTTGCTCTACTCTACAAGGTTCAAACCTATCTAGAAGAGGGAAGGGATCAGAAGGGAGCGCCATCAGAGAAGAATGGGTCTGCTCCTGTCTGATGGGGAATTGCTCGTAGAGGACTTCAATATTTTCCTTGAAAAAATCAGCTAAGGAGTCACATAGTTGCTGAGAGGCAGGAATCACCATAGTACAAGCGCGTGGCTTGGTGAAATCGTGGAGCACCTTATAGAGCTCTTTAGGCGAGTTGCCAGCATTGTCAATTTTTCTTGAGATGTGGCATCTCCTGGTTTTCCTGATGTGTATGTGATAACTCACCAGTGCAGTTTTATAGGCTGATCTGTCCTACTGTGTTTTGGAATTATGTCATCGTCTTTCCAGCCCTATACAGACCACCTTCATCGAACTTAGGTCCATAGAGAACTATGGAGCCTGAAGTCTTGAAAAGATGGATCGGGTTTGTTTAAGCGGAGCCATTCTGTCAAGTGCTTCAGTGAGAGCATGGTGATAGTTGGTGAGTGCAGTGTTAACATCTGAGTGTTGGATGGCATCCCCAGGAGTGAAATATTTAGAAAGCAGTTCAGGGGAGATGGAGTTCCAGGCTCGATAGGTGTTTTCACTGTTATGACTGACTGGAGCATCACGGCGCCCTGGCAATCTGCCACTTAATTAGGTGGTGGTCTGTCCAGATCAAGGGTAAAGGACATTCACTCTCCAGGAATGAGGAATTGGTCAAAATTATGTCCGAGGTATGATCCGCCGAAAGCGAGGGACCAACTACGATCTGGCGGAGGCCTAGCATCTCCTTAACTGAGAGGAGTTGGGCAACCTCGGGCTTTGCAGTCTCTTCTCCATGAAAGTTAAAATTTCCCAATAGGAGGAAGTTTTTGGAAGTCCATGTGAAAGGGGCAAGACATTCAGCTAAAAGCCAACTAAAGTATTTTTGGGCACCTGGAAGGTGGTAGATAAGAGTGCCCTTCCAGTGGGCTCCAGTTTGCAGGTCGAATTTGAAGATGTGCATTTCCACCCAGTCCACTAACAGGGATTCGAAATGTTCAACCTTTACCATGTCCTGGAATGTGATGGCTACCTCACCTCCCGATCTACATTCTTTATCAAGCCTGACTAGCTGATAGTTATCCGGTAGAGCCAGGGGGATGCATGGGAGAGCTGAGGCATTAAGCCATGTTTCTGTGAGAAAACAGATACCAGGGGACAGCTAGGATCGTAGATCCCAGATTTCTGTGCCAAGTTTTGGCAGTGACCGAACGTTACAATAGATGCCTTGGAGAGGCATGATAGAGCAGGCAAGACTTTTATCATGTCGACTGCATGCAGGACACGTCGGGCTGGTGGATGGACTCCTGGCATTAGACTGGTATCACTCCTTCTTGTTGCATAACTAGGCGAGGATGAGCTGTTTAGGGCCTGGGTTACCCGCAAAGGGACAGATATGAAAACCTGCAAGCTATGCATGCTACTGGACCTTCTAAACTCAGGTAGAGGAAGTGACCACAGGAGAACCCAGACGGCCATAGTGGTTGCCACTTTCAAATAAGAACGTAGCAGTATAGCTAATTCTGTTTATTTTATTTTTTATTTATAGGTTTGTATAGCGCTGAATCACCCCAATGGGGTATCTCTGCGCTTGGACAGTGATCCTGAAACAGTCAAATCAAATCATTGCTAAAAGAGGTGAGTTTTGAGAAGTTTTCTGAAATGCGAGAAGGTCGAACAGTCGCAAAGTTGGAGAGGTAGTTCATTCCAAAAAGCCGGGGCAAGATAAGTGAAAGTTTTGGCTCCACTGCGTGACTTTTTGACTCTAGGGGTGCATAGTAGGCGTTTAGAGCCTGACCTAAGAGAGCGCGAGGGGGTGTACTTAGTTAGCTTACTAGAAAGATAGGACGTGCCCAGTTTATTTAAGGCCTTGAAGACAGTGCAGCCTATCTTGAAATTCACTCGCTTTCTTACAGGGAGCCAGTGGAGTTTTCTGAGAAGGGGAATCGAGGGGGTTCTAGGAGAGGCACCCGCAACCAGGCGGGCAGCCGTGTTCTGCACAACCTGTAGCTTGTTAAGGGAGGCTTCATTGGCCGAAAGAAGCAAAGCATTACAGTAGTCTATTCTACTTAGTATCAGGGCCTGCATCAGAGTTTTTTTCGTGGAGGGGGGTAGTAGAGGAAAGATCCTCCTGAGTAGACCTAAAATATAGTAGCAGGTGCCAGTAGTGGTGTTGGCGTGAGCATCTAGAGTGAGCTTCTGATCGATTCTGATGCCTAGGTTCTTGACCACTTCCTTAGGCGACGGGGTTTTACCCAACTCCTCGGGCCACCAGCTAGGTAACCAGCATATAGCAGCTCCTCCAAACAGCATGATTTCAGATTTTTCGGAGTTTAATTGAAGGAAGTTGCTTTGCATCCAGGAAGCAATAGCCATCATACCCTTGGAGAAGATGAGTTGAATGTCTGGTCTGTTCTTGTCAAAGGTGAGGAGGAGCTGGGTATCATCTGCATATTATATGGGACTGAATCCTAAGTTCCTCATAAGTTTAGCCAGAGGAGTCACATAAATGTTAAAAAGAGTGGGGCTCAAGCACGAGCCCTGGGGGACCCCCTTGGTAACCTGGGAAGGGGCAGATTTAAAGGGGCCCAGGGTGATGGTCTGAGTTCTATCAATTAGGAAGTCAGTCATCCATTTTAATGCAAGTCCCTGAACGCCTATGTCTTGTAGCCTCTCTAACAGGATCTGATGTGAGATGGTGTCAAATGCTGCTGAAAGGTCAAGCAGCACCAAAAGTGCTGCCTGACCTTTGTCCAGTGCCATCCTGATGTTATCAGTCACCTCCACTAGGGCTGTCTTTGTACTGTGTTTGGCCCGAAAGCCCGACTGGGAGATGTCTAGTAGGTGAGCGGATTCAATGAAAGCAGACAGATGTTTATTAATGTGTCTGTCAATGAGCTTACTCTGTAGGGGAAGCAGGGAGATGGGGCGATAGTTGGTCAGCTCAGAAGTCTGAATCTTAAGGTTTTTGCGTATGGGGATTATTTGAGCATTTTTCCATTCCGAAGGAAGTCTGCCTGAGCTCAAGGAGCTGTTTAGGATAGAGCAGATGGGTCGAGAATCTAGAAGATACTTTGGCAGGGATAATATCAAGGGGGGAGCCTGATTTAGTACATTTGAGAAGGGATAGAAGGAAAGCTGTGTAGTTGGAAGGGGGCTGTTCACTGAAGTAGCATTTATTACCTGAGAGGCAGGGTTCCTGGCTCCTGGAGACGTTCAGGCGCGGACGGGCTTGCCTTTGGCACATCCAGGCTATCATGAACCTGATATATTTGTTGTGGGGGGTGGTACTGCTTGAACGCTAACCTCCAAGATGGCAGAGCAAGGAAAGGAGCAACCAGGAAGTGACGCAGCAGTGTCTGTCTAAGTGTGTAATAAGCCCTTTCTGCTGAAACAGCTGAGGCTGTGGTGGACCAATGGGCAGAACAGCAAATGCGATGGAAAACAAGGTCTGTAAGAACCCTCTTCCCACAGTCCCCAAAACAGTTAAAAGCAACAAATTTAAAATTTACGAATGCGGGGAGCCTGTGGCAGGAGGCGCGTCCGCGCTATCATGGGCCTGGTATTGGCGTGGGAGGAGGTAGGGCAGGGGGAGGAGGAACACCCAACCATATCCAGAGTACTCCGTGGAGTGGTACATTTTGCAACAGTTAGGGGGTGATTATGATGGTGAAGGGTTCGCCACCGCCAGCCGTTCGGTGGCGGGCCTTTTGCCATCGGACAGCAATTTTCCCTCTGCCAAAATATGATGGCGGGGGGAATCGGACAGCAACCGTGTCGGGCGCAAAGACCACCCGCCACGGATGCGCCACAGGCAATCATTCCGATTGCCTGGGGGAGCGGTCTGCAGCTATAAAATGGTGGCGGTGCCTAGCAGGCACCGTCCGCCAAATTTCGATGCGGGCCTCAGCCAGCCTTTCCATGGTGGTAGAACCGCCATGGAAAGACTGGCGGGGATTGGTTTTGGGGGCCCAATGCATGCCCCCTTGTGTTGGGGGGAGGTGGTAGTGCACTGTATTTCCCTTCACTAAGCCGCAGGCACCACGTGGTGCCTGCCACGTGGTGCAGGGAAATGCACGGCATGGCAATTTCAGATTGCTGCGGGTGCTGCTGCCAGCAGCACCCACCGCAATGGTAAATTGCCTGAATGTAACCCCCATGGTGGCGGCCACATCCTAATGTGGGGTGCGGGACCGCCACCTTACAAGCGGGCGGTCCCAGGCACCGCTACTATGGCGGACGGACTCGAGTCAGCCCGCCATCGTAATCACCCCCTTCGTTTTGACCCATTCACTTACTTGACATTTTTCATGTGACTCCTATGTTCAATTATATTACGGTAAATTCATTAAATCAGCAAACGTCTATTTGCTGCCTTGGTAATTTATAAATAACGCGGACCATCAAATGTATTCATTCTCCTCATTGAAGCATTAATAGACTCACAAACTTTGATTATGAAAAGGAGCCCAGATCAAGAGCATTCTATAGTGTTGTATTTATTTTTGGCTCACTGGTGTCATTAATTATTCTATACAGGTTACAAGAGGAGCTGCCAGCTGCAGACCTCTGGCTTCTTTCTGGTTGTTTTGGGAATGAGCGTGAGTCAGACTTCAGCTCATCTGTAGAACACACAAAGGGCGGGCGAGGAATCTTTTCTGGGAAAACCTTTCATTGTATTTGCTTCAACTCAGTCTTTCCTATGGTTACTGGAAAAGCTTTATCAGTCATTCTGCATGTGAAAAGATTGGGCTGAATTTCACCCAGACCTTCCCTATCCTCTTGCCCCAGGCGCTTGGCTTCTTTTCTGCAGCACGTTCATGAACACACCTGAAGCATGACTTTCTGACTCATATGAATAATTGAGTCTGATCCCAAACGAGAAAGGCAGGAAACACATTGCTGATTTGAATCTTATAAAAACTGATGAGGGAGCCTTCTTTCTGCTGTGCTTTGAAAATTCACGGTCTGCATACAAAAAAAAACTTACAGGTGCAATGCGCTGCACAGTCTCTGCTCAGCCAGCATCCTTGAGACTCGCCGAAGCCAGAAATAAGCACAACCCGTTGTCAAAAGAGGCGCATTGTAAAGGGCCAATCTAAAGGTTTTTAGATTATTTATACAGAGACTGATATGTAAACTTTGTACCTCATCTGGCTCATTTGCGAGCTTCTTGATGTAAAGTGCTATTTTCAGTGCTTAATTTGAGCCGGTGGTTTCCGGTGCTTAGCACCAGGCACTTATGGAGGTCTGCCAAGTGGTGGCACTGCTTGTCTAATTTAGAGATCAGCGCACGTATTTATTAATTCAATATACTTTGAAACGTACTACTGCCTGCCTCCTAAGCCATTCTTAGCGTTTGGGGCCTGGAATAGACTAATGTGTCACACTTGTAGGTGTATGATGGTTAATAGCTGTGGTGGCACTGTCATTGGCTGGGGCAATGGGTGGTATAAGCTGCAGGGGCCTCCTGACGAGGGCCCTGGTACTTATTTAGTTACAAATTAAGCACTGGCTATTTCCTACAATGATTCTACTCTGACATCAAGCTCTAAATCCAGCAACATCCACAATAAGATTTTAAATATATTTTTATTTGGAGTTATATGAATAGAAACAGTGAAACATCTCCCATTGTAGGCTTCTCAAACGACTCTATCATCCTGACCCTCCTGTCTACTAGACTGCACATTTATCTATCCTACCGTCAATGAGAGGGTTTTCGTTTGGTGTCTATGGGTCTGATGTAGAGCTCAGTGGACGGGTTACCCATCACAAATGTGACGGATACAGTGCTTAATTTGTAAAAAAAAAAATAGTGCCAGGGCTCTCGTCAAGAGGCCTCTGCAATTTGGACCTCACATTGCCCCTGCCATGCTGGCACTGATAGTACCTACACAACTACTAACATCACACTCCTACAAGTGTGACAATTCGGACTATTTCAGGCCTCCAAAGGTATAAGAATGGTTTGGGCATCAGGTAATAGTAATTTTTAATGATATATTGAATTAATAATTGACTGTTGTTGTGGTGATCTCTAAATTCGCAAGACAGCGCCACCTTGTGGCAGACTGTCATAAGCACCGGTGTTGAGAATTACTTGCTGGTGTAGAGCAGCACTGTAAAACACCAGCTCAAATTAGAAACTGGATGGATTTCATGTTCGCCGTATTACAAGTGACATTAGATATAATGCACTTGTAATATGGAGGACGGGATATAAGTCACGTTTGTGATGGAGTAACACACTCTAAATCAGGCGCTTTGTTCCCTAAGGGCTTCAGGGACTCTTTCCCTCCCATGTGTCATCTCCTCACATAAAGTTCCCAAGCTTATCTCTAAGGTGGTCTAGTGCTTGGAAGGTCTAGCAAAGCCTGACGCAGTGCTCTCCACTCAGCCAGATCCGCCAACATTCTATCATCTACGCTCTCCGTTATTTACGCAACACTTCTGCTACCGTCGATTTCTGCATGTCTTTCAGCCAACTGTCTAGTTGGGGTTTATCAACTATAGCCTTCTTTTTGTTTCTCCAGGAGTCTCAGCATGGCAAATTTGTGTTTAAATGTTCCTTTATTGGTCTATTCTATGGACTATACTCAGTATGCACTGTTTCATAATGAGGTGTTGCTTTATATCAGTATTTCTTAACATTTTGTCTTCTGTGGCCCCCAATGAACCACTAAAGCAATTTCTATAAGTTGAACGTCAAAACAATACACCAAAATACAAGACGAAGTACACAAGACAAATGTACAAATGATGAAATATTTTATTTAGTCCACAAACAAAAAACATGAGCAAAATCGAACTTTTAATAGGAAGGTTGGAGAGTTTCAAAAGTTTGTTTTATTTCTAAACGATGAAGTGACATGCTGAACTCAAACACACGACTTTGCCTTTTTTGCTCCTAATTCCTGCTCTGTTTTTTTCTGCACTTATTACTTTGATTGAGGCACCCAATCCTCCAGACTAGATTCCATTCGCTGTGCTTTTGCTGTTCCCACGAATCAAGTTAATCATATCAACCTAATTTTTAGCCTCCAGTTTCACATTCCTTCACATTTACAGAGCGTTTTAAAAAAAATAATTGTACATGCTGCTTTTCCATGTATGCACTCGTTAGTCATCTACAAAGATTGTTTAGTTTCTAAACACTTGCGTTCCCTTTAAGAGGCGTTGTGGACCAACACAGGTCGGTAGACCAGAGGTTACAAATCACTGCTTTACATGGTCTATTTACCACCTCCTCACATAAGACTTTAATTTATTATTATTTCATTTCAAATCTAGCACTTCTTGATATTGTTTTAAAATTGGAAGCAGGCGGTGACCCGTTCCTGATACATAAGGGGGTCTGGACAATAGGTCTCTCGTTTTTCTCTAGTTTACGCCAGAGATTTCATTTTATAAACTTTCAGGGCTTGATGCGGTCCTGAGATTAGTTTAGTTGGCATCAGCATCTGTATCGCTGGCGCTGGTTCCTTAATTGCCTTTGGAAGCGTAGTCCAGATTCTTCCAGCTGTTTTCCCCAGCCTTTTGTATCGCAAGAACTGGCCTATCCCAACATCAAAGCACTCTTGGGCTTCCTCCAATGTTAAAAATTTACAATTGTTACAAAACTCTCCTTATAGTTTCACAGCCTCCTTTTATCCAGCAAGGTATTGTCATATTCTGTTCAATCTATTCATATGAATGGAGACACAATATTGCCACTCAGTTTGCCAGCAGAAGTGCCTTTGTCACTTTTTTCAACACCAGTTCCCAGATTTAACCCATCTGTCTGGTTAGATATGGGTATTTCTGGCTATACTTGCCCTGTCATAAGCAGGTTCATTGGGGCATCTGTGCATTTCCTCCTTTCATAGTTTTTTCCAGGTTACATCCTGGCCCACCCAACTCACTGCTCTAGAATTATATTACAAGGCTGCACATATGCAATATCAGGTAGATTCATGCTCCTCTGCTCACTCGGTCTTTTCATAATATATCATTTTTACCAGGGCCGGACTGTCCGTAGTGGGCACCGGGCGTTTCACCGGTGGGCTGCCAGGGTGGGGGGCGGTTTTGGGCTCCTGGGGGCAGTTTTTGTTACTGGGGGCCGGCAATATCGGCCCTCCGTAACATAATCGGCCGAAACCTGCCCTAGCAAACAGGGCCGGACTGGGAACCACAACCGGCCCTGGCAAAGTGCTCGCCCAGCCCCCTCCCAACCCCCCCTCCCCTCCCCGGGGCGGGGGTGCCGCCGAGCTCTCTGCCAGGGCCGGTTTTCGGCCAATTTTGTTACAGGGCCGATTTTGCAGCTATGCTGCAAAAATAGCCCTGTAACAAAAACGGCCCCCAGGGGCCCAAAACCAGCCCCCACCCGTGGGGCGCAACGGTGGATTGCCCGGTGCCCGCTATGGCCAGTCCGGCCCTGCTAGCAAACAGCTCGGCCGCACCCCCCTTCCCCACAGGGGGGCCGGCCGAGCAGTTTGCCTGGGCCGGTTTTGTTTCCAAGTCCGGCCCTGAACACATATAAGTGACACCAACACTAGCGTACTCCAATCACTCGGACAGCAACACTCAAACTTAACATCTGCACCTCAAAGTCGTTGGGCATCAGCCTAGACTTATTACTTATCCTTCCTTTCTTCTCTTTCTCTCCTCTTGTTGTTCGTAGGGATCCTGACGGACCCATGTTTCATATTTAAAGCCTGTGTTGTGCACTTTCAAGTTGTAGGTAAGATTCCTTAGAAAGGTGTACGGCTAATTTTTCAGATTTTGGTAGGGTCGATTGGTCTAATTCAGTGTTGTGTCCGTTTTGTTCCAGAGAGTGTTGGTCCTGATGAGAATCCCCATAGGTGAAGGGATTCGAAACGCGTAGACCTATCTTCGCCTTTGGCCAATCATCTGCTAAACAACTAGATACAATTTATTAGAAGTACTGCAAATGATATTTGCTGATGGCCTGATGTATTTTGTACATTCAAGTGTAAATCGTTTGTCTAACAGTGTATAGTTAGTGTGTTTGTTAAGTTTGAGTGTTGCTGTCCGAGTGATTGGAGTACGCTAGTGTTGGTGTCACTTATATGTGTTCATGTAATGTAAATATCAATAATGTATTGTTTGATTTTTTGTGAAATGCTTCAATTGTTTAAATGAAACCGTGCAAAAGAATAAGTTAATTTATTGCATAAAAATAATTTTCATTAAAATCAACCAAAAAGTGGCCAAGAGTGAACCTGTTTTATTCAGTTCATGGTTTAAACTTTTTTGTAAGTCAAGTGCAGCATTGGCACTCTCTCTGTTTTGTTAAGTTTATATGACTTGGCCTTGCTGCCTTAGAGTCAAAACCCAAGCTTGTTTTGCTATTACTGAAGCGTGGCATTGTAACCCAAAATGCTATGGATTCCCTAAATCCTTCCACTACTGTGCCGATGTTATAATCAAGGTCACTGGAATTATGTCGCAGGGGAGGGTCAAATTATACAGCAGGATTGAGTCAATTATGTGCCAAGAAAAAAAAAACTATACATCATAATGTAGAACATTTTGTAATAGTATTACTTCATTATTTTGACATATTTATACTTGTTAATCACTCCCTGGGCATTGGTCGCACCACATTATTCAAATTTAATATCCAAACATGAGCCATAAGCAACAGAAAGGTGACCAATTACCTTTTGCAAAGGGCCTTCCACTGCACGGCAACTCCTGTCACTGCGCTTTTAGTAACTTTTGAACCGTTTGAGCTGGAAACCTTTTTGTTAAAATATGCAGATTATGCAGCAGATTACGTGTGAAATGAGGCAAATAAATAATTATGCAAAAAACGCCACAGCCTCACAATCATATAATTCCAGTGGCCCCGATTATTGTCCTGTTAAACAGTTAAACACAGAAGGATGCTGTTCCTCCAGAAAAAGGGAGAAGTGGAAAGAGAAGCTGTCAGTCGGAAGAAGGAAAGGGGCTGATTAACTGGATCGGGGGATGTGATTGATCAGAAGCAAAAGCCCTCACACACCCAGATGGGTGTCATGGTTCATCATTGGGCAGCTCCTCATTGGGCCGACACTGCAATGCCCGACTGGCCCCTCAAGGGGGCTCTTTGTCAGAAATCTTTAAAGTTGGTTGCCGTAATGATGAGTACAACTGAGGATCTCATGAGTGTAGGGTGCTGGAGTGAGTGGTTAAACATGTCTATGGGGTCCCAAGGACGGTTTAATAAAGGGGTCCCCTTGATAAGAGTAAAAACAAATGTACGCTGTCCTGGAAACCAATAAACCTTGACAGCTCAAAAGATGTTAATTAGGGTCAACATGTTTCATGCCTTGTGTGTCCCAACCGGATCTTAGGCAATTTGTCAGGACCAGAGAAATGACACTGAACCCACACCTGGTTGGGAATGGAGATGTGTCTTAAGTAAAGGTCCCCAGTCAATATGATATGTCCACTATACCTGCCACGGTACAGGACATCAGAAGCCTGACCCTATTGGAGTAGAGTTTGTGCCCCTTAGGTTTGGGCAGAGTACCGCGCTAAGCTGTGGGAACCAAAGTGGTACAACGCGGTAATTCACCCATGACCTACCCTCCTCTGCCATTCTGGATGTGATTATAAACACATGTCCCTCTCACCTGGATCTCTAGATAATGAAACTGGGCTAGTTCTCATTGGATCTCCTAGTTTGGGTATGTATGCCTTTCTATTTGTATAGATATCCATAACAGAAAAAGTTTCGATTTTTGCCACTTTATGGGATGGCAACCCAAATGTTGTTAGCTCTTGCAGAAAGAGTGGTACTGAATTCTCTGGATCTCTTAGATAAACTAAATCGTCAATTGCGTACAACGATATTGCATGAACAGTACCTTCAACTAAGATTCCCCTATTTGGAAGACTACACTTTCTGTGCACCCAATCAATCAATCAAAAATACTTTTATTTGATTTCATTAAAATCATAAAAGGGTGGGCGTACCACCATGTTTCATAAGACTGAGGATCAACATTTAAAAACTAAAATTTAAGAAGAGACAGGAGTTGTAGGGCAGTGAAGAGACAGAAGAGGATTGAAACTAAATCGTGTCAACAGGCAATAAATAGTTGTTTTTTTTTTTTTTTACTTTATTTTTGGAATTTCCAACAATACACATCATAACACAACACAGTCGCATATGACACCATCTCGAAACTACTTAGTGTAGCGCTTCTCGCCACACATGAAGCAAGTTTTGACAGAGCAGTGGCCGGGCATGAATTAACTCCATACATGTACACAGTGCGGCAGTAGCGCAGCAATTAAGAACATACAAGTGAATCGTAAGTACAGCGAACACAGTCCGGATCAGTGCCATGTGTAGCATCGAGCAGAACCAAATGTATCATGTGGCGTCTGCAATAGTGCCTCCAGGGCAAGGAGAGGAGGGGGTGAGGCCCAGGCGCGGGTCGATGAAAGAGCGCCATTACTTTGCCAGTGGGGGAAACAAAATGTCGTTCCGGAGGGAGGGAGAGTTAGCGTGGTAACACAGGCAGGTGTCGTGGGTGGGAGGAGGCAGGGTAGATGATTAGCCGATACCAGCTGGGTCGGGATCACTGCCCGCGATGTCTCCCGCTGGCGCGTTGAGAGAAGCAAGATATGTCCTGTATGGGCCCCAAATGTCTCGCGGCTTGGAGGTGGATGAGATGTCCTGAATGTAGGTGTCACAGTTCGTGTTGCAATGTGCTAAGCTGCGTAGCCAGGCAGACACGGAGGGTTTGGCCCGTGTGCCCCAGTGTAGCGCTATCACCCGTTTGGCCAAAAGCAGGGCCAGGGAGGTAAACCTCCTATGTGGACGCGCAATCTTTTTCGTGTATCCAAGGAGTGCAACCGCCGGGTCAGGGGCAAGGGGCGCGCCCAGCATAAGGCTAAGTGTGTGATGTACCTCGATCCAGTAAGCATGGATGTGCGTGCAGGTCCATGTCATGTGCGGGAAGTCTGCATGTGGCGCGGCGCATTTCACGCATGAGTGGGGTTTAGTGGGGTCCAGTCGATGTAGCTTCATCGGGTTGAAATAAATACGGAGCAGGAATTTGTAGTGTAGGAGTTTGTGTCTGCTATTCATGGAGATGGAGCCCGTAGAAGTGCAGCAATATAACCACATCTCATCCGACATGACGTATCCAATATCCTCCTCCCAAGCCATTTGCGCTTTGTCAGTAGGGATGGGGATGGCCAGCGCACAACAGCAGTACATTTTAGAGATGAGGCGCGCCCCGCTGTCGCTGGTAATAAAAAGGGATAGGGGAGGGAAGGAATCGGGTTCAATCGGGTATCCCACCAAAACCTCCCGAAGGGCAGACTGCAGACGACGGAAGACGAAGGTGTCCATGAATGTCAGTCAGGGAATCGGTCAGCGTCGGCCAGGGTGAATATGTGACCCTCGGGAAATAGGTCACCCAATGTGGCGATGTTGTATTTACTCAGGGTATGTTTAAGGAGCGTTTCGCCAGTGATCGGGAGCCAGCGAGGGTTGGGGAGGGGAAGTGCGGAGGAGTAAAGCAGAGGGCAGCGTAATAGCCGCTGCAACTTGCCCCAGGCCCAGCAAGTGGTGGAGACTGGTTGAATGTCGATGGGGTCTCGTGCGATCCCTTTAGGGATTAGAGCCTGGAGGCCCTCCGGAAGCGCAAAGTCTGTTTTGGGTGTGAGGAAGGAAGTCCTGTCGTCTGGGTGAAACCATGCATGTGAATAGGAGCATTGCGCCACTAGGTAATATAGTTGTAAATTCGGGATGCCAAATCCGCCCCTAGAATATGGGAGAGTGAGTGTACGCCAGCTGATTCTGGGTTGCTTACCGGCCCAGAGCAGGCGGATGAGCAGTGTGCGTAGCTGGTCGAAGAACTTAGAGGTCAAGGGTATGGGAATGTTATGAAATAGGTATAGGAATTTGGGAAGAACTACCATTTTTATCAGCGCTGCCCGACCAGCCAGCGACAGCGGGAGACGTATCCAGCGGTCAACTTGTGAGCTAAGGTTATCAATGGCATCGCCGTAATTCAGTCGCAAGACCGTCTCCGATGACGCGTGAAGATGTATCCCTAAATATTTCACTGAGTCAGCGCCCCACGTCAGGGGAAACTCAGAGTCCCACTGTTGGGTGCTAGAGGTGAGGGGGAAGATGACTGATTTTTGCCAATTAATTTTGAGACCGAGTGTACACCGAAACGGACAATCTCCCTGATTAGGGGGTCAAGGTTGGAGGAAGGTTCGCGGACAAAGAGCACCGTATCGTCGGCGTAGAGGGAGAGTAACAAGGGGCCAGTGTTAAAACGTAACCCGCGGCGTGAGTGGACGCTCTGAAGGTGACGGACCAGCGGTTCCAGTGCCATAATAAAGAGCAAAGGGGAGAGGGGGCAGCCCTGTCTAGTCCCACGGGAAAGGGGGAAGGGGTCCGACAGCGTACCGTTGAGCCGGAGGCGAGCCATCGGTTTGTTGTATAAGAGTGCAACGGTGGCCAGGGGGCCTGGTGGGACCCCCATACGGCGCATGACTGATAGGAAGAAGGGCCATTCCAGCATATCAAACGCTTTCTCCGTGTCTAATAGGATAGCGGCAGCAGGCACCTCAGGATTGATGCGGTTGAGCACCGAAAAGATGGTACGAAGGTTAAAGGAGGTGGAGCGTCCAGGGACAAAGCCAGATTGTGCTGGGGCGATGAGGAAATGCATAAGTTGAGAGAGCCTGTTAGCAACTATTTTGGCCAGGATTTTGTAGTCGAGGTTGAGGAGTGATAGAGGTCTATAAGAGCCACATAGTGAGGGGTCGCTGCCGGGCTTGGGGAGCAAAACGATCACCGCCTCGCGAAGCGTGGGAGGCAGCGTTTGTGCCTCCAGGGCCTCAGCGTACATCTCTACTAATTGGGGTGCCAGGGATTCTTGGAATGCTTTGTAAAACGGGCCGGTATAGCCGTCCAGGCCGGGGGCCGATGTGTTTTTGAGGGCGGCTATGGAGCCCCGAACCTCCTCCTCCGTGATCTGCTCAGCCATGAATTCCTGAACAGGCAATAAATAGTTAAGAAATTAAAAGTTCTTTTGCCTCCTTTTTCCAAAAGTTTGTGACATGATGAAACTGTCCTGGTCGATTAGCCGCTAAATCATTAAAAGGGTTATATAATCAGTGCAATTAAATAGCTGTATACCATTATTTTCCAGCTGCTTTTGTTAAATAACTGTTTTTGTCTAGTTCTTTTGCCGCTATTTTCCAAAAGTTTATAGCTCTGCAGGACAATTGAATAGACATCCCTCCGAGGCATTTTATAACTGCCGCTCTGCATGTCCTTATTTGTGCATTGCTTAGTGCCTCCCGCAAGACAGTTTTCCTGATTACTAATAGTGCGTGTGTTACATAGGAGGTGCAACAAAGACTCGTCCCCCTAGCCGACATTCTTTAGTTGGCCATGTGTGTTTCTATTTGGGTGTCAGGTCTTTCGTGGGGTATGCCCCCAGCCTCAGCAGCGTCAAATAGTGTTTTTTATGATATGAGAAGTGTTCAGACAGGTACTGTTGTGGTTTTAGAGTCTGGTACGATTGTATCACTGTCCATATATGAATTTTTTTTTGTTATGGCTATTTTGTCGATTAGTAAGGAAGTTCGTTTGATTGTATTATTCACTGCTTTTTTTAAATCAGGAAAACGTTGTGATGGTCAATTATGCCTCCTCTAACTGTAGTGCCAGGAGCAAATTTTTTAGCACTGATGTAATGGAGTTTTTTAGCCTTGTTTGGATTTCAATCTCCGCCCAACAGCGATGTGCTAAAGTGTTCCCTTCGGCTGCTCTCATCCTCCAGTAGTATATAACTAGTGCACCTTGTCTGGCTGGTTGCTGGTTTTTTAATCCATATTCCAGTCGGATTTGGCTTGCGAGATATATTGGGGAATTGAGAACAAGCGTTTGAATAGGGTGGATTGTGCTGTGTTTAGTGCTGTAGCATCTTTAGTATTCAAAATTTCTGAGCCGTATGCGATGGAAGGTAGAAATTTAGTAGCGATTACTTTGAGCAAGTGCTCTGTTGAGCAACCTGAAAGCTTTTGCTGTAGGCTTTTAAATGCAAAAAGCAGTTGTTTGGCTTTCATGCGGCCTTGGTCCAGGTGTTGTGTGTAGTTGAGGTGGCAGTCCAGTGGAAGCCTAAGTATTTGTACAAAGACACCCTGATCAGCGGTTTCTCATCTAATTTCCAGATTAATTTACTTTTTTTACTTGTAGAATGGTGTTTGGAGAAGCACACCACCTTCGTTTTTTTTTATAGTTGATAGTAAGTTGAACTGAAGTGACATAAGCTCCAAGTTTGGAGATTAGTCGCTGCAGACCTACTGGGGTTTGAGCTAATAGGACTATATCGTCCGTGTATTGAAGACTTGGAGTTGGAATTTTGCCCAATCTTGCGGGGTCGACTTGAACAAGCTGGAGGTGCTTGTCTAGGTCTGCGGTGTAGATGTTGAATAAATAGGGGGCCAATACACACCCTTGTTTTAACCCGTTGGATGTTGCAATCTTACTAGTCATACTGCGGCCATCTCCTTTCCTTATTTGGACCCACGTATCCGAGTACAGGTTGATGATGGCCGCCAAAAGTTTAGTTGGTACCCCACAGTTTGGCTCTCGATATCTTATCGAACGTAGATTTGAGGTCTATGAAGCATGCGTACAAGGTGTTGGAATTTGATATGGCTTTATTAGCTAAGAGCGTGACTGCAGAGATATTAGTGAGGGTGCCCATCCCTGCCCTGCATCCAGTTTGCGTGGTAGGAATAAGGTTTGTCCGGTGGACCCAATGCTCTAGGCCTATCAACAGGTTCAAAGCGTACATTTTTGCCTCCACACCCAATCTCATGTTTGTTTGATAAGAAATAATTACTATTTTTTATCAGTTTGCTTTTTATAACACAGCTTGCACTGCAAGATTTAGCAGCAGAAGGAAGAGTAAGAAAGTCATCGTTATATTCTATGCATCTTTTCTATGATGCAGAGTGCAGGAATAGCAGGCGGTTAGGCCATATGAGGAGAGTATTTGTTTGCTCTGCAGCTTTTGCCATCTCATTGATCACTATTAAAACTGTGATACAATTATGTACTTATTCATTATCCTGCCTGAAAAGAAACAGTTAGACTCACACTACTTTATTTCACATGGGAATCTTTCAAAATATCATTCTGTGCTTGGACTCTGCTGTGCTGCATGAGTTTTTAATTTCTTTTTTAAGTAAAATCTGGTTCAGAAGACAGGCTTTCCTTAAGGCTTCTACTTCTCTGCGAGGTGTTTAATAGGTGCTATTGGCCATGCCCTTTGATATAGGATGTCTGCTTGGCAAACATTTAGTTCTGACACAAAGCAGGCCTCCAGCCAGGAGGAGGCTCTGAATCCGCCCTGATCTCCATTTGAGACAATCTGAAAACTATAGTGGATTCAGGGGAACTGGTAGCACCCATTCTTTTGACCTGTTAATAGCATTCAACATCATACTTCATCAAATCTTAACAAGCAGACTAAATGATATGAGCATAAAAGAAAATACCCTTGACTAGTACAACTCATACCTTAAACACAGGTCAGGCATCATCTCTAGTCCCCTGTTGTCTTCCAACCAATACAGAAATGCAAGAGGAGTTCCACGAGGACTAATTATCTCACCACTTTGTTCAATGACTACATCAAACCACTCATGGAACTCATCAATTCTTTCAACCTCAGATTCTACACCTATACTGATGAAATTCAGATAATTTGCAAATTGGATACACCAAACTGCCTTGAGCTCTTAAAATTAATTGACTGACTCAAGGAAGACAGTCTGCTCAAACTAAACACCTCAAAAACAGGAATCCCAACCATGCAAATGCTACAACCTACTAACAAAGTAGCCTGAAAAAATCAGAAATGCCATCAGCAACCTCCTCGGATGTAGGGAGCCTAGGAATTATTAAGGGTTCATGCCCGTCCATGATCCTAAAAGTCAACCAATTAATCAAATTGACATGCCATATGAGGACACTCAGACACTATTCCCTCATCTTGGATTACCGCAGCAGGTCCAGGCAACTACCTCATTTGTTTTATCACACCTGGACTATGCAAATGGACTATACCACTTAGTAGTAGATTATCTCAAAGAATTCAAAACGCAGTGGTACGACAATTTCTGCCCCTTAGGATTTGCAACTGCATTCCACCAGATCTGAAGGCTATGCACTACTGCTCTACTTTTAAACTATTGTGCATAATGCACCGAGCAGTAAATAGTACTGGATGAATTAGTGACAAAACATAGTTGATACTTCCAGAAAAGGGTGCTATGAACCAGATTGGCTCCATGGGTGGGGTATATCCATCAGGACCAGTTCTAGGATTTTTGGGGCCCCGGGTGAAGGGGAATGTGCGAGGGCCCTTTAATTTACATAAGTGACACCTTCAGGGCTCCGGAAGCTGCTTTGTGCAGAATCCTCCCGGGACGCAGCTCCCCTTTCTGCCACCTACAAGCACCTCTTTCACAGCTCATATCAGGCTGAAAGTGTGAGAATAGCTTGGGGGATGAGAGTTAAAACAGTGCAGACTGTAAAGTGCTGACAATGGATGTCCTGCAGTGTCTCTGTTCTGCTTGGGTTTTCGGATCAGATAGAACCCGCTCATCAGAGCCTCACTAACCCAGCCAGAACGTTACCCCCTCCCTAGGGCCTGTTTACAATAGTGCAACCACATATATCTACCACCTAAGGACAGGGAATTCCTACTATACATACCAAGACCTCTTATAATCGACGGCCTCGCGATCCCATACGGATCCAGACCTCTCTGCCCATACGACAGTATCACAAGTGGCGGCCTCGCGATCCCATACGAATCCAGACCTCTCTGCCCATATGACAGTATCACAAGTGGCGGCCTCGCGATCCCATACGAATCCAGACCTCTCTGCCCATACGACAGTATCACAAGTGGCGGCCTCGCGATCCCATACGAATCCAGACCTCTCTACCTAGACGGCAGTCTCAGCACAATCGGCGGCCTCGCGATCCCATACGAATCCAGACCTCTCTGCCCATACGACAGTATCACAAGTGGCGGCCTCGCGATCCCATACGAATCCAGACCTCTCTACCCAGACGGCAGTCTCAGCACAATCGGCGGCCTCGCGATCCCATACGAATCCAGACCTCTCTGCCCATACGACAGTATCACAAGTGGCGGCCTCGCGATCCCATACGAATCCAGACCTCTCTACCCAGACGGCAGTCTCAGCACAAGTGGCGGCCTCGCGATCCCATACGAATCCAGACCTCTCTACCCAGACGGCAGTCTCAGCACAATCGGCGGCCTCGCAATCCCCTACGAATCCAGACCTATCTGCCCATACGACAGTATCACAAGTGGCGGCCTCGCGATCCCATACGAATCCAGACCTCTCTACCCAGACGGCAGTCTCAGCACAATCGGCAGCCTCGCGATCCCCTACGAATCCAGACCTCTCTGCCCATACGACAGTATCACAAGTGGCGGCCTCGCGATCCTATACGAATCCAGACCTCTCTACCTAGACGGCAGTCTCATACGACAGTTCATCCTATGATCACCATAACATACAAAAAGGGAATCAGTCTCACTATTCATCAGATCACACAAGGATTGCCAGTTCGAGCATAGCCTGTTCTCAGGTTCGAGGGGCTCCTCTTTCCCTTATTCAGTTACCACTTACCTGATCAGGGTTAACATCTGTTCATGTAGCCGCAGCTGACTAGAAGAATAGGCTACCCTCTCATACAAGAACACGCAGCACATGTTGGTTCACTACAAACTGGGTACTTTATTACTCATTACATACACGATCACATAACATTACAATATAACACATAACCTGCAAAGAAAAGTGAAAGATTAAGTTGTACACTCTAATAAGAAAGGGTCGACATCACCTTAGTAGTATGTAGCCTGCACTCAGTGGTCATCTAGGTTCCCTTCTCGTCTGTGCCTCGGCTCGCCTGGAAGTCACCCTTCTCCGAGTCACTGGGACCTCTTCCTTATCGGCTACTCTCTCCTCTCTGGCTATTCTGCTAGGAGAGCATCTGTCTCTCGGTTCTTCTCCGCCTTCAAGATGGCGTCTGTCTCCCCTGGAATAAGTAGTAGCTTTACTGCTAACGGCTAGATGCCGCCTACGGACTGAACATGTAACTGCCTCAGACTTTCACTAATATAGAGGTGTGTTTCCTCATGGAAAATTCCGGCCTGTAACCTGCCGCCCACCAAATTCTTGTACCTCCCCGTACCAAGGACACGTTCCCAGCCGGCCGGCCTGATGTAGTGTCTTCGGCATGAAGAAAAATACAATCCTTCGATAAGGGCCGGCCTGAACCGGTTCTCTCCAAGCGAATAACACCTCATAACTAAAACATTACATTTGACCTAGAAGCATCCCAAGCTGCCGGAGCAGAAAGAAAGATGGAGTCTCTCCCGTTTGAGGCCTACCAGGCCTGAATTCAGCACAGCTCCATGAAATACCCTCACTACAGGACAGGTTATCCCTAATACTAACGAATCTATCCCCTAGGCTATGTGTGCAAGCCCTGATCTATGGGGAAGAGCACAGGATCATGTCGAAGTGCCTAGTAAATAGGCTCCATTCACTACTCTAACCCTTAGACTTGAATGGTAAGAGACTGAAGTCACATTTAATCATCTTTTCCTCACAAGAAGGCCGGGAAAATCGAGCAGAACATTTCACCCTTGACTTCAGTCTATTATACATTCATTAAACAGAACTAATATCTGTGGAAGAATAAACTGAAACAAGACTAACTGATCTATGTCTAGTACCAGGTGTGCAGAATTGAAGTAGTGAAGGAATACACTGAATAAAGCAACAGATAGAAATCAAAATGCCGATAGTAATCAGAATACCTCCTAATATTTGACGTAACATATGCAAATCAGGTAACCAATTAAAGAGCCAGTCAAACCAGCCCTGGTCAATGTGTTTTCTAACTTCTTCTGTCAAGTCATGTAGTTTATCAATGTGAGCTTGAATGGATTTTGTATGATCCGACAA
Organism: Triturus cristatus; assembly: GCF_964204655.1. Taxonomy (NCBI): domain Eukaryota; kingdom Metazoa; phylum Chordata; class Amphibia; order Caudata; family Salamandridae; genus Triturus; species Triturus cristatus. The sequence continues at coordinate 1,591,737,324 of NC_140590.1, forward strand.
GTTAAAACAACAAAGACCCTCAAAATCAGAACAATCGTGTCCATGTTTAAGCAAAAGATAATCAATGGCCGCTCGATTTTGCAAGATAGCCCTACGTTCACCCTGGGCGTCTAATAGCATGTCAGACAGGACTGTAGAAGTATGATTGATGGATTTTACCATCCAGCAGGCCATTTTCCCAATAGATTTGGCATTATAAACTGCCAAAGCAGGAACACCAACAATTGAAATAGCCAGGCTAAGGTATTCAGACTTGGAATATAAATGCAAAGATGAGTCACAATCCTCCTGTAACCTCACTGTATCTCGAATCACACGAGAGTTGGCATTTGGATGTGATGAGAACATTAACAAGCTCAGTCTAGTAATGGCACAAGGGCCTCCAGAAATATTTGCGGGAATATATGGCCAGGAAGTATTACCACATGAGAAAAGCCATCCGGCAGGTAGTAACATCGTGCGATAATGACTGGGGGTAACTACCAAACTCTTGCAAGTCATGTTATTCTGAACAGAAGTACATGTTTTCGGTGTCCTTTGAAGGCACAAAGTTCGTTCATGAGCGGTGAATGAAGTGGCACCTTTCAATCTTAAACGCATACATTCAGAAATCGCACTAGGATCACAAGTAAGGAAAAAACACAAATCACCTTGTGTGATATTATAGGTAACTATTTGGGACTGAATGGGGGGTATCGGGTCTGACAGTACAGTACACAAGGGGCAATACTCATGGGCAGCAAAATCGCCCAGAAGAACATTGGGGCGAGCACTCGATATATTAAAAATATGAGTCAAAGTCTCCAATGAAGCAGGGACAGCAACTAAACAAGTCGCTAGAATGTCCGTCACCGATCTCATCGGTGTCAAGCAGAAATGAGGGGCTTTAGTCACTTGTTTGGCTAATGTAATCCAAAAGTTCGACGACGAATCCCACGCAGCGAAGGAACGCGACACTCGGGTTCTCAACTCAGCCCGGGTTGATGGGATCCCTCCTCTCTCGTCGTACCAGCCCAAAAGGAGTCCAACGCCGACACATCCTGCAGCAACAGTCCAAAGAATGATCTGAAAGAGAATCAAATACAAGCATTATTCATTCTCGTAAGTAACATTTGTCAGCCGGGACTGCTTCCCAGCTATCTTTCCCTGGTCTCATAACTAAAATGGTGTTGTCTTGACCGGTTGCAATGACTTCTGCTTGCTCAGGGGGATTCTTAGGCGACTGCACCCAAACTCTGGCCCCAGGATTATCTGTGGAGCCAAAACCTTTCTGGCCTCGTACAGTTAGCAACGTTGGGGCAGTGCCTTTTGTGATCTCACCACTGAAAACAGGCATTATTAGCAATTGAGCCACTCGGTCAGTTTGATGTATCAGTAAGTCAACCTCACTGCTATTCAGCAGGAGCACCTTAATTTCTCCCTGATAATCACTATCAATGATTCCTCCAAGCACCTGAATGCCTTTTACAGCCAGCCCCGATCTAGGGGCGATTAATCCGAAATTTCCAGTTGGTATATGAACACCAACACCAGTTTCAATGATGACTCGATCCTTACTTTTTATAACGGTGTCATCCATGGCATGCAAGTCTAAACCTGCCGACCCTGGGGTCGCTCTACATGGAGCCAAAGCTCCGGGAGTAATTTCCCAGTACATCACAGTCTCTCTGATTTCATTGGGCTTAGCATCAACATTCGGAGGAAACAAACGCATAAGTGGGGATTCAGCATTTAGAAAAGGACGGTTATTCAAAATCAATAGCGCTTGAGGCAAAAAATCTCGCCAATTCTTATACTTGTCATCTGTTAATTTACGTAACTGAATTTTCAGCAGGCCATTCAACCTCTCCACAAGACCCGAGGCCTGTGGATAATATGGTATATGAAACACCCATTCGATATTGTTTTCCACACAGAATTCCTGTACCAATCTTCCACGAAAATGGGATGCATTATCAGATTGAATTTGGAATGGCACACCATAATACATCATAATCAATTCCACTGTTTTAATAGTATTCAATTGGGTAGCTTGCTTACAGGGAAGGGCCACCAACAGGCCACTGTATGTATCAACAATAGTGCAAACATATTGACAATTCCTACTCATAGGAAGTGGACCAATGTAATCAATCTGCCAAATTTGAGCGGGTAATTTCCCGCGATGTAAATGACCTTTAACAATTTGGGGCACTTTGCGCTGCCTGATATGCTGACAAATGGGACAATGTAGAATAACATTTTTAATTAAATCTAGGGGAATATAAATTCCTCGATCAGCAGCCCACCTGCTAGTGGCTTTCTCTCCAAACTGTCCTGCTTTCTGGTGGGCCCATTTCGCCAATCCCGCAATATCAGAATCTTGCCTGTCCACCACTGCCTCAGCAATTTTAGATTTCTCATCTGCAATGTTATGAAAGAATTTGTCAAGAGAGTCTATCGGGGTATGAGCATCTACATGGAAGATTGTAACAGTACTCTGTGGGAGCATTTCCCAAATCTCCTGCCATAATTCTTTTCCCCACAGTTCTTTTGAATGGATTTTCCAACTATGGGAATGCCAAGTCGGTAACCAAACTGCCAGTCCATTGGCAGTAGACCAAGAATCGGTGAAAATATGACATGTGCCAGGTAACTCTTGTTTCAGAACTTGATAAACAGCATAGAGTTCAGCAAATTGACTGCTCTTACCCTCACCAGTTGTACTCAGCAATTTTTGTGTGATCGGATTATAGGACACTGCCTTCCAATGCCGTTTCGTCCCTGTGAACCTTGCTGAACCATCCGTAAACCAGACATGGTTTCTGTCCTCCGCCGACAAATCATCAAAAGGTCTACCCCACTTAACAGGAGACTCCTGTACTAAAGGTACGGAACATTCACTCTCAGTCTCAGTCGATGGCGCCCGTGCCACCTGCTCATGCAAAGATGCAACTCCTTTTTGTCCCACACGTGCCCTGTCTTGTATATACCATTTCCATTTAATCACACTCGCCTCTTGAGCGTGTCCAATTCGGTGAGTTTTCGGCGAACTCATAACCCACTGCATGATAGGAATTTCAGGTCGCAAAACTATATCATGTCCCAAAGTCAATTGCTCGGTATCCACCAGAGCCCAATAACATGCAAGTAACTGTTTCTCAAAAGGTGTATAACGCTCACCAGCATCAGGTAACTTTTTGGTCCAAAAACCTAACGGCACTCTACTCTTGCCTTGTTTCTGCCACAAACTCCAATTTGCATAAAGGCCTTGTACAGACACATTCAAATCCACATCACCATCACATACAGGCCATAAATCCAGAGCATGCTGAATTGCTTCTTTTGCCAGACTGAACGCATCTTGCTGTGGTTTATCCCATTCAAATGCATTCTTTTTACGAGTGACACGGTACAAAGGGGCCAATATTTGACTCAAATGAGGAATATGCTGGCGCCAAAAACCAAACAAACCAATGAAGCTTTGGGCTTCTTTCCTGTTCCTCGGAACTGCAAAATCAAGAATTTTCTGTTTAACCTGAGGGATCACTTCTCGGTGCCCCTCATGCCAATTAATACCCAAAAATTTCACAGCCTGGGACGGACCTTGTAATTTATCCGGGTTGATTTCCCAACCTTTCTCACGCAGGCACTCAATGACTCTGTCCAATTGGGTCTGAACTTCCTCTTGTGTTTCACCTTGGATCAAAATATCATCAATATAGTGACATATCTGAATTCGCGGATGAACCGGTACCTCAGCCAAATGCTCTGCCACCAGCCGGTGACATATCGTAGGACTATGCACATAGCCCTGGGGAAGACTTCTAAACGTCATCTGACGCCCGTTCCACGTAAAACTGAATTGTTCCTGACACTCAGGGGCAATCGGAATCGAAAAGAAAGCATTAGCAATATCAATGGACGCATACCATGTACCTGGATGTTTTTGGATTCTTTCAATTAGGGTAATAACATCCGGTACTGCAACAGTCAAAGGGGGTGTGTGTCTATTCAATTCTCGATAATCAACAGTCATGCGCCAAGAATTATCACTCTTACGTACAGGCCAAACAGGATTATTCCAAGCAGAAGTAACTGGGGTTATAACTCCTGCATCCACCAACTCCTGAATAGTGGTACTAATCTCTTCATGACCACCTGGAATACGATACTGCTTCTGACGAACCACTTTTGTCGCCTGGGGAACTTTTATGGGGGGCATTCTTAAACGACCAACCCGTACAGGCCTGGACGATATATAATGTTTAGTTCCAAATTGGTAACATCCATCATCTAAGTGCAAAGTCATTCCTTTCAAAATATCAATTCCAATTATGAATTCTAAGAGTGGTACCACTAATACAGAGTATTCTTTTCTAGGAATTCTACCTATTCTCATTTCAAGTAAAGTTTGAACTGCGGGAGTTTCCTTTCCACCTAATCCGGTAATTGTAAAAGGCTGACCTTTAAACTTCTTTGATTTTCCATGAATAAGAGTGGCCTCCGCTCCTGTATCTACCAATGCTCGGGCCCTTTGGACATTACGATGTCTCCAATAAATATCAATATCTACATAGGATCTATTATCTCTGTGAGCCCATCTGTGTACTGGAGCTTGACCTATTTCCTAGTCATCTTTACTGCGTTCTGTGTACCAGGATAAATCAGGATAAAGACTCTCACGTTTCCCAGGTATCGATACCTCCTGTTCATATCCAACTCCATTACGAAATGGATTCCTGTTCTCTGCATTGTACTGCGGGTTTCGATCGGCCAATCTGTGTCGATCCTCTCTCCTTCTCAACTCAGGGGATTGATCCCTATCATCTCTACGTCTGTTGTTAACATAATCATCTCTCCCCCTCTCTCTTTCCCCCTCTCTCTCCCTGTCTCTCTCATGACGGGGGGACAAATCACGTACATAACGGCGATCATCACGACGATCAGAGCGCCCACGGCGGTCGTCATCACCGCTACCGTCAGAAAAACCACGATCACACTCAGTTGTCCGAACACGCCGGGCACCCTCCTTTCGATCCAAGCCACGTTTGCGAAACATTTCCCACAAACGAGAAGTAGTCTCACCATCAATGTCCTCCTTACGCACACCATCGGCCATAAGACCAAAAAACATATCACGTCTAGTAAGTTTATTGTCACCAGGAGTACGAGTGTCAGGCCGGGATTGCCGTTCAGGTTTAAACCACTCACCCAACTCACCGAGTTGGCGTACCGATTCCAGCACCACAGATAACATGTTACCAGTCTGATTAATCAATAAAGTCATCATGACCTGCTTATAAGCAACAGGGGAAGAACGAATAATACGATTCCGCACAGAAGATGTCAAGAAACCATCAAGCAACCTGTCAGCAGTATTTAGAAAAATTGCCGTTTTCATCACCTCCTCTTTGAGACGTTGCGCAGCATCGCGCAAAGTATACCACGGTTTGTCATTCACAGGCCAGTCAGATTCAGTAGGATATTTTTGATTACAACCCTCAGTCGCCAATTGAAGCAAAGAAATTTGACCACCAACATTAAAGTTACGAAAATGATCCTGTACAGTAGAATCCGAACTCAAGGAACAAAACTTCAAACAATCGCCAGTATCCAACATAATGCCAGCAGCGCCCAGTTCATAAAGGCGCACCATCCATGTGAGTAAGGTCTCACCAGCTCGCTGCCGAAATCGCTGCAAAATATCACTAATTTCTTGTTGAGTAAAATCCTCCAAAGAGTCTAAAGCAATACCATTCGGAGCACCGGGAGCCTGCTGCAACTTCCGCCGAAAAACTGGATGCACCGAGACCGCGGGACGAGCATCACAAGGAGCTCGACCAGTACACGTAGAGGAACAATCAGTGTAAGAAGCATCGACCCCACTCGAAGGACGAGCGCAATCATGGGGTGCACCATCAGAGGCGCAAGAAGCAGACTTACAATCACGGCCGGAGCGAGAGGACTCGCGCTTGGCAGACTCCTCACCCGAGGAAGGAGAATCACTCGAGTTCCAGATATTACCATCCCATTCATCAGGATTCCAATCCAGTCCGGCTTTCGCCACGACCAGACGCACCTTTCGCTTCGAAACCCGACCACGCCGATTTTTGTATTTATAACGAGCAATACGCACAGCCGCCCTCTCGGCAATAGTTTGGTACGTCTCAAGTTTGTCAGCAAGCAACTTATTTTGACACCGCAACAAAGTATGAGCATTCTGAATCTCAACAAAGTTCGCTTCCACATCCTTATGCGATTTCTGCAACTTCAACAACCTCTCATGCAGAATCCTGTACGCAGACAGAACAATCCAACCTCTGCGCCCCAAAACGGGAAGCTCATCACCCTTAGATACCGGCGCCTTCTGTAAACAAGTAATCACATTAGCCGGCTCCGCCAGCTCCAAAAAAGAATTCCAATTCTCACTCAAACCAGTAGAATCGGCCCACTCACGGGCTAAGGCTTCATAAGGCGTTGAATCCCAGCCGGGAATATCAACGGGCAACTTAAAAGTAGATTTCGACTTTCTAGAAAACATCTCGGAAAAGAAAGAAAAAGAGAAAAAAAAAAAAAAAAAAGAAAGAAGAAAGAGAAAAAAAAACTACACTCACAATTATACAGAAATAATATACGAACGAAACCACGCACGCGCCGAAAGCAAACACGATACAACCACAACGCACACAGGTTTCGTAAACGGTTCGTGACGCCAAATGTTCTGCTTGGGTTTTCGGATCAGATAGAACCCGCTCATCAGAGCCTCACTAACCCAGCCAGAACGTTACCCCCTCCCTAGGGCCTGTTTACAATAGTGCAACCACATATATCTACCACCTAAGGACAAGGAATTCCTACTATACATACCAAGACCTCTTATAATCGGCGGCCTCGCGATCCCATACGGATCCAGACCTCTCTGCCCATACGACAGTATCACAAGTGGCGGCCTCGCGATCCCATACGAATCCAGACCTCTCTGCCCATATGACAGTATCACAAGTGGCGGCCTCGCGATCCCATACGGATCCAGACCTCTCTGCCCATACGACAGTATCACAAGTGGCGGCCTCGCGATCCCATACGAATCCAGACCTCTCTACCTAGACGGCAGTCTCAGCACAATCGGCGGCCTCGCGATCCCATACGAATCCAGACCTCTCTGCCCATACGACAGTATCACAAGTGGCGGCCTCGCGATCCCATACGAATCCAGACCTCTCTACCCAGACGGCAGTCTCAGCACAATCGGCGGCCTCGCGATCCCATACGAATCCAGACCTCTCTGCCCATACGACAGTATCACAAGTGGCGGCCTCGCGATCCCATACGAATCCAGACCTCTCTACCCAGACGGCAGTCTCAGCACAAGTGGCGGCCTCGCGATCCCATACGAATCCAGACCTCTCTACCCAGACGGCAGTCTCAGCACAATCGGCGGCCTCGCGATCCCCTACGAATCCAGACCTATCTGCCCATACGACAGTATCACAAGTGGCGGCCTCGCGATCCCATACGAATCCAGACCTCTCTACCCAGACGGCAGTCTCAGCACAATCGGCGGCCTCGCGATCCCCTACGAATCCAGACCTCTCTGCCCATACGACAGTATCACAAGTGGCGGCCTCGCGATCCTATACGAATCCAGACCTCTCTACCTAGACGGCAGTCTCATACGACAGTTCATCCTATGATCACCATAACATACAAAAAGGGAATCAGTCTCACTATTCATCAGATCACACAAGGATTGCCAGTTCGAGCATAGCCTGTTCTCAGGTTCGAGGGGCTCCTCTTTCCCTTATTCAGTTACCACTTACCTGATCAGGGTTAACATCTGTTCATGTAGCCGCAGCTGACTAGAAGAATAGGCTACCCTCTCATACAAGAACACGCAGCACATGTTGGTTCACTACAAACTGGGTACTTTATTACTCATTACATACACGATCACATAACATTACGATATAACACATAACCTGCAAAGAAAAGTGAAAGATTAAGTTGTACACTCTAATAAGAAAGGGTCGACATCACCTTAGTAGTATGTAGCCTGCACTCAGTGGTCATCTAGGTTCCCTTCTCGTCTGTGCCTCGGCTCGCCTGGAAGTCACCCTTCTCCGAGTCACTGGGACCTCTTCCTTATCGGCTACTCTCTCCTCTCTGGCTATTCTGCTAGGAGAGCATCTGTCTCTCGGTTCTTCTCCGCCTTCAAGATGGCGTCTGTCTCCCCTGGAATAAGTAGTAGCTTTACTGCTAACGGCTAGATGCCGCCTACGGACTGAACATGTAACTGCCTCAGACTTTCACTAATATAGAGGTGCGTTTCCTCATGGAAAATTCCGGCCTGTAACCTGCCGCCCACCAAATTCTTGTACCTCCCCGTACCAAGGACACGTTCCCAGCCGGCCGGCCTGATGTAGTGTCTTCGGCATGAAGAAAAATACAATCCTTCGATAAGGGCCAGCCTGAACCGGTTCTCTCCAAGCGAATAACACCTCATAACTAAAACATTACATTTGACCTAGAAGCATCCCAAGCTGCCGGAGCAGAAAGAAAGATGGAGTCTCTCCCGTTTGAGGCCTACCAGGCCTGAATTCAGCACAGCTCCATGAAATACCCTCACTACAGGACAGGTTATCCCTAATACTAACGAATCTATCCCCTAGGCTATGTGTGCAAGCCCTGATCTATGGGGAAGAGCACAGGATCATGTCGAAGTGCCTAGTAAATAGGCTCCATTCACTACTCTAACCCTTAGACTTGAATGGTAAGAGACTGAAGTCACATTTAATCATCTTTTCCTCACAAGAAGGCCGGGAAAATCGAGCAGAACAGTCTCTCAATCGGCCGCCAGTTCGGAGGCCTAATTGCAGGCCACACCTGCAAAATGTTTCTCCTTGCAACTGGCACAGGATGAAGTGTCCCCCTCCCCTAGGCCTCCTCACACCATCCCTGAGAGGTCTAGGGAGGGGGGCCCCTCCTGTGCCCAATTGCAAACAGGCACCTTTCTTCAATGGGATCGGCAGGGGCACAAGATGTTTGGTGGTGTGTTGCACTGGTGCGGGCCCCATGCTGGTGGGCTGAGAGCGAGGCCTTGGGCAGCTGCCCATACTGCCCATGCCTAGCGCCGGCCCTGATATCCATCTCCATCCAAACACTTAAACTACTGCATTCCCACTCGGCATAGGTACTGTCTACCATAAATTACCTGGAAAATGTTGCTCTTCCACACTTGAACCTTGGAGTACAAATGAGAGTAAGGATCTCAGAGTCAACAGAAAGTGGGGATCCAGTGTAACACAGAAACTAGAAAAGAACACATGCTGCTGGCCATGATCTTAAAATTACAGAGCTCCAGTATCGCATATCTAACATATTAACAAGACAGAGGGAATACCAGGTTACATCTGGACACGAGGATGAAGTCCTGCTACTAAAACGCACAACTGATTAGACCCGAAAAGCACCAATGAAATTTCGGGGACTTTCAGAACTTGCACAATCGGATGCCACTCTGTTATTTGGAAATTAAAAACAGCAATAAAAATGTATCTTTATGCTTAATGGCATGAAGATGCATGTGAGCCACCACCAAAATGTGCAGGACTTTTTTCATCGTTCGATTACATACCTGCCAACACACCAGATTCACGCACGAGAACCCCAATTTTTAAATCAATTTTTTTTTATTTTAGCCTTCTCCTGCCTAAAATTGCCTGCACTTCAATGAGGGAAAATAAATGACCCTGATTTATGTTTCAAACTCTCTTTCCTGCTTTCAAACGTTGGGAGTGCGCTACTCACTGAATCCATGCCAGTTCATATCTCTGTGAGCCCTGTACTACTTAAGATTCCGAACTAAAATCTACTGAACTCTTATACCCCCTCCCCTACTCCGGGCAAAGTTTGGGTATAAGCATGACCCATACTTTGCATATCTGTAATCTGTAACAACACAACTGCCTTCCGATAATAGACTGTACTAGGACAATCAAATAGTAAAACACATTCCATAATGCATGTTCTCCATTCCATTTAATCACAGAGACACAAAGCATCTGCATCAATAACAATTAACTTTCCTCTAGATTAGAAACCGTATGCAACAAATCGGTATACCAACTGCAATAATGCCCCGGTTACTTACCGGTAATCTTCATTACTCCTTGTCCTTGTCTTCCTGGATGCAGTCCTTACACATGAGATACTTCTCCTTTCTAGCAGAACCAATTCCCTAGCTGAAACCCAAAAAGTTCCCCCAAGATGGCCTGTGTTACCCAGGAGCCACCACACAAAGCAGGAACTAACAAAGCACTTCCTGTAACATACCATGCCAAAAAGACGACAGTAAAACAGGAAATAGTCAACCGCCATGCCCAGGCGGGAGGGCGGGACTCAGGACTGCACTCAGGAAGACCAGGACTCAGAGTAATTAAGATTACCGGTAAGTAACCGGGGCATTACCTCCTTGTATGTCTTCCTAGATGCAGTCTTTACGCAAAAGACAATACCCAAGCAAACCGGTGCCTATTTCCAGACACGAAGACTGAAAAAACACACCAGTGAAGCACCAGGGATGCTGATGCAAAACAGATCTATAGTACAGCACACTAAATCTACTGCCATTCAAGACACAAAGTGAGCAGAAGTACCCTCTGCTGCCGACAGGACATCACCCCCAAAGGAGGAAGAAAAATGCCCACCCAATTGTAAACAATAGTGGGACAGAAAAGTGTGCTGGGAACTCCAAGTAGCTGCAGCACACATATCACGCAAAGAGGCCCCCCGAAGGACCGCCCAAGAGGTAGCCACTCCCCTTGTTGAACGTCCTTGCACCTGCAGGGGAGAAGAAGACCCAGACACCTGTTAAGACCTCATGATGGTAGACTTAATCCAGCAAGAAATGGAAGCAGTAGAAGAACGAGAACACTTATCGGGAAGATCAAAGTTAACAAAAAGGCCTTCCGAAAGGAAGAACATCCCAAATAAATGGACAAAGCCCAACAAAGATCCAGGGAATGCAAACAAACCTCTTCAGTTGAAGAAGGGCCAGAAAAAAAACAGAAGTACAATGTCCTCCGAACAATGAAACCTAGAAGGAACCTTAGGAAGGAAAGCCGGGCCTGGCCGAAGAACAACTTTTTCCGGAACAAAACAGAGAAACTGAGAAACCGACATCAATGTACCAATTCCTCCCATCCTTCTTCCGGAACACACAGAAACCTAAAAAACGCCACCTTCTCGGTCAGAAAATTTAAGGAAACCGCATCTAGAGGCTCAAAAGGAGGAGCAGTCAGCACCTGGAGCACCAGAGGCAAATCCTAGGGAGCAACCGGAAAAATGAGAAACCAGCCCTTGCAGAAAGAAACTCCTAAGGAGTCGAGAGGCCAAAGGCACAATATCGGAAAGATCTTCCCCACAAAAGGCCCTAACAACCGCCAACCGGGCTCTAAGGGTGGAAACAGCCAAACCTAAGGCAAAGCCATCCTGCAAGAAATCCAAAATATGTGAGAGGAGGAAACCAACCCCTTAGAATCACACCACTTAGTAAAGTTCCCCCAATGGCGATCGTACAACCTGCAAATAGAGGGCTTGCAGGACAACTGTATGGAGGTGGCCACAGCCTCAGAACTACCCTAATCCAAGAGATTCAACTGCTAAGCAGCCAGACCCCCAGATTGAGATGTTGCGGGGAGGAAGGCTCCAGAAGGGGATGACTCAGAGGAAAAGGAGAAAGAAGAAACACCCAGGGATGACCCACTGACAGCTGAAGAAGCAGAGGGAACAAAGGCTTCCCCGACCACCCCAGAGCCACCAGAAGAACCTGCGCACGGTCAGAGATCCCCTTCTGCAATACCCTGGGACTCAAGGGGATTGGTGGAAAACAATATAGGAGACTCCCTGGCCAGGGAATCGTAAGGGCATCCCTGGCCCAGGCCTACTGAGAGGAAATCAAGGAGCAGAAGAGGGGAAGATGGGCATTGCACTCTGTGGAAAACAGGTCCAGCCAGGGGTACCCGAACCTCAGACATATATCTCCCGAAAGACCCTGGGGGAGAGACACAGAGAGACTGACGACGGGAACCGCCAACTGAGCTGGTCCACAGGCCCATTCTCCCTCCCAGAAGATAGTCTGCAGTCAGATAAAGAAGATTCTGTTCTACCTATAACCCCACCTCCTGGGCTACGACAAAGAGGGAGGGACTCATCGCCCCAGATGACAAACATGAGACCTTGTGACCTGATTGTCTATCTGGACACACATCTCTGGACTCCTGATGGAAGGGAGGAAATTAAACAGAGCCGCACAAACTGCAGCCTGCTCCTTCCAGTTGGAAGAATGGAGAGACTCACCCCTGCTCCACAACCCCAGGCGGTAAGACTACCCAGGACTGCTCCCCACCTCAGCCCGCTGACATCAGTGAAGATGATCACAGGAGGGGGACCACTCAGCTGATGACCCTTGTTGAGGCTGTCTGGGTTTAACCACCACTTCAGGTCCAGAACCTCCTGGCGAGTAACAGGAACCCAGGCTTTGAAATCCTGAGACACCAGATTCCAGTGCTGCAGAGCATGATGCACCATGTGATAGAAATGCAGCCTGCTCCAGGAGACCAGAGCCAGAGTGGACGCCATCTCTCCCTGACTCCTCAGTCACAGTATCACTGGAGCAGACGTGAGAGACAGGAGGGATGACAGGTGTAACATCAGCTTGTCCCTGCGTACTGCAGTCAGAAAAACCTCCCCCAAATCCATCCGGAAGAGGGCCCCAACAAACTGCAGGGACAGGGACGGTTGAAGGTGGGATTTTGAGACGTTGAGCAGAAATCCATGCGTGCGCAATGGACACACAATTCCTCAACATCTTGGCAAGCCTTAGAAAGAGAAAATTAACCAATTGTCCAAATAAGGAAACACCAGAATACCATGAGAGTGCAAAATACCCACCAGGGGAGCCAGATAGCTTGGTGAAAACTCTGGAACACCAAATGGAAGGGGAGAGAGGGAACTGGAAATGGCGGCCCACCACTGAAAACCTTAGGTATCGTTGATGAAGAGGACAGATTTGGACGTGCACATAGGCATCCAGCAGGTCTAAAGATGCGAGGAACAGGCCTTGTCTCAACAGTGGAAAGATACTCTGTAAAGTGACCATTTTGAAAGTCCTTGTGTTCAGGAACCAATCCAATGCCTTTAAATCCAACACAGGGTGGTAGTCTCCTGAAACTTTCTGCACTAAAAAAGAATGGTGTAAAAGCCCAGCCTGTGTTCCCTCTGGGGAACTTGAACAACTGCACCTTTGTCCAGGAGTTGCTGAATCCCGTCCAACAGGGCAAGGTGACATATCAGATCCCATGGAAGAGGAGTCTTGTGGAAGAATTATCGTGCCACAAGGTGGCGCTGTCTGGATAATTTGGAGATGACCACACAACAGGTTCATTCATTCAATAAACATTAAAATGACAATAAACATTAAAATGACGATTACCTGCCTCCCAAGCCATTCTTATAGCTTTGGGGGCCTGAAATAGTCCGAATAGTCACACGTGTGGGAATTTGATGGCTAGTACTTGTGATGTTTCTATCGTTGGCAGCATTGCAGGGGCTATGTGTGTTGCAAGCTGCAGTGGCCTCCTGGCGAGAGCCCCGGCACTTATTATTTTACAAATTAAGCACTGCTTCTAGGTAACGAGGGTCATATTGGGGGAACTTTTGGGGTTTCAGCTAGGGAACTGGTTCTGCCACAAAAGGAAAAGTATCTCATGCATAAGGACTGCATCCAGAAAGACAGACGAGGAGGTAATGTTGCATACCGTTCAACTAAATGCAACACAACTAGCAGCAGAAACTAACTCTGGGCCTCGTGGAGTAAAGTGGTATCCATCTGTAAAGTGCATCAACTCCTTGTAAGGGGTAGTAAGCACTATTTAAAGCTCCAAAGTATTACATTAGCTGCCAGTATACCACTTAATCACAACAGCATTGCAGCTTCAGGCATAGCTGCCAAGTTTCCCCGGCTCATAGCATGCACAATGTGCAGATTCGGTCCATGGTTTTTTTTTTTTTTTAATTCTGGTACTTGTAGGTCTGTTTTATAATGGAATGAACAAGACTAAAATTGCCAAAAAGCAGAAAATAACCTAGAGTGGAGCAGCACATCGTGCATGGACCTAGGAAACTTGACAGGGCTGCTTCAGCACTATACAACAGAACTGAATTACAAGATTACAACCAGAGCTTTAAAAATCCAGCAGCACTACACAGGCACATTCTGATTCCTGTTACACTTCCTTGTGCCCGGGCTGTTACCAGGGGCAAACACAAGCACCTACAGTACAGAGAACGTAAGTGTTGTGTAGTACATGTTCTGCTTGTTGAGCATTCTCTGTGCTTGTGGAATGTTCCTTTTACTATGTTCTAGGTTGCTTCATGCTTCTGTGTTCTCTCCTTTGGCAGTTGCGTTTGGCTTCTGCTGTGGAGAGTCCGCTCTTGTGTTTCCTGTTCTACTTAATAAAAGCAACTTGAGAAGAAAGCGGTTGTGGACCACTATTTATCCACAACAATTTTGGCGACGATTTCTTCATCAGCCCACGTTTGTTTCCACTTCGTTCTAGTCTTCATCACAAGAGCGGAACATCTCTACGCTTTCACCCTCCAAAGCTCGATCCTACAGAACTGTCTCTGCCTCTAGTCAATACAAACAGATGAGCTTTCCTACGTGGTCAACTCTCCGTTTGTGGGTCTTTCTACGGATCGTCTTACGCGTCAAGCGTCTTACGCGTAAAGCGTGAGGGAAAGCCAAACCTGTGTGCAACGATTCGCTCTGGAGAAGGTTTTGTCTCAATTTAACTGCTGTAGAGACACTTGCGACTCACCTGTTTGCCTAGTTCTGGTTGCGGGCACGATCGGCGTGGGAGTGACAGTTGGTGCGACAGGAGCTCCTCTTCTCGTCGAGGTTTCCCTCCTCTGATGACATCATGGAATCTTCACTGCGGAGTGGTTCACGGCAAGAATCCTCTTCGTCACGCTAGAAGCTCTCTGCTCACCTCCCGTCAAGCGTCTTGTTACGCTCTCACGTCTCTGCGTCATCGACGTGGCGGCCATCTTTGTTTGGTACTGTTTCCAGGACAACTCCTTCCCTGTCAGCCACCGAGGTACGCTACTCGGTCTGTGAGCGCATTTGGCTGGCGTTTCGTTCTCTGAGGTGGCACACGGGTCGTGTGTCTCATCCGACCTGCTTTGGTTTAAGGTACTGTTTTACTGCCTTGCTTTGTTTCTCTCTCTTCATTTATAAGTTTATTTTCTGTTCTGTACAAGGCTCAGCGTGGTCAGCCATGACAAACGAGAATCCTTCTGTAGTGCTTCCTCCTAGTTTTCTGGCTCTGCCTGGACAACCTAGCATTTCTTGGGATGATTGGTTCCCGATGTTTGACAACTATTTGGATGCTCTAGATGCTCAAGAATACTCTGCAAAACGTAAGAAAGCACTCTTATTGGGTTCTTTGGGCAAAGAAGGTCAACGCATTTTTCGCTATTTACCTCAAGCACTACAAGCTAATGGGCAACCTGTGCCTGACGAATATAATGAGGCCATTGGTAGGCTTGAGGTAAGATATGCGAAGGAGGAGAACTTAGTCATGAATCGATACAGGTTTTACACAAAAAGTCAAAGAACAGGCGAATCTATCGATGACTTTGTTGCCAGGTTGAGAGAGATGTCAGTGAAATGCAAGTTCGGTGGAATGACAGATGAACTTATTAGGGATCAACTTATTGTACAGTGCAATAACAAGAAGATCCAAGAGCGTCTTTGGGCGGCGAAAAATCCTAACCTACTGACAGCCATAGACCTAGCTAAAATTGTTGAGGAGTCTCAAGGATATATGAAGGAACTTGAAAAGAAGAATTCTGGTGACGTTAATGAAATTTCCGGTCAGGAATGCTCAGAACGAACCCTCTTTTCCGGAGAACAAGCTGACATTGCAGTGGTAAAGAATAAGAAGCTTGTCAAAAAAGTTCCTTTCATCAAAAATCCCATTACACAGAAGTCCTCTGTAACTCGCATGTGCAACAGGTGTGGGAGCACCGTTCACTCCTCTGACTCTAAATTTTGCTTTGCAGCCAAACAAGAATGTTTGAAGTGTGGTAGGGTGGGTCATTATGCGAGAGTTTGTCGTAGCAAACCTCGTTCTTCTGTGGCTTCTGTGGACGATAGTGCATTTGTTGATGAAGATGGTCACAAAATTCTGGTGGTTGATGGAGATTCGTCTGTGGTGTTGAGTGATGAACTCAAAGTCAGGCCTAAGGCACTTTTCATCATAGATGGCAAAGAAATTCACTTAATGGTGGATACTGGCTCAAGGTACACTATTATCCCACATGATCTTTTCTTGCTCAATTGGGGTACTAGGCATCTTTTACCTAAAGACATTTCCCCGGGTGGTTATCAAGGTGAGACCATTGACATTTTGGGGTACTTCAATGCACACATTATTTTTTCTTATAGGAACATACAAGGGAAAGTTTATGTTTCTAGGTCAGGCCCGGCAATTCTGGGTTGGGTTCACCAGTATGACTTGGCGATCATTGTCAACCCTCGTGCTTCACCACAGGTGATGATAATCGAGGATAATGAGTTAGAGAAGATTTTGGACGATGCTAGCGCTGTATTCAGAGAAAGCTTGGGTCAACTCAAAGGGTATTCTCATCGAATTGTGTTGAGGGACCACTCCATTCCTGTGCAGCACAAGGTCAGGCGAGTCCCAATCGTTGTTAGGCAAGAGGTTAAGAGCATGATCGATGAGATGTTGGCCTCTGGAGTAATTGAACCAGTCGAGGCATCACCCTGGGTTTCTCCCATAGTCGTCACAAAGAAATCGGATGGCAAGCTCCGTTTCTGTGTTGACTTAAGATCCTTGAATGATTGTGTGGTTGCGGACACCTTTCCTCTTCCCAACATATCCGAGTTGGTCACTACGTTACATGGTGCTAGAGTATTTTCTAAGCTGGATCTTAGAAGTGCTTATCACCAGATTAACTTGCATAAGGACTCTAAGCATTTAACTGCCTTCATTACACCTTTTGGCACGTTTCAGTTTACTCGCTTGCCTTTTGGGCTTAATTCAGCTGCCAGCGTATTTCAAAGGATGGTCTCCAACCTTCTTGAGGGAGTGGGTAATACGGTCTACTTTCAAGACGACATTTTGATCTATGGGCATTCAGTGGAGCAACATAATGTCACTCTCAAAATAGTGTTGGACAGGCTTTTGGCGGCTGGTTTGACTTTGCGAAAGGACAAATGCAAATTTTTGTCTGAGCGTGTAGACTACTTAGGGTACACCATTAGTGCAAGTGGGGTGAGCCCGAAGGAGGATCTGTGTAGGGCGATTCGCTCTGCTCCTCAACCTCAGGACAAGGACCAGTTACGGTCCTTTATGGGGCTTATCGAGTACTATGCTAAGTTTGTCAAGAACTTTTCTGACAAGACTTCTTGCTTGAGGTCACTGTTAAAGAGAGGAGTTAGCTTTGTGTGGTCTGCAGAGGTTCAAGAATCTTTTGAAGCTATCAAAAGAGAGATTTGTGAGGCAAAAGTTCTTACCCCGTTTGACATTAAGAAAAGTTCTGTGGTCACGGTTGATGCCAGTGCTACCGGTCTTGGGGCTATGCTTTCACAGATCTCTGGTCAGGATGAGCGTACTGTTGCTTTTGCGTCTCGAACTTTAACAGAGGCTGAGAGGAATTACTCGGTTATCGAAAGGGAGGCCCTGGCGGCTTCATGGGCAGTGGAACACTTTCGTACCTACCTGTGGGGCATGAAGTTCGTGCTCAAAACCGATCACAAGCCTCTTGTTAAGATTCTCTCTCCGGGAGGGACGGGTAAAGGCTCGGCTAGATTAGCTAGGCTTGCTTCCAAGCTTCAGGAGTTTCAATACACTGTCCAATACATCCAGGGTTGGAGGAATACACAGGCTGATTGTCTTTCTAGGTTGTCGTTAGTTTGGAAATCTGTGGGAGCTCCGTTCTCATCTGAGGATGATGTTGCTGTTGCTTCTATTGAAGATGCTGTGTTTGTTGGAGAAGGTGTTTTTCAGGCTGTTGATTGGGAGCGTGAAATGTCTGCCGATCTTACGCTACAAGAGGTCATTAAGCTTATCAGGCTAGGTTCTAGGAGAGAGAGTACAGTGTCAGTTTCGGTACGTCCTTTCCTGAAAGTTTTGGAGGATCTTTCTCTGGTTACGGATAATTTGATTGTCAAAGGTGAAAGGTTTGTACCTCCTGGTGGTCTGAGAAGGAAATTGTTGGCTCTGGCCCACGAGGGCCATTTAGGCCAAACTCTCACACAACGCCGGCTGAGAGATAATTTCTGGTGGCCGGGTATGGATGCACAGGTGGTGGACTGGGTGGTGAATTGTCCTACTTGCAAGGAGGGCGAAAAGAGACTTAAGGTTGGTCCCAGCAACTCTCAAACTCACATACAGAACCCTGGTTCACCGTGGCACAGTATTTGCTTGGACTTTATTGGCCCTATGGGTGAACTTCATGAGAAGGACAGGTATGCTATTGTGGTTGTTGATGTTTACTCAAAATGGTTGGTGGTGGAGTTCACTCACAACATTACTACTGAAAGGACAATTGGGTTTTTGGGCGATTTGTTTAGAGATGAGGGTCTTCCGTCTGTGCTCATCACAGACAATGGTACTCAACTCACTTCTTTGGAAATGCAGTCTTTTCTTAAGGGCTGTGGTGTTACTCATCATCGTACCTCCTTGTACAACCCTCAAGGAAATGGCATGTGTGAAAGGGTTAATAGAGTGGTGAAGGGCATTATTCAAATGGCTTCCTCTGAGGGTCTCATTGTAAGGAAAATGGTCAATGAGATGTTATGGGCCTATCGCACCACACCCTTGGTAGATGGTCAATTGTCCCCTTTTCAACTGATGAGAGGGCGCACTCCGGGTTCCAAACTGGTTCCTGCTTGGATGAAGCGTGTGGTGGCTTTGCAAAAGAACTCCTCTGGGGTTGTTTCTTCGTCCACTGGGTGTTCTTTTCGGGTTGGTGACTTAGTTAAGGTCAAGAGTGGTAGAATTGCAAGGGGGTTGTCTAAATTCAAGGGGCCTTTTGCTGTGAAGAAGGTCTTGGATAATTGTGTTATCCTGAATAATGGGGAGTGTTGGAATTTTAGACGGGTGGCTCTTTATGAAAAGGGTGGGTCTCTGGCCAGCGGGTGTGAATCTTCTTCAGCTGAAGGTAACAGTGGTTATCTTTTGGCGCCCTTGCCACACGAGGCTACCTTGGTGTCTCCTGCGTCTCATGTGGTTGGTGGGTGGGGAGATTCTGGTGCCTCTGGTGTTCACTCTGCTCCAGATGCTATTCCTCTTCCTTTGCCTTTGCCTCGGGGTAGGGTTCAAAGGTTTAGAAGAGCTCCAGCTTATTTGCAAGATTTTGTGTGTTGAGGTGTTTTTTTTTCTTTTCTTTCTTTTGCTTTTCTTTTCATTAGAAAGAAAGATGTGTAGTACATGTTCTGCTTGTTGAGCATTCTCTGTGCTTGTGGAATGTTCCTTTTACTATGTTCTAGGTTGCTTCATGCTTCTGTGTTCTCTCCTTTGGCAGTTGCGTTTGGCTTCTGCTGTGGAGAGTCCGCTCTTGTGTTTCCTGTTCTACTTAATAAAAGCAACTTGAGAAGAAAGCGGTTGTGGACCACTATTTATCCACAACATGTTGCCTCACATCTTGCCGTAGCATTGGAATCAGGGACTTCTGTCAAATTACATTAGTATTCGTGTGTCAATAAGGCCACTTCCTGGCTTTCCAGCCGACAAACGTCACACGACGGCCATCTCGAAGTTAACAGATTTCATAAATATTAAGATAAGAAATACCAACTCCCTTCGCAAACTTAAAAAATTCGTAGAAATGTCTGCCTTTCACCTTACGAAGTGCACATTTCATCACAGAAAATAATGTTAAGCAATTCATGTTACGTTTCAATATGTTGCATCAATGTGTGTTTTTCCTAGCACTACGGCGGTACAGTGCAATTTTTCTGAAGAAATTTACATTTATATACCTTTAAGATATGCCTAAGACCGAGAATTAGTATAAATCCTGCAAAACTCTAAAGACCTCTGAGGGTTAGGTATCAGAAGTCATCGTTTCAAGATGGCCGCCCAGTTATCTCTCCAAGGCCGGTGGTGTCACGTCTAGTCCTTCTTCTATGTCCCTATGCCTGACAGCTCTCCGAACCTCTGGCTCAGTGTTGCTGCAGGACTGGTTTCTGCGGCGCGTACCGCGGAATTCGTCAGTCTCTGCAGGAAGCAGGTCTGGGATGCCGGCCCTCAGCCCTTCCATAGTAACGGGATAAGCACCCGTGGGTGGCCCTGTCCCTCGGGCGGGTTGCCCCCTTCCTTCCATCCTTAAACATGGCAACCCGCCGCCTCACCGAGGCCTTCCTGCTGCTGCGGAACAACGCGAGCCAGAGCCGGCAGCTTCTGGCCGAGCAAGTGAGTAATGACTCCTACGGCAGCCCTCTGCGATCAGCAGGCCATGCAGCGGTGAGTCTGCCTTCCTACCCCTCTATAGCGTGCCCAAGACCTCCTACACTTCATAGTGTGATTTCCGGTTTGCTGTGCTGTCCCATATCTCTGTAAGGCCTGCAAGTATGCCTACTTGCTAACTCCTCCATAGTTGCCGTGCCCTGCTACGCCTCCTTAGCAAGCATGCATGCATGCCTCCCAGAGCCTTTATAACCATCATAAAGCACACCCTCCAAGACACCCTCATTGCATGCCTGATTCCACAAATTCACGCCATGAGAGCTCGCTACGCCTCAGCGAGTTAGGCGAAGCATTTGACCTTAGTATAATTTAACCTGCCTATACATAAATATCGCTATAGGGTAGGTCTTTATCCTTAGCCAAAACACATTATTCCAAACTTGTTGCAGACAGTCCCGATGGATAGCATCTCTAAATGTATTTGGAAGGTTGCCTGTTCTTTCTTCCTACCTTCTGTAGCTTCTGCAGGTGAGATAGTTCCAACCTACCCAGAGAGGTAAACAAACCTATCAAATTTCCCTGATCCATTTAGGACGTTTTTATGTAATGGTATAAAATAGAAGGTTAAGTTAATGTCGATGACAAACTTATCCCACATCTTAACTGGGTGCGCCTTCAATTCCTCCTCTTTTATAGTGACCCTAATAGGGTTCAAGGTCCTCCAGCAAACCTACTGCCCTCCTTCTCAACCCATCTGCGGTGTGTATGGCCAGGGTACTAATGTCATCCTAACCCTCTGTATCTCACCTACTGGATGCCTTTACCTCCTTACCCCCTTTGCTGCTCTGTTACGCCAATCATGATCTCCTGCTAGTCTGTAACATGTCTAACCCTGTTTCTTTGCCTTCTACTTCACTGGAGAACCTCCTTCGGACACCAAACTCTGTGTAACATGCCCTACGCAGTACTCATCGTACATTTCTCTCTACAAATACATGTTGGAATGCCAGTATTTTCCTGCCTATCTATATCACACCTGCCAGGATGCCCACAGCATTATCTATACCTCTACAGTGTGCATTGTGAGTACGTCCGCACTTGGTTCTAAGGATTGCTACTTGTGTCCTCTGTCACATGTCTTTTACGGTCTTAAAAGCATACCTGTGAGAAGCGCTCCTAGTATTTTGTTGTGCCCGAGGCCCGTCAACTTGCCTACCCTTTTTTTGGCTTCAGTGTGCCCATACGTTCCAGCCCCTCTATAGCCTCCCTGTCGGGTGCACTTGTGTCACTTTCTTGAATGTCCAATATCTCCTACCTTGTAGCTCGCTTTCGTTATATCGTTTGGCTTCTTTATTCATGTGAGAGTGTTTCTACTATAGTACTTTTGGAGTACTTCCCTGCGATTCAACTTGGGGCGATGCCCTTTTTTGTACCCTACTGTGGCACAAAATTTGTTGTGTGCGCCCCTGTCTTTTTCCTTTCTAGAGTATAGACTGGTGCTTATAAAATTCAGTCTGGGCCCTGCAGATCGTGCCTGATAGGGGTCAACCTTCCTTGTTTTATGTATTGTGTGTCTGCAACATTTCCTTCCACATCTCTGAACCTGGTAAGCCTTTTGTCTCTCATCATGCTAGTATACACCTGCTTGTAGCTTTGGCACTCGTAGCCATTCATATCATATACTCCTTGTCCCCCTGCTGCACTCTGTCTCTACTAACAGTGCTTAATTTTTTAAAAATAAATAAATACGTAATAGCGCAGAAGCCCAAAGATTTCGTATGAGTCTTCTGCCCAATGTCTGGGTTGCCATGTATCAACACTGTAAGCTCTTGATTCCAACTAATGCCTCTTCACCCCCCCCCCACTCCCTATATTTCCTGCCTATCTTACTCTTGCAAGTTCTTTAATTTCTTTCTTAATTCCCCTGTTTCAGATTATGTTTTCATGTCTTTCTCTTCCTTCATTTTCTGTCTTGTACCTCTTTTACTCTCTTGTCCTTGGTCAAAGTTTTACAATGAAAAATAAGTCCTGGTCCCCAAAAATGAGTGCCGGCGATCACTACTTGTAGCCATTGACACAAATTAAGCACTGTCCTGCGGGATGCTATATCATCCTATCCCTGTATCACTTATGTGCAGCTCCATGTCCTGAGTGTCCCTGTCCTCAGCACTTTAGTATGCCTGTGTGCCTAACGCTTCCTCTCGCTGGAGGCCCTTGTCTTACCCCTCCATCCCTTTATGATGTTTTTTACCAAACTTCTCCACCCTTCTATTCCTGAGTAGGGAAAATGTCCTGTTTCCACTCTCTAGTGCGTTTGCCCTTCAGCCATTCTGTTGTTTGCTAGATATGAAGGCTCTTTCTTACTGCTTCTCTACAGTTTACGGGTGGTAGTGGCTTAGTCCTCCTATCAATCTATATTGTACCCATGTGGGCTAGTCTTCCCTCCTGCTAATCTCGAATGTGCTTGCTGAAATTCTTCTAGTACCAACCACTCCATAGAGCCATCCATCTACCCCACAACTCTGTCCAGTGCACCATGCCCTGCGGAGTTCCCATATGTCACGCATTCTGGGTTGTCTTGCTCTCCTGTAGTTTGTGTGTGAAGGTATGTGTTTGTCAAATCAATCTGTAATGTTGTGGGCTTTCTTGACACCCATCCCCTTTACTCTTGTGCTTCTATTCCACAACTCAGCTATAGTGCACCAGTGTCATGCCTCAGTACAGCCAACCTGTGTAGATAGCCCTTCTCCTGCCACTCTTCTAGGGGTCTGTGTTTGCTGTCCAAACTTTCTAGAGAGAACCTGAGGGAATGTTTGCTCTTCAGTGCACATGTGAGGGTACGCCCTGGAGTGTGTCTGCAGGGGTACTCTGCCTTTTCAACGTACCAAGAGATGTGTATCTGCCTTCATCTCATCGTTTTGTGTGAACAGTGATGCAACATCTTTTCTACCTCTCTCTACAGCACTTCAGCTGCCCTGAGGTAGCTCTCACACTTCAGTGGGTATTTTCAGCCTGTCCACTGGTCTTTTTAACATGTCTGTGAACTGCTCCTTTCCTCCAGCCTATCTGCACCACACTTCGGATGTGTCCCGCTCCCCGCCCATAAAATGAGCCTAGTTAGGTGCATATGGCAAGCCATGGTGAGAATTGTCTTCTTCCAGGATCACTATATGTCACTATAGAATGCCACTGGATTCAACTTGCCTCACACCTCTCTATAATAGGCTTACAGGGAGAATTCTCTCTTGCCCTTCTTTGCTTGCCCGATTATCAATTCTGACATCTTACCTCTGTGTAGACCATACATTGTTGTTTCAGCCTCCTTTCCATATAGCACACCAGTTAGTAGAGCATGATCTTACACTTTACAGCGCTTCTACATGGATGTTCCTGCCTCCGGATGTGCTGTAAGAATATGTAGTTGGTCAGCTCTTCCCTCCTATCTCCCCTTGCGCTTTGTCTACAGAGAAGAACATTGACCTGCCACTCAAATATAACAACCTATTTTGATGGGATAAGTGCTCTGGGAGACAGTGCATTTCTATCTCGTGTGACATCTGTGTACCCAAGGGAGTCTTGGAGACCATTGACCACCCATCTCTAAAGCATGCGTGTGCAGTGACGAGCACCTTTTACAGTCTGATGTGGTGAAACAGGATTTTTGTTGATTTCATAGCAAAGATTAAAGAGCTGACACTTTGCACTGGTTGCTTGGGAGGACAAGACTCTTAACAATATATGTGTATATACGGTCTGTAGGTTGCTGGAGAGATGATTTTGCTATGCCTTATACCACCTGCCCACCTATATATGTATGACGGGGCTGACACCAGCAGCAGACAGAACTAATATCTGCTACACAATGATCTTGGCCCATGACACCTGCTACTGTAATACGTGTAGGGACTGTCATCTTCTACAGGATGCACTGGGGTATCCGACACCATCTGTCTGTTCATTTTATATGCCATGCATAAACGGGAGCTGGCTTTCTGTTAGGTTAGCATGTGGAAATAAATACCTCTTTCTGTGAGTCATAATCTATCCAGTGGCTGGCTCAATGTATCTGCACCCTTCCCCATGTAATAAAAAAACCTTACAGAAGAAACCTATCCTCTTGTGAAACACAGAAGACGCCTTCAACACTTAGCAGGACGCGTCTTTTCTCTAAAGTCTGGCATGCAGAATCAGACCAATTTAGAACGCATCATATCCTTTACCTTCACTGCCAGCAAAACACATTTATTTCAACAGTGTGCGAGTAGAACTGTCACAGGAGGCTTTGCAAGTGATCAGATGCCAGTCTGTGTGCTAGGCGATTGATAAAACCGAACTGCTTAATTAAAATAAAAAGGTCTGTTTATTAGCTTCTCGCAGTCTGTAGGAAGCAGTCACTCATTTTAAAACAAAAAATGCCATGTTCCATATAAAGTCAATCAAAATATTTCCCCCTTTTTATCCAGCACCATTGTTTGAAAATGGTTTGTTCTCTCAGTCCATGCCTACTTGAGCAACGCGTACATCCAACAATTTAACAACTTTTTGTGTACTTGATTTGAGGTTTGTAATTCAAAAGACACCCCCATGTTTTTTGGCAACGGGAGATATGTGGTGCTGTTCACTGCTATACATGTGGTCCACTCAGACCTCTCTGACTACCTAAGAGTAAACATTGTCTTTCTTGCTCCCCGTACAGTGGTGTCAAAACGTGACGATAATGGGCAGATACCTTCTGTAGAAATCCCATTTCACTCTTTGAAGTACATCCTTCAGTTTTGCCTTCCTGAGTAGGCTACGGGAAGACTCTTTACCTTTGTGCACATCGGGCTCTACTTCGTAGACTTAAGCAAATTCGCAGCGCAGCTCTTCAGATTCTTGTGTTTTATTTTTTAGAAAGAATCCTTTTCTCACTGTCTTTCTCGAACCAAGATATTGCAGTTTAAGTCCATCCACGCTGTCCACATGGCGTTCCATTCTCCGGTCCGTCTGTCCTCACTTCCAGTGTTTCCACTTATACTCAAGATCATGCTTCCAGATTTCTCCACTATAAACTCTCAATTAGCCATGTCGCACTAGGTGGTAGATCCTTCTTTGAGGTTCATGATAATCTCCAGAACTCCCTTGTCCATCCAAGAAGTGAATGACCTGCAACAGTTCCACAAATAAGTGATTACTTGGCTTTTCTGTGGTGAGCCTTACTTTTTATTTACCATTCTGACTCCTTCTGGTGTATCCACCTTCAGGCCTTGTCAGTGTCTTGGGAGTGCTCTTTAAAATACTTTTTGTTATTTGGTCATCAAGAGTGTAACACATTTTCTTTTCAAAGGGCCTTTCAATAAAAACCACACTCTTATTATAATATTCTGTAGAATGATAATTATTCACCTCGTTATTCTTTTTTTTATTTTTATTTAAAAAAAACCTTGTGCTAAATGTTATACTAATAAGAGTTTCAACGCCAAGTGGACTCTTGAGACCTCCACTTCCCAATATACTATCAATTTTCAAAACTTTTCACATTTGTGCTTTGTATTTTGAGAAGGCTTATAACATATTTCAAGCGAGTGACATGGTGACATTTTGAGTATTTTTCAAATTCTCACTATTTTCAGTTGCATAGTATTCTGCTTTTGATATCTGATTCGCCCCTGTCCCTTTTTGTGATGGGATTATTTTGTTTATTAAAACATATAGTTTTCAGTGTGTTGCTGTTTTGTTCTCAAATCTTTAATAATGCCTCTGCATATTAATTGGGAGTTTTGCCCCAATTGTTCCTGGATGTCCTCTTAATCGAATCATATGTTGCCTTCTATAGTTTTGTGTGGTTGATTTAAAAAAAAAAAAAAAAAACTGCCAGACGGTCTTCTTCAGTCTTCTATATATATAGACCACATCCCATATACATTCCTTTCTCACTTTGTAGGTAACCACACCCGTTATAGGTAACTAAAACATAGTGTTTGATAGATTTCTAGACTTGCCGTTTTAAAGATGTTGCGTTTCTCCTTGAATTTGAATTTTCCTTCTGACCTGATCTCGCTCTTGGTGTCATGCAATGCACAAGGCCACATTTTGATAAACACATGGACCATTTAGGCTGCATACTTCAAAATGGGGTTTATGGCATAATTTTATTGTTTTTCAGTATATTCCCAAAATTGCCCCAACTAATTTAAAAGTATCATCCATAGTTCCCATGGAATGGTGACAGCCTTTACGAAGTTTGCTGTGTGGTGTTGCATGTCTATAGATCTTATTTAGTGTTTAGTGTGTTTTTTTTTTTTTTTCCATTGTGTGCAAAGTCTGGCCTATTTACTACATCTTTGTGCCGTTTGTGAAGCAGGCATGCAATGGTTTAGAGGGCACACAAGATATAATGCAGTTTAATTTTAATTTCTGGTATTTACATAGGGCCGCCGGCTTTATAACAAAAGCAGATTTACTAGCTAATATTGAACAGTGTGGAGTGCGTGACTGTCAATATAGACTTTTCATCCGTTGTCAAAATGAAAAAATATGAGAAGGGTGAATGTGAGTATTTTCTGCCGGGATATGTGCCATAGAACCTCAACAAGAAACTTATTTGTCATTTTCTTATTTTGGAGCAGTGGTGATTAAAGCTGGCGTGGGAGTTCATCCATACTCTGGAGATATTGGAAAGAATGTGCGTTTGCAGGTTTTCGCCAGGCATTTAAAAAAAAAATCTTGCAGCTAGGGCTGGGTTTGGCTCTGGGTAATATAAGATAATATACTTCCTTGAAAAGAAAGTCAGATTCCTGGGTAAGGACTATCTTGCAGATGAATTGATAAGTGTTTATAAAGTAACTGGCCCGGTATGGGGTGCTAATTCAGCTAAATGAGATTAGACTAAATGTGGCAGAACGTTTTGATTTCTTCGACCGGCCACAGAGTGGCATTACCTCTGTCAGTGTGTGGTATTGCATTTGTGTGAAATCAAGCGGTTTGTTTTGTTTTGAAGGTGATGCAACCAAGTAGTGGGTACATTTTTATGAAGTAGTGTGTATTTGCTGTTCATTTCCACCCCCCCAGCTTTCCAGCCTAACTTGGCGCATGACAGTGTGTTTGTTTTCCCAATTCAATTTGAACATATGCTTTCCGTAAAAAAAAAATAATTCTCGCAGGCCTGCCCACTTTTAGGACACAACACTTTTGATGCATTGGCCAGCAGACTGGTGTGTTGTGTTCATCATTGGAATTGTAGTCTCGTAAGTGCTCTGCCTGAGCCTTCATGAGCCCTTGATGGTTCTTTTTCTACCAAAGTGTATGCATCCACCGTGAATGTGGTTAGTAAAGTTTAGAGAACACAGCCATACTACAGTTGACTGTGAGTACTTCAAAAGTTGCTAATAATAAGGGTATGGATCCATTGGTGCTACTTTGATGGAAAAGGGAATTTTGTTCTGCCGATAACTTAGGGGGCAGGAGAAGAAGTTATGATGAAACTTACAGATTGATGGATCAAACTTGTCAAGTGTTCCAGCTCGTTTCACCATAGTGGCTTTGACTCCTAACTCAAAACTTCAAATCAGCAGTTGTGGTACATTTTTTCAAGAGCCCACAGCTGCCCTGTCCTTCCAGCTGAACTGACACCCAGTCTCCCAACCCCCTGTCTTTTTCAAAGCACTTGAAAGAATATTGTTTAGTCACCTTTCTCCATATCTCTCTGTCTGCCTTCCTACTTGTCTCCAACCAGGCTCTCAGGCATTCTGCTCCATCAAGGCTGCCATTGTCTCCTACTTGTCTGCACTTGTAGCATCTCCACTATTCTTGTTCTCAGAAAATCGCTATTGCATTTGGGACATACCCTTTCTTCCTCTGCATCACTGGTTCAGTTCTTGGCTGTATTTTATTCTCTATGCCCTGGTGCTCTTCTCACTTTTTGCCCACACCCCTACTAATGGGTGTTCGTCAAGGGCCAGTTCTAGATCTCCCATCGCTTTTCTCCAGACATTACCTCCTTCAGTGATGAAATGACCCTCTTTGGTTTCTTGTACCACAGCTATACAGACAACACACCAGCATTCATACCTAAAGTTTGGACTGCCATTCCACACTGGTTGACCCTCTGAGCAGTCATGCTCATAAATCCTCATAAATGGAGATCGTTTCTTCTGGTCTCCTCTGGTCAAACCACCCTTCCAGTGTACCCTGAAACTGTATTCCTTCAACTACTGATGGGAGTCTTGGAAGGGAAACTTGTAGTGATATTTAACAACTTCAGAATGAGATTCAAGCCGATCTCCTAGCAACTTGCATTGCAGCTACACATGAGGTATCGATAATGAGGACGATCTACCCTTCCCTCCCTTTATACAGTCAAGTCCATCAACTTGTATCGTCCACCTCTCCCCGCCATTGGCTTCATGGATAATCCCTTTCGTTCCCTGCAGACATGCAATTTACTGTCATCAGTCTCACTGGCTATCATTAAACGAATATTACACTTTACCCCGCACGCTTTTACAAACCGTGCCATTACCCCGCATTTTTTTACTCCGCAAAATCTTTTACAACGCATTTTCCATTACAGCGCAATTTACTATTCTAACTCCACCGGGGCGTTGTAATGGTGAATGCATTGTAATGGTTTGCGTTGTGAAAGACTTTGCGGAGTAAAAAATGCAGGGTAACTGTATGTATTGCAACGCAGTTGTTGTAAAGGATGTTTACCTCATTAAACAAGCATCGGCAAATCCAGTAGGTCTCACCCATGCACGAGCTATTGGCTTCGCCAATATGTTTTTGCCATGTTGTATACCAGCGTGGCTGCTGTTCGCAATGGCTAACAGTTAATGGCATAAAGGAAAGTGGCTTAGAGTGTCATAGAGTGGAATGGCGAAGAGTGGCAGAAAGTGTCGTGTATTGAAGTGGCATAGAGTAGAGTCATGTAGAATGGCATACATTGGGGTGGCACAGACTAGAGTGAATTGATGTAAAGTGCATTGGCATATTGCAGAGTATAGTGGCGTAGAGTGCAGAAGCTTAGAATTCAGTAGTGTACAATGCAGCATCGTAGAATGCAGTGCCAAAGATTAGAATGTTACACTGTAGAGTGGTGCAGAGTGCACTGGCGTAGAGTGGAGTGATGCAGACTGCAGTGGTGTAGAGTAGTGGTGAGAAGAGTGGCATAAGATTCAGCTGCATACAATGCAGCGTCATAGAATGCAGTGGTGTAGATTAGAGTGGTGCATTGTAGAATGGTGTGGTGCAGAGTAGAGTCGTGCAGAGTGCACTGGCGCAGAGTGCACTGGCGTAAAGTGGAGTGATGCTGTGGAGTGAATTGGCATAGAGTGCAGTACTGCAGAGTAGAGTGGCGAAGAGTGCAGTGTTGCAGAGTAGTATGCTGTGGAGTAGAGCGGTATAGAGTGCAGTGGTGTAGAGTAGATTGTTTCAGAGTGAATTGGCATAGAGGTGAGGGGTGCAGGGTAGAATGCTGTTGCGTAGAGTGAATTGATGTAGAGTAAAGTGGAGCAGAATGCAGTGGCATATGGTGCAGGGTAGATTAGAGTGACGTACAGTGGACACTCAAGGGCTTAGAGTTGGGTGTTACAGAGTGAAGTGCAATGGTGCAGAGTGTATTGGCATAGAGTGCAGTGGCGTAGAGTAGCATAGAGTGGAGTTGTGCTGAGTAGAGTGCAGTGACGTAGAGTGCAGTGGATTGGAATGGTGTAAAGCAAAGTGGTGCATTGTAGAGTGCAGTGGAGTATGCACGGTGTGGTAGCACACTGTCATTACAGCCAACACATTTTCAATTGAAACAACCATTACATTTCCACAGACATAAAGTTTTTGCTAATCAGACTATACAGCGCACATATGATAATGTGTGGAATTGGTATCACCTAGTGTAATGACTTGTTTTGATCATACTTTACAACACATTTCAGAAGTAACAAAACTGTGCTTCATTTGTGTTCCGAATTCTGATATATTTTGAAATACTTGCTCAGTTCATTTAAATGTTGTTGTGTGCTAGAAGAGAACGAACCTTTTCCTTGCACAGTATCCAGCAAGATTGTCACATAAATCCTCTCACTTTGTACTCAGAGAAAGAAAAGTTAACACCAAGCTCCCTTGGAGGACGGAGCGTGACATTATACTTCCATCTCTGAATGCACAACAAATGTTACAAGATGAGAACAAGATTAACAGGCCTGTTTGCAGAAAGGAGCACTCGTGAAAGAATACAAGGAGAGTTGGTGGAAAAAGGCATTGGTCAGATTGAACTGTGTTTGCCCCGAATGCGTCTAAAACCAAAGCATTGGTGGTCGATCACCTGCACGTGTACCCTCTGTGGCTGTTTTTTGTTTTCCTCTATCTCCATGGGACCGCCGCCAGTTGAGAATAACATAGCTGTCATCATGTACCACAAGGTGTCAGGATGAGTAATCGCAGCATGTTGTATAACCTCCATCTGCAGAATAATACTCAATACCAGAACATCTTGCACAAAATGTTTCTGCCCAGAGCTCTATTTGTATGTTTGGACTAAAGTAAAGCAGCACCTAGACTTTTTTCGAGCTCAAATGAGGTGCCAGCCTTAGCTCATTCAAAACTAAGCTTTCCGGGTCAAATTTGTGTGACAAAGATTATAAATAAATGAGATCAGAAAAAATAGATCAGAGGCAGTACTTTTTCAGCGGAGATTTGCCTAAAGTGACACTTAATGAACCTGAGCAACAGGGACACATGCAAATTGAGTGTCGGGTAAGGGGAAATAAGTAGGGCGAGGGAGGAACTATGCAGCTTTAACTAAAATTTAATATCTCGGCTCTTAACCCTTCCCTTTTTGCTATTTTTCTCACATTTGTAATTCTTTTTTAAAGAGTCCATCAAATCCGGTTTGTGAGTTGTCCTATAGCCACAGAGGCTATTGCATAATAATATGATAGTTAGGGTGTTGTCCAAATGAAAGTAGGAAAGGGTGACGTTTTGGGCCTTTACAGACTTGCACCCGGTTGGCTCCAAAGTGAAGGTTTAGTAGTAGGGATCTCACATGGAAAGCCCTTGTACTTTCTTGCCTCCAAAACATTTGTTTTGCTATGACGAGGTGGCAATAATTTTCCAGTGGCCAACCTTCGGTGTTGTCTGCTATTGTATTGCACTCCAATTTCGAATGTATGGGATATAAGGCCATGCAAACCCTCATAGACTAAACATGGTTTTGACTAGGCCTGGGCGGTAAATTTTGTTCAGTTCGCGGAATTTGCGATATTATGACATTTTTGCGTTCCGTTGAGAGCACGAAAATTTCAAAACTTTCGCAACCTGCCGCGGAAGTATTTTTCTTGTCTGCGCTTTAAAAATGCATTCTCTCGCGCGCGGTCGCGACTTACCGGGTCCCTGCGTTCGCCGACGAGTTTTCCTATCCGTTCACGCGCGCCACAAGATGTTGGATTGTTGATAGCCGGTCGCGCTATCCCGCGAGAGTTTGCGATCGCGAACACGTCATTGCGATCGCGAACAGGAAATAAGCATCGCGAGCAGGATGGCCGCGCCCATTAGCGACCGCATGGGCAAGTTGGAGATATATTTCCCCGTGAGCATGCAAAACACATCGCAAACAGGCGGGAAAAGCAATCTCTGCATCTTTGCGAAAGTTTTGCATGCTCGCGGAGATTTTGTGCAATTTCGCGATAATTTGCAAAAGTCAATTTCGCAAATTCCGCCCACCCTTCGTTTTGACTGCAATCTTTTGTTTGACTGGTATCAAATAAGGCAACTGCTGGCTGCCTTGTAAGCTATACATGCTTGAGTTTGTACTGTGTCTTGGATTAGAGCCCCATGTAGTTCCTTTTGCAGTAGTTCCTGCAGGGGTGGACTACTGTGTGGAAGAGTGATTTGTTGTGGGTGGAATAAGGAACAGAAGCCGAATTCAAACTAGTATGTAAAGGAATAAGAATGCTGTTCTTTTGATGCCATTGACCCGAGGGAAGAGAATAGCAATCATTGTGGGATGGCTCTGAGGGAGCATCTGCGGAACCAGTGAAACAGTAGTGAAATACATAGGCAGCACCCTCGGTCTTTCAAGCCTTAAGGGAGAACCAATTGTGCCGCATTCATTTTTGACTTCATTTAAGCAATGTATGACTTGTCGTTGACCCATCCCTTTCTCTGCTACTCTGATCTGAATAGAACATAGTATGTAGCGTAGTTAAAGTTTTAGCTTGCCCGTTTTGTTAGCCATGCTTGTTTTTTGTAGACATTGAAGACTTGGGTTGAAAATGCGTTCCTTCTGACATTTCATAGGATGGTAACCAAGGTACTGCCAGCTTTTAGATTAACCTGTTCAGCACTAAGCCTTTGTTTGGCAGTGCGCATAAGAAGTCTCATTTGACGTACAATTCAATTTGATGAGTGGAAGGACCCTGCTAGTGTTTGCTCCGTAATTTGAAGCATACTTTGGGCACTTATTAAGCTTTTGTTGTATTTGATAATGAACATTTGATTACTGCTACTCCTGCCACCAATTCTTTGAAATGTTGTTGTAATGAGATGCTAGAGGGCTGAACCAGAGGCTCTTCTATAATGAAATGTCTCCTTAATCCATAGTTTAGGAATGTCCTTCACTCAAACTCCTTAGTACAGTAGGTGAACCAACAACCGGATTGAAAATTGTAATCACAGCCCTTGAGCAAGCTCTTCTTCTATTTCCCACACTACTTTCCTAAGTTAAGGATGGTTGGGGGAAGAGTGGTGAATTCACAAGGAGCACGAAAAACCTCTACGTTTACAACAAATAATTAAGTTGTCTTTAGTCAGTCTTCAGCTTTCTGAACATTAGTGGCTCTCTAACCCATCTGAATTGCTTTACCAGTCACCAGCAGTACAGTCTTCATGATCCACGATAATAAATGAAACACATCTTTCCCTATAGCTCCAGACTTTTATCTTTTTTGCATGCTGGACAGTCTGATTAGCTTTTCTAAGGTCTGTGGTTTATTTGTATGTTCGATTTATATCTATATGAGATGCCTGGATGATGAAACTTTGTGATACACTTGGGAATCCTTTTAATTCAAGTTTGTTTTTTAATGATAGGATAACAAAGTATTTCTTTTATTAAACTATGTTGTATATGTACATAAAAATTCATCATTCTGAGAAAAAGAAATGTATCCTTTTAGACTTTTTATCTTAACAAAAATATCTGTTGCACCCTTTGCTGACAACTGCCTTTGTTTACTGCTAATTAGCTGATCTTTATCTTCTGATCTGACTGCTGTGCCTGTCTTTCTGTCTGTCTTTCTCACTTCATTGCATTGCCTAATTGGAATGGGCTGGTGGGACCCAAACTACTCCAGGAGCTGGATGAGGTATGGTTTCACATCTTCACTACTCTTCATACATAATTAAGCGCTTTAATTGCTGGGTGCTTCTTTGCGCTTGTACTGCAGTTAGGGGCCTTATTGCCTGTACAGTGTTTGCATCATGAACGAGAGGGCACAAACTAACTATGTCCGTAGAGCAATATATACAGGTGCTGCATCCATATAACTTGACACTGGTTAGATATCTGGTGAAATGCAATGTGCCCACTCCATCAAGGGGCTGTATCGTAGTATGAATTGGTACCACGGTCATATATTATCTCTATTGGTAGATGCACTGAACGTGTTCGAACATAGCCTCTTAGAGGTCTCTCCTTATATCTCTCCTGCGACCTCGGACCATGACTTATTGGTCTGCGGGACGGATTTGGGCTCAAAAATACTTATGAATTTTGTTGTGTACTCTGCATGTACCCTTTTATATTATATCACTTATACCATCTAAAATAATAGTGTATACAATAAACGGTTATGACACTGCAAATCACATCTTTTGTGAGAACGCAGTGCATGGTAGAGTGGGGAGTTATAGTTAATGTAATATAGCTATCCAGTTGATTACACTGTGTATGGAGGTGCAGGAGCTTTAACCCCTTCGCTGCTATGCTTCTCCCCCCCCCCCCCCCCCCCCCCCATGCTGAGCCTTTTTTTGGCTATTTGGGGTAGTTCACCCTTAGGCCCCAGTAACTTTTTGACCACATAAGGTATCCACGTCAAATTTGCGTCCTTTTTTTTCAACATCATGGAATTCTAAATGTACCCCGGGTTTGTGGATTCCCCTGGAGGGGACCCAGAAATTAGCCAAAATACAGCAACATTTGTGTTTTTGGGGGGGAAAATTGGTAAAAAGGGCTACAGGAGAAAGCGTCTGTTTTTTTCCCTGCAAATGATATAAAAAAAGGGGTTGTAGTGCTGAAATCGCCATCTAACCAGCTTTCAGGGACAAGCAGACTTTTGTCAGAAATCCAAAATGTTTTACACGGTTTTGGCATTTGTCTGGGACATAGCCTATTTTTGCTATTTTTTGTGCTTCCATCCTCCTTCCAGTTAATGGTAGAAATGGGTATGAAAGCAATAATGGATCCTGGAAAGCTATACATTTTAGAAAAGTAGACACAATTCTGAATATAGCACGGGGTCATTTGTGTAGATCCTTCAAGGTTTCTTTATAGAAACTAACAGTTTTTATAAAGGGGAGAGGAGTTGACCTAACGGCTAGGGCGCTCGACCTCGGATTTGGGGAACTGGGTTCGAGTCTCGGTAATGACGCTGAACATCCTGTGATTCTGGGCAAATCACTTAATCTCCCCGTGCCTAACAAAAAAATGAATATGTGTCCTCATGCAATGTAACTGATGCTATGTAAAGTGCTCTGATACCCGATTGGATTCGGGTCAAGTTCGTGCTATATAAAAACTCTGCAAAAAAAAAAATATATGTTAAATATAGGAAAAATTGTAATTTAGTTAAAAAAAACAGCCATTTGTATCAACGTTTTCACCTGTAACTTCTTCTAATTATGACAGCTGTTTGAAAGCATTATACTGTTACATCCGCTGGACCTTTCTGGTTGTGGGGATATATAGGACTTGTAGGTTCACTAAGAACCCGACGAACCCAGACCAATAACTGAGCAGCGACTTGTATTGGTTATTTATTATGTACCGGGTACATAGCAATTATTCTGGGAAAATGTATACATGGAAAAATCGGTATGGAAGACACCTATGTATTTCTGAAATGGGAACAAAATATAGAGTTTAGAAACAGTAGATATTTGCGCATTTCCGAAATTGGGAATACCCATAGTAGCATGAGAATTATAGGTCATTTTTCAAAATGACTTCTTTTTTACACATTGTCTTTCATTTAGAAGGCAGAAATGCATCGAAAGTCAATAAGTAATAACAGTTGCTCTACAATTTGGTTTTACCCTAAGTCTCCTGATAAAAATGGTACCTCACTTGTGTGGGTAGGCTAGTGCCCACAACAGGAAACTGCTCAAAACGCAACGTGGACAAACCACATTTTCACAATGAAAATTTACCCCTTTTTTGCAAAGTGCCTAGCTGTAGTTTTTGATCCCTAGCTCTGCCGGCACCTAGCAAACCTATACATTTTTGGAAACTAGACACCCAGGGGAATCTGGGATGGGGTGATTAGACTGTCGCTCACCAGGTTCTGTTACCCAGAATCCCTTGCAAACCTAAAAAAACTATTAAATAAGCAAAACATTTTCCTCACACTTCTGTGGTGGAAAGTTCTGCAATCTGCTTGGAGCCACAAAATTCCACCCACCCCGCATTCCCCAAAGTGTTTCGAGAAAAATGGTACCTTACTTGCATGGGTGGGTCACACATTTCTGTAAACTAAAACGTTTTCCTTACCAGAATGCCTTGCAAATCTCAATTTTAGCTGAAAAAATCACCTTTTTTTCCACTGCCCCATCTACCCCCCCGGGAGGGGCAGAAAGACTGGAATTTCTCTGGGGGCATATTGTCATGTCCATTTTGGGCATCCCCCACCCCTACATGAATACAAAAAAAAATCCCGGGTTTCTAGTGGTCTTTCTCCCCCCCCCCCCCCCCCCCCCCCCTATGGCCCCCATCTGCCCACCGGCGGGCGGCAGAATGGCTGGAATTTTGGCGGGGAGGGTGGGGGCATTGGCATGCCTGTGCCTGTTTTGGGCAGCCCCTGCCCTAATTAGAATTGCCCCCCAAAAAATCCCTGGTGTCTAGGGGGCTTTCTGCCCCCCCCCCCCCACGGGGGCATTTTGGGGGCTACTGCCCCCATCTGCCCCCAAGGGGGGGCAGAAAGGCTGGCTTGCCCTTTTTGGGCAGCCCCATCCCAATTAAAATTACCCTAAATAAATCCCTGGTGTCTAGTGGGCTTTCTACCCCTCCGGGGGGGGCAGATTGGGGGCTACTGCGCCCTCCCTCCCCTTTCCAATGATACCTCTCCCGTCTTTCTACGTGCTCAGGGGGCTGAGATAGCCTCCTGAGCACATAGAAAGTGAAACTGAAATGAGCCTAAAGGCTCATTTCAGTTTCGGTTTCTGTGAAATGACGTCAGCGCGACGTGCGCCCTGATCGTCATTTGATAGAAGCTACAGGGGTGCCTCGGGAGCTGGGGAAGCTCTTCCCCAGGTCCCGAGGCTTTGGGGATGAAAAAGAAATCCCTCTGGTGTCTGCCCAGAGGGATTTTCTGTGCCCTGTGCCATGACGGCCGGGAGCCGTCGTGCGCACACTAGCACCGTTGCTAATTTAAAGGTCTTGCGTAAATTCAAAATTAAAAGTACAAGTTTTAGCATTTAAACATTTTGTGTAGTTTAAGTTTGGTATGTAGATAAATAATAAATACAGTTATATAAATTTGAAGGTGGTGCGTCAATTATACATTTAAGGTACAGATATAACTTCTGAATGTGTAATGTTTGTGTATTTTAAGTTTGGTTTGTATTTCAGTGGTTTCAATTTATTTCAATGGGGTTTTTTTGTTGATGATTTAATAATGTGCTTCAAATCGTAGAGTTTAGTGTTGTCCAGTGGAGTGTCATTAAGTGAAGTGTGGTACAGTAGAGTGGAGGGGCGTTTTGTACAGTGGAGTGTGATCCAGTGGAGTAAAGTGTTGTATAGTGCAATGGCTTGTTGTATACTACAGTGGTGTGGAGTGCACTAGAGTGGACAGGCATACAGGCACATGCATCATCATAGGGTTTTGCGATTCCTTAATAGCGATTATTAAGGAATCGCAATTAAGGAATAGCAAAACCCTATGCATGTAGGAATCGCTAAAGAAATAGCGATTCCCACAAATTCCTTAATTGCGATTAGCAAATTGCGATTCGCAATTAAGGAATGTCTTCCCATTCATTCCTATGGGCCTCCAGGCCCATAGGAATGAATCAGAGATTGCGGGAGCAATTTGCGAGTACCAGTAGGTACTCGCAAATTGCTCCCGCAATTTCGATGGTGCAAGGGTGTCAAAATGACACCCTATTGCACCCATGTATGTTCACTCTGCACAAATGTTGCATACACACATGCTCTAAGGGCATGTGTGTGGGCAACATGTAACTTAGAAAAATGCAAAGAAGTGCATTTTTCTAAGTTTTCGCAAATTACCATGAGGTCCAGCCTCATGGTAATTTGCTCACGCTAATAGCGAAATCGCTATTTTTTAAACTGTAATGCATTGCATTTAAGGAATCTCAATTAAGGATTCCTTAAATGCAATCGCTATTTAAGGAATCCCAATTTTGAGATTCCTTAAATAGCGATTTTTGCATTTGGGATGATGCATCCCAAATGCAAAAATACCGGGAGCAAAGGGTCAGATTCTGAGAATCTGCCCGTTTGCGACCGGTATTTTGCTTGATGCATGTGCCTGTTAGTGTAGAGTCGAGAAAAGTGTTATAAATAGGAGTGATATCTTGTACAGTCGAGTGGT
Organism: Triturus cristatus; assembly: GCF_964204655.1. Taxonomy (NCBI): domain Eukaryota; kingdom Metazoa; phylum Chordata; class Amphibia; order Caudata; family Salamandridae; genus Triturus; species Triturus cristatus. The sequence goes on from NC_140590.1 coordinate 1,591,775,605, forward strand.
GTGTTGGAAATAGTGTTATACAGAGGAGTGTAGGGGCATAGAGTGGAATAGAGGGTTGTACAGTGGAGTGCAGGGGCATAGGGTGGAGTACACTGTTGTATAGTGGAAGAGTATAATAGTCTTGTAGAGTGTGGTAGAGTGGAGTGTTGTATAGTGCCATAGAATGGGGTAAAGTTTCATGCAGGGGAGTAGAGTGGAGTTGCGTGACGTGGCTTAGCATACAGTGGAGTAAAGTGTTGTAGAGTGGTGTGGTGTGTAGTGGTGTCGAATGGTGTGCTGTAGAGTGGAGCACAAAAGTGTGTCACACAGTGCATTTATGTGTTGTACAGGGGAGTACAGTAGAGTGTGGTACAGTATGGAAGTGTCGAGTGGGGTAGACTGTCCTAGAGTTCAATGGCATAGGGTAGCATACGGTTGACTGGCATAGAGTGCAGCAGTGGAGTACAGTGTAGTAGTGTTTCAAAATACATTGTAGTAAACTGGAGTTAAGGGGCGTAGAAGGAGTTGCGTAGAGTGCAGTGAATAGAGTGTTGTAAAGTGTTATAGAGTAAAATTGAGTGCTGTACCCTGGCATTGACAGGGGTTCATTGTTGCACAGTGTAGTGATATAGAGTGGAATATAGTGTGGTAGAGTAGAGTGGCATAGACTTGTTGATTGGAGTATAATGTTGAGCGGAGTACAGTGGAGTTAGGTGGAATTGAGTGGGGTGGGTTAAAGTGGTGTGGAGTGGCGTTGCGTACAGTGAAGTGACGTATACTGGACTGGAGTAGCATGGAGTGGCTTGCACTGGAATAGCGTACTGGCGTAGCGTACAGTGGAGAAGCATACAGTCGAGTGGGGTAGAGTGGAGTGGCATAGAGTTGAATAGCATAGAGTGAGTGGTATTGAAAGTAATTGCGGACAGTGAAATAGCATAGAGTGGAGCGGCGTGGAATGTAATGGTGTGCAGTGGAGTAGAGTTTACTGGCATGGAGTGTGGTACTTGAAACAGATAAAGCGTGAAAGTGGGTGAACGGATGTAGATGTAATGTAGAAGGAATATAGATTTTGAGGGATAAATGTTGAGTTTTTGGTAGTATGTCTAAATAGTATAAGTAGTGTTAAAGTGTCAACATACTCAGTTCTTTTGCGGTATATGCAGATCAGAAGGCAGTATCTGATTGGCTAATAGCTCTTTACAAAACGTAAAAGGCATCCATGTCATTTTCAGTACTCTTTGCGTTGTGCTGCGTTCTGGGTAAGGGGCTTCGATATACCTAAGTAGTAGGTTTTATTTTTGTTACCTATCTATTACCACTTTAGGTAATAGATAGGTATTTTTACAGAAGTTTAAGAACTGCTCATTTTTTCCAATTTCTTTAAATAGCGCTGTAAGTTGTAGGTATTATTGCGGTACTCAGACTTTTTTTATGAAGATTTAAATATGCAAAAAATTGAAAATACGCTGTAGGACACAATATTTATAAACTATAGTGTAGTAAAGTGTATTTAATTTTTTTGTTTATATTTAAGCACTGGTACTTCCAAGTAAGTACTCGTACATTTAAAAATCAAAATACAGAAGCTTCTAAATAATTTTCTCAACCTATTACCACCCAAATTAAGTGGTAATAGGTAGGGAAAAAATATAAAACCTAAAACTTGCCAATAGCTAAGCATATAATGCAGCCAAAAAGTACTTAAAAACAACACGGTTGCCTTTAACTTTTGTAAAGAGTCATTATCCAATTGCATAATGCCTTGTCATTGCTATACGTCCACGAAATGCTGCAACATTTTGTGAGGCTTGAACAGATATCACTAAGTTAAAATGCCTTATAAGCTAAAAAATACGTATCCTACTTACCGGTACCACCCCAAAGGATCCTCTGCACACCATAATGTATATTCCTGCCAAATTTCTTGGAAATCCGCTCAGTTGTTTTTGCGCTACATGTTATTCAAAAGTCTATGAAAAATGCATTGGTGAAAAAATACATTTTGGGACCCTCCTTTTATAGTTGCACCCCCTTTACCAATCCCCACGAAAACTTCCATCCTCCGCCAATGTAGGAAAAAGCTATAGACCTGGAAATTTTCATGTAGATTCATCAAACGGGGGCAAACGTATTGGTGAGAAATATTCCGAGGAATTCCTATACCTGGGAATCCTAACTATGGATACATTGTCATTTTTTGTTGGAATTTTGGGCAGCACCATAATCTATGAATTACCAAAATCCCTTCCCCACGCACCCGCCCCCCCCCCCCTCCGGGTTGCCCTTTTGATCTTGTAGCCACTAATTTATTGCTAGGTACTTTTTCTGCGTTGGCAGTGTGTATGCGATCCACATTCCTCTAATTGAATGAAACAGAATTTCCTTCCACACTATATATTCTACAACTTTCTGTATATTATCATTGTACTACCATCTAACTGAATTTGCAACCTCTTTATACAATAATTAATCTTTCCTTGTTGCACCTTTTACTTACCTAGCATCATTGTACTTTAACAACATAATGTGTTTGCTGGTGTACAAGAATATTCAGCTAGCTGCTCAACTGCCTGTGTGGGGGGAGGCCTTATCAGTCAGTAGTGCAGCAGGTGCAGTGGCCCTGGGGCCCAGAGGTGTTAAGGACCCACTTGGTGCCAAATATGCTTATTTTTGGTAGCTACATCAACAGGAGATTGTTTGGGTGCATTGCCCTTGCTTGTATTGGGTCCCATGGCACCTTTGCTATGCGACTGGCTGGTGGGAGAGCTGACATATAAACGAATAAAATGTATTCATCCTGTTTACAGAAGAGATTGTTATGACTCTTGTATCTCCTGAAAAACCATAATGGACGCAAAACAATTTAGATCCGAAATTTCTTCATTGGATAATTTTTAATCAACAGTGCAAAACATTGAGTACCACAAAACGTATTACACATTTTCACAAATATACTATCAGTTTGTGCATTAGTTATTCTAAAATACATTGTAGTCATGAATTGCAGTTTGCCCAAATGTCCAAGACCACAAGTTTAAACATTTTGAGTTGTTTAGTTTACCTTTTTCACACTTTTAAATTGCTCTTTTAGTATCCACTTGTTATGCAAAGGCACAATGTTCCTGGCCTAACTGCATCTTTCTTTCTCCTTAATGATGGAAAATTGTGTCCTGCATTGTATGATAAACTAGACTTCCTGTGTAGGATCATTCTTCATTTACTTTGCAACCCATAGGGCCTCATTACGATGTCGGTCAGAAAGCAATCCGACCGACTCCTTGTCGGAATCTGTTCCGACCGACTCTGGTTCGGAGAGTCCGACCAACCGATTACGATGTTTCCGAACACCGTTCAGTCGGACTCCCGTTGACTTCAATGGGAGCCTGTTTTCTGAGCAACACAGGCTCGTATTGAAAAAAGGAGTGGTTGCGGAAAACCTTGCACCCTGTCGCAGGCACCCCATAGTACCTGCCACACTGTGCATGGTTGTGAAGAGGGGACCCATGAGCCCCAACCGTAGGCCTCCGGGTAAAGGGGGGGCTTGCTACGGGCCCCCAAAGTCAGTTTCCGATAGCAGTTCCGTGTCGGGCAGACCGATACGGAAAGGCTGTCTGAATCTGACATTGTAATACATCAGTCGTAAATAGGTCCGTAGAGCTGTACGATTCGGTTCCGACTGACTCGGATTCTCCGAATGCCAGTCGGAACAGATTCGGAATGACCGAACGGTTACATCCCATCGTAATCGATCGGTCGTAAACATGGGTTCCGACACGGGTTAGGAAAATCTGAATGCCGTTCAGAGCCTTTCCGACCGACATCGTATTGAGGCCCATAGTGTTCTGTTCCTCAAACATCAAAGTGGAGTTTCAAAACACTAGCCTTTTCGACTGGATTTTCTCCCTACCTCTGAATTCTATTGGCCATTATTTGGGGCTTACAATAGAGATGAGGAGACAGGCTATTGTGGCTAAAGTGAGACTTGGAGAATAAAGATGCTGAGAAGAAATGCTCATTAAAAAGGTTTTCCCTCCTGCCAAATGCAGGTGGTCGCTCCTGATTCATTGGGATGCATTCCTGTTGGACCCGGGGCAGCCTTCCACCTGTCTGGTGAGACCTTTGAGACTTGAGCTTTGGCTATACAACTCAAATTCTTAAAGATTATCCTATTCGTATTTTTTTTTCTTGTAAACAAACTGATTTGGAGTGTGATATTAATTGGTTGACGGTTTTGTTGCCGGTTTATAATTGAACAAAGAGAAGTTTAAGGTCATGCAGTGGTATAATTGATCTCCTTGGAGTTTGATCTTTGAGAAATCGTGTCCTACATTGACACCAATTCATAGCACAAATGAAGAAAGTGTGCACTTTTTAGGAACGTGCTTCGAGCTGAATTGTCAATATTGTGTTTGTTCACTTTGTTAATAATCGTGCTTCACACATGTACACATCATTCGCTGTTCTGGACATGTGGGTGCGCCCTTTTTGCCTGTGGCACATTTCAGTATGAATCACATGCAGGAGAGTGAAACGTGAACACACTTGCTGTCATTGGTATTGTGACCGACTGGAATATAAAGCTAGGGTGTGTGGAAGGTGCAGTGATACCCCTCCCATCTCACCGCGCCACACCCCCCCCCCTTGCCCTCACTAATGTGTATGCCTTCAGTTTGGCAGGGACAGGCAACCAGTGACATTGTCTAGTGCAGGTTTTGCTGTCCTTAATGTAGAGAGCGCTTCATATTGGATACAGATCAGAAACTAGCACAATTTCCTAGGCTGCTTGAACCCATTCTAAAATGGCAGCAGCCCAAGAAACTTAATGTAATTTGCAACTCGTTTTTTAGCACTTAAAAATGACTGATTTTTCGAAACCACTAATCATGAAATTCGTATTTGATACGTTTGTTTAAATGTCATTCGATAATTAAGACGTTGCTACTTTCTAGTATATGGTCTGTACAGTGAGGGCTATTGTATAGTTGAAACCATTGATATTTTTCCCAGGTTTCCTGTTTTGGAATAATTTGTTCAGTGAGGTTTTATTTCCATGTGCTGATTTAAAAAAAAAAAAAAAAAAAAAAAAATCGAATATTAATCTCACTGGAAAGGCCTCTCACTGCATCTCGATGATCTGTTTGTCCTTGACATCTTCTTTACCGGGGTGCCTTTTCAATCTTGTTACACATATTTTAATTTGTTGTAATTTAACTGCTTCCTTCAGGTATTCTTCACTTGTATCTTTGTGAATTGTTTATCAATGTTTTCCCAACCATCCTGGCTAGATGGTGAACTGATGTTCTAAAATGTCAATGAAATTCAGCTATTCTATAGCATCTAGTTCTTGATAGCATTTTTAAAGAATGCATAGCCTATTTTCTACCACTGACCCCATGCATATAGGTCAGTCAGTGTCATCATTGTTTCCCAAATTGTCTATGGGCTCATCAGTTTCACAGTGTGAACAAGGTACACAATTTTGGTCGGTTAGTCTCTCGAAATTTGATTCCCCATCGCAGCAAGCCAAAAGAAGTCAAGCAGTCCTTTCTTCGTAACACATATCTACACTATTAGACATATTGTAGACCATCAATCCACTCATGGCTGTCTGACGTGTAGCACCTGGTACCTATGCAAGCAACTGACAATGTTTAATTCTCCCTCCTGAAGGGAGTTTTCCCCCTTCTTGCTAAAAGGTCTGTAGATCCAGATTAACTCCTTGTACTATTACCATTTCTTATCATGTGTATCTTCATGGAAAGAGCTGCTCCATTTAGCTATAAAACAAGCATTTACAATTATGCAAGCAACTGACAATGTTTAATTCTCCCTCCTGAAGGGAGTTTTCCCCCTTCTTGCTAAAAGGTCTGTAGATCCAGATTAACTCCTTGTACTATTACCATTTCTTATCATGGGTATCTTCATGGAAAGAGCTGCTCCATTTATCTATAAAACAAGCATTTACAATGCAACGGTCTTGGCATTGTTAAAGTTAGAGCTATTGGCATTGCTCATGACATTATTTTTGTTTATGTGCACTAACCTTCTGAACTGTTTTACAAATCATCACCAACCTGACATGAGAAGGGGAGCAAATCAGCGTTTGGGGTTCGGGCACATGTATCAGTATGCTGTTAGGAGTCCACAATATAAGCTGTTTTAAGACAAACAATAGTGTGGCAGGTAATGCTGCCGGCGGTTTGTTCTAGCCGAGACCTAAAGAACGCGGAAATATTACCTCTACATCGTTATCTACTACACCTCCACTCGACAAGAAAAACAAACCTAAGCAGATAACACAAGCAATAAAAAATAAATTAAAAAGTGTGGAAAGTTAAATATCTTTACCCATTTGCACATTACAGCGAGGAAAAAAAAATATTGCACGAGCCAACTTCCAATCGTGGTAAAAACGTGTTCCCACTTCTCACATAGACGACACGCCTATTCTCAGCCCGTGGTGAAGGGTTGCCGTGAAACCAAGACATGACACAAATGCAAAGCAGGACCAACCACTAAAAACCGTCTGCCTACCGGTCTAGTGGCATGCATAATATATATATCTCCATACCCATCCCTTATGATTCGTTATCCTTTGACGAACCTCCTTCGAATTTCCCCTCACATATCACAAAACAGATGTGCAGGGGTCGCGTTAGTTTTAAAGACACTCTAAGGCAAGGAAAGCCGGTGGGATGGCAAGCAAAACAACTGTTTGATATTATGCACACTGCTTTTACTGTTATTTAAAGAGCATGGCCAAAATAATCACTATTTTTGACTGACCAGGCAGCCACGGGCCAGCTTCTGTAGTTCCACCGGCACCACGGTGCTGGAGCAGTGCTTCTCGATGTAATCCTGGAAGCCCTGGACTCCCATGGTGGCTGAGATTACGGGGAGTGAACTAATATCCTGCCGGGGAAAAGTCAGTTCAAAAATAGAATGACTGAAGATTAAGCCCTCTGGGTCTGAGGCTCCTGTGGATGCGGATGCAGGCGAGGTGGGTATTGTTGGGGGACTGATCCCGTGGGGCGGCTCCGTCGTTATGTCATGGGGGCAGTGTAGGAGGGGTGCTCATGGCTGCTGCGGCCGCCATGTGCTGTCTCACAGAGCCATGGCCGGAGGAGGATCTGTGCTGGGGATCGGGGAAGAGCGCTGACGTACCACAGGAAAGTTAAATATCTTTACCCATTTGAACATTACAGCGAGGGGAAAAAAAATATTGTACGAGCCAACTTCCAATCGTGGTAAAAACGTGTTCCCACTTCTCACATAGACGACATGCCTATTCTAAGCCCGTGGTGCAGGGTTGCCGTGAAAACAATCTAATTGGTGGCATGACACAAATGCAAGCAGGACCAACCACTAAAAACCGTCTGCCTACCGGTCTAGTGGCATGCATAATATATATATCTCCATACCCATCCCTTATGATTCGTTATCCTTTGACGAACCTCCTTCGAATTTCCCTTCACATATCACAAAGCAGATGTGCAGGGGTCGCGTTAGTTTTAAAGACACTCGAAGGCAAGGAAAGCAGGTGGGATGGCAAGCAAAACAACTGTTTGATATTATGCACACTGCTTTTACTGTTATTTAAAGAGCATGGCCAAAATAATCACTATTTTTGACTGACCAGGCAGCCACGGGCCAGCTTCTGTAGTTCCACCGGCACCACGGCGCTGGGGCAGTGCTTCTCGATGTAATCCTGGAAGCCCTGGACTCCCATGGTGGCTGAGATTACGGGGAGTGAACTAATATCCTGCCGGGGAAAAGTCAGTTAAAAAATAGAATGACCGAAGATTAAGCCCCCTGGGTCTGGAGGCTCCTGTGGATGCGGATGCAGGCGAGGTGGGTGTTGTTGGGGGACTGATCCCGTGGGGCGGCTCCGTCGTTATGTCATGGGGGGGGGGCAGTGTAGGAGGGGTGCTCATGGCTGCTGAGGCCGCCATGTGTTGTCTCACAAAGCCATGGCCGGAGTAGGATCTGTGCTGGGGATCGGGGAAGAGCGCTGACGTACCACAGGAACCAGCGGCCACAGGAAAAGGAGGGCCGCGCCCGCCGTTCCCTGACTGGCGGGGCGAGCAGGCCGTGGATCCCGAAGTTGCAGCCGGTCTGCAGATCCGGAGCGAGGGCGCGGAGAGGCGGGAGCCACGGAGCCCGGCGGGAGAGCCCCGGGGGAGATGGGGTGAGTGCGAGCGCTGGGGGTGCAGCGCAAGGAGTGCCGGTGTTAGAGAAGCTCCATGCTGCATGGGGGTGGGGGGCTCATGTGCTCAGCTTAACAAGGCAGCCCCGCCCGCCCTAGAGCATGGCTTTTCCAGCAGCGGTAGTATTTCCCCCAGCTCTACGCTGACATCAGTGAAGGCTCGCCTTGATGGGACCGCTGTTGCTAGGCGACTCCTGGTCCGGGCTCGCGACGGTGATTTTAGGAGCGATTTTGTTGCGCGCAACCTCGGGCCCACGGCGGTGATCTCGGGGGCAGAACGCTTTCCTTCCACGGCGCGCTCAGGTCCCGGGCGGCGGTGGTGATTTTCAGGGGCACAGCGCTTTCCTTCCTCAGCGCGTCGCAGTGCCTTAGGGACCTCATGCTGCCTGCACGCGCCAGTAGGCTTTCTGATTGGTTGACAAGGTCCACCAATCACAGTGCTTATTTGGTAGTTGCCAACCAATCAAAGAGCCGACTGGCGCATGTAGGCAGCGTGAGCAAGACATGCTGTCTTGTGGGCGTGTATTAAAAAAACACGCCCAGAGAAAGATTCGAAAAAACACGCCCCCGAATCGCAAAAGGACGGGGTTTGTTTGGAGAAACAAACCTCTTCTCCAATGGCTGACCAGCATTTCAGAGGCCAGCCAATGGAGAAGAGGAGAGAAGAGGGTCGGGTTCAAGCCCCACTACTCCAAGTCATTAAATCTCGCGAGCGAGACTGCGCAAGCGCAGCCGTCGCTAGCCGAGACCTAAAAAACTGTTCAGCAGAAACTGGGTCATGTCCCTGATAGATCACCAAAACAACAGCTATCCAGTTGGTTAACGATGTCCAGACTACATAGAACCTTAACTTTTTGTTTCTCTTGACCTAATGAAAGTGTTCAACATTGTTAGTCATCATGCCTGCCTCTTCTACATGCCCTCCTTCATAGGAATAGTTAGCTGTGATTGGTTACTTGCAATCCTTTAACACAGAACACTGTCTTTTGATAAAGGAAAACATAGGTGATGAGGACTCTATCTTCAGTTCCTCTACCTTTTTCCTCCCCCACCCGATCCATTCTCTCTAGATAGATCTAATCATTATATGGAACTCTTTATAGTCATGCTTAAGACTTCTCCATGGAATATTGTGGCAACAAAACGTACTTCAGTGTTTTGGAGGCTAAAAAATCCATCAACTAAGATCCTACCTCTGCACCATGCACATTTGGATACCCACTACGTATCTTTAAATTCATCCTCATCAAGACTGAATTTCTTCTAACATGGTTCTCTGCTTCACCCATTTGATCCTAAACTGTGCGTTTACACTAGCCTTTTTAGGTTGACTTTAACCTTTTCTCTAAAGATCCTGTAAGATGTTTTGAACTGCCTATTTTCAGCTGAGCTCCCTTTGAAAACTCAAGATGTACCTGTTGACCTCTGTTCCTCCATCCAGGCCTTGGTACTCTCACACATTGTTAGTAGCAAAACTATCCTCACTGGTCTCCCTGGATTCACTCTGCACCACAAATGTAAATGTAAATCCAGTATTTGTAAAGCGCGAACAGCTGCCAGAAGGCATCCCAGCGCTGGGGGCCGTCGGGAAGATTAGGCGAGCTATTGCCCAGAGTCACATGGTGCTGTGCTGACCTGCCACCGGTGCCGGGGATCGAACCGTGAGCCCCAGAGTTCCAGCGTCAGTCGCCCTGGCTGCGGCGCCACACCTCTTCCCTGCCATGGTAAGGATGGACATCAGAAAGGGCACAAATGGAGAAAATGTTAGCAAGCCTGGGCTTGAGAACAATCTTTCCTCAATGCAAGGTTTTCCTTCTTAATTTTTCCTGATGATCAGGGGAAAATCTTTGCACTCCTGTTTTTGTTGGCATTGCAGGCCTGGGTAAAAACTACAGGTCCCTCCCATAGAGTCGGCTTGCCTTTTTAAATTTTTTTAAAAATTTATTTACATTTATTGATTTAATTTTCGAGTTCTATAAAGTGCTAGCTAAACCCGAGGGTATGTGAGCGCTTTACATATATTTTATGAATATGCTTGAAGAAGTACATAAGGAGGATCGTGCAGGTCAAACTGTCAGAGAGAAATATAGGACAATAAAGAAATAAGGTAGTCCAGGTGGATGCAATGGTAAATAACAATGTAGCAATTAGGTAATTAGACTGGAGACAGCTTCAAGACTGCAGTATTAAGGCGACCACCCTGACGGATCTTGTCAAAGATGGCTGGTTCTTTGGGAAACGTGGATCAGCTTGTGCTCGTGTTGAAGTAGTTGTTGAGTCGTAGAGATTTTAAGTCCTGTTTGACGTAAGAGAAGGAGGGGTTGTGGCGGTGTTCTTTAAGGCGTGAGTTCTTAAATGGACTTTAGACAACAGTCTCACTCCAACATTTTCCTGGGAATTATTTTCAGTATAAGAGTATTCATCTTTATACATCAGCTCGTTCCTTGTATTTTTAGAAGCAGGCTGTCGCAGAAGGTTTTGAAATGAGATATTCCAAATCGTCTCCTTAGTAACCTAGTAGATCTGCGAATGAGAAACAGGATAAAGGTTCAACTGGACAAAAGTGAGTTTGACAAGACAGATTTAACTGAAAATGGCCTAAGACCGCATCAGCAATCGTTTACATTTTATTTGGATGACATTTTCAGGATACTTCTTATGTCAATAGTTACTGTAGTCTGTGGACCAGTTAAGCCCTAGTTGTAAGGAAAATCATTTAAAAATCAACTTAAAACAGGAAAAAAAAATTCTAAAAGTATAACCAAACTAACTTCTGATTTCTTTTTAATGAAAATTTGGGTAGGACTGTTAACCTCAATATGTGATTTAATCATCACCTAAATTAGTCTAACTGAGCTTTTTTAAACAATGAGAGGTCAGTCAAGGTGAGGTAGGTTTTAAAAAGTTTTTCGCAGCACATTCCACCTGTTCTTAGCTAGCACTGGAAAAAAACACGTGAAGCCAAAATACTACCACAGTTACTATATGCGATTGATTGTATTAGCGTGAATATTAATCCAAAAATATTTGGAAATTCTTCCTTTAATTTCATGCCACTGTTTGTCAGCTGGTCAGTAAACAACCCTACATGCTTAGTATGTACTATAAAACCTCAAGGAGATGCACTATGAACTGATATCTTGAGTAAACTACAACTGCTAAAGAGCTACCAGCTCCTGTTACTAAAACTGCAGAGACAGCCCATTATAACATACAAATAGTAACGCCATCGTGTTCGGTCTGTCTGTTTTCATATTTGGCTACTAGCAGTTTTTGTTGTCTACTAGAGCTCATGTCAACCAAAAATACTTAAAGGAGCGTTGCCTTCGGGCCAACTGCCTTCAGCCATTGGCTTGTTAAGGTGAATCTCTTTCAGGCATTGGCTCAAGCGGGTGCCAGTCACATTTTGGTATCCGCGCACAGCATTTCACAAACGTTTACATGTTTTCAGTGTATATTTTGCATTTGTGACTGGGCACAAAATAGCCCGCCTCCATGAACTCGGCTGATAATTTGCACTCACGGGCCACACAGTTTACAGGCCCTTCATCTCCAATCCCCATCTAGAGCGCGTAATGGCTACTCTGCTACGACACTTAGTGGACGTGTAAAGTGCACAGATATGTGCCTGCTGGTGCTGCTGCAAATGGGTACCTGGCTCCCACGCTGGTGAGAATTCCTGTACCTTCTCTGAGCTGCCGGTACCCGTGTGGGTGACAGCCTCAACCTCCACTCCGTAGGGCGCCTGACATTCCAGTGAGAGCGTTGGTATTGAATCGGTTGATGCCTGCAATGTAGTTCTGGAAGCTCCTGGCTTCTATGACATCCTATGTCCGAGATACCTGCTCAACCGAAAAAATCAGCAGGAGAGGCACTACCTGCTACCAATGAACTTCCGTAAGGGGAAAAGAGCAATGTGTCGACCAAGTTAGCCTTCTGGGCTGGGATTGAGAGGCAGAGGGTCGGTGCTGACTGTTTGACCCCAAAGGTGTAAGCCATACATGTTGCAGCAGCCTCAACACCGACCACCTTAAAAAGCCTCACATGCTTCAGAGGAGTCTCATCAGGAAATCACTTTTTTTCTGTTCATTAATCATCTTTCAGTCCAAGCTCTTATTCTGTTACACTGCCATCGTTAATTCAGGCTCATGATTTTGGGTAAAATAGCACTTCGAACCCCATAATGTCAAATCTCCCACCTGTGGGTACTTAAGCAGTGAGATCTAAAGAGGGCATTAAGGTCGTTTGTTAGGATTTGAACATCTGGCAAGGCTGTCTCAAGGAACCAAAGCCAGTAATTCCAAATTGAGGATTCATTGAAATAGTCTGTATCCCCACAACCCCTTTTAGGTCCTTTTCACACTTGTCAACTTAGGGTTGATCTCTCGTGCTAAAGACTGGTGTACATGATTATGCATATTTCATTGGTTTTTCATCTTCTTTTCCAATTCTCGTTATATGTATTATATTAACATTCATTCTGTTGGGCACAGAGTGACTTTGCGTTCTAACTAGCCACTTCGCTTTTGAACCCCATGTCACTTTTGCAGGTACAACAAGCAAGTTCCTACCGTGCCCATCCTTCAATAATACAGATCTCTAAGTGTGCTGTTAGCAGCTCACTTTGTGCAAGGCATCGGGAAAATCATTAAAACAAATGACTTCTTCCAGAACATACACGTTCTGGAAAAAACATAGCACTCAACAACATAAGACCATTAAAACAAAGAGAACATAGACCTAAAGCGAGGCAAACCTGTTGGCTTTGCCAGTGCCAGTTAAAATTAAACATTTCATGAGAAGCTGCTGTTTTAATAGTGCTGTCACTTTTACAGAACGAAAACCAGAGGGCAGTGACTACTTTAGTAAAAAAAAAACCATCAGAAATACTTGCCTCGAAAAATAAAAATGAGGTTTGAAGATATTTTTATTTTATTTGAAATGGGGCGACCCACATTGTATGCTTCTCGGGTGGGTTCGTTCTCCATCCCTTGTACTGAAAGTGTGCAAAACTACGCTTCAGGGCATGTTGTGGTCTTCTTCCCAGATATGTTGGAAAGGTTTTATTTAAACCATTTTTAAACAAACGGTATGAGAAGGACAAATGACTCATTGCTCCTAATGTAGAATTAAGTATTGTGGTGTTGAGAAAAAAAAAATAAAAAAATTCCCTTAAATGTATTCTTACAAAAGTGAATAGTTTGTATTTTAGATAATGATATAGTTTCGGCCATTTGGGGGAACCTGTTAACAAATTCCATTTAAAAAGAATTTCGAATGACGGAAAAAATTGGTGCTATAAATATATATTTTTTTGTTTAACCTCCCTGGTCAATGTGAACAGGGTTATGGATCTCAACAAGCATACAATTCCTTAGATAATACACTACACGTATTAGAGCCCCAAAATTACCAGCTGAAAAATGTATTAGGAAAAACAAGCTTACTGAGCTGCTCAGCAAAGGCTTTCATGCCCATTGATCTGAAGACATTGGGTCAGGCTAGCCAACTTAAACCCACTCGTACACCCTTACAGCTGCATTAACTGGTCTTCCTCTGGAGGGCAAGTTCATTGGCTTTAACAACTATTCAAAATTAACTTTTCAAAGTATGATCCGCTCCAATTTCCACAATTTTTTGCAGTACATATTTTTCCTTCCATTCAGCTGCTATTAGTAATGCATATCTCAAACAGCCCGAAGCTACTCTCTTTGTGCAGGCTCATTTTATGGGGTTGTCATGGCACTACCTACGTAGAAGCCTAGACGGAGGCATTCAGAGTTCAATTACTTGCAGTCGTTTGATGATTGCTGTACGCCTATTTAGAGCTCCCCAGTTTGTTGTAGCTTCACAATACAAACTGTGTTCAGAAAGTGCATCACAGTGACTGCTTCAGGGGTACACGCCGCCATTCAACCCCAGGCAGTGGCCACAGTGGCACGCTTGGGACAAGATATACGGGTACTGCTGAATGGTGGATCTGGATTACTATAACAGTAGGAACCCTCATGCAAGAGTTACTTTGGGTGTTTAATTCAAGTTGGTGACTGCACAGGATCCCAAGAGTAGGGTTTGGGTGCGGGTCTTTAGAGGAGACATAGGTGCATACTTTTGGTAGAGTGAAGCTAACCGCAGACTTTAAGACGGTTTACCGAAGCCCGCAGAGGAGATTTATCAGTGCCTTTTCTCCTATGTGAACTGTATGCAGTTGAACCTCCTGCCAGCTGCAAAGGGCATTGTATTGCTCCCGTCCCTGATCTACCAAACTCTTTTACCCTTAAAACATACAGGTTAGGCGCAGGGTTACCGCGTGGCCGGAATGAACAATTCTGGTCTGTATCTCCGTGCACAAATTCGCTTGCTACAGGTTTATCGTCACAGAATGGGGAATAAATGTAGAGACAATTTTTTTCTGGCTTACATTTCTAACACAACATTTCCAGTTCCTTGTGTTTTACCGGTCCCATCTACTTCGGGAGGGATGTCAATTCAATCATCTGTCACCCATATTTCATGTCCTTAGACAGGGGCACAGTTGTGCCGAAGTTCAGGGTGGCTTCTGTGCCCCTCCCTCCTTTGGAATTTTCTCGATGCAACCACGCTTTGCCCCCTTACCAACGTGGTACTCTCAGAAGTGGCTGGGTAGGGTCTTCTTGGAGCTGTCAGAATCGCCCTTTCTTTATTTGCTGGCGGGTTGCTCTGTTTGTCAGCGGTGGAGCCCAGATGCTCTTGCCCCCACCGCACCCGTTCACACTGCCCTTTATGTTCGTTGCTGCAGTGCTGTTTGCTAGCACAAGACTGCGCCCACGATGTGTTTGTGAAGCCCCCCCCACACAAGGGTTTCTAATGCGGAGACAAACAATCCCAGGCCCATGAAAGAAAAGCACCTTTCTGTCTGTATAGCTACATCTGTTGCCATGGTAACACATCCGTGGAAGGTAAGTAACTCATTCATGAGTAGTTTCCACCACGTGATCATGCTCGCCATCAAATCGGTGAATACTACCCCAGGAAGCAGGCGCTCTGTTTCCGTGCTCTGACAATATCGCCTTTGCAAGTACTTAAGGCAACAGCGGGGACTAAAATGTGACCCGACTGGCGTTTGTAGTTTGCTCGTGTTATATTGCATTCATAATTCCCCGGGAAGGGTCTCTGTGCTGATGCCCTGATTGATGCAATTAGAATAAGCCTGACACGAGAAGGCGTTCGGCACAGTGCTGAAGGTGGGCAGGCCTACTGCTCAGATTGTAGATTCTTGACAGAAAATCTACACTTGCCCATTCTTGCTCATAATTTAGTCTGTCCGGCCATCGTAGATCGCAGGGGGTTGTAGATGATTATTGTCATGGGTAAATAACTCGAGATGAGGTTGAAAAAGCATTTAAAATATCATAGATGCTATTTTGAAGGAAACCCTCTCTTTAGGTCTAGGGTTAGTTGAGACTTTTTGATTTTACTAAATTTGTGTGTTTAATATACGTATAGGGTCTTGAATCAGCCATATTCATCCAATGGTCTGTTATGACATTTTTCATCTCCCACTACAGCATACGGCAATGGGTCATCCCACTTAATCCGCTGGCTGGTTAACTTCATTGAATGACAGCATTCTTCCCTTTCACTTGGAGCACTTCCACACGCAAAGTAGATCCCTTAAGTGCCAAGGACTACAATGTGTGCTTTCCGAGGCCAAAAATAATTTTGCTTTCAGCCAGTTTTTAGGTCTCGGCTGCGAAAGGCTGCGCTTGCGCAGTCTCGCTCCGAGATTTAATGAGTTGGAGTGACTTTGAGAAGAGGGGCTTGCACCCGCCCCTCTTCTTCCCTGTTCTCCATTGGCTGGCCTCTTAAATGCTGGCCAGCCACTGGAGAAGAGGTCCAGTCACTCCATTGAAGCCCCGTCCTTTTCGGATCGGGGGGCGTGTTTTTTGCGAGAAGTCTCAGGGAGGAGACAACAGCAAAACACGCCCCCCAATCCGAAAAGGACACTCCCTTTCTCCGAGGCATTTTCTGCTGTGCCTCGGAGAAAGGCGGTGGTGTCCCGGCGTTGCTCCCTCACCTGATCTCATTGTTTTTTTTACAAGGACGTTCTCTGTTTACCGAAGGCTGCGCTTGTTTTCACTGTGACCTGGAGGGAGGATTGAATTGTGCTGAACTCGAAGGCGCACAACGGAGGGCTCCGAGGGGCTGGTGACATATGCACGGCTCGTTGGAATTGTTCTCTGCGACGCACCCCTTAACAAGTGCCTCACGCGCCACTGTGAAAGACATTTCTCTGCTGTCGCACACTGCATCCCTTCAGCATTAGTAGTAGGTGTTGGAGACGAGGCACACGCGTGACCTGTTTACACTCCACTTGACCCGGGTGTGTAGGAACAGATGACGCGCGAGAGATCGCGCCGGGATTGGCCCCGAGGCAGGAAGTGTCGGTCTCGTGGCTAAACAGATGACGCGCGAGAGATCGCGCCGGGATTGGCCCCGAGGCAGGAAGTGTCGGTCTCGTGGCTGGAGTCCGCTCCGTCGGGTCCAGGGTGAAGTTGGCTCGGTGTGAGGGGATTAGCAGGCCCTTCGCTCACGCGCCATCAATCAGGCTTCGGTTCCGCGCTCCGCTGCTCTCTGGCATTCCTCGACACGGGCCCCGGGGCCCTCTCTGTTAGCGAGAAGGCTCGTCGGTGCCTCTCTCGGCCGTGCGTGCATCCCTCGCCAGACAGGGAGGCTGCGGTCACATGGCAGCTCTTGTTCTGCTTTCAATGTTGAAAAACAAGAAGCTCGCCTAGAAACTCGATAAGAGTACTCTGCGCCAAACACGCCATCATAGCACGCTTTTAAAACTAGTTTGCAGTTCCCGATTTTCATTTTATCGGCCAGAATTCCTCGTTCATCTCTATGCAACCTGAAGGTTAAGTGGGTGCAAGGGTGAGAGCTCGATAATAAACCAAGATAACAGGCCTGTGACGCCACTGGGTAGTGCGCCCAGTACTCCTGTCTGCAAAACGGAGACAAGCAGCTCACGTTGTTGAGACTAGGAATCTCAGGAATGTACTTAATACATCACCCATCAGACAAAACGCTGCTTCTTTTGTTCACAATCAGCAGTGGCGGAAACGTATTTGACACTCCCATGCCCATGCTTTGAAATGAGCCGAAAATCACCTGAACAAGTATTGATGAACCGAGCCACTTATCCAGTGTGTTTTGTATTAACAAGCAGTTATGCGGCACCCCCTTCTCAGCAACGCTAGCTCTACCTAGGGTGACCAACAGGCATGGGTGCAAATTTAGGACGGTATGTGTAAACATTCAGGACAGAGGGACAAAATACAGGACAAAAATTTAGGACAGAAGGTCAAAATTCAGGACAAAACTTCAGTACAAAAGTAACGTTTTACAGACACATCAGAGAAAGTTGCGCGATAGTGTATTAGTGAGTAAATAGACAACCACTTGAGTACAAGTCAAAATAAGTTTTATATTAGGTTGAGACAATAATGCATTTCACGGTTTTTCGGTATGCGTGCAGCTTTGGGCAACTGTGCAGGTCTTTTTGCGGTATTTCATATGATAATAATCTATTTATATGGTTACCTCACTGGGTTGTCCAGTCTGATATTTTGTTTATAACTCATGATCCTGAGCAGGCATGTTTGGTGAGAGAAGGGGTCAGAAAGATCTACTCAGAGAGACTTAGTTACTAGCACCTCATATCGGACTACCATTCTGAGATGTAAAGCGGCAAACGTAGGTGAACTAAAGTGAGGATTGCTGTGATGAACCCACTATAGGGAATGCATTATGAGTGTTTCAGCAAGTGGAACTTAAAATATGGAATCTGACTTTGCTTATGGGGGTTTCGCAGAGAGTTGCACTAGCTGAAGGAAGTCACAAAGGCGCTTTTCCCTGCAGCTTTCTTAAAGGAGGCACTGTCTTATACACTATTACATAGTTTATTTTTGAGTCCTTGCCTATTGCTACAACACAATATACAACTCTTGCACAGCTCATGGCACTATGAGGCTTCCTCTAAAACCTTGCACCTAAAACAAAACATGCAAACATTTACAATTACTAGAGTAACATTCATGTAGCAGTTGGGTGTTACTCAAAATGTCATCTATTAATTCTTTTATCCATCATTAAGTCTTTCACCATTCATTCTGTCCTTCCATCTGTGTCCCCATCCATATCCAAACCTTTTTAACCATTTGCAAACCTATCTATCCTTCTATCCATCATTTCACTCATCCATCCCTTCACTCATCGATCCACCCTTTCACCCAATCCATCCTTTCACTCATCCATCCACTTTTCTACCCATCCATCTAACCATTTACACCTTCACCGAGCCATCCTTTCACTCATCCAGCCACTCTTTCACTCACTCATCCATCCACCCATTTACTTTTTTACCCATCCTTTCACTTACTCATCCATCCACCCTTTCACTCATCCATCCATCCTTTCTTCCAGCTCTCCACCCTCCCTTTCACACATGTATGCACTCTTGCACTCCTCCATCTTTACATTCTTCTTTTCACTCATCCATGCACCCATTCGCCTATCCATTCTGTCAATCATCTATCCATGCTTTTACTCATCCATCCATCCATCCACACTTTCTCTCTGCACTCCCCTTTCACCCTTCACCCTTCCACCCACCCATCCAGTTGCAGACAGAAGAGGCCCATCAAGAACTTCACCCTCGCTGCAGTTCCTAAAGCAAGGGGTGGGGTGAGAGAGGGTTCACTATGCCCCTGCACACAGGCAATCTGAAAACTTGGCTGTCATGAGTCATGCATGATGCACAGTGCCAGGATACAAGGTGACTGTAACATGGTGTTGTTTCCAGGGCTTTAATTGGGATGAAAAAGTAGGGGTCTCTCCAAGGGGTGTGTCTTGGGTAATTTAGGGCGTGACTTAAAACACCTCAGCGAAAAATATGCGCCGAGCATAATGTGCCGCACGACTCGTATTTTGCTGTTTCTATCATTGCATGCAGTAACATTAGACCTAAAACAAGCCATGACTATTGGCTTTGTCAACGGATGTTTGTTGCTTAAAATAAATTGTTAAAAAGCAGCAACTATGGCTTCCTTTAATATAATAATAAAAATGCGTAAGCTCTGAAATCATGAGACTGTGTAAGACCGCTAACCTCTTCTTTTGAACTTTGTACTAGACCGGGCAGGAGGAGGCCACCACATGCTGTAACAGCCAGCAGACAGAGTAACAATGGGCAGGTGGGGATGCTCTTGTGCTCTGAGGAGGAGTGCGAGGCTGCCCCCTCAGAAAGCTGATGTCTCTCACAGGGGAACAGCTCTGCTCCCTGCAAGGGTCACAATTACGGACAAAAGGCATCCGTAAAAGGGATTCTCACGGACAACGGACGTGAGGTCCAAATTACGGACGGTCCGTGAAATTTACGGACGGCTGGTCCCCTAGCTCTACCCCACAGTGCGCACAAGTGTATCACCAACCCTCATTGGTTCCTCTAACAGAAAACGCAAAGGTCAAGAGTGGACCACAATCTCGTCATCAGCAGATTCTGCTTTTCTGCCAACAAACGCAAGCTTCGGTGCTACAGCAACAGTGGACATTGGATGACACTGACAAAGAGAAAACAATTTACTTTGATTACAGAACACGAAACTAGTTCTGTAAGAAACGGTTAGCTCACTACTAAAATAGAACTTTACAATTGTGCCCAGTAAGTTCGTATAGACTAAAAAAAGTATGCAAGTTCGAAGGTGCTGCATAAGCCACGGTTGACTGCGGGTGAATGCATGGGTGTTTACTTCAACTGCACACAAATAACAAGCATTTACAATGCAATGGTCTCGGCATTGGTAAAGTTAGAGCTATTGGCATTGTTCATGACAATGCTGTTTCTTTAAATGTTTTAAAAACAAAAACATAAAAAAAAATAATGTCATGAGCAATGCCAATAGCTCTAACTTTACCAATGCCGAGACCATTGCATTGTAAATGCTTGTTTGGTAGAGTGACAAGGACCAGGAAGCTCCCCAGTGCTTTAAATGGGAAAAAATAAGTGTAGGTACTCATTAAATTGAGCTAGGGGCGTGGCTAGTGGGCGGGGTTAGAGGCGGGGCGAGACATGATGATACTAGGACATTTCTATAGAGTATTCATTTTGCCCGTGCATTTCCTTTGATAGTAGCTTCAAACTTCCCATATATGCAGATTAACAGCTGCATATGATAATCAAGAGTGGTGTGAATACCTGCTGGGAGCAGGCCCTAAATCATAATAGAAGGAGCTTTTAAATTAATACATTCAAGCCATCAACAGCACTATTCAGCTCACTTTTTCTCTCACACTGAAACGTACAGGGAAGCAGGCGCGCACACCAGGTGCGCAACGCCCATTGGGATCAAAGGGCTTCAATCCCCCTCCCGACCCCCCCCCCCCCCCCACCCCTCCATCGTGTGTGTCATCCCGGGCCAAGACACCTTCCCTGCCACACACAGAGCCGCACCCGAGTACTTCACAGGTCTTTAAAAGACCATTTGCATGTTCATGAGGCTTGGTTGTTTTTTCACCCCTTTTAAGAGCCCCTGCAGCTCCACTCGGCCTATTCGTGGAAGAATTACCCCCCAGAAATGTGGCCCTAGTTGCGCCTCTGGTGCACACGCACGCACACACTCCTCTCTACACTTGGGATCGTTACGGCACAGCAAGCACAGTGTGAATGTGATTGACAGAGAAGGGCCTTAATGGGCCCTTCTCTATCAAACACAGCAGGGCGTGAAAAATCCAAAACAGGGACATCCTTTGCATAAAGCACGAGTCGCTGCTGAATGGTTCAGCAGTTACTCACCTACGAGCTGGAGAGGCGCTTTGGCTGTCAGAGGGCCGTACAGATCTGCTCCCCTCTGACTGCCTTGAGGTTCGCAGCACTAAAACCAATTAATGTACCTCCAATGAGTACCGGTACTCTCCTTTGCAGTGAAGAAGTGCCGGTACTCTGATCGGTAAATATAAGAAGTGCCGGTACTCAGTACCGGTGAGTACCGGCCCATTTAAAGCACTGAAGCTCCCCAATAACCAACTTTTGTGTAACAAAAAAATTGACAAAGCCTAAAGGCTGGTGGCCAGCGTCAGACCTGTTGACTTTGTCAATGCTTCTTTTAACTGGTAAATGCAAAAAGAATAATTGATGGACCGAAACCAGTCCCAGGATGCTTGTTTCTGGTCCAGGGAGGACCTAACTTGGCAGTTCGGGCTGGACTGTTCCCATGAGGAGCCGGGTCAAGACAGATTTGCATATGGCTGGGTTCAAACTGGGATGGCATGGTGAGCAAAAAAACGATGAATTTAACTCAGATCTCTTGACTGGGGGTGAATGTTTGATTTATTCTGCATTCCCTCCATCTTTGTGTGTCTTTTTTAGGTCTAGCCTGGGCAGCGCGTGCGCTGCTGCGAGGCATGCAGTAGTGGTGTATGGCTTTGAAGCCGTGCTCACTCTCCGCCCATATTTTTAATTGGCTTGTGTCATTGTCCTCCATAAACGCTGGCTTCCGAGTCATTATTAGGCTTGTTAGTCCCTCCTTGGTACCTCCTGGTCTGCATTTGCTACCTCCCATGATGACTGGCCCTTTTACTGGTGTTGTTAAATGGTCTGCTTTATAAGTCGGTGAGCACTAATTTTCATTAATGCTCTTCCCCTATTCCACCAATGACATCGCAGCACCCGCCCGCTTTTATTTTAATAGTACTGTATTTATTCAAATTACAGCGCAGTCCGCTATAACTATAGCAGTCGTGCTTATTTAGTATATGTGCGGTCCGCTTTCACTTTAGCGGCCGCGCTTATTTATTTAATGTGCGCGTGGTCTGCTGTCACTTTAGCGGCCCACATTTATTTAATTACCAGCGCTGGCCGTTTTTACTTTGGCGTCCGTGCTACAGAAGCTTTTGAAATTATTTTTTTTATCCCTTTGGGTGAAAGCACCATACACGCTTTCACTTTAATGTTGGTCGCACCCCTTTGTTTAGACGCTGCTCACTATAACCTGAATATGCGAGCAGCGTCTTAAAAAAAGGGACGGGTGACCATTAAAGTGCTCTCGCATTTGCAAGAGTTTGAGCTCTTGGCATTAAAAATAACAATGCCTTTTATATATGTTTTGCTTTTAAAATCCTATAAATAAAAGGAATTGTCATTTACAATGCCAATAGCTTAAACGCTCGCAAATGCAAGACCTATTGCATTAAAAATGCTTGTTTATTTTTACTAGTAGCCAGAGTAAGGACGTGATAACGGTTTTTCGGAACTCACAGACCAAAATGGTGTCTACACTTTGGGCCACTTGGATCCTTTGTCAAAGTAGGTTTAGACCGCCTGCGTTTGCAGCATTGGCGTAGACTAGCGAGAGTTTAGTGCTGCTCCTACACGTATGGCCTTGTGGACCTCTGAGAGACGAAGGATTACCTTATTGGCATCACAGAGCTTGAAAAACAAGTGCACATCAGCATGGACTCCTAAATCGAGAAAGGAGTCATTCTGAAAATGATTGACAGGGCTGCTGGCCAGAAAATACAAAGGCTGCTTTCTTCATACTCCTTAAGTGTCTATCAAATAATTGGGCTTTCTTTTAAACTCGTTCTGTTTTTCTAAATTAAGATGGCCGTCACACCAAATATTGGAATTGAAATCCGCTCAGTCTCTGTATCACCCCAAAAGGATGGAATTGGAAAATAGCAACGGTTGCCAGTGATTAGGAGAGTGACAAAGGGTATGATTTTGAACAAGGATGTATGTAATATGAATTAAAAAAAAAAAAATTGGGTCATAAGGTATATTCTGGCGAATACATGTCCGATAACTGATCAGCCCAAGTAAGAGAAGCGTTTTTAGGAAATGTGTGTGCTGTGAGGTGTGGTAGATAATGTGTGATATTGGTGTCAAAGACCCATTAGGCAAATTATGTTGCGTGGCGGAAGTTTTTATTAGGTTTGCTTGAAAGATTGCTTTCTAACCCCAAAATATCCTTTCCTGCCTTCCTTCATGTAGCTCGCCGATGATCGCATGGCCCTAGTGTCCGGCATAAGTTTGGACCCTGAAGCAGCAATTGGTGTCACCAAGCGACTGCCGCCCAAATGGGTGGATGGAATTGAAGAAGTAAGTTACATTTTCACTCTGCTTTGTTCACTGTACACACAGTCAATGCTTCCATCTAGGTTTTGACATTAACTAATATACGGTAAATTGAGTATTCGTTAAGCATGCCTCGATTTAGAAGTAGATTGACGTGGAAGTTTGTATGATATGAACACTGCAGTAGAGCAGGAATCAGTTAGAAACAAGTATTGGCAAATGTGCCAGAGCAAGTACAGACTGGCATTCGGAAATGCTGTTTACGTGCATTGCAGCACAAATGCTGTTTGACTTGAAAGCCTGCACATTGGCATGCCAGTGCTGGGAAAATGTTTCAAGAAAGCATTGCAATCTGAATAGATCATATATAGGAGTTTAAAAAAAATGAATGTTACAAACCGAATAATAATTGAGTGTACTTTTCAGTTGTTAAATAGTCCCTCATGCCTTCCAATGGAAGCACATCATGCAAGGTGGATGGTGCGCCAAATAGCCAATAGTACGAGATGTCTGCAACATACATCTTAACATTGCTAAAATCTGCTTTTATGGCAAGCTCGCTTACTGTGCACCTTGTAATACAGGACACGGTACTGCTTGTGAGATAGATGAGGGCCTGGTGATTTGTTCTGTTGCACAATGCATTGGCATCACTATTTAGTGAGGGCAACCGCACCTTAAAGATTTACATTTCTGAGCACGTTGATCTACAAAGTGGTGATGTAGCGTTTTACACAAAAGTGGATGGGGGGAGCTGTTTTCTTTATTTAAATATGAGTCTCTAGAACAAGGTGAATTCTTTACAAATGTTTGAGAAGGACTGCTATTTCATTATCATCAGATGCTTTTCAACAAGTGCTGGAACAAATTTCCAAAACGTTGACAGTGCAAGCTATTTTGGTTCCAAAGTCTGGTTTTTATAAGAGGGCACTTTAAAAACAAGTAAAAGATGCAGGCAGTGCACAGGTGAAACATTTCTATACTTCATTTTTAAACAATAAACATGACTTTTAATGGTCTTTTCGTCTACTTCGTTAAACATTCTCTAGATTAAAACACATTAGTCTTTTAATACCGCTGCTTGTTTCATAGCTTATTCATAATCATTCCTCTTTGTTCTTTCTCGTATTAGTGAGCATGTATATCATTTGAGTATAACAAGTTAATTTTCATACCACATTAGACTGCATTGGTATTTCTTTGTTAATAAAAATGTATAATGACTTTTTTCTGTGACTTTTAGATTCAGTATGACATCACCAGAATCAAACTGAAGATGAAGGAATTGGCCAGTCTGCATGACAAACACCTGAACAGGCCAACACTGGACGACAGCAGTGACGAAGAACATGCAATCGAGATCACAACCCAGGAAATCACGCAGGTGCGGTTTTAAGTAGGAGTCTAAAACACATTTGGGCCATGGATGCATTTCTGTTTACTGGCTAAGTATTGGCAATGGATGTAGATCTAGTTTTATTGTGCTGCACCCTTCACTCTCACAGGCACACCACTCAGTCTGCATTCATATGGGCAGTGTCTTTACCTCGGGTGTACTGGGATAAGAACTAACCAAGAAAGAGAGTTTGCTTGCTCAGGTTTCATGGAACATGAACACAACCAAGAGTACACAAGAAGAGATTCAAGGCATATAATGGGTCATGTGTGGCTGAAGCAGATAGCTAAGCTGTTCTGGACCAGTGCCAGCAAGTGTCCTGTGTACTGTGTATAGTGTCTTAAAGCAAGATTCATTTATTTACTGGTAACCTATGGAGGAAGTCAAATTAGGATTTAACAGAAGTGCACTTTGGTATATTGAGTAACAGGCATGGCAGCTGCGTTTTGCACAATCCGAAGGCGACAGATAAGAAACTTTTGGTGGTCAAGGAAGACTACATTCCTGTATTTGAAACTGGATGGCATGCCTGCCTGGATCACCAAACCTCTCTTTAACTGGGGGGCAAGGAAGGATTTTCCATAAGCTCTTCAAAATGAAGTAACTTATACCAGTGATATTATTAACATGCAGGTAGAAGGTAACACCAGGGCTGATACTAACACTAACATTTTGGTCCTAGTAGCAGGAGATGGAAGTGGTCCAAGAGCAAGCGAAAGTGAAGAGGTTCGGTCTTATCAGTATTAAAATTCAAAAGGTTATCAGTCATTAAATATGTGATGGTGCCGGAAGATGGAGGACTTGGGGTTCCTGATCTTGGACTCTACTTTCAGGCAGCTCAACTGCGATACCTGGTGGAGTGGAGCAGATGGGAATCGGAGAAGCACTGGTTGTTTCAGGACCAGGCGGTGGCGGCGCGGCCCTTGCAGGAAATCCCTTTCTTGCGTAAATCCCACAGGCCCCCTAATCCCATATGCCTCTTACATTACGAGAGTCCCTCTAGAAGTGTGGGATGCCACTAACCTCACCACGAGCTCACATCCTTCCCGTCTCCACTTACCCCGTTGATTGGCAATCCTGATTTCACCCCTGGGATGGAGGACGCCGCCTTTGCAGGCTGGAGGGCGGCTGGCTGTCGGTTTCTGTATCATGTTTATGGGGCGGAGGGGGTAAATTCGTTCACCCAGATGCGGAGGGAGTTCGGGCTGCCGGAGACGGAGAGGCTAAGGAATCTGCAGGTGAGGCACTGGGCGCTTCAGCCGCAGGTTCGCTCTGGGGCAAACAGACGCTTCTCCCCCTATGAAAGATGGCTCATTACACGCATGTCGGACAAAAATCTCATCTCTGATCTCTATAAGCAGTTGCAGCTTAAATACAAGCACTCGCACAATCCTAGCAGGGAGCGATGGGAACGGGAGTTAGGTAGAACACTTAGTCACAAAGAATGGGAGGGTATTTATTATAGGGCCCGGCACTGCATACCACATGGGGCTTACGGAGACACTTACGAAGACTGTGACATACTGGTACTATACTCCAGAAGGCTTACATGCAATGGATCGATCTCGTGAGGCGACGTGCTGGAGGGGTTGCGGTTAGGTGGGAAGCTTAGTCCATTTGCTATGGGAATGTACACACATTCAACCCTATTGGAACCAGGTGCTGGATGAAGTGGACAAACACTTTGAGACTGAGATACCGCGCTTTCCAGCCTATGTACTACTGGGTCTTCCCAACCCTCTGACTTACCCATTGCGATCTCGTAGGGGCAGACAGATGGCCATCGCATTAGGGTCAGCTACACAAAACATACTTACACACTGGCGCACCCCCCACATCCCGACTTTCACAGGCTGGTTGCACCGTTTGTGGTATGTTCTGGGTATGGAGAAATTAGCACTGACTGGCGGGGGAGGGGGACAAATATGGTGAGCTGTGGCAGCCCTTTCCATCGCTTTTGGCTGCTGAATTTAGAGAAGTCACATGCCCCCGATATCTCCGGCTGTTGCGCATCACAGAGGTGCGGGGGGGAGGAGTGCCGATAGGGGCGATAGGTGCTCGGCATGGCTTTGGGAAAGGACGTGGAGCACGAGGAGGGGTGAGGGTAGGGGGGGAGGGGCTTTTTGGGGCTTTCATTTTTCCTTTTCATTTAATCGTTTTTTCTTGTCAAGGCTACTATTCAGCTATGCTCACACTGTTCAGATGATGCTTTAAAGCGACTTGATCACTGCAGGGTAGGATGATCGCTATGTGTACGTAGTTTTGTTTGAAGCCTGCAAACTAATAAAAACATTTAAACCATAAATATGTGATGGAAGCAAGACACTTCTGAAGTTTAAAGTAATTGTCCGACATACCAATCAATTAACTTTATTCAGTTTTCAGATGTAAAACCAGTTTACCATATATAAAAACAGTAATTAATACAATTTCATAAAACCATTACACAATTCATTACATTACATACAGAAACCGATTCATAGATAAAATGCAGTGCAATATACTTGGTCCCCTGAGGTCCGAGTCAGATAAACCAAAAATTAAATAGCGCCCAAGATCGTTTCTAGTGATTAAATCACATTCAGAGGGCTAAGTTATTAAATGACCCAAAATCTTTTTACCATCTATTCTAAATGGGCCCTACATTTTACTGCAGATTTAAGGAAATTAAGAACAAACAAAACAGAATCTTCGTGCAACAACTGTAGATACATTAGAGCTGGACGGGCCTGCCTGAATTTCTTCCTCCTTAAAATCGGGACAATAAAATTTTTCCGGGGGATCACGTAAAACCTACAAAATAATAAGAAATTAAGTAAATCTTGTGGAGACCCGCCGTCGCAGCCACAGGCTGCTAAGATCTATCCTCTGCTGCTCCTCCTAGGGAAAGCCAGCAGGAGGTGGAAAAAACCCAGGCGAAACCTGGGCAGCAATAAACGATCGTATGTACTAAAAAATCCCAAGAGATAAGGCTTCAATATTAAAAAATTATGGACGGTAGGTTTCCTCCATTCCAGCTCTTCCCTCTCCAAATATCTTAAACTATAAAAGGACTCCCTAACCCAACCCAGGTCTTTTTTGCATTCCATTTCGGGGTTAGTATATAATTCTGCTCTGCCCAGTCTTTCAAAGCCAGTCTTTATATAACTAAGCCATGGTATACGGCGCGAGTGATCAAGAGCCATACACTCTTTCAATATAGATTGGGTCAACGACAATTCATCATTCCGCCACATTTTCAGCCAGAGGGCTAGAGGATGTAGAGCCAAAGTATCACTCAAATACGTGACCCCCAGTTCTTCGTGCACCACCTTATTCGAGTTTCCGATGGGCACACCCAGTAGACTCTTCAGGAACGTGCTCTCAACCACTTGTAATTCTTCCATGGATACATGCCCCCATATTTCGCTGCCATAAGAGGCCAACGCAACACACTTGGCCTGATATAGGCCTGAGAAGGTCCCCTGAGGCTTGAGCCGGGTGGACGATTATGTGCGCTTGATCGTGAGGTATTTGGTTGCTTTTAAGTAAAGTTTTTAAACTTTTTTTTATAAGGAAAGTGGGGACATTTTATTTTATTGTGATTGCCAAATTTGCACTTTGCTCATTGCTCTTTTGCACATCGCTTCCCACCTACCTGTGCTGGGTTTAGCTCGCGCTGGAGCAAGGCCGCCATTTTGAAGGAAGTCAGGTCGGCGCTCTAGACATTATTTGCACCAGCTATTTAAAACCGATGCCAGCGTTGGCGCGCCGAAGGCGTGCCTAAGGCAAGCCCGTCTGCGCCCGTCCGCGCACGGCCCACGCTACGCGCTAGTTCCCCTGTCCGTTGCTCGCTGAAATCAACGAGACGCCAGAAATATTCAAGTGAGTCACTGCATGGTTTTAACATCGGGGAGAATAATCTGCGGTGTAGATGCATTTTTCCAGACATAAAACCCATTTCAGATAACATTACATGCCCACATTGTAGAACTTCGATTCAGCTGTATGGCTCCAAGCGGGCAAACAATATAAAGACCAAAAACAGGACAGCGAAAAGAAACGCCGTTAAATGTCTTTTACTAAACGACAGATCACTGGTAAAACATAGTATTGAATGTGCCCACCTTATTGAAAATGAAACAATTAAGATCGCCTTCATAACGGAGTCATGGACAGACGAGGCCTCTGGGCCAGATATTGTGAAAGCCACACCCCCTGGGTATATCTGCCACACACATAATAGATTAAACAAGAAGGGTGGTGGGCTAGCAATAATCTACCAAGACTCCATAAAAGCCACATTCAATAGTTCCACTAACTCAGAGTGCGAGGCTTTGGACTTTTGCTTTCTCCTTTCTCATCAATACTCGTTCAAAGGCACTCTTGTTTATAGGCCTCCCGGCCCCAAAGCCGGGTTCTTATCTCAGGCTTGTATTTGGGTGGAAAATGAATTGGGATCAAGCTCATATTCGATCCTAGGAGATTTTAATTTTCACCTAGAAGCCGAGGAAGACCCGGATACGATTAAGCTCATTGATCTCTTGAAGACGATCGATCTAAAACAATTAGTTAAGGGGCCTACACACAAGGCTGGCCATACCTTGGATGGCATTTTTTCTAATAATGCACAAGTCACTTTTAGTGAAACGCTTTCGGTGACTTGGTCAGACCACAAAGTAGTAACATTTTTAGTATTACCGCCAATGCAAGGTGTAATCAAAACTATGGTCAATCATACGGAGTATCGTCCTTGGGAAAAAGTGAAGGCAGACGATTTAACTAATCGTCTTGTAAACACCTTTCCCACTATTCCCGTAGACTTGGACGCTGCAGTCCTTAACTATTCCAGGTGGTTGGACTCAGCATGCAACGAACTGGCCCCTAAGAAAATTCGTCACAATTTTAGAGTTCGACCATCATCACCATGGTATACGCAAGAACTAAGAGAACATAAACGGTGCTGTAAACAACTAGAAAGAACATGGCGAAGCAAATACGATATACAAGACAAAAACCTTTATAAAATTTGCTTGAACCATTATAAGCAACTTCTCCTCAAAACTAAACGAGTTTTATTCTTCTAAAATCAATGAGGCAAGAAATTCAACTAAAGAACTATTTAAAACGGTCAAAACTCTTGCTGACCCTATCCTTCCCCCGATAGAAGCCAGCCAAGAACTCTGACAAAATAGCTAATTTTTTCTATGAGAAAGTTGCTACTATCTTCTCTACTTTTACCCACTCCTTAAATGATACAGCTATACCAGGGTCGGTAGATGCTCACGGCTTTGATAACAAAAACGGGGTGTTTCACAATTTTACACCCATCTCCATTACTGCGGTTCATAAACTCTTGGAGACTACTAAATCTGGTTCCCCCATGGATCCCTGCCCCTTATCAGTACTTAAGCTAGCCTCAGAACCAGTCTCAGAAATCCTTACGTCCATCATTAATTCTATATTCGCAAATGGATATTTCCCCTTAAATTGGAAATCAGCTTCCATTCTTCCACTATTAAAAAAGCCAAAGTTGGATCCCTTGGAACCAAATAATTTTAAACCAATATCCAGGCTCCCACTACCTGCTAAGATAATTGAAAAATAATGAACATACAACTTAGTAGATTTTTGGAAGATGGCCAGCTATTGGATCCCACACAGTATGGTTTCAGAGCAGGACACAGCACCGAATCTGCGCTGCTTAAATCAACTGAGGAAGTTAGAACTATTTTGGATCAGGGAGGAAAATCGGCAATGATTATGTTGGATCTGTCTGCGGCCTTTGACACGGTCCATCACGGTTTATTGATGGACCGGTTATTTGATATTGGAGTCAAAGGGAATGCTTGGAGGCTGATTAAGTCTTTTCTAGCGGACAGAACACAAGCAGTCGCGCTGGGAGACTTTACGGCCAAGGCCTTCTCCTTACCATGTGGGGTCCCACAGGGATCTTCCATCAGTCTCACACTCTTTAATGTTTATGTAAAACATTTGGCACCCCTGGTCGAATCCTTTGGGTTCGACCTCACCTCTTACGCAGACGACACTCAGATAGTGGTCTCCATTTTCCCTGGAGGACTTTCAAACATAGCAGTAGATTTTAAGGAGTGTATGTTGGCAGTAGGCAGCTGGATGACCCAGAATTGCCTCAAGCTAAACTCCAATAAAACTGAGGTGGTCCTGTTCGGAAACGACCCAAACTTCTGGACTCCAAGTTGGTGGCCAGATTCTTTGGGGCCACTTCCAACACCCTGTAGAAAAGTTAAGAATTTGGGCATTATCATCGATAACAAACTCCTGTTTAAGGACCAAGTCAACGCAGTAGTCTCATCTACATCATTTATTCTGCGATCCTGTAAAAACATACTGCCGCTTCTCCCCAAAGAGTCTCAAAGGATGGTTATCTCTGCCTTGGCGTTATCAAAACTAGACTACTGTAATAGCCTTTATTTTAAAATTCAGGAGGGATTACAGCGAAAACTACAGCTACTGCAAAACGCAGTGGCAAGACTGATATCCGGTATTCCTAAATATGCATCTATCTTGGCGGAGATTAAAAAAATTGCATTGGCTGACGGTAAATAAAAGAGTACTGTTTAAAGCTATGTGCATTACGCGCAGAGCTTTATATAAAAAGGGACCTCATCATTTGATGAGGCACTTTCAATGGTACGCACCTGGAAGAAACCTGCGGTCTTCAGAGGCTAATCTAGTTTCAGTCCCCAGGGTAAAAAAAGCTAACTGGGGTGGGCGAAGCTTTCTAGCAAAAGCAGCCAAGGCCTGGAACGCACTGCCTCCATGCCTTAGACGCATATCTAACCATCTGGAATTCAGGAAGGCACTTAAAACCAGGCTTTTTGCACTTTAAATTTCTTGCCCGGTCTCAGACTTAGGACGGACTTCTTCGCAATAGCGCCAGGACACCTTCGGGTATTAGCCACGCTCTATAAAACTGTATAACATAACATAACATATATGCTGCGATCAGTCTCTTGCCTAGTTTAGTAGCGAAGTTAAAAATGGCCGTACTTGCCCGCACTAAGTCACCTCTCGTTCTCTGTTTTAGTGGGTCCCAGTTCAGCTGTTCATCCAATGTAACGCCCAAGTACGAGAAAACATCAGTATGGTGAACCTGTGCAAAGCCTACCCTGAACTGGAAAGGCTTTTTTTTAGCAAGGGCCCACTTGCATCATAAAGGATTTTGAGTCATTTATAGATAGATCATGATCCCTCATGAAAGCAGCAAAGGAGTCCAGCAGAATTTGTAACCCCCTGGCGGTCCTGGATATAAGGACTGCGTCATCCGCATATAATAAAACCGGCAGACTGCGACAGCCTACCTGCGGTTAGTCAACCGTTGTTGCTTGTAGTACGTTGTCTAAATAATTAATATACAAATTAAACAAAAAGGGGGCCAAAATACAGCCCTGTCGTACACCTCGCTTTATGGCCAAAGTGAGGGAGACTCTTAAGTCTTGTGAAAATCTGACCTGCGCCTTGGTTGCTTGGTGGAGATTTTCCCCAAAAATTAGAATATTAGCATCTACCCCGATATCCAGCATGGACTGCCATAGTTTGCTCCTATTCACGTGATCTAAAGCGGAAGACCGATCTATGAATGCTAAGTAGATCGTACCGGGGCGGGCAACTGTATATTTGTTCAGGATCATGGATAGATGTTGACTCCCAGGACGAAACCCATACTGGATATCCGTTAGAATGGCATGTTCATCTGTCCAGGTTGTCAGTCTGTCCTAAAGCACTCGACCTACCACCTTGACCACCAAGTCCAATAAGGAAATCGGTCTATAACAATGGGTGGTGTCATGATTGCATTTTTTTAAAACATACCAATTTGCTGGATAAGGAATTAATCCGCAGCATAGTTTAAAAATAAAGGTTAAAAATTAAACGGCAAAAGAATGAATTAAAGCAACTAAAGGAGCTAAACAAAAGTTACAGAATTCTATAGACTGCACAGTAATTATTAATCATTGTCCGGTGTTTTTACAAAAAAAAAGTTTGTCCTGGATTCACAATGTAAAACCCCTTCCTATTGTATTTGCCAGAGAGTTCATCATGCAAAACCATTTCCAGTTGGAAATGTCTGAGTCAATACCTATTCCTATTTTCTCAGCGTTTACGATGTAAGGCCTCTTCCTGTGGTGTTGGCTTCAAAGTTCATTATGAAGAGCCCCTCTTTTTGTATTTGTCAGAGTTCATAATATAAAAATGTGTCCCTTTTGAAGTTGTGACTAAGTAAATTTACATTGTAAAACCCCTTCCTAATATAATTGTCACAGTGGTCAACAAATTCTCCGTATTGCATTTGTCACAGTGTAAAACCGCTTCCTGTTAT
This sequence comes from Triturus cristatus, assembly GCF_964204655.1. NCBI lineage: Eukaryota > Metazoa > Chordata > Amphibia > Caudata > Salamandridae > Triturus > Triturus cristatus. Next base: position 1,591,808,639 of record NC_140590.1, read on the forward strand.
ATTTGTCGCACAGTTCACAATGCAACATCCTTTCCATTTGTATTTATCAGAGCTGTCACAGCACAAAACCACCTTCCTATTGAGAAATCCAGTTCTGGATGTCCCAGGGTAACCAGTAGCTACTGAGATCCAATTGTGTCATTGAGAGTTCTTTCTCCTTTAGTGTCCCAGAGCCTCTCTATATCAGTCCTTCATACTTGGGACTAATTACCTCTTTTGGCACTTCAATCTCAGAGTAATGCGGCAAAGCAGTCAATAGCTGACTCAAGGAAGTGATGTGGTCTGAAAATAAAAACTCAGCAAGGCACAAAAATAAAATGGCGTCTGACCATTCTTCTTTAAACAGAAAAAACACTGTAAAGTACACATAATTAAATTCTATGCACAGAAATAAAGATATTTACACATGGTGTTGAAACTGAAATCCCTTGTATAGGGGCCTTGCAGAATCACTCAGTCAGTGCAAATAAAGAATCCCAGAGAAATATCACATGGGGGCATCTAATCAGCAACACCTCTTTCGATCCCCATTACCTGTGAGGTACCAGGTGATAATTTGCGTACCAGTAAGTTCTAACTCCCCCACCCCAAAAAAAGTGAAGGCCTCTGTATTGGCATGCACATTATACTTTTCCCGATAAGCAAGATTGGGCCTGCAGGCATTGTCAAGCTGTTCAGTGTAAAATGAGAGGATTTTTGCCTGTTTTTACCACATTAAAAAAAAGAATAACGTAAGCCTGTTGGCTTTTAACATGACATGTGCTCTCTGCCTATAGAGACACATCAAACATTTTAGGCCTACATAAAATATACGTCAGCATGAACATAACGTCTCCCTCTGAACACACTAGGAATTTACTGTGACCAGACCTAAAAAGTCACCACTGTACCCCAGAACCCCAAATTGGGGCCAAGTTCACCTTTTAACTCTTGTATCTAAGGATTACCAAGAAGATCAGTCCAAGGCTGACTCATGGAGGTGCTGTGGGCTAAGAATGCACAGCATTTTTACTCAGTAAATTAATTTCCTGCCAGTCCTTTTGCTATAAAATGGAATAAAAGTTCTTCAATGCACACATATAACTAAATACTATAATCAAAATGACAAATTTGTTATTTCAGGTGGAATTACAAATTGGAACCCATTGGATAGAATTACAGATTGGAACCCATCGGATAGTGGCCTTGCACCTTATCGGATAGTGGCTTGGCACCTTCACCAGAGTGCAGATCATGTACCCTCCAGAAATATCACATGGGACGACTAACCCTGTGAATGTAGCCCGCACCCATTATTTGTGAGGTACCGTTTACAACTGGAACCTCCTGGTGCCCAAATCGTCAAAGTCCAGCAACAGTCTCATATAGGCTTGTTGATCACCATCAGACTTTTCACATCCTAAAATGTTTGTTTACAGACTTTCTCATGTTGCTCACAATCTAAAATGATAGGCCTGCTGCATTTGTCGCCACATTTAAAAATCAATAAAATAAGCCTATTGACTTTAACATAAGCATAACCATGCTGTCCCTGCTTAGTATGACCCATCAGTCATTATAGGCAGATCCAAAGTATACATTGACATGAACTTTAAGTCTTATAATGGAGACACCAAGCATATACTATGGCCAATCATTAAAAAGAATCCTGTAGTTAACTCCTCCTTTTTGCATTTTACGAAATCTTACACCTCCTGTGGTGTTTGTGATGGAATTCATAATGTAAAATCCCCTTCCTATTACATTTGTCAGAGTTTGCAATGTTTGGCTTTTTTATTTTTTTGTTTGATTTTGTGCCAGTAAGGAAACAAACGTATAACATATACTTAACATCACAAGGCATTTCATAAAACCTGTAAACTATCAAAATAGTCTAAACCCTCAATTTCTCATATTTAGACATAATCATTAGTTATTTCCTAGTGTAAAAGCACTTCGAATAAAAAAAATCTATATTAAGGGAATATCACATAGTGCATTGGTAAACAAGGAGAAAAAAACTGCAAAGTGCCATAATAGCCAATACAATCTAGAGTTACAAAATGTAAGTAAACAATAAGATTGGAATCAGAATCCCCCCAAAATTGTTTACAATGTAAAATCTATTCCTACTGCATTTGGCAAAGAGTTCACAAATGTTAACCCTCTACTGTTATGTGTCTGAGAGTTCAGAATGTGAAACTTCTTCCTACTGTACTGGACGCAGGTTACATCATGTAGAAGCCCTTTCTACTTTATTTGACCTAGTCTGCGTTATCAAATGCTTTTTTTACAGGCATTACAACAATGTAAATATCAATCCATACAAATGCCTACTGCCTTTAACATATGCTAGGCTTTTCACAATAAATAATTCAGGTCTTCTGCTTTTGTCATAACGTTTTGTCATTAACAGGTCATCTACGGCATCTGAGATAACATTTCCCACTGCCTTGGGTACTGACTTTTTACCATAACCAAATCCGGGTTACCGTATTGAGAATAATCTGTGCAATAGAGGCACTCTTTATCAGTGGAAGCTCATGTCGACATGTTGGTGAAGGCAAACCCCCTGTCTCAGTACGGCTTCTTTTGAGCACAGAAGGTCTGGCAAGCTGCATTGTCAAGCTAGACCTAAAAATTGCTCTCCACTAGATACCATACAATTAACTGTGTACAGTTTAGTTTGCCAGGCCGATTTAACACAGATCTTTTTTTCAGTTTGTCGCTCGAAGCCAAATTTTACCTTGACCTTTTTAGAGTTGCAAATCCAGAATTAGTTTGTAACTGAAATTCAGCCTCTCTGTGCCATTCTGCGTATTTATACCTGTATATTTTACCCAGCTGTAGGCACAATTTAAAACTGAAAATTAGTGGAAAAATATACAATGTACTTGAATAACTGGATTTCATGATATATCCTCACCTATAGAAAAAAACACTTGTACTACCGTGAACCCAAAGATAATCTACCAGTGACTTTATAATCCCTGAAAGCTAAAGCCCTCCATCTTCTACATTGCTCTGAGATTCACAATACCCAATGCTGACACAAAATGGTAGCAAAAAAATGAGTGCCATCAGCCGACACCAAATCGACAAAGATTAGTCTTGTGTATAAGCCAGACTGAGTGCTCCAACTCTTCCTCCATGACATAATCTCAGCTACTCACAGGCCACATAACCCTATGGGTACCTGAAAGATGATATAAGGCCAGTGTAAGTACATATTGAAATGTGAAGGCATCCACGGTTCCCTTGAATATGTGGCGTTCTTTTGCCCCCCACTGAGAATCTTTTAGTTGAAAGTTAAGTATTCAACAATTTCCAGTCTATATCACAAGAACCATATCTTAACTCTTCAAACCAAGACTCCACACTGAACCAGTCACACATGACACAACTGGAAATGATGTTCTTCCATGGCTTACAACTGATACCCGTCACAACGAAAAAATACCCACTGCTCGCTTTCACTCTCATTGGTGGAACACCCATTTCTATGGTCACTTAGCTGACTCCCATTCCTTTAATGTATTCGTGACTAACACAGTGTACATTATCTGCCCTCCCTCCACAAGCTCGGAAAACTAGTTTGGTAAAATAACTTTGAATTTGCCATTGCATGATAGTTAGTCCCTTTACATCTACCTATTGTATCTTGTACACAATTGACACAAAATGCAATTGCAGTCTAATATTTTCCCCTCTCCTTTAAATTGTAATACATAACTGATCACACTCTTTAATAAGTATTTTACTCCAGTTCCAAGACCATGTCAATAATGAATTTAGCAATTAATTTTTAATTTGTGGAAATAAATCTTACCGCTTACAAAATGTCTCCATTGTTCTTATTCCTGTTTGATTGTTTTTAACACATTTATTTTTACAGAATGTTCAGATATTTATACATGTAGTGAAACTTTAATTCTATGCCCCTAAATATTTGTGTTGCACTACTGATTTACAAATAACGGAATGCATATGTTTTGCCACATCCGACTACTGTGTGGTTCTAGTGAACCCATGAAAGACCACTGATCTGATTACACTATCAAATAAAACCCTAGCAAGGACACCGGCTTCCTCTGGTGGCATCAAAGCTAAATATAATGCCCTGAACAAAGAATATTAAAAATAACTTTTAACACGGTCTACTAAAGTATGTATGTTAGGTTGTACATGCAATTTTACCTGAAGAGAGCCACATCAACAGACTTTCTAACACTGTCTATACTTTAAAGTGTGTTAAAAATCTACATGTGTATAAGCAAAAGATACATTATACTGATGGTATTCTCATAGTTTCCTTTCTAGGTCTGAACATGTTGAATACTTGTATTTGGTCATATGACTCCATCTGCCATGACATAGGTCAGATCTGTTGTAAACAAAGTTTTGTCAGCAGGCAGACATTTTAAAATTGGCTATGGAAGCCTGCTACTTTGTGATAAAGTAAAAAGGGTTTTCGTTGAATGATTGTTAAAGCGATGTTTTGAAGACCGTAAAGCTTCATTCAGTACGATATAAATAATGTGTCCTTGTATTTAGGTATTCATGGGCTTCCCTTGAATCAAGTGTTGTTAAGTATGCAACCTTTTAAATGTAGGTTATTGGAAAACTTAAACATATGTATGTAAGTTTTTAGGACATGGCATTATGTGCACATTGACCACAAGTAAATTTAGGAGTGCAAAAACAAATTTAGCATTGTTTATAGCATCAAGCAATTTTAAATTTTATATTTATAGGATCCGCTGTATTTTTTGGAAACTTCTTTTTGCTATTCCACGTGGTACTCTCTGTATGCCCTGTATTCTGTGCTCATGGTCTGCTCACAGTGCTTTCTCTTAATTTCAGCTTTTTCACAGATGTCAGCGAGCTGTGCAGGCTTTGCAGACCAGGTCACGCAGTTGTACAGAGCAAGAAGAACGAGTACTACGGAATGTCGTGTCTTCCTTAGCCCAGGCCCTCCAGGACCTGTCAACCAGCTTCAGGCACACACAGTCTGACTACCTAAAACGTAAGTATACACGCTGTCTAACTTTTAAACAAGAGTGGCAAAGGTGTGCACCTTGCTATTCTTTTATGAATAAAATAAGTTGGATGAACAATCATTTGCAGTCATTTAAAATAGAAATCCTTCTCTTGGTCAGGTTTTTCTTTTGGACTTTCATTAAAAAAGAGTTTGATTCTAAAAGGAATTCTTAAAAAAGAGCAGAGTTTGATTCCTAGGTGTATCCTGCCAGAGTGTGTAGGGAGTCCATGCTGCACATTTTCAGTACTCTTCAGGCTCCCTCTGGTGTACCTTGGGACCCCAAGGATCCACAAGTGCCTCCCTCCAGTTGGACTACCACCGGTGGATCCACCCTCTGCGCTGCCTGTGCCCCTCAAACCCATTTCAGGATCTTCACCGGCTGCAGTGCTGACTTTAGGCCTGGTGCCACTATCTCTTCCTGTAGAAAGATCCACAACGTATAGTGGTTTCCGAATTGATGTTGAACTGGTTTTGACTCCGGTGGAGGCCGCGGCCTGATCCCAGAGTGGTGTAGCCTATGGGCAAATCTTCCAACCACACTACATTTGCCGCACAGTCACACACAGACGTTGCATCAAATTTATGGATCTGATACGGACAAAAGCCAGACCTTGAGTGACGATGGAGACAAATTTGTTCCACACTGACTAGGAGAATTGGTATGAAGACCTACATGATGCCAGGGGTCTGGACACCTCTCCATACACTGGGTTGGTATCTTTTCCTGGTCCAGCCACATAGGAGAATGCATAGTTTGCAGTGGTGATCAGAAAGGCTGCTGTAGTCCCTAAACTGCAGATTCCAACTATAAAGGTAAAAATTAATGTCCTTACAGAGGTCTTCCTGCCTAGTCAGGCAACTCCCGAACCCCTTCTGCCCTTTACTGAATCCCTTACGAATACACTTTTGGAAACTTTAAGCAAAAACATTCTGTGGCCCATTGGTCAACAGACAGGTTACTCGTCACAGACCAGATCCTTGCAACCTTAATTTTCTCACAGCACCCAATGTCAAAAAGCTTAGTGGTTCAAGTGTCCACCAGTGAGATCAGCCCTAATGCTTTTCCAATGACCTCTCCTGACTGCAGATCCAAACGTATAGAGGCGCTTGGCAAGCATTATGTTTTGTTCTGCCAGCCTTGCCCTACACCGGTCAGATTTTACCGACGGTCCCCGAAGACTTATGGGCATCTTTAGCTCAAACTATTTAAGATGATAGAGATGCAGCCAAGTTTGTTATCCGGTCGGGCATAGACACGACCGTTGATTGGGCCTGGCAATTGGCATGACTGGGGAGCTTTGGTGCAATGCTTAGATGAGGTCCACAGGCTTCTCAGTGGATGTCCAGGCATCCTTAAAGGACATGCCATTTGATGGTTCTTGCTGCTTTGCTGAGATGGCGATTTCCACCTTTAAAGCGGTTCGAAGCGAATTTCAGCATAGCTCACTCCTTGGGTCTTTCCATGCCTGCCAGTTTCCCCAACAGTTTTTTTTTTTTAGGGGGATGGGGGCGGGTATACGCAAGGTTTTTTTTTCTTTGATAATGCTAGACTCTGCCACCAGCGCATCAAGTCCCTCCGGACCTTTTGAGGTCGGGGCCATGGCTACCAAGGCAGCACCCAGGACATCATGGACAACACACATCTCCGTTCCCCGCCCCTCTAGTGTGTTTTTTCCAGCACACAGCCACCCTGTGTGTTGTCCCTCATCATCCAATTTGTCCCATGGTGCTATGCCTTCCCGTTTCTTTCCTCCTTTTCGCACTTCAGTACCTTGTCCCCATAATGGAGACTACCTACCTTGGACCTTTCTTGGCCATTTTTGAATCCTTGTTTTCTAAAACATTATTCCACACCAGGTTCACATATCGGGGGTCATATATAATATATATTCGACCCCCGATATGTGAACCTGGTGTGGAATAATGTTTTAGAAAACAATGATTCAAAAATGGCCAAGAAAGGTATGTGTAAGGAATCTTCCAGAAATGGTAATAATCCTGGCTCTATTGCTTCGCCACTTCTGTGAACGCACAATATCAACACTTTTCCTCTCTGGAGTTCCCAAAAAGGCTCTCTCTTGGAGAGACATTCTGCCTAGAGTGGAGCTCGGGACTCCCTCATCTGTCTCTTTGACTTAAGTTCTGAAGAAGGTCAGGAACGATGCGGCCCAAGTTATCCTAGTGGCTCTGAATTGACCCAAGAGAGAGTGGTACCCGGAACATCTGGACATGTGCATCTGTCCTTCGATCAAGCTGCCGGTTCGTCGAGGGATCCACTGTTGCAGCTGCAGGGCAGGATACTGCACCCGTGTCTGCGCAATTTGAGCCTCCGTGTTTGGAGATTGGGTGGCAGGAGTTGTTTCTATCCTGGAAGTTAGGCATCCTTCCACAAAGTAAGTGTATGGCAGGAGCTGGAAAACGTTGGTGGATTTGCGTTTGCTGGATCAGCCTTCTTTGTTTAAACCACCTGTTGTGATGAGGTTTCTTGAAGACTTCCGAAACATGCTTCAGCAAAAGCCCTTTATTACGCCACAGTGAGACTTGAATTTGGTTCTCACCTTCTGAATATAGGCCCTTTTTGAGCCACTACACTGTTGTCCACTGCATCATTTGACCCTAGAAATTGTCTCTGTTCTCAATAACATCAGCTTTTTATGCGAGTGAGCTTCAGGCCCTGTCATTCCGGCCACCTTATCATACAACATTTTTTCTGGACAAACTTGTGTTAAGAATTCTAGATGCTTTAATGGCAAAAATAGTGATACATTTTCTTAGCGGACAGGCGATCACCTTTCTGGTATTCTTTGCCCCACCTCACACCTCGAAAAAGAAGACTCCATTAATTGGACCACAAAAGAGCCCTCAGTTTCTACATTGATCATACCAGAGACAATCGGTGGACAATTGGCTCTTTCCGGGTTTCTCAGGGGCAAAAAAAGGCCAGGCAGTGCAGAAAAGAACCATCTCTAGATGGATAGTCCTTTGCTTTAACTTGTCTACACGCTTGATAAGAAGCAGCCCCCCGAAGGGTTAAGAGCTCATTCCATATGAGCCATCACTGCTTTGGCAGACAGAGTGCCTATCCTGGATATCTGTCTGGATGCTACATAAGCATGGTTGCGCACTTTCAGAAAGCACTTCTGTTTTTTGGCAGTCATGTTCGTTGGGATGGGTATTTTGCCTGTTTAGTTCTACAGAACTGATTGGTCTGAGCCATTCCACAGTCATACCACCATAGAAGGTACTGCTTTGGTATCTATTCACAGGATGAGGAATCTACAGTTAGAAGTATCCATCAGAAGAGCAAGTTACTTACCTTCGGGAATGCTTTTTCTGGTATATATTTATCTGTATGATATGGCCTGTTAGAAGGTGGTTCTGAAACTATGGGGCGCCCAGATTTTTTGATTTTTGAGCACCTAATTGTTGAGCTTTTAATGTGGGGGAGCCTCATAAGTTGGGACTCACCCACAGTGAACTCAGGATGTAAGAGACTGCATGGGGATTTTACTGGTGTTCCCCTGGCTTGACCAGGCCACTGCGCAGCAGCTGGAGTAAGGGACACCGGGCTGGTTACATGCAGACACATGTGTACATGCGTGTGCACACGTGTACGGGCTGCGCAGGGGAGATTCCTAGCGTGCGCAGTCCAGGAGCAGCTACAAAGTGAATGGTGTGGAAGGACTTATGCAGTATTGGATGGTGATATGGAATAGGCTTTATACGCTGGAAAGAAACATGCCAGGGAAAGTCAGTGTGTTTTACTGTGTTTTCACTTCATTATTTCCCTAAGGGAATGTGGGGCTCATGGCTAAATTAACTTCCACAAGGCCTACAGTTTCCAGACATGCACTAAAGTCCATTGTATTGGAGGTGAAAAGAAGTATTCTGCAGAGTCCAAAGTCATATTTGTACTGCTTTTGGGTCATCCAGAACTGTCCTATTTCTGTGAGCCAGCCAGGACCAGACCCAGGCTGAGGGCTGACCTCAGCTGGATGGATTGATAACCTTTCTTCCACAAGCTAGGGCCTCCTCTCCACGAAGAGAAGATGGGAGGGGCTACAGGCTCATCCATCAGCAGCTGTCACTGGGTGCCAGGCACCAGGCTGCACCAAGGAGGGAAGGCAGCGTGGGCGAAAGGGGCTTCAGAGACACTGGATGACACCATTTTTAACAAACCCAGAGGCTGGACAAGGAGGGAGCAGGGGCAGGGGCGTGATGTGTCGCTGTTTGATAGGACCAACAGAGACTTCCTGCCAGCCCCCTACTCAACTTTTAAAAAGTGCCTGCACAGGAAGAGAAGCTTTCTGGGGTGTGTGCTCGGCTGAGGCTGAAGGTGCTGGAGCCTGGCGCAATGGGCAGTTGGAAGGAGAGACCCCCTGACTGCCCCCAGGACCCTATCAGCACCAGAAGAAGAGCCCAGGACTGGTGCACAGAAACAGGGGCCTCTGCGCAGGGACAAGAGGGGCCCAGAAAGAGAGCCTGGCGAAAGGCTGGCGCAGGGAGCCAGTGAAGACAGCACACTGCTGAATCTACGCTCTCAGAGGGCAGAGGAGAGTGTTCCCAGTGGCGGGGGCTGGTAAAGAGGAGCATGAGGCGCCCCTTAATGCGTCGCCAGGCATTTGGAAATCTGCCGTTTTGGTGCCTGGTGGCCCCCAGAGGAGGGGGGTCACCCTCACGTGTGAAAGGGGGTGCAGGGGGGCTGCAGGTCTCCTCCAGCATAAAGAAGAACAGTCCACCCGTAAGTTTAACGGGGCATCTGAAAGAATAACCTCTCAAGGGCTCAGCCAGCCTTTAACACCTTCTAGGCTGGAACTTATGTTCTACAGCTGAGGGTGTACTATGAAGTGCATCACGGAGTGAAGGGCTGTGTTGGGGGATGTCTGGAGAAGGGCATCCCCTGGAGGTGAAGTGGTGTAATTGCACCGAAATGCACTTACTATTGGTTATTTCTTTTTAGGTGGACTGAAAGTCACATGTGTAAAGTGAAGTACCTGTGTGAGGTGATGTTAAGCTAAATGGAGTTATGTTGCTGGACCTTCCTGCTAGGGGGTCTGGCTGTATTTATGTAATCCCATGCTTTTACCTGTGATTCCTTTTAAAGTGAAGAGGCACACTGCAGGAGAAGTGAAGTTGCCAGGAGTACTTCTTTTGAAGGGACTGTAAGTCACATGTGTAAGGAGATGTCATAAGCCAAGTGGGGCTATGTTGCCAGACAGTCCTGCTAGGGTGTCTGGCTGTATATGCGCAATCCTGTGATTTCATCTGTGATGCCTTTAGGGGCTGTAATTGCAATGCATTCAAATGATCAACCAAGGTGATGAGTACTGTCATTCTAAAGTGTGTGTAAACATGGATTCTTGCTGCTGCGCTTAGGTGAAGACCCCAGACTGCTAGCCCTTAAGATATAGTGGTGCATACTTTATGGTCATTAGGAGATGCTCAGTCAGGATCATGTGTCACCAAGGCAGGTTTACCCCTTTTTAATGCTTGTTGAGGTAATGGGGTGGGTCGCCACTGGGATGGTGCCAGTGCGCAGGGCCCTCGCTCCAGGTTATGTTCAACTAACTGCATTGGGGGCAAGTTGATGTGCATACATGGGAGTGGTGGTACTAGACTCCCCCCCCCCCCCCCCCCCCTCTTCACAGGAGGGGTGGAGATGTTATGCAATGTCACAAAGTAATTCCAACAGCTTATGTATATTTGTAAATTGGTGCATAGTATTGAGTGGTGTGTGTGTTTAATAAATGTACTCTTACTTTTATAAAGCAAAGTACAGACTGGACAATCAATTATTGAGTGTTATTTTTGTGCACCTGCAAATGGCGATTACTAGCCCACACCACCTACCTTGAGTATGCCTCAGACTGCTCTGCAACGCTACCCTCTGAGAGTCAGGCGCTACAATTGGGTGTTTGGTTCCCAGTGAAGGACAAATGTAGTCATGTTATTTGTGCAGGCCTCACAGATGCTGCCTCGTTTTCCAACATGGCCCAATAAAGTTGTAAATTCTAAAAAGTAAATCATGGCACCCAGATCGCAAAACTTTTAATTTGAATGGGAATCCACATGAAATAGGATAGCTAAGAGTCTAAACCTTACAACAGCCTTAGGATTTTGGGAAAATTTGCTTTTTACTACCTCACCGTGTATCCATCATTTAATATCTGTTGCTGCCGCATCTGCAGAGGTTACTGGTCGATGGATGAAATATTATTAATCTGGTTCATCAGTACTAAAACATCTGTGCATTGTTTGGTTTTTTTTCCTCTTTAATCTATTCGTTCCAGAAGTATTTAAGTTCATATCGTTTCAGTTATGTTTCATGTGGAGGAATGAAACTTTCCATAGAATTCCTGTGCTAGTATATTGTTCTCCATCATGGTTTCTCGAAGCCCAGCACAGATTTTTCAACTTTACATACTACACCAATTTCTCTTCTAATACTCCCTGTTAGCAAGTGTTATGACTTTTTTTGATTTTTTTTAAATGAATGTTTATTCGATTATGCATCAATCATAAAAGATAGACCTAAAAAACACAAACATTAAAATATACAGTCCGTCTTAATTCGATCAAATCGCACATTTTATTACCTTTTTGTTTTTGGTTTCAGTGCATTTTTGCTTTAAGCAATATTTATCAAAACTGTAAATCCTATTTTAACCAACAATCCGGCATTCGTAGATTGTGGTGCATTTCAGCCTCAAACCCTTGATTCAAACAGAAGAGCAAAGCTTTCTCTGACCCTCTCAGGTTACTAAATCATGCCTGCCACACAGTACTATCACATTGTAATATTTTCTTGTACACCTCCGGCTAGAGGATCATACTAAGCCTCCTGCCTGTTTCACTGCTTGTGTTTACCAGACATTTGGAGGTATCTTGTCTTTTATGAATTTTTTTAATTTTCAGGTCCTTCCTCTTGCCTTTTTGTAGTTTTTGCTGCTCTTTCACAAACTTATACTTCAAGCTTCTTGCCTTGAACAGTGCTGTACTTGCACTATATTCCTCACCATAGCTGCAGTTTTAAGAAACAAATCTAGCCTGCCAACCTGGATATGCGGTCCATCTAATTCCCAAGTGTATTCTAAAAGAAAACACCGGAACCAGACAATCCTATAAGATTTGTTGTAATTTGAGTGTGATGTGAAGTTCTTCAAGTAAGGCAACACATCAACATTGAAACGCAGTCTTATGGCTTGGAATATTGAGTCAATTGAGTCACCTTTGCAGCATCCATCTATTTTTGATAGATTCTTGTTGGGCACAATCCTGCCATCTAACAAACTTTTAAAGGGGCCATCCCCTAAACCCCCAGACTTTAAGAAGTATCAAGAGGCTTTTCTCATCAGGTAAGCTGCATGATAGTTCAAAGAAACAAACATGCTCAATATAGCTATCTTTAGAAAATGATCTTCTATTCCCACTCTCTCCTCGCTCCATCACAACAATTAAATGAATTAGGATCGCCAAGTCACACATGATAATCAGCTACACCATGGAAGCACTGAATGATAAAAAATGTAAAAACAAAATGCCAAAATCATGCCTTGCGTCTCTATCCTACAATCCCAACATTCAACATGACAGAAAAATGCCTCTCAAGAGAGTCATTTTACTAGTCGAGGATCTTGGGGCACATGAAAACCTGATTACATACATAGAACTTTAATATGAATTCTTCAACCGAGATTTTTACAGTTTGCTCGCATTGAAGGTTGCAAAACCATAAACCGGGCATGCCCCCTCCGTACTCGGGACATGTGTAAAGCTGGGTCGAGTAAATTCCAAAATATAGAAGTTTCTGACAGCCCTAGAACCTCATCGATCGAAGGGATCATAAACAAGCATTTGCAATGCAATAGGTCTCGCATTTACGCGGTTTGAGCTATTGGCATTGTAAATAACAATGCCTCTTATTTATGTTTTGGTTCCTAAAACATAAATAAAAGGCATTGTCATTCACAATGCCAATAGCTTAAACTCGCGTACATGCGAGACCTATTTCATTGCAAATGCTTGCTTATTTTTAGCACTCCATGTTAGTGCATGTTTTTTTATCCCAACTCAATATGTAGCTTCCCCCTTACATTCCCGAGTTACTCCCTCAATAAACCTGCAACAAAGTTTAGCCATTTCTTCCACCCGCCATCTTGCATAGCCGCTGCTTCTCAACCACATTGCCATCTTGAAGGGACTTAGCCATATTAAATCATTGTGTTACCATTCTATGATGACCACCACATTTAGAAGCAATGTGTCAATCAGCATAGACTGGTACAGATTTTAATAACCATACACAATGCCATTCCAAGCTGCCTGCTCAAGGCAGAGTTAGATGTGTTTACTTATCCTTAACTGTAAATACACCCCCGCCATATTTACACATAGCGTTTTTCTTTTCCTACTTTTGTTCTTTTCATTTTTCTTGCATATGCTTGCTGAGGCTATGTGTGGGTTTCATTGTGGAAGGGTTAGTGGATGAATTTAACACTGAGGCAGTAGGTGGATTTATGGATACATTATTGCAAGGAGGAGTGACATGTTGCATTTATGAGGAGTTACTGAGTACCTAGACTCACTAGTAACTGAAGAGGCACATTCCAGCTATTAGCCAGACCCCTTGGCCTAGCCAATGCTTGTGCAGGACTCAAGTCCCAAGCACCATCTGTAAGTGTTATTCTGACACCGTCCCTTCATACTCCAAGCACGCATACCAGTACTTGGAAGCCTCATCACTCACCCATTCATACAGAGAAGTCATCAGACTGAGGCTGGCGTGGTCGGAGTATGATTAAAATAACGCACAGAAATTCTAATGAAAGACGGCAAAATAAACCGTGCTAAGGCGAGTGTGGGCGACCGTCTGACGTGCCCGCTGTTTTAGGACCCGCTGCAGCTATAAGCAGACGTAACCACCTTATCTCCTCGCAACCTTAAGCACATTCGCATGCGTCCAGCGCGTCAACACCAGGCCTGGCAATGTGACTGGGAGGATGCACAGAGGCGCGCGGGCTGTCGTGGGACACGCTAAGACACACGCGCGCGCACACACACACACGGTGTTTGCATCACACAGACTGAGGTACGCACGCACACACAGCCTGTTAAACCTTACACAGACAGTGCACACACACTGAGACATGCAGTGAGACACAATGGCACACAGAATGTTACAGCATACACAAACATGCACACGCTATCACGTCACAATCATATATACATTGTCTTTCACAAACACGCTGTCAAACCATGCACACATGCACATAGTTAGACACGCGCACAGTCAGGGAACACACACAAGTAGATTGAGAAACACCAGCACTATCGATGCACATGCCCACACTTGCTCACTTAGTGAAACCCACACGTGCTGTGGACTGATAGCACACAAACGCTGTCGCAGCACATGCAGATAAACACAGACAAGTTGTTGCAGCAGCACACGCGCTGACAAATGCTCAGCCGCACACACTGCCATGCAAAGACGTGCTCACTCAATCTGTTAACCACTACCCACTGACACACACAAGATGTCACGGCAGACACTGGGACAACCCATTTATAACCGCACACACACTAATTGTGAGGCTCGAGAGACAGAGTGGCGAGCACCACCTCTAGTTACTAAGTTGTAGCAGCAATCAAAGAAACACCCGTGCAGACACACAAAGAGCACTGAAGTTGTTGCATACAAATCGACACACTGATATGCGCTGTGCTGAAACGCCGAGGGAGGGAGGAAAAGTGAAAGCGCGGCATGCGCGCGCTGGAAAGTGAGAGTGCCATGCGCGCTGTGTTGAATCGCCCGTGCAAAGTGAAAGCGCCCCAGGCGCGCGCTGTGTTTAAACGCCGCGTGCACGTGGTGTGTCCATACGCGTGCATATCTCCTGTCTCCCTTTCCGAACAGAAATCGAGAATACATCTCGCCACGGCGTGCAGCGCATGCGCTACGTCGCTAGGCGAGACCTAAAAATGGGACATCAATTAAATTCAAAACATTTATCCAAAAACGTTTTCCCCCGATTAACTGAATAAAGAGTTGAAACTCATCTTTTGTAGAAAAAAATTGCACCTCCTGTAATTCAAACCAGATTCTGGCCAATACATGATGCCTACCAGACTCAAGATAAACACCATAAACTATCCCTACTAGATTTTAACAATCGCTGGACTTATTAGAGAGGAAGATGCGGATCTATGCTGCATGATATACAAGTGCCCTCATGTTAAACCATTCGGGGATGAAATTGAAAGCTTTATGCAGAAGGATTTACACACTATGCTATAGTTACCCAAGGTATCTTTACTGCAACTTCTAACCTACGATGAGTGTTCAGACCTCTAATTCTAATACATTTATTTCTGGCGTCTAGCAGCAAAAACATCCTACTTGATTGTAAGTTCATGAAGGCACTCTTAATACATACATGGTGGGCCAGACTATGCTTTACTAGGAGTGCTGAAAACTCCCTTTATTCTAAAACTCATGTGATTTACCAATCCAGACGACTTTGGAAGAAGCTTGATCTCTCCCTCCCTCTAGAAAAACAAACCAGTCAAAAATCTTCATTGCCTTGTGCCTTTTTCTTTATTAGTTTCCTGTATTGAAAATAACTTGCCATTGCCAGATGAGCGTCCCGTCTTCCTTTTGCATTATGTCTCTCCATCTTTCTGCTCTTCTTTATCTCACGATGCATTAAGTATGTCATCGTATGCCCTAAGAATAATCGTCAAAACCCAGGTAACATGCCATATTTTATAACCTTATGTTACCATATACACATTCAGCAATTATGACGACACACATTGTTTAATGCTTTCAAGATGTTCCAGAATACTATAAGTTGCTGTTTCAAATTGACAATGTGTAACAGAATATGTTTCATGTCAAGTCTCATGAACTGATACTTTAATATTAACTTGAATTATGAATCTTTTGTTTTTTCTGTATTGGCTAAATATTAAATAGGAACCAGTGACATAAAAGTGTAGACACTTAGTCTGAATACTAGAGGATCCAAGAAATGTTTTGTCATGCTGAAGCAGCAGGTCATATGTAACTTTTGCTAATGTACATTCTTGTACACAGGTAGAAAAATGTATCTTATTATGTTACACAAGCCCCACAAAATCTATTATTAGTGCCTTTCACTAGAGCTCGGTGATCAGCCCTGTGAGGCGTGTTAGTAAGAATACTCACAATGCAAGGTTTTGGATATTGGTGCCATTGTTGAAGAAACAAGAAGTTGTTTGACGACCCAGATTGAAGGGTTTATTTTGTACATGTTTACTTACACTCAGTGCCCCAGCAGGCAGCTCCAAATTGCAGATGAACCCCACTGACAAGTCATCATGGAAAAGACACTACAGGGCCCTCAAATTAAGCTTCTGTCAACAAAAACGCTGAGACAAACCAAAGAGACAAATTCCACATTGAAATTTCTTTTGATGTCTCTTCATGCCTAAGCCTAAAGGTTCTGAGACCAGCCTTCCTAGACGCTGTTCAAACCCAAGACTCATGGCTGTGGCCAAAACACTGTTGCTATCCGTGATGGAAGCAACTGCTGCCATCAATGGATTGGATGATCAAGCTATTTAATGTTGTTATGATCTTCAGACTGCCATTGAATGAGGGGTGTATACAAAAACAGACTACTGTTTAGGAACAACCAGAAAATCTTCAGGCAGGCACCTTCCTTTTGCAAAATGGTTTGATCTTCTTCCCACTGAAGTCACACTGCAAAAAACCCATAACCTTCACAATTTTGAAGGCACAGTGAAGAAAAAAGATGACATGCTGCTTTAGGACTGCCCAACATTTTTTTTACCCCAACAGTATACGAGATAGCAGTGTGGGTTTATAGTTCCCAGGAGAACAGCCCGTGGCAAAACAACACCTTCTAAAAGTTATATCTTTAAGGAGGCAGTTGCACACTCCTCATAATTTAGGAAATTGCAAATACTTCAGCACCACATATATCCACTGGGTACAATATATCGGTGTTCTGCAACTAGAGCTACAAAATAAATAGCAACCGCTGTGGATCCTTAATTCCTACCGTTTCTGAAAGGATGTGTGGCCTTATTACAAAAGTGGACCATTGTGCATTTACCATTACACCACCAGGGAGATAATGTGAATGCTCTCTTTTCTAGGTCCGTAGATATATGGCTTGTACAGTCCTTTGTTGGACAACAGAATGTTAACAAAGATTTCATAACCAAGATGGTTCTACTCACCCTAATATTGTCACCCTTGTCCACCCAAAGCACACGTTACTTCAGCTTTACCTTCAGTGGGGCCCACCGCCAGTTCAAGTTACTATTCTTGGCATGAAATTGCCTCCAAGGATCTTCCCAAAATATCTCTTATCATGACCATTTTTAGAGGGTAGTCCATATCCATCAGTCTTGTTAGAGCTGAACCCTGAAAAGGTGTGCATAGGTAACATCCGCCACAACCTCTCTGCTAAATGGCACCCGCTTCACAGGAAAGTGCAGAAAGAGCTAAGTCTGAGATATTG
Organism: Triturus cristatus; assembly: GCF_964204655.1. Taxonomy (NCBI): domain Eukaryota; kingdom Metazoa; phylum Chordata; class Amphibia; order Caudata; family Salamandridae; genus Triturus; species Triturus cristatus. The sequence continues at coordinate 1,591,826,189 of NC_140590.1, forward strand.
CTTTTCTAGGCACCACAATCAACACAGTGAAATTGATAGCCGGCCTATCATGAATAGGTTTTACACTCCTTCCGAAAACATTTCAACAGTTAAGAGTTAGCTGCCTCTGACATGGCTTTCAAATTCTTGCTGGGAAGGGTGGTTTCCTGTATTCACTTCAGTCTTGGGTAGCCCCCCCCCCTGCAGAAAGTCAACAATCAAACCAAATAAAACCTGGGGCCCTGGAATGATCAAGTAGTTGATTTCTAGTGCCAATTGGCACAATCTTTGTGTGATACAGACCCTAAGGATACACACGTTCAGGCTACCACCCTGCCAGTCATTTTCAGGTTTTCCCTGCACAGTGCTTGCGCTGTGCTTGCAAAATTGTTTGTAAAGGAAACAAAATATGTAACAAGCATTGGCATAGCCAATAGGTCTCGCCTTTGGGACCTTATAAGTGTTTAGCCATGCATAACTAAATACTTATAAGGTCCCAAAAGCGAGACCTATTGGCTATGCCAAGCGGCCCTGCGGCCGCGAAAGTGAAAGTGATCGCCATCAAGCATCAAAGCACCTGTGAAAGTAATCACGGTAAAAGAGGGCGCGCGCGCGCGCCCGCGCACATGCACTGTAGCACTAGGCTGGCCTGGAGCCCTCTCAAAAAGTCTCGCCAGACCAGCGCATGCGCTGGGTCAGGCGAGACCTAAAAAGGGCTTAGAGCCCGTCCGTTATTTACCTTTACTTACCATTGGTTGGCTGCCTTGTCACTCTCGTTTGCTTGCTTCCTATTGGTTAGCACCTCCTCCGGCTTCCTCCAGGGCTTCAAATCTTTGTCCAGGCTGTGAAGCTTGGACCAAGTACTGCTTCTTGCAACCAATGTACTTCCACTGGCCACAGGCTCCATTTCATTTCTTTGCTGTCTGCCGCCCACCCTTCTTCCTCAAATTTCTCCCCAGCTTCGAAGTTATCATATTTACTTGAAAGACAACCGCGCATGTGCCATAAACACATTTATTTGCTTGACTGAATTTGTTTTTCTTTTCAAGCTCGATGCAGGAAAAGCGTAGAAATGTAAGATGCACAACTGTAATTCAAAAGAAAGGAAAGCTCCTCCCCCACTCACGTGCTAATATAACTAACTTTTCCATGTATAACCTTTCCACTATTTTGATCCCAATTTTACCAAGCAAAAGCTTGTGACCTTGTCAATCGTAATAAAAATACAGTCCCTCTTTAATTAAGAACTTTCCATCCTGAGGAAAACAACCGTGAGGGCACTCTAACAACTTGTGAATGTTATGTTTATTAATGTGCACTGCTTGTAAAAGCAGAATTGGCATGATTATGCAACCGTTAATGCAACAGAAATAAATATCTTGAAATTGGGACTTTCTTCACAACTGTTTTGATAAGCAGTTGTTGGATGAAATAAGATTAATCAGAATTACCAAGCGTTTGAGAAACAAGAGACATCTAGAAATTCCCAAAGTGCTCAATTATAAAATAGAATCAAAACCACAAACTGAAAAGTAGCACCTCGGTCTGGTTTCTAAATGTGCTCCTACCCTGATGTGAAGCGTGGCTACATTGAAATAAAACAAGCTTTGGCAATGCAAATAGGTTTCGCCTATGTGAGACATAGTGGCATTGTCAATGTTTTTTTCGACCTGTTGCAGAGCAGTGAGGGCTGCTGTGCAACATGGCCTACAGTAAATAAAAACAAAGCGATAGGGCGAAGCCGGTTGTGACAGTGTCATCGTTTTTTTTGTTTACTTTAAATCATTAATTGTTCTCCCAAACCTAAGTATATTAGTAGAACTACAGAAATGGATACAACTTTCCAGAAAGGTACGAACTAACCAAAGGGGAAGGCGTACACCCCAAACACTAGTCACTGACACCTACTGTGTAGCTCTTGAAACATTGTTTTTGCTGACTACATCTAACTCGGTAATTGTAGGAGACATGAGGAAATCAACTTAATGAAGTATTGCTTTCTCTTACTAGGAAGGTTTATAGATGATGTACAGCAAAGAGCATATCACCACTGATCAGCCTTTAATCCCAAAATGACTACAGTTCTATATTCATGATGCTGAAAACGATACATTCATCCATCAGGTTAGCCACCACAATAAATCGCAGAGGGGTGGATGTGGGGGTGGAGGGGGTCATGCCTCCGTGTTATTACTGTAACATACGCTATATTGACGCACAAAAACAGGGAAGTACCGAACCCCAAAGGTTAGAGGAACAAGCAGCAGCAATTTTCTTTAACCAAAAGAAGTCCGACCATAATCTTTAAGAAAAGCAGGATGAAGATGGCAAAATTTGTAGCTTACTACTAAACAGAGTGTCCAACTCTTGGCGGGCAAAGGCTTCATAAAACACAAAGAACCCTCGGGTCTAAAAGAGAGGTTGAAAATGAAGGCGTCCCTTTTAAGGATGGTTTCCCTCACCCACCAAAGGTGGCCTGCTTCATCATTGGGGAACCTCCTCACACCATGAAGCCTAGTCATGGTGCGGGCTACAACCCCCTTTCTGAGAGGGAGCAGCTCAGGGATCTTTTAAAGTCAGAGGGGTATTACTAAAACCTAATGCGAGCTTTCAGGATGTGGTGAGGGACGCAGTGCAAGTGATAAGGTGAGTGAAAACTAGCTACAGGGTTTACCACACATCTTTACTCTGGCTACCATGTGCCAGGATTAAAAACAAAAAGTACGACGGAGGCCATTAGATCCTGCCGTGCTATATGTGGATCGACATGTTTCATCCAATGACCTTAAAAGTGTCGTGGCTTTCATCAGGATCAAAAGGTGCTACTGCTAAAAGAAGTGAAGAACACAAACAACTGTGAAAAATGAAATTGTGCAAAACTCTGGTATGATATTTAAACAGAAAACCAGTGATCCGTGGTTTTCAACGGAGGGGTTTCACTGGTAGTGCCTGTATGGTAACACAAAGAAAACATACCGTACAAAGTTGAAAATTATTATAACTCCCCTTCGTTCAGCTAATTTTTAAATTATTCTAAAGGCTATCTAGTGTCCGTAATATGTATTTATAGGGTATAGGAGTTATTCTTCCTGCCCCTGCTCTTATTGGTGCAACGGCTTCATCTCATTGTAATTCAAGACTTCAATGACCCAACGTTAAGGGCAAGGAACAGCAGAATATAACATTTCACCCCTATCCAAACATTTTATTTTAAATAATCCGCTCTTCCTATCCATGCAGGCGTGACTGTTGTACAAGGTACTCTACCTTTCAACAGGAAAACTGGAGCTTCTCATTTAGCTGAATGGGGTCCTATATCTCAGCAACATTTGTTATCGTGCCTCTAGTCCAAACCTTTGCCCACAGCTAACTGAACACTCTCACCAAGTACATGATTAAAACCCTCAACCAGGCCTTTTTCCTCAAAATGGTATACTGCAGTCCAGAAATTCTCAATTCCCTCCTCCCTGAAGAAAGATTGAAACTCTTCCGCCACAAATTCTGGTCCATTGTCATATTCGCTATCCCAGGGCAACCTTCTTACCTAAAAACGTCTTCACAAAAGCTCCCCCACATCGGAAGCCTTGATCTCTGTCAAAAATTCCACTTCTGTCCATTTAGAGAAGTAATCCATTAGTTTCACAGCATAGTTGCCTTCTTCATCTGGACACGAAAAAAGGGCCATAAATGTTAGTTCCCACGTTCTCAAGTTTTCTTGGGAAATTCTATCGGCACAATGGTGAGTTTCCATGACCAGTGTGATTTGTCACTCCATGTGTAAGCAACACAATTACTGACAAACCTCTCGGTATACCAGTCCATACTGGACCACAAGAAATCTATCCAGGCCCTCCTTTTCATGGCAGACATTCTGTCGTGATCCTCATGCAACTAATCCGTTGGTCTCTTGCGCAAATCCAGGTATCCCCAATCTTTCTCCTCTTCTTTTACAATCTTATTGAGCACTGCCAACTCTGACAAAACTGACTTGAAATTACCCGACTCCACTGCATCTTGGAAAAACGAGACATTCGTTAAACCACTCAGCCCACTCTGCATCACATACTGGAATATAGCAGATGCCTATGTTAAATCGAAGGGTGTTTGCACAAATTGGAATGCTCCTCTGGGTGTGACAAATGATGTATGGTGCTTTGATTCTAGATGCACATGCACCTGGTGGTAAACCCTTAAAAAATCCTGGGCCAAAAACTATTTGGCTCCTCTCACATTCATCAGCATCTCATTAATGTGTGGAAGAGTATGATAGTCGGCTTCTTTTGTTTACATCTCTCCGATCAATGCTTAATTTTCCATTGTCTTTCTTTGCCAAGAAAACAGGTCTGAGCCACTCAGAAAACTCTACTGGCTCTTCTTATAACTGGCTATGAAGTTCCAATGGACATTTCTCGCTTTGAGCACCTTTGGCACAGCACTTTTCTTCAATTTATTGCAATGTTCAAATTTTCTCAAACACCCAAGTTTTTCTGCAAACAACTTTGGGTATTTACTCCATCTCTCCACTTCATCCTGGACCTGGGAGTATCATTTGGTCAGTACGATTGGGGTCCAGGATATTTCCCAAAACCTGATGCTCACTCCAACCCAATAAAGTATTACCCTTTTCCAGAATGTAGACCTTCCCATATGCTTTCCTCCCTTTGTACATTAGCTGGGCACAAAAATACACTATCTTAGGCAAATTGACACCACAATAGCCTTCGCATTCAACATCAGCTGTGACTAGATCACATTTTCCCAAATCACTTCATCTATTAAGATTTATGGTGAGCATAAATCTGCAAACATCTAAACGTCCTCTTTATTATTGATGTTCAGAGGATGGTTAAGTTGTAATTTTTTTTTTTTTGTATTATTTTTATTTGCATTTTTCTTATCACAAAAACAACCAAACCGACAGGTCATCACTGGTCATCACATCCTGATGTTCAGAGGATGATACACCTTGCACACATTGACCACCATTGACCACCTTGGGCTCGTGTACCTTTTTGGCACAATCCAAGACCTCAACATGCTCTTCATCGCTCCTGTCCTCATTGTCTGTGTTATTAGATTTGTATTCCTGCACGACATTCACACCTCTTTTCCATTCCACAAGACCAGCACACTTGCTTGACTTAGAAAAATGTATTTTTTTTTCCTTGCATTTGAAACCTCTTTCTTTTATGGGAGGACATGCTGTAGATAGACACGGTCAGAGAGCTGGCATGTGAATGGACTCTTTTCAGAGTGGAACTTTATTCTGTTTTAGTCACTTTGTTTACTCCACCCTCATGCCCTACATTTTCAGTGACCTAAGCGGAGTCTCGCTATTACCTGCAGTTTTTGACATAATGGGACTTCTATTTCCTAGGCATGAAAAATCGAGAAGAACGGTCTAAGCATTTTTTTGACACGTCTGCCCCACTTATGGATGATGGCGAGGACACTACTCTTTATGACAGGGTCAGTTACCAAAGCAGTACATTTTAAATGTATTGATAGTGGCATTTTTCCTCACACTTCCCTCTGTGTCATTTTCACATGTTTACTCTGATTTGGCAGGGCTTTACAGACGACCAGCTGGTCCTGGTGCAACAAAATACTTTGATGGTAGAAGAGCGGGAGCGGGAAGTTCGACAAATTGTACAGTCTATATCAGAACTAAATGAAATATTTAGAGACCTTGCGGGAATGGTGGTGGAGCAGGTAAGTTGAAAAACTACTTTGTTTCCTTGTTCTTTTCTTTTTAAATCCATCTTCGGGATACATTAGTGCTAAATCCATTGGTAATAAAGAGCAGCAGTAATTCAGGTGCAGCATGTCATCACTACTGTTTATGGTGCCTGGTCCAATAGTGGAAGAATATCCTAATTTAATAGCTATTTGGTTTATGCATAGCACTAGGCAAGATCTTTTGCCTTCTTTGACTTTGATATCCTGGTTGGCCATACAGAAAGTACAAATGTTCACTTAGTCGACAAAGATGTTACTGATCTGTTCTTAGTGTATGGTTAGCCCTGGATGCAATTATTGAAGTACTCCAACCATGCCCTAAAATTTGATTAATAACTGATCTCTCATAACCACTCGTCAGAAAGGACAGGAAAAGTCTCTTACAAAGGCACAACTTGCTCGAAGCCTTCTCTTTTACATTTGAAAATATTGCACAATTTCATGCATTGCGCAATAATTGGCACATTATATGTCATCCCAGAAGTTGCAGTCCACTGATGCTCTTTTGTTAGCGGTTCTTAGGTTTAAGCGCGACCAACCAGGGTGTAAATCATTCTCTGTAATAGCTGTCTGGCTGTGGAATTCTCCCTCCTCATCACTTCATAACATTCAGGATTGACTGCTGTTTAGGAAAGCCATAAAAACTGGCTCTGCACTCAAGTCACCTTTTTTGCTCTGTCTTTATTCTCTGTAAGTTTTGGCTTTAGCGGCAGGATGCCTGTATAGGTATTCGTGTGCTTACAAATCCTGTGATCTAAAATTTTCTTGATGGTGTTCTTTATCCTGTGACATGTGTTCCAGTCGAATTTTCCGTTTATCTTTTTTGTTTTTCAAGCTGTTGTCCCATCCTCCTGCTGGAAGGGCTAACATTTATCACAAAATCACATAAACTAAAATGGGCATTTCACAATCCTATATTGAAGACAATCACTGAGTAATCTGTTTCTTGTTTTCTTGATATGTATTGCTTTTTTCTCTTTTTTTATTTTTATTAAAGGGAACAGTGCTGGATCGCATTGACTATAATGTTGAACAGTCCTGTGTCAAAACGGAAGATGGCTTGAAACAGTTGCACAAGGTAAAAGCTGAGAATATGATATATACAATTAATTCTTGGATATATTCTACATGTCGCACTTGATGGCAATGCAGTAGTATGGTTAGAATATCCTGGGAGCCAATTCTTTTCAAACTACTCTGGGGTTCATTTACATGATCTTGTCCTTGTTATGTTCTATTATGTTGTTAATTTTTATAACGTACTCGATTGTCCGCAGGCGTCTTGGCGCTGCTGGTTATGGAGGTTTTACTGGAAAGGAACAGAATTACTTTGCAGAATAGCCATGTTTTTAAGGATTTTCTAAAGGGAAAAAGACTTGAGGTTTCTTTCAGATATAAAAGAGTTTTAGTTTGGCAATGCAGGTTGTAAAGCTTCTCTCGCCCAATGTAGATCATCTGAACCAGGGGTTTCCAACCTTTTGTATAATAAGAGCTTCTTATGTTCAATGAAAATCATATGGAGCTACTAATATTTTTAGTGTGGTTATAGTGACCATGTCAGACAAGATTACGTTAGTGGCCTTACCGTCCAATATTACCAGCAGTGATTGTCTTAGTGCATCAGGCACAGTTGGCATCAGTAATGTGACAGCCAAAGCTGCACTGCCCCTAGCATCAAGGTAATAATGTAAGTAATGTCTCTCCAATGCCTTATAACTTATCATTCAAATATCGGCTTCAAATATATTTTGGAAATCCAGCTATTTGTCTCCAATTATCAGCTAAGCATAGGAGTTTGGCAAATTTCTCTCTTAAATATATGCATTTCAATTTTGGGATACATATATATTAAGTCAACCAAGCAAAAGTTTATACTTCAGTAGGCCGTGCTGCACACAGGCGAGCTACTTACAGGTAGATGGAGAGCTACTAGTAGCTCACGGGCTAATCGGAGAAGCCTGATCTGAACTTTGGTTCCACAATATTCTTAGCCATAGAAGAGTGTAGTATTCTGGAAGGTGTGTACCAGGTAAACTTGTGTTTTAAATTGTCTGGGCCAGAATCATGCAGAGCTTTAAAGGCATACATATGGCTTTAAATTCAATACGCTTCTTTATAGGCAGTCAATGTAGTTTTTACTAAAACCTGTGAGGCTAATTGTTGCCTAGGAATCCCCAACAGTGGGCAGGCTGCTGGATTTTGCAGAATCTGGAGTCTCTGTTGCATGTTCAAAAAAAGAGCATTCCAATAATCCATTGTGGATAAGACGAGAGAGCAGTGACTATTGTTTTTTGAAGCTCAGAGGGGATAAAATGAAGCACTTTTCTAATGATCTTCAGGGTGTAGAAGGATGATGTCATGGCATTGATTTGGCCTTCAAATGACAACTTGTTGTCAAAAAGAATCCCCAGATTCTTTGGCTTTCCTAACTGGATTTGGCAAGGTACCTAGTTCTTGAGGCCACCAACAAGGGGCCCAAAAGGAGACCTCATTGCTGAAGAGGAGGACCTCAGTTTTTCCTGGGTTTAACTTGAGTCAGTTGTTTTTCATCCAGTTATCTACTTGCATCATGCAGTTATGAAATCTAGTGGCTGTATCCTCCAGATTACCGGACACTGAGACAACAATTTGAGTGCTGTCAGCGTGCAATATAACCGAAAAGCCATAGGATTTAATGAGCCTGGCCAAAGGGGTGACACAGAGATTAATGAAAAGGGTAGGACTCTGGAATGGAGAAGGAGTCTGAGACAAATTCGTTCATAGCACCAATTGTTCCAGCTCAGATTTAAGTGATTTAAGAGAGCGAGAGCTGCACCACTTATATCAATATTGTAGAGCCGGTCAATCCAAAGGTCACGATTGACCTTGTTGAATGATGCCGAGAAATCTAAAAGGATGAGAGCAACCCTACCAACTGTATCAAGGGTGGCTCTTAGTTCTTCGGAGGCAACAAGCAGGGCCGATTCAGTGCTGTGCTTACTCTTAAAACCAAATTGTGTCATATCAAGTAAATTATTAGAATTTATTAAAGAAGACCAATCCAAATTACTTGCCTCTTCTACTATAGTAGCTAGAAATAGAGTGCGTGAAATTGTTCGATAGCTACTTGGTTCCTGCAGATTGAGATTATTTATTAATGGAAGAATGAATGATCGTTTTCCATTCAAAATGGACAAGATTACACATTTCATTAAAGATGTTAACAAGATAGGAGCATATTATCTCTGGGGCTAACTGTATTATTTTTGGGGGCAGGGGGTCAAATAGGGAACCCAACTTAATGGAATGGGCAAGACATGATACCTGCTGGACAGTGAGCGGGGTGAAGAAACACAAAGTACCTGAAAAGTTAGGAGGAGGATTAGGATCTGTAGCCTCTGTGGCTGAATGATTATTGGCAGCAAAATGTTATAAAAAATGACAGCATCATCAGGTTAGTTTTTATGCTTCCTCCACTGGGAGGTGTACCCCTGGTTAGAACAGTAGTGATCAGTGATGGCGGGGTTATGTACAGTGAGGTGGGAAAAGAAGGGATAGTTAAAAAGCTCGTATAGCCAGATAAAAGATTTTAATAAGTCTGGATTTGAGATTGTCTAAAAATAGTTCCGTGCGTAGGGGGACTTATGAATCTCCCGCACCTAATATGTCCGTAAAAAGATCGACATGTTTCAGCCCTTGCGTTTGCCCCAAAGGGTCAAGTGGGCTTTCTTCAGGACCTAGAATGAAAAAATAAGAAAAATAGAAAAAATAGAGTGGGAGACCATGTATGTCTCTGTGAATTTAAACCTTGTGTTGTCAGGGTTTTCGTGAAGATCGTGGATCTCGTGGTGGTTTGCTTATACCTGTTGTGCTGGTGCAGAACGACTTGTGCTGACTCTTCCTCTGGCGGCCCGGTTGCGTTTGCCTTCACTGTGGTGTCACTTTAAAGTGTGCTTGGGCTAGAGGAAAGACTATGTGTGGTACTTTCCACAGTGGTTTATTTCTAGAAGAGGTATTGATACAAAATCTAGATAAATATACAAAGTCACGCTTTGCACAAAGACAGCATGACCATTTGGAGAATATAGACTTGATATTCTCCTTCTATGTTGGTTTGTCTTGTTTCCTCCTTTTCTTTTTCACAGGTCCTATCTGACCTAAGCAGAATCGGGTTAATACACCTGAATCCACGAAAACCCTGACAACACAAGGTTTGAATTCAGAGACGTACATGGTCTCCCACTCTATTTTTTTCTATTTTTCCTATTTTTTCACTCTAGGTCCTGAAGAAAGCCCACTTGACCCTTTGGGCAAACGCAAGGGCTGAAACATGTCGACCTTTTCACGGACATATTAGGTGCGGGAGATTCATAACAAGTCCCCCTACGCACAGAACTATTTTTAGACCATCTCGAATCCAGACTTATTAAAATCTTTTATCTGGCTATACGAGCTTTTTAACTATCCCTTCTTTTCCCACCTGTAACTCACTGTACATAACTCCGCCATCACTGATCACTACTGTTCTAACCAGGGGTACACCTCCCGGTGGAGGAAGCATAAAAACTAACCCTATGATGATGCTGTAACGTTTTTAAGAGAAAGGCGGAGAACCAAGATATACCGCCACCCCTACCTCTGTATGTGAATGAGGGTTTTTTATCGGTATACTATACGAAATTTTTAAAAACCCTGGTTACTCAGGACAAGTGATCCGTTCCCCATGTGATTTTTTGGGTATAAAATAAGGAAGCTGAATGGATCGCAGTTCCTTCTTTCTCCCCCCTTCTTGATTTGTTATAGCAAAATGTTATAGACATCCTCGATTTTAAACTGAATGCATCCTGCAAATGGCTTTGTCACCATTGGTGTTATTGTTAGCAGGAAGGTTGACAAGTTTCCTAACAGCAGAGAATAATTCCCCGTATGAGTTTTTAGATATTTCGATCTTGAGTGAAATACACAATAGTTTCCCTTAAAATGAAGGTTTTATAGTCACTGCTGATTTGTTTGTAGATGTCATTTTCCGTGGTATCATAGTTCTTTCTCCATTTACGCTCCTGTCTACAGCAGATTTGTTTCTGAACTTTGTTTGTCAGAAAACCAAGGTTCGGATGGGATATTTCTCCAATTAGTATGTTTTTTCAGGAGCAAGCTGATAGATTATAGTACATGGCTAGGGTCCGTAATCAAACATGGCTGAATCTAGATCTTTGGGAACATTGGGCGTTGAGCTGGAGAGAGCTAGGTTAAATTGGGAAGAATCAATTTTGTGCCAGGCTCGACACTTCGAGGCAGGGTTGGAGGGGTTTACAAATGAGTTAGCCAGTATTGCAAGTTCAAACATAAACTGTTGTGTGGTAACGACCAAGTCGGTGGGAGGTTGTAAGTTTAAGAAGGGGATCATTGGTAAAAATGCCATTGAGTATGTGGCCTGCCTGGTGTGTCGGGACGTCTACTAGTTGAGATAGGCCCAAGCTTGCCATGTTATCAGTTAGGATTTCAAATCCTCTGTCTGTGTGAGTCTCTAAGTTAAAGTCTCAAAGAATCATGAAGTCTGCAGAGTTTATACTAGATTCAAGTGTAGATCTGATGGCCTGAGTGAAGGTGGATCTGGAGCCAGAGGGGTGGCGTAGTAGCTAGCTGTTGAAAGTATGATTTTTAGAGAGCTCTACTCAAAACGAGAGTGCTTCGCACTCCAGATTAATGGATACAGTAGAGAAGGCGGCAGTGAGCTGTAGATTATCACCAGCTCTCCACCCCTTGTGGGAACTCTGTCCATTCTAAAAACAGAGTACCCCAAAAGGATTGCTGAAACCAAGTCGGGACCTGAAGCGGAATCAGCCAAGGTTTCAGTTATAAATGCAACATCTAATTTCTGGTGCACTAAAAAGTCAGCAAATTCGTCCTTGTTTTTAACCAGTGATCTAGCATTTAATAAGGTACAGGAGATGATGCGCGGTCTAACAGGGTTGCTAATTTTACATAGCTTATTGGAACTGTTGCTGTCAACTGGATAATAGGTCCGTGTGAGGCTGCACTCTTGGCTCTTCACGGTGTCCGAGAGGCATTTTTCCGTGACACTCGAGCCCTGACACACAAAGTAGGAAGATGATTTTAGGAGGTACTACACCACCCGAAAAGGGATTTATTACCCATAAAGACACTGAAACAGGAGGCCATACGTCTTGCTACTTAAGTCACTTAAGTTTGGAAAGCACAACCCTAATGAGGTCCATAGAGGACGAAATGCGTTGGCTGGGCTGACTGGAAAATGTAATGTATTGAAATACCAATAAAAGTTGGATACTGGACGCATTCTTAAGACACCTGACAGTTGAATCTCACTTCTTGTTCATCATTGTTATATTTGTTAATATTGGATTGCCTGAATTTGGGCCGGAAACAAAACAATTTAGTGGACGCTCCTTTTCTAATTGTTGTGGTGTATATTGAATAGGGGACGCATCTTGGAGGGGACTCGAGGCAGGCTACCTTACCAGCGCCGTGAGGGCAACGGCAGACTTGCAATCCTCAGAAGGGGCCCACGCAGCCAGCACCCATCGGCCAAATCGACCCCCAGGTCTGCCGTGAGGGCAACGGCATAAATTAAAACTACAGTACCCAGACTCCCCTGGTCGGCGCTCGCAGGTGATGTCAGTGGCAGGCGTCACCTGCCTAGATCAATGCAGCGCGCCTAACGCAGCGCGGGACGCATCTTGGAGGGGACTCGAGGCAGGCTACCTTACCAGCGCCGTGAGGGCAACGGCAGACTTGCAATCCTCAGAAGGGGCCCACGCAGCCAGCACCCATCGGCCAAATCGACCCCCAGGTCCGCCGTGAGGGTAACGGCATAAATTAAAACTACAGTACCCAGACTCCCCTGGTCGGCGCTCACAGGTGACGTCAGTGGCAGGCGTCACCTGCCTACATCAACGCAGCTCGCCTACCGCAGCGCGGGACGCGCGCGGGCAGCGCCCGGGCGAAGCCCGGGCCAAGGGCGGGCCCGTCCTTGCCCGTCAAAGACCGGACAAGACTGGACTGGACCACCCCCCTTACATTTCAAGTAAGATTCTGGGAGAAATCAATTGCAGAAGTGTGCAATCTTCATGTGTCTATGTTTTGCCATGCCTGCGCCCATTATGATTGTAGCGACCTGACTTGTAACCAAAGGTAGTCACTCCTTCCTAGGGGGTGTGCGCAATCGTGAGTCCTGAGAAACTGAGTGGACCCCTAACATTTGCCCGGGACTTACGGAGTAAACTGTTATACAAGATATAGTGTTTGTCTAGCTTTCCCCTATACTCTGTGGCTTTATTTATCCCTTGGAAATTGGTTAAAGAGTCATTGTCGCCGAGGGGCAAACAGTGTTGCTCTATTCTCAGGGCGGCGATGGGCAAGCGAAAAGCTACTGAACCTATGACTGTGAAAAAGAAATTAGCCAAAATGCACAAACAAGCTAAAACAGTCGTAAACAATTGTACATTGGCTGAGATCGATAATTTAATAGAAGAGGTAGAGACCATGTTGTCTAGCGACAAGGGGGTTAGCAACAAGGGTAATAAAATCTCATCCTACTAAGGCAAAAAAGAGAAGGTGCCAAGGGCAAAGCCCCCAGAACCCATCGCCATAGTACATGAACCCTATTCACCCCCATAGTTTCAGACACAATCCCAATCCTTAACTCCTCTATCCCCAAAGCAAGGAAGGGGGCCCACTATAAAGCCTCCCTCCGGCCCAGAAATACCTGATAATACGGAGGTAGTGGCTAGGCAGCCAGACAGTCCTATATGTAGAGAGGTAACCACAGTTGAGTGCTCTAATAGATTTGCACCCCTGTGTGAGAACACGGTCCCTGACATTTTGTCCTCCGCGAGAAGTAGCGATGAAATAATTCCTAAACAACCAGACGTGACGGGGGATAATTCTCAGGGACACTTACCAACAAACCCAACAATACTGGATAAATACAGTTTGGTAACTACCTTACACACCAAACTGGATGTTCTCCAAGAGGAGGTCAGCTCAATCAAAAAAATGCTCGAGATCTTAATGTCCCATTTACCGATTTACAAAGGGGCTTCATTCCCAAATACGGGTGAAACCGATGCTCCCGGAATCAAACTAGTAGACACGTCCAGGGGTAGCCAAATTGCAAAATCACTGCCCCGAGTTCCCAATAGCCAGCGCGAGCATCAGAAACCTATGCAGTGTAAAAACCCAAGTATATATACATTCGTCCAGACCAACGAGGATAGAGCACAGCCCAACTACATCGAAAATCCCAATAACCTTATCCCCCAACACCAGGCCAGATACACCCAGGCAAATCCGAGTACCTACCACAAAGTCAGACCTCCACATTCCACCTCCTGGAGAGGGACCATGGATAATGAGCCAGTGCATAACCGACACCTAGATCAGGCTAATTATTCTGTAACAAGGGAAGACCCAGAGCTATACTGTGTATTCCTTACAAATGTTCCAAGACTGAAGGCGGGCAAAAGGGAAGACAAGGATTCCCTACTAAATAAAGCAATCCATTGGATCAGAAAGGAAAGGCAGTGTCTATCCATAATAAGATCTGACTTAAAAAACGCTGAAAGGATCCAACAAGACAGGGGTGACCTGGACGATATTAAGCTAACCTTCTATTATAAAAACATCGCAGAAAATTTAATAACCATGAATCTGAGATCTCACTCCTTTTTCAACTCCAGCATTGGCATTAGACAGAAAAGAACCTGTCCAGTTGGTAGGGACACAGTACATCATACCTCGGGGGGCCTCTCGAATTTATCAGATACGGACTGACTGACCCAAGAATGGACTGGCAACTTATTACATCTGGCACAAAAAATTCCAACTGCATCCCCTCCCGTACTTGAGAACGATATACACTGTGAAAAATCCCATTCGGTGGGAGGATTAGGCCCAGAAGCAGAGGAAGGGGGCAACTTGGACAACACCATTGAGACACCATTGTGCCATATTCAGACAACCCAATCAGTAGTAGACTGTAGCCCCCCCACCAACACTCATACCACCTCAAATGCTGTGAAGATAGTAAGCTGGAACATAGCCGGCCTCACAAGGAAGTTGCAGGAACCAGACTGGCATGAATATATAGACACTTTCGATCTTTGTTTGTTTCAAGAAACGTGGGCCAGGGAACCTCTGTATAAGGCGGGCTATAGAACTTACAGTGTAGAGGCGCGGCAATCAGCTAGGGGTAGACCATCAGGAGGTCTCCTTATTTGGGTTGCAAATAGCATCAACACGTTTATAGGAATAATACAATCAGACTCAGAGGACATCCTGGGCTTAAGCTTCAAATTTAAAAATGACTTGAGGCTATTGTGAGAAGTTGGCCTGATATGTAGTGCTCACTATTCTAGTGATCACTGTGTATCATTCCAAACGACCCTTATTGATGATTGGTTGTAAGTCAACCTTTTAGACCAGCTATCCTAGTAGCGTGGATACGAGCAGTCTTAGGCTAAACTCTAGAGGGCGTGTTAAGCCAGCTGTTTACCATCACATATACCCCTTGAACACCAAGTGAAAGGACACCACACAAGTTGTTATGAAAATAAAAGGATATTTATTTATAACAGGACTACCCTGGCTCTTTATGAGTCAGGGAGCTAAGCACAATACAAAACTCTTAGGAAAATACTACTGGTTGCACAATTTACACAAATGCCCGAGGGGCACGGGAAACCATCTACACTTACAGGGAAATGCGAATGGATAGAGTCTGGAGGTACTGATTCCGGAGTGTTCCGATCAGTGGGACTAAACGAAAAAGGAACTAGACACTTGTAGAGCGAACCTGCGATGGAGCACTGAAATGCTCAAGTTACCTAGCCCAGCGGCTGCGGCTGCGTGAAGTTCGGCAAGATGTCGGGAGTCCTCGTGTAGTCTCAGGAGCCTGAAAGAAGAAGTTGCTGGCAGGCGACCAGTGACGATGTTCAGAGCGATCCAAGCCTGGATCGGTGGTGAAGGAAAACCTGAAAGCAGAGGGGACTCAGTTCTCAATCGCTAGCCAGCGATCGTGTGGGTACCAGGAGGGTACCGGCTGAAGTCACCTCGACCAGGTGAGTGGGTGACGTCGGACTCGGCTGTTCCTCGGACCAGGAGGCGCGGCGGCGACCAGGATGGAGGGCGAGCTGCCCCACGAAGGTGTCTGCTGTCGATGATGCTGGGCCCAGGCAGGGGCAGCGGATCTTGGCAGTGGCAACCCAAGCGGGGAAGTCACGATGGCGTCGGGAGTGGACCAGGAGGGTCCGTGGTACTCCTCTGTTGGAGGGAAGCAAGAGCCAATCTGGAGCAACCAGACCGGTGATGAAAACAATCTTGGCGCGTCGTGTAGAGGGCCACAAGCCGGTCGGCAAGTGGTCGGACAACGCGGTGAACAGCAAGGAGCGGAAGGGCCCCCACGCAGATCTCGGAGATGCTGGGGAGGCAGACTTCGATGCTGGAGCTGCTCGGGGTTAGGGCTTCTCAAACCCTAGGTGCACTCACTCGAGGGTCCCTCGGTGGGCGTGCTAGATAAGCGTCGTGCAGGTTCTGAAGGTGGCCGGTCCCGCAGGTCTCGTCACACCTACGACTCTCAGCTGAGCTGATGAGGGAGGTAAAAGGTCAGAGATGGCAGGGAACTCGGGTCTCGTCGAGCTGGGCAGTCTTGATCCGTAGGAGAGACTTACAGCAAACCGCAAGCGCTTAGATGGTGCCTGCTGGTGCAGGGTGGCTACTCCTTAGCCACAAGGGAGAGTCTTCAGAAATAGTCAAGAGTTCCTTTCGTGGAAAGTGGTTCGTGATTCGGAGTTATCCGATTATCTGATTATCCAATTTGGGAAGGGGACTCGCTCCTACCTTTATTCTAAGAAAAAGGGGCTGGCCCGTGACTAGGTTCTACCTATGGGTGGAGCCAGGAGGGGGGTGGTTACACCCCTATCCTTTGTCCGGCTTCGCGCCAGCTCAGGGGCTGGTAGGCCCCCCGAAACTGGTCTGAGCCGGGCTATGCACCGTGAGCACCGGGGTGCCACTTGCAATCACCTTCCTTTCAGCCCTGCCTACCTGGAATACACAAACCCTGTCTGGGACGGTGCTAACACCGCCCTTGACAGGAAACCCTTTGTCCAAGCTCCCCTCGCTGGAAGGTCTCCCAGCAGCAGGAGGTCAGACTTGTGTCTGGTGGCAGCATCCATTTTGTGATGCTGAGGCTTGAGTCAACTTTAACCGGGGTTCAGGGTTACTTCCATGTCGTGCCCCTCTAGAAGGGGGGAATGCTAACCCCGTCGCCAGAACTAGCGAGGGGTTCGTATTCCAATTCGTATGACACCTTACTCGACATGTGCAGGTGATGCGATGCCAAAGTTAGCAAATAGTTGGCCCGCGTCACCATGGAACGGCTATTAGGACTTGGTTCCGCAAGCCGTCGACGGGCTCAGCTCGCGCCAGGGCACCATCCCACATGACTCCCCGCACTCTGCCTTCAGGATTGATAAGGCCTGCCATAGGAGTGACTGATAGGAATCCATGTGTCCATGTTAGGGTTAGGTGTAGGAATACTACACCTACAGCAACGGGTGATTACACCACGTGGCCCCAGCTGTCGTGCAGCCAGTTGTGTCAGATTTGGGCGGCCATTCCGGGGGTGGCATAATACATGCTTCAGCCCCTGGTAGGCCCTGGGTACACCGATGCCCTGGATACCTGTGGTATGCTGAGACAGGGACTGACAAGGCGGCCCAGTTCCAATTAGTGGATGCACCTAATGTACATGTGTGTTAATTTAGAGAGAGAACAGCTAGGCTGTGGGTCTGATCGGCAGGCCCACAGCCGGGGAAAGTCGTAAACCAATGAAGCAAAAGCAAAAAATCTGGGTGATCATAGGATTGCAGACCCTACTCTCCTACATGACCCCCCCCCCAAACTTTGGGACAATAAGCTAACCTTGACCAGGTGAGTCTTCTTGCTCTAAGTGGAAATACCTGGAGAGCCCATCTGCATTGCCATGATCAGTGCCAGGTCTATGCTCCACTGTGAAGTCCATACCCTGTAGGGAAATGGACCACCTAAGTAGTTTGGGGTTTTCACCCTTCATTTGATTTAGCCACAAGAGGGGCTTATGGTCGGTCTGAATCTTGAAGTGAGTGCCAAACAAGTATGGCCTCAACTTCTTCAGGGCCCAAACCACAGCAAAGGCCTCCCTCTCAATAGCTGACCAATTCTTCTCTCTTGGGGTCAGCCTCCTGCTAATAAAAGCTATGGGCTGGTCATGACCATCAAAATTCAGTTGCGATAGAACAGCTCCCACACCCAGCTCCGAAGCGTCTGTTTGGACAATGAATGGTTTGGAGTAGTCTGGACTCTTTAGGATAGGTGCTGTGCACATGGCCTGCTTTAGGTCATCGAATGCCTTCTGACAGCTTGCTGTCCACTGAACTTTTTTTGGCATCTTTTTACTTGTCAGGTCGTTTAGCGGGGTCACAATGGATCCATAGTTTCTGACAAATTTCCGGTAATAACCAGTCAGGCCCAAGAAAGCTCGAACCTGAGTCTGGGTGGTTGGAGGAGCCCAGTCCTGGATGGCCTGTATTTTGCTCTCCAACGGTTGAACCTGACCTCCTCCTACAAGGTGGCCCAGGTATACAACCTGTGTCTGCCCTATCTGGCACTTGGTGGCCTTGATAGTGAGGCCTGCCTTCTGCAGGGCCTCTAACACTTTCCTCAGGTGGACCAGGTGATCCTCCCAGGTGGAGCTAAAGACAGCGATATCGTCCAGATACGCCGCACAGAAGTCGTCCAACCCAGTGAGAACTCGATTCACCAGCCTTTGGAAGGTGGCAGGTGCATTTTTCAAACCAAAGGGCATTACCACAAACTGATAATGCCCACCCGGGGTAGAAAATGCTGTTTTGGGCTTGGCCTCCTCAGCTAACCTGATTTGCCAATACCCAGCTGTCAGGTCAAACGTACTTAAGTAGTTGGCCGAGGCCAACCGGTCGATAAGTTCGTCTGCTCTCGGTATCGGGTGGGCGTCAGTCTTAGTGACTGCATTGAGGCCTCTGTAGTCCACGCAAAACCTCATCTCTTTCTTACCGCCCTGGGTGTGAGGTTTTGGCACGAGCACTACGGGACTAGCCCAGGGGCTGTCCGAGGGTTCAATGACTCCCAGCTCCAACATTTTCTGCACCTCCGTCTTGATGCAGTCTCTGACGTGATCAGGTTGCCGATAGATTTTACTCTTCACGGGTAGACTGTCCCCAGTGTCGACCTCATGGGTACACCACTTGGTCTGACTGGGTGTCAGAGAGAACATATGTCGAAAGGATTGAAGAACCTGTTTGCAATCCTTTTGTTGATGTCCAGAGAGGCTGCCACAAAAGACAACACCATCTACTGACCCATCGTCAGGGTTCTGAGAGAGCAGGTCCGGGAGAGGGTCACTCTCCTCTTCCTGTCCCTCATCTGTGGCCATGAGCAAGCCCATGCCCTCCCTGTCGACATATGCCTTGAGCCTGTTTACATGGAGCACCCTGTGGGGGCTCCGGGGAGTTCCCAGGTCTACCAGGTAGGTGACCTCTCCCTTTTGCTCAATGATCGTGTGGGGCCCAGACCATTTGTCTTTGAGTGCTGCCGGGGCCACTGGCTCCAGCACCCACACCTTCTGTCCAGGCTGGTACACAGTCAGGACAGCCTTTTGGTCGTGCCAAGCCTTCTGTAATTCTTGGCTCGCCTCAAGGTTTTTAGACGCCTTTTCCATGTACTCCGCCATCCGCGAGCGGAGACCGAGTACATAGTCCACAATGTTCGATGCCGGCTTTCTGAGAGGTCTCTCCCATCCTTCCTTTACCAAACAAAGGGGTCCCCTTACAGGATGTCCGAACAGAAGCTCAAAAGGGCTGTAGCCAACCCCCTTCTGCGGGACCTCCCTGTAGGCGAACAAGAGGCAGGGGATCAGGACGTCCCATCTTCGCCGAAGCTTTTCAGGTAGTCCGTGAATCATCCCTTTTAGGGTCCTGTTGAATCTCTCAACAAGCCCATTGCATTGTGGGTGATAGGGTGTGGTGAATTTGTAGTTGACACCACATTCCTTCCACATAGCAGTCAGATATCCCGACATGAAGTTCGCACCTCTGTCTGAGACGACCTCCTTCGGGAAGCCCACTCTGGAGAACACTCCAAGTAGGGCCCGTGCCACCACAGGTGCTGTAGTGGTCCGAAGGGGAATAGCTTCAGGATACCTGGTGGCGTGGTCCACCACCACCAGTATAAACTTGTGCCCTGATGCTGTCTGGGGTTCCATTGGTCCGACAATGTCGATCCCCACTCGTTCAAAGGGTACCCCCACCACTGGTAGTGGTATGAGGGGGGCCTTTGTCGTGCCACCTGACTTACCACTGGCTTGGCAAGTGACACAGGAGCGGCAAAACTCCTTCGTATCTTCGGACATGTGAGGCCAGTGAAAGTGTGGAACAATTCTGTCCCAAGTCTTATTCTGGCCTAAGTGACCTGCAAGGGGAATCTCGTGGGCCAAGGTGAGAAGGAAACCTCTCAGAGACAAGGGGATGACCAACCTCCTGGTCGCACCAGGTTTGGGGTCTCTTGCCTCAGAGTACAGGAGTCCATCGTCCCAGTACACTTTGTGGGTACCTGTGGCGTTCCCTGCAGCCTCAGCAGCAGCCTGCTGTCTGAGGGGTTCAAGTGAGGGGCAGTCTAACTGTGCCTTCCCCAGGTCTTCCCTGGAGGGTCCCCCTGAGCCCAGAAACTCAACCTGACCAGGTTCAAGCTCTTGCGGCTCAGTTTCCCTCAGTTCTTTAAGGTCAGCCTCCTCGGAGACTTGATCCATGACCTGGGGCAAGGGGGAAGGCGAAGCCTTACCCTTACTGCTCCTTTTCTTGGAAGGTGTCTGGTCCGTTCTTCCAGGATCCAGCACCTGTTCAGTGGGGCATCTTTTGGCCTGTGACCTGGTCACAGCAAGGACATGTGCTGGCAAACCTAACATTTCCATGTGAGTCCTCTGCTCCACTTCTGACCATTGTGACGTTTCCAAATCATTGCCCAACAGACATTCTACGGGGAGGTCTGAACTAACCACAACCTTTTTCGGGCCACTTACCCCTCCCCAGGAGAAATCAACAACTGCCATACTGTGATTGGTAGTGACGTTGCTGGCATTGGTCACTAGGTAACTGGTACCTAGCATGATCTGTCCAGGGTCCACAAAGTTAGGCGTCACCATGGTGACACTGGCACAAGTGTCCCTGTAGGCCTGAGCCACTTTTCCATTGATCAAAGGTGTCTGTCTGTATTTGCCCAAAGTATTGGGACTGGCATCAGGGGTCATATCCATATCCCCTGTACAGACAAGGACGGCCTGAGTGAGCGTGCCGACTAAGTCGTCACTCCCCTCGGTTCCCAAGGTTAACCCAACTAATGCCTTGGGAGGCGCACTACCACTGCTGACTGTACTAGGGGGTGCAGGTGCCTTAGGGGCTGCAGTGGTAGGAGTTTGCCCTCCTTTCTTGGTGCACTCACTAAACCAGTGAGTCTTACTTTTACAGTATTGGCACCACCTTTTTGACTGGCCTTCTTGAGTCTTCTTCTTCTGTGAAGCCTGACCCCCACCCTCTTTGGTTTGTTGGGGACCTGTCGAAGACTTCTGGTCATTTTGTTCGTTCTTGTTACCCTTTTGGTCTGCTTTCTTCTGACCACCCTGGTTCTGATTCTGGTTCTGCTTGACCCTTGTTCTGACCCATCTGTCTGCCTTCTTTCCCAATTCTTGGGGAGAGGTCAGATCCGAGTCGACAAGGTGCTGATGCAACAATTGGTTCTGACAGTTGTTTAAAATCTGTTCTCGCATGATAAGATTGTACAATCCTGTGTAATCAGTAACCTTGCTACCCAGTAACCAGCCTTCCAAAGCCTTAGTGGCACAATCAACAAAGTCAGTCCAATCCTGAGACTGAATTTTCTGGGTGTCCCGGAACAGCACCCGGTACTGTTCCGTAGTTAAGCCGAACCCATCAATCAGTGTGTTCTTCAGGACCTGGTAGTTGTTAGCATCCTCAGCTCTTGTAGTGAGGAGCTTGTCCCTTCCTTTACCCTCAAAGGAAAGCCACAGTATAGCTGCCCACTGACTTGGGGGGACGCGCTGGACAGTGCAGGCCCTCTCCAAGGCAGTTATCCACTTGTGGATGTCGTCCCCTTGTTTAAAGGGGGGCACTATTTTACTCAGGTGTCTAGTGTCTACACCCCTGTCTTTCTCTCTATTGAGAATGCTGCCACCAGTGGGATCTAACCCACTTAATTTCTGCTCTCGGGCTAAGGCAAGTCTTTCTTTGGCGAGGGCAAGTTCTTCCCGCTCGATCCTCAGATTGACCTCCCGCATCTTCGCTTCGTGCTCCCTCCTCTGAGGGGAAGTCATTCCTCTCTGAGAAGGTGCCTGAGAGACATGTGTATGAACCGATCTGCCAGAGCCTCTGGAGAGAGACCTAGCTCGTCCGTTCCCAAGGTTAAGCCTGCTTGAGCGTGGGCCCGGGGCTCCCCCAGTTCCATTCTCATGCCTGCTTAAGTTGGTCCTTGTAAGCCTGCCGACTACCACTGGACCTTTGTCTGCCTCGTCTCCCGATAACTCGTCCTCGTCCTCCTCCTCTGTGTGGAGGTCGAGGTCGGGGTCACCGAGGGTTCCCTCTAAGGGAGGCATGTTCCCATCTGCACTGGGGGGACCTGGGTTAGAGGACCTCCTAGCATCGTACGCCTCTAAGAGACCTATCAGAATTGCGATGGTAGGGTTAGAACCCTGGTTTAGCTTCCTGGAGGCACACAGTTGTCTCATCTCCTTGAAGCTAAGAGTTGCATATCGTGACACGACCTGTGGAGGGTCACTGACCACTAAGGGAGTCTGCGAGGACTCTCCGTGGACCGACATGCTTGTCTAGTGAGGTGTAAGTGATGCACCTACCTACACTATGTGTTTACCTACTGGTCCCTTGCTAAGAGTTGTAGTCAGGGTGTGCTAAGCCCTGTTACACTACAACAGCCGGTTCAGTAGAACTCGGAGTATTCTAAGTTAAGTTATATGTGCCTGGGTACTTATGTGATCTTTCACTGCGATATTCTTAGGATACGTGTGTGGTAAACAACAGCAAGCTCAAATCCCAACCGCTGCTCACCAATGTGAGAAGTTGGCCTGATATGTAGTGCTCACTATTCTAGTGATCACTGTGTATCATTCCAAACGACCCTTATTGATGATTGGTTGTAAGTCAACCTTTTAGACCAGCTATCCTAGTAGCGTGGATACGAGCAGTCTTAGGCTAAACTCTAGAGGGCGTGTTAAGCCAGCTGTTTACCATCACATATACCCCTTGAACACCAAGTGAAAGGACACCACACAAGTTGTTATGAAAATAAAAGGATATTTATTTATAACAGGACTACCCTGGCTCTTTATGAGTCAGGGAGCTAAGCACAATACAAAACTCTTAGGAAAATACTACTGGTTGCACAATTTACACAAATGCCCGAGGGGCACGGGAAACCATCTACACTTACAGGGAAATGCGAATGGATAGAGTCTGGAGGTACTGATTCCGGAGTGTTCCGATCAGTGGGACTAAACGAAAAAGGAACTAGACACTTGTAGAGCGAACCTGCGATGGAGCACTGAAATGCTCAAGTTACCTAGCCCAGCGGCTGCGGCTGCGTGAAGTTCGGCAAGATGTCGGGAGTCCTCGTGTAGTCTCAGGAGCCTGAAAGAAGAAGTTGCTGGCAGGCGACCAGTGACGATGTTCAGAGCGATCCAAGCCTGGATCGGTGGTGAAGGAAAACCTGAAAGCAGAGGGGACTCAGTTCTCAACCGCTAGCCAGCGATCGTGTGGGTACCAGGAGGGTACCGGCTGAAGTCACCTCGACCAGGTGAGTGGGTGACGTCGGACTCGGCTGTTCCTCGGACCAGGAGGCGCGGCGGCGACCAGGATGGAGGGCGAGCTGCCCCACGAAGGTGTCTGCTGTCGATGATGCTGGGCCCAGGCAGGGGCAGCGGATCTTGGCAGTGGCAACCCAAGCGGGGAAGTCACGATGGCGTCGGGATGGACCAGGAGGGTCCGTGGTACTCCTCTGTTGGAGGGAAGCAAGAGCCAATCTGGAGCAACCAGACCGGTGATGAAAACAATCTTGGCGCGTCGTGTAGAGGGCCACAAGCCGGTCGGCAAGTGGTCGGACAACGCGGTGAACAGCAAGGAGCGGAAGGGCCCCCACGCAGATCTCGGAGATGCTGGGGAGGCAGACTTCGATGCTGGAGCTGCTCGGGGTTAGGGCTTCTCAAACCCTAGGTGCACTCACTCGAGGGTCCCTCGGTGGGCGTGCTAGATAAGCGTCGTGCA
Organism: Triturus cristatus; assembly: GCF_964204655.1. Taxonomy (NCBI): domain Eukaryota; kingdom Metazoa; phylum Chordata; class Amphibia; order Caudata; family Salamandridae; genus Triturus; species Triturus cristatus. Next base: position 1,591,850,284 of record NC_140590.1, read on the forward strand.
GGTTCTGAAGGTGGCCGGTCCCGCAGGTCTCGTCACACCTACGACTCTCAGCTGAGCTGATGAGGGAGGTAAAAGGTCAGAGATGGCAGGGAACTCGGGTCTCGTCGAGCTGGGCAGTCTTGATCCGTAGGAGAGACTTACAGCAAACCGCAAGCGCTTAGATGGTGCCTGCTGGTGCAGGGTGGCTACTCCTTAGCCACAAGGGAGAGTCTTCAGAAATAGTCAAGAGTTCCTTTCGTGGAAAGTGGTTCGTGATTCGGAGTTATCCGATTATCTGATTATCCAATTTGGGAAGGGGACTCGCTCCTACCTTTATTCTAAGAAAAAAGGGGCTGGCCCGTGACTAGGTTCTACCTATGGGTGGAGCCAGGAGGGGGGTGGTTACACCCCTATCCTTTGTCCGGCTTCGCGCCAGCTCAGGGGCTGGTAGGCCCCCCGAAACTGGTCTGAGCCGGGCTATGCACCGTGAGCACCGGGGTGCCACTTGCAATCACCTTCCTTTCAGCCCTGCCTACCTGGAATACACAAACCCTGTCTGGGACGGTGCTAACACCGCCCTTGACAGGAAACCCTTTGTCCAAGCTCCCCTCGCTGGAAGGTCTCCCAGCAGCAGGAGGTCAGACTTGTGTCTGGTGGCAGCATCCATTTTGTGATGCTGAGGCTTGAGTCAACTTTAACCGGGGTTCAGGGTTACTTCCATGTCGTGCCCCTCTAGAAGGGGGGAATGCTAACCCCGTCGCCAGAACTAGCGAGGGGTTCGTATTCCAATTCGTATGACACCTTACTCGACATGTGCAGGTGATGCGATGCCAAAGTTAGCAAATAGTTGGCCCGCGTCACCATGGAACGGCTATTAGGACTTGGTTCCGCAAGCCGTCGACGGGCTCAGCTCGCGCCAGGGCACCATCCCACATGACTCCCCGCACTCTGCCTTCAGGATTGATAAGGCCTGCCATAGGAGTGACTGATAGGAATCCATGTGTCCATGTTAGGGTTAGGTGTAGGAATACTACACCTACAGCAACGGGTGATTACACCACGTGGCCCCAGCTGTCGTGCAGCCAGTTGTGTCAGATTTGGGCGGCCATTCCGGGGGTGGCATAATACATGCTTCAGCCCCTGGTAGGCCCTGGGTACACCGATGCCCTGGATACCTGTGGTATGCTGAGACAGGGACTGACAAGGCGGCCCAGTTCCAATTAGTGGATGCACCTAATGTACATGTGTGTTAATTTAGAGAGAGAACAGCTAGGCTGTGGGTCTGATCGGCAGGCCCACAGCCGGGGAAAGTCGTAAACCAATGAAGCAAAAGCAAAAAATCTGGGTGATCATAGGATTGCAGACCCTACTCTCCTACAGCTATCATTATTTAATGTTTATATTAGGCCCAGAGATAATTCCAAAGAATCAATGATAGTACAGTTATTGGAAGATGTCCTAGCCCCCTTACTCCCTGTTGGCCCCATTCTAATTGCCGGTGATTTCAATTGCTGCTATGAACCCCTGTCAGGCCTGAAAGACATCTTTGAAGATGAAGATACTGCTATGGGCATACCTCTTCTGGGAATAGTTAAATCCTGTAGAAGTTCTCAATCTGCACTACAGTTACTGAATTTTACCATAACAAACGGTTTGAGATCTTGCAATGGTAGAACACTTTTGGACCCCCATGGATCAAATACTTTCTCAAGGGGGTCCGCGACATCCAGGATCGACTATATCATGTTAAGCTCGACTTACTGGGCTTACGTCAAAGATTTTAAAATAGATACCAGAAGAGAAAGTGACCACTTCCCACTCTGCTTAGAACTCGCAGAAGAATCATTTCAAAAACATCCAACGACACATTTGCGATCTGGCCACGAATCGATCCAGCCCATAGTAAGCAATAACAGAAGGGCAGTAAAATGGCCGTCCATAATGGGTAACGCCCAATCACTTACTCACATTTACAACAGTTTTAGTGATCTTGTGTCGTTGTATTTAAATGAACCTTCAGGGTCAATCCTGATAACACAGATCCATTCAAAACTGGTAAAAAGAATTGAATCCGACCTGACGAAACCTGGGCATGCCAAGTTAAAAAATCGCGCAAAGGCTGTGAAACCAAACCCCTGGTTTGATAAAGATTGTGTAGAAAAAAAACAACTCCTAATGAAGGCTCTCCACGCAAAGGATCCCTTGCTCATCAGAGAAGCAAGGACATCATACAACAAAACTTTGAATGTAGCCCGTAGAAGTTGGGAAGATTCGAGCTGGGGAGAATTAGTAAAGGCAGCAAAATTGGGCGACCAATCTTTATTTTGGCAGATTATTGCAAAGAGTAAGAATCCAGGTGCCCCGGCTCCTGACCTTAACCTGGACCCAGGCACCTGGCACAGACACTTCACCCATCTATACGCCTCACAAGTCCCTGTGATGGATGGCCAGAGTAGTGCCACTGGTAGTTTTATATCATCAACCACGATTGCCCCATTGTGTTTTGGCATCGAAGATACTAGACTGGCCCTGAACTCAATCAAGCCCTCAAAAGCTCCGGGACCTGACAAAATACCAGGTGACCTTTTTAAACACGCACCAGAGGTATGGGTCCCATACATCAATCTGCTAAGCAATGCAATCGCAGGAGGCCAGCCAATCCCTGATTCCTGGAAGGGAGCAGAGATTGTGCCAATATATAAAAAGGGTGGTAGGGATGACCCGGCTAATAATAGGCCCATTAGCTTGTTGGACATACTACAAAAACTGTACGCAAAACAAATTTTGGAAAGTTTAAAGGATTGGATATCTGCAAATAATATTATTTCTCCTTATCAAGCAGGATTCAGGGAACGGACAAGCACTATAGACCAGGTGTTTCGTCTGATAGTAATAGCCTGGAAATACACCAGGCTAAGAGATGGCCATTTATACGTGGCCTTTATAGATCTAAAGGCCGCTTTTGACTCAATCCCCAGAGAGCTCTTGTGGTCAAACTTGCTGCAACAGGGAGTCCCTAAAAACATCCTAATCCAGCTGATCAGGCTCCATGAGAACAATTATGCCAGAGTACGCTGGGGTCAGGCGGGTGAACTCACCGAAGAAATAGTAGTGAACAGAGGAGTGCGCCAGGGATGCGTCCTGGCGCCAACACTCTTTCTTCTTTACGTCAATGACATGGTTGAGTTCCTCCAAAAATCTAGTCACGATTCCCCGAAGCTGGGGGGGAACCATGTTTGCGCTCTAACATTTGCAGATGATACAATATTACTATCGCAAACTCCAAAGGGCCTGCAAAATCTTTTGAACTCACTCAACGATTATTGCACATTAAAGGGTCTGGAAATTAATCCCGCAAAGACAAAATACATGTCAATTAGACCCCACAAATGTTTTAAGCGTAATCTTAAATTAAATGGAATGAGTTTAGAGTGTGTCCCCAATTTTATTTATCTGGGTGTGAACATTGACTCCAAACTTTCTTGGAAGCCACAGATCACTAAATCAAGTACAATTTTAATGCAAAATTCAGCCCCAATTTTAAAAAAATTGCACGCAACTACGTCCAGGGCAATTATCCCAGCACTGGAAGTCTATAAGGCAAGGGCCCAATCTGCTGCGCTGTATGGCTCAGAGCTTTGGGGGGGGGCCCCGCTTAATGCCTTAACTAAGGGGGAAAATAAGATACTGAGGAGATTTGTTACACTCCCACAAAACACACCATTAACCCCCCTTATGATGGATTTAGGTATTAAACGCCTGGGCCACAGAGCTGTGTGGATGTCCCTGTCTTACTGGATAAGAATTTGGACGACAGAGGAACTCTACATGTATAAACAATCACTAATTGAACTCCTGGCCCTAGACACTAACCTCAGTTTCCCGTGGTTGGGACATATTCGTAAATGGCTGCTGGATTTGGGTCTGAGCAGGTTCTGGGCTAACCCAAGCCTGCTCAATTTTGACTCAAAACAGGAAATAAAAAGTATTTATTGGAACTTTATCATGCACAATGTTGTCTTGAACTGTGATGCTGGTCCCCTCACCTCCCAATTCATGATGTTTAAAACAATCCCCCGTTTTGAGCAATTTTTGGACGAGATCGAGCCACAGCTTGCTAAAGTGCTATACCTTAAATTTAGGTATGGAACTCTCCAAATTAAGTCGTTCACATCTAAATGGGGGCCTGTCCAGAGAGAGAGAGGAGAAGCGGAAGATAGGTGTTCTCAATGCAATGCAGGGACTAAAGAGGATGATGCACATGTTTTATTTTTTTGCCCTCTTTACAGAACACGTAGAACCAAATGGATAAAACCCCTGGCCAGAAAACTATGTGTTGGAAGATACCTCGAAATGTTGCGAATTTTAAAAACTGACTCATCAAGACTCATTGTGTTTGGTATTAGCAGATTTTTATTGTCAGCCTACTTTATTAGGACTAAAAGGGGACTTAGATTTTAAAATCATTTTATTGTGATCTGTGGGATTTTTAAAAATTGGAATTAGTGTGTATTTAAAGTTTTCGACTGAATGTAACTATCTTTAGGGAAGTCATGTTTACACTCTTTTAAAAAAACTTAGCACTTTATGATTAAGCACTTTGCACTTCGCAGTCTGCACTCTATGAAAGTTAATCCTGTTTATATATTAACACTAAGCCTAGAAGCAGGTAACAAGTATCTTATAAGTCATGTTAGGGTCCCAGTTCATTGTACCTTGTATTATCATGGGCTTTTAAATTGTTAATAGGCGTTTTTCCACGAAGGATCTCCCCTATTATTGTAAATAGATCTTACATATTTTATTTTTTTGCTTGTGTAATGCTTTTATGATTCTGTGAATCGAATAAAGATCTATTGATTGATTGATTGAATAGTTGCGGCTTCTAGGCAGTGGGGCCATCAAAAGTTGAGCGTGGGATCACTGATGATATTTATCATGATACACTTTTGGAACGGTAGGGCCTACACTGCTTTGGCTTATCTTTTGCATGTGTCCAGTATGTAGTGAGGTTTAAAAATAGGGCAACAGGAATTCTTACCTGAGGTGTTAAGTGCTAGGAGATCCCTAGGGTATCTTAAAAGGGGGGACGAGTGAGACTGGAAATGGGCAGAGGTTCGGGTGCAGATGGGCTTGCCTTGCGCACATGCAATGAAACTCTCTATGAAGCCCGTCATCCGGGAGGTTTATAGGTGGTTCACTGCGAGACTGAAACTGTCAACAATTAAAACTAAACTGGGGTCCAGCAACCCCTCTATCCTAATGCAAGCTCTCCTGCAAAAGAATAATACTGGTAAATGACTACAATTAACATAATCAGGTGAAATTACAAATCATAAACCGATATAAAATCAGGCACACAGCCTTTGCATATGGAGCCAGGCACATCCTGAAAAATGTTTTTTTAGTGCCTACAAGGAAATAATGAACTAGGGGTCTACCTTCAATCAGAAACTGTGCTGACACGCAGTGACAGACCTAGGTGCAAATTACATGCGTTTTACCACTCTCCAGGAGATAGCCTCCTGTTTATTGAACATATGGAGATGACACGCAGCTCGTGGGGGCACTGAACCACCCTGAGAGGTAATCTTGCACCCCCTAGGCTGTTGCCTAAAGGAGGTTGCCAGATGGATGGAACTCTCATGCCTCAAACTTAATAGCGACAAGACTGAGCTGATGCTCCTGGGCAACTACCCTCTTTCAACTCTGCCTTGCTTTGGCCTAACTGTCTCGGGCCTGCCCCAGCCCCGAAAGACCAGATTAAGAGTCTGGGCATTTGTCTTGACCGTTCCCTCGCTTTTAATCACCAAGCAGCTAAACTTGTTTTGGCCTACTCAGGATGTTGTGCAAGATTCTTTCCCGTCTCCCTTTCCAGGCCAGATGGATCATGGTCCTGGGGTCTTATTCTTTCCAGCCTGGACTATGGGAATGTCCTCTATCTGGGAGCTCCACAATACACCATCAATAAGCTCCAAATTATCCAAAACTGCGCCACCCGACTGCTTCTCCAGATCCCTCGCCGGCAGTCTGCAAAACCAGCCCTTGAATCCTTGCATTGGCTGCCGATCAGGGAAATGACTCAGTTCAAAGCAATGTGTTTGGCTCACAGAGCTTTCTAGAAGAATGGCCTAGCTGTTATTCAATCTCTGATTACCCCTTACCAACCTAGGAGAAACCTCTGCTCATCGGCCACCTTTCTCTCCTTACCCCACAAAATAACGAGAGCTAGATGTGGCGGACGGTCTTTTGCCTATAATGCTGCTATTCTCTTCCGCTACATCTCCGAAACGAGCCCAATCTGTTGGCCTTTCGAAAGCTTCTAAAAACTTGGCTTTTCAGGAACTGTATCTAACTCATACCTGCTTGGCCATCGGCTGTGCCGTCTGTAGCGCTGGGAGGCCTCAGGGTAGCCATCGCGCTTTATAAATATAATTTCATTAATTAATTCACATATTATGTAAATCATCACGACCACCACCGGTTTACACTGCACTAAGATCTTCTTTGGTGACTTCACCCTCCACTGGAATGACCCAAATGACCAAGCAGCGATCATCCTAAAAGCCTTCCTAGCTGACCTAAACCTGATCCTAATCTGCGACAGTCCTACCCACAACCTGGGAGCGACCTTGGATCTTATCTCTAAGGCTAATTCCACTAAACTTGAATCAATTGTCCCATGTCACTGGACAGACCACCACTGCATCACTTTCCTCATCACTGAATCACTGTCCTCAAAAAACTGCTCAAATACAGAAAAACAGACATTGGAAAAGGAGCACTCAAAACATACACCTTAATGAACTGACATCTATCAGGAATTATATTGTACTCCCTCCTGAGGACATGTCAGATGACCAGGTCCTTACTGATCGTTTCAATAACTCAATGACAACCATTCTTAAAGCTATTTCACCACTCCCAACTAAAAAGAGGCTCCAAACCTTAGTACAAAATGCAATCTAAGATTGGCTGAATGGTCATGGAGATTATCTCCCCTCTCTCGAACACTTCAAACACCTGAGATCTCAGAAGTATTTATACCAAACTCATACATAGTCAAAAGCAAACTTAATCAGAAAACAGCTAAATGACGCCAGCAGCTGACCTAAAAAATAGTTTGAATTCGTCAAATTGCAACCAAACAGGCAACCCAACCCTCTACTTGGGTCTAATCTGCAGCTTAACTGAGAATAACTTTCGGCCTTCTTCCTGGGAAAGATGGGAAAGACTGAAAACGACTTATGGACTGCATTGGAGCTCCTATCTGTGCTTTCATACATCAGCCCTTATCCACCCGTGTGGCCTGAGCATCCTGCACACACCCCCAAAAACAATGCATCAGGGTGCTCATTCAAAATCTTTGATGAAACTAACATACTGAAAATCCTGTCAACACTTAAACCCTCAAACCACTTCAGCGATCTGCTTCCCTCAAATCTCTTCAGTGAGATTACAACCTCTCTTCTCCAACTCTGGACCAAAATAGTAAATGCTTCATTACTTCAAGGCATTATACCAGACTGCCTCAAGTCCGGACAGGTAAACCCATTCTTAAAAAACCCACAGCGGACTACACTGATTTAAATAAATTCCGCCTTATATCCAGATTCCCATCTCTTTCAAAGCTCTTTGAGAAATGTGTCCATGCCCAGCTATGCAATGACATAGAGATTGGTACTGGTCTAACAGTTGGAATTGCTCTCTTTCATCAGGAACACAGCGCTGAATCTGCCCTAACTCGCATAGTTGATGACTCGTTACAAATGCTTGATCAAAATTAATCCTGCCTCCTTATCCTCCTTGCCCTCACATCAAGTCAAGTCAATAATAACTTTATTTCGGTCAATTTGACCTTAAAAGTACATCTAAAATAGCATACAATTCATTTACATTAAAATCAAAATAGATAAAGTTAGAGCAAGATTGACTACATACAATAAGAACAGTTGAATAAAACACACAGGTGTGACCTGGCGCAAATATAAAATATAATGCTGTCTATGCAAACGGCTCAACAAGTGAGAAGATCAAATCATATAAGTCGGTGAGTTAATCAAAGATGGAACAATGCTAGCAATTCAAAATACATGTGCGAACTATAAGAGCAGGTGACCGGTCCAAATATAGGAGGTCAGAGCTTCAACTTAGCCACTAGAAGTGGGTGCTCGAGAGCAGCATAGCAGTGAATTTAAAATGTAAATAAACTGAATCTGCATCAAGGCAAGTGATCACAGTAGAACAGTGGGGGTGATATACCCTTTAAATTCCTCATTTTATTTGTGCAAAGCTATACCTTATTGAATTGATTTTAAGAAAGCTCTGCGAATGCACCCCATAGAGAAAAGGAAACCTGCTACCGAGTATGCTATCGGGAGGCTAGAATTGTGTTTCAATATCCTAAAAGCCTCGCAACAACGCCTGGTACCTAGGTTTCTACAGATCTGAACCAGCCTTCGTTTTCTCGCTTTGTGGTAGCCGGGACAGCAAAAGAACACGTGAAAGTCTGATTCTGTAAGGTAGTCACATGCCGGGCACCCCCAGAGTTTGCGAGCCCTCCCACTTGTTTGTTAAAGAGCGGAGTGGCAAGGCTCCGTGTCTGAACTGCAAGTAAAGTTTTCTTGCGGTTGCCGGCTTGATGTCATTCAGTGCCGGCTCTAGGCTATACCAGTCCTTGGTTTCGAGGAAGACTGCAGTCAGCTTGCCCGCTGAAGGATTGCACTGGAGTTGGACCAATTTGAACACCCAGTAGCAGTCCTTTAGCATTTTCCTAGACACTGGGGCACAAGCAATCTCCGGGTCACCCCAAGGATTGTCCTGTCCCAGACTCGTTAACGTGTTTCGAATATAGGAGAGCCAAGGTAGTTTGCCAACCCCCGGTAGACTCATCACCTCTCTTAATTCGTCCCTGTATTCTGTGAGTTCTGGGGTAACCCACAGACGCCGCCAGAATAAAAGGGGTCTGAGATTGGATTCCTCAGCAATGGCCCTTACCCCCAGGTCCAGTCGGAGCGGCGTAAGAGGGGTACTCCATGGGAGGCTAAACAGTTGCCTGAGGAAGGTGTTTTACGCCTGCATAAGACACTCATAAGAACTGCGGTGACCCCATATTTCTGCTCCATACAGCGGCTAAAGAGGGTCGGGGCGAGAACGCATCCCTGGCGGACACCTCTATTTATGTCAGTGTCCCAGTCCATCGAAGCTACGGCAGAACGCTTCAAACACTGCCTCCTGGATGTTAGAAACTGGATGAGTTGTAATTTTTTAAAATTAAACGCGGACAAAACCGAGATAATTGAGTTCGGTCAGAAACCATCTGTCTGGAGCAACTTATGGTGGCCTCAGGAGGCAGGCCCCTGCCCCAACCCGGTTGATAAAGTCAGAAATCTTGGCTTCTTGATGGATAAGGATCTCTCCTGTAAAACACAGATTAACCAGGTCACCTCCACTTGTTTCTACTACATCAAAGTCCTAAAAAAAATCCTACCCTACATCCCCCCTACTCTAAAGAAGACTGTAATGGCTGCCTTGATAATGTCCCGAGTGGACTATTGTAATGCTCTCTACTTGGGCACAGGTGAAAAACAAATCAACAAACTCCAGGCAATTCAAAACGCAGCAGCTAGGGCTCTACTAAATCTACCCTACCGCCACCCTACGTCAAAAGCTATTAGGGAACTTCACTGGCTCCCAGTCAAAGCCAGAATACAATTTAAGACCCTTTGCCTGGTCCAGAAATCTCTGTATGGCACTGGACCTGATGACCTGTCTAAACTTATCCCCCGTTATGTGCCATTGCGTGCACTAAGGTCAGCCAACCATGATCTAATATGCCACCCAAGAATAAGAAGAACGAGATGGGGCGGCAGGTCTTTTTCATACCAGGCCTCCAGATTGTGGAACTCTCTACCTTCCCACCTGCGCTCACAAAAATCTAAACAATGTTTTAGGAAAGCATTAAAAACCTGGCTTTTCAATCCTCCTCATTGATCCACTCTCACCATTCTCTACGTTATCCCAGCGCCAAGACGCCTCGGCATTCGAGCGCTTTATAAATATTTCAGTATTCAGTATTCAGTACAGTAATGGGGTCCGTAAGTTTTCCTTCCTTGCAATACCTGATTTGGGCATAATTTCCCTCGTGCAACCGCTTCTTAGTTTGGCACAGGTATGACGGAACCCCCATCTCATGGAGAACTGCCCACAACTTCTCCCTTGGTACCAGATCGAACGCAGACCTCAAGTCAACAAATATTAGGTAGAGGCTGCCACCCTCCAAACACATGATCTTCCAGTGTAAAAGTTGTAGCCTGAGGATTTGATCCAGTGTGGACATTTTTTCTCTGAACCCTGCCTGGAGGGGGGTAAGTATCTTGTGCTCCTCCGTCCAGCTCTGTAGCTGGAGCAACAACACATGCGCAAACATTTTTTGGGTATTATCTATGAGGCTTATGGGCCTATAGTTTGATGGTAGCAGCGGTGAGCCCTTTTTGTATATGGGGATTATTTCGACTCCGGCCCAGCTAGCAGGGATCTTCATGCCTTGGAGTATGGCATTGAATAGGACCCAGAGATATGGTGAGTTCGCTGCGGAATAGGTCCCCTGGAATCTTATCTAATCCAGGAGCTTTACCCGGGGCTATTTTGGAGAGGGCGCCAGTTATCTCTTTGAGGGTTATTATTGGGGTGTCGTCCATAGTTCTATTATTGTAGAAGGGTACAGTCAGGTACTCAGTCCCCTTAGTGGCTAAGTCGTCCAGAGTCCCCACCTTTTGAATAGAGGGACTCGAAATGGTCCCTCCATACATCTGCCTCCAGGTTTGGCTCTATCGGTGACTTAGCTTCAGAGCTGCCTGTGTTGACCACTTTCCTGAAGGTCCTCATATCGCGGGCACCCAGGGAGCTTCTCAGGGTGTCCCACTTGTCGCTTTCCCACCCTATTTTTGCCTCATTGACACTGGCCTAATAGGTCGCTCAGGAAGTTTTAATTAAGGGGTGGTCATTGGCCTTAATAGATGTAATCAGGGTTGTTTTGGCCTTACGGCATTTGTTGTTATACCAGGGGTGGGGCGGGGTTTCCTGTTTGGCCTGGTGTTTCTTACAGGGAAGAAGAAATCTGCCGTGATTGCAGTTAACCTAGTATGGTTCTGGGTGACATCTGAGGATCAATTCTGGTGCCGTTGGTAGGGACAGATTTGGTTGCAGTCGAAAGCACCGGGATAATGGATTTGTACAGGGCGCCTAGCTTATCTGGTTTATGTCGGCCCAACGCACTCTCCTCCTACAGTTTGAGAGGGACAACCTGTCATCAGTAGGGGAATGTACCCCTGTGGCACTCCCGGGATTAGGCTTGTTTAGTTCTAGTACAAGGGCATTGTGGTCACTATCCTGCTATACCATGACTTTAAAGTCAATTACCCTATGCCAAGATTTAAAGTCAATTAAAATATAGTCCAGTAAAGAGCCTCGCCCATTTCTAATGAAAGTGAAGTTGCTAGATGTATCGGATTGTGTTCTTCCATTACATGCCCTAAAAGAGGGTTTTAGAACAAGGCAATTCATCTGGATCACTAGAGGGGACCAGATTTTGACTGGTGGGCAGGTAGTCTTCGGGATGGCCCAATACTTATCTTCTTCACAGACACTGTCCTTGGGCATGCCGTCTAATGGCTCAAACTGGCAATTAAAATCCCTACCTATAATCACCATGTGGTTGTCTGGGATGGTGGCTAAAAATGACATTAATTCCTCAAGTGTTTTTGACTCCTGTCCCTGGCTAACTGGTCTTGAGTACACGTTTAATAGGGCTATAGAGGTCCTAAGCGGGAAATGCAGGAGGACACACAGAATGTCCTTTGAGGATGTTTCTATCTGTTTAGCTGAACAGCCTAAGTGTACACCCACCCAAGTACTTAGTCCCCCGAGGGTCTCCCTTTTCCACCTGATATTGCAGGGATATTGAAGATAGCAAAACCCAATTTTGAGACATCCCCTCTTGCCCACGTCTCCTGGAACATGCAGATCTCGTATTGGTCAATGCAGCGACCCCATTCGGGGTCATCTATCTTGTTGTTCAGACCTGCTACATTCCACGATAAGACACGCAGCCCTGAGCGATCAGGAGAGTTGGTATTATCGACAACTTGGGGGGGGAGGGTTGGGGGAGACAACCAGGGAGCCCAGACACAGCTTTTGTGTTGGTCCCGCTATTCGATAAAGGGTATTGGTTGCAGGACAGGGTCATAATAAGGCCCCCGTGGGTGTTTCCTGGGAAGCAGCTCATGCTCCCACAGGTTTCACCCACCCCTAACCACGAGCTGTGCCCTGCATCATTCGCGCGAGTCTCCGTTACTACCAAAAGGTTGTCCTCCTGCATCTCGGAACCAATGGCCTGATCCTCACGTCAGTCCACTCCTTCTATGCTGCAAAATCTATTTGCTCTGGGAATGTTGAAAATTGGTTGCCTAGGCCAATAGTGGTCCAGAACAGCTGTGTTATGACTATAATTTTCGCTTCTCCGACCCCACCCATCATGCCTTGTATCTTGATGGACTCTCTCTGGGGGATAAAAATAACCCAGTGGGAGGGCTTGGATGGTACCAGTTTGTCTCCCATCATCTCTATTTAAAAATGTTGGACAACGCAAGGGTTTCTAAAGTTTATCACTATACAATCATCTTGCTTCTCCTTAGACCTCCATCCTAGCAATTTGTCGACCCTTTCTACGAGTGATGTGAGCTCGTCCTTGACTAAATCCCTCACTTGAATTTGCAGATCCACCACTAACTTAGTGACCCACTCTGGCTGTTCGCTGGCTGTTACAATACTGTTTGCTGATCCACCCATCCCAGTGTTCCAGTTATCTATCTTCTCCCCCATGGCTTTCTTCCTTCTTGCCACTGTTTTTGTTTGTAATTTAGGTCTTCCTTTTATAGCCGAATGTAAAAGAGATTCCTCCCTGTGCTGATCAGAGTTAATTGCTTCGGCTATTGGAGTTTGGGCCATGAGCGTTTCATTTGACAAAACTTCCAAAGTTAGCGAAGTGTCAGAATCTACCAGACGGATTTCCAGGTTAGGGGTTAGGTATAAACGCCTCTCTGCCCTCTCAATTTCAGTGGCCACCGCTCCTAGAGCCTTTTCTAACATCCTATCTATAGAGGTCGGTTTAGTTTTAGGTTTAGGCATGGGGGCCTTTTGTTTCTTTTCTGTACACACACGTTTGCCCATTCTACTTTAGTTGTGGCAATTACCGTTTGTGCTTGTGGATGGTTTAATTGGGGCACTGCTAATTGGCTTGGGATTCGGGGTAGGGGGGAGAGCTAATTCTGGAATAACTGGCGAGGGAATCAAAGTGCGTTACTGCTCAAACAAAGTGCTGAGTGCAGGTGCGATATGCCCAACAATGGGCGCAAAACCGCAAAAAACAAAAGTGCAGGTGCGGGAATGCAGGTAGAAACAGGCCCCAGTATGAATCTACATAGGATTAACAGGGCTACCAGATGAGAATGCCTATGGTAGAAATGATCAGCCTGCAACCCAGTCACTGAGGACGTTCAACACTAAAGTCAAATTTGTTCAGATCCACTTTAAAACCAATGATCTGGTGGAAATAAAATCCTTGCAAATACCGGGTAGCTAAAAAGGAATAAAATATGCAGTCCAATACTTGGTCATTGACTCTAGATGAATGGTTAAAAGCACAAAATCTAATTTAACTGTTTCGTTCGAACCGCCCTGCGGAGGGTTACCCCCACTAGTTAAACAGTCTGTACAAATTATTGGCAATATCAACGGGATTACAATCCCCAGGGGAAGTGGCTAGTGAAACAAGAAATGGGGGGATAAAGATTGAGTCTCACCACCTTGCCTTCCAGATAATTACAGGGCCAGTTCCGTTGCCTAGGACTGGGTGGCTTGTGACCCGGTGAAATAACCAAGAGGGGTGGCCTAGCCCAGCCTCTTCCAGTCGCTGACAGGCGCGGATTGACCCGGGCTTTGCCCGGGTGTGTCCCGCTCCGCGGGATGTGAGCGGCGCTTAAGTGGGCTCAGGAAGCACCTCCCACTCAGCTGTGATGGGTTGGGGCCAGCTGTTGCACTCTGGGACTTGGAGTCCCACCAGAGTGGATGTAAGCGTCGTTCTCAGGGCGAAAAGCAGGAGGCGTGCGCCCCAAGGACTTAAGGCGTCAGCGGGAGCAGAGGAGCAGTCACACCACCCTCCGAGCAAAGCATGCTGCCCGACAGCAGCAGATCAGGTGTCCCGATCTCGCATCAGCATTTGATACGGATAAACATGCAACCTCCTTGACTTACTGGAGCAGGGTGGGGCTTTCTGGTCCTGTTGTATACTCGTTTGCCTCCTTCCTCCACAATAGATCCCAAAGAATAAAGAGTAAGCATTCCCTGTCCAACTCCACACTTGTCTCATTAGGGGTACCACAGGGTTCCTCGCTCTAACACACTCTTTAACCCGTTCATGGAGGTGTTAATTGAAATTCTGAAATCATCAATTATCACATGTATGTCGTTGACACCCAACTGAAAATCACCTCCCAGGAAGATATTGGGTCTCTCAGCGCAACAAAAAACTCAAAATTAGCTGACCTGCCACCACCTCAAACTAAATACTCTCAAACCGAATTCCTTTTAATTGCACCCCTCAAACAATCACCTGACATTGCAGAATGGATGAAAGATTTAACAGCCCTCAATTGCATTCTACATGTCATCGATTCCACGAAATCACTGGGAATAATGATTGATAAGAACTTGAACATGTAGGATCATATCGGCTCAGCCACCAGAGGAGCTAACTTCCAATTGAGCATCTTAAGAAAAATCAAACCCTCCCTCTCCCTCGATTGACTTAGTCAGTTGTTAACACCCTAGTGATTTCCAGGCTGGACTATGGCAATGTAACCCTTTTTGGACTACCTAGATGAAAGTTGTCCCCCCCTAAGGGCCTCCCTTAACTCAGCTGCAAGGCTCATTACTGTATCTATATGCAATAACCACATCACGTCCGATTTGAAATCACTAAACTGGCTTCCCTTACGAGGCAAGAATTCATTTAAAAATTGCCTGCATGACACAGTCATACACTCCAGCAACCCGAGGTACATTGCACAAAAACTGGAGCTGTCTGGTGGCTCTAGATCCTCAAGAAGCACCACATAGTTACTGTTGAAACCATAGAAATTCAAGAAGAAGAAAACCTACAATTGAGCCTTCTCTGGCTTTTTCCGAGAATCTGGCACCGATAATGCACACGGTAATCCATCTCCCCACACTTTGGCCTGTTCTCTATATCTCTCTGTTGGCTAGAGGGAGTTCTTCACCCTGTCTAGGTACTGCTACTTCCTGCACTGTTATTGTGATTGATGGTATTGTTTATTATTGCCTGCCTTACCTATTTCTCTCACCCTGATCATCTATAAAGCGTTATGTTGGACTCTTGGAAGTTCTTCACCCGGCCTGGGTTCTGGTAATTACTGTACTGTAGTTGTTATTACTGTTTATTATTGTCGGGCTTACTTGTTTCTCTTACCTTGATCATTTGTAAAGCGCTCTGATTCCCTCTTGGGTCATGTTTCCTCTATATAAAACTCTAAGAAATAAATAAATAAAAAATAAAAATGAAGCCTGTCATCCAGAGGGGTGTGGTGGATCAGCGTGAGACTGAAACGGTGAGGACAATTAAAACTAGACTGGGGCCAGCAAGCCCTCTATTCTAATGCAGGCTTCCCTGCAAAAGAATAGTATTGGTAAAAGAAAGCAAATTAAAATAATTGGGTGAAATTACAAAGCATAAAACGATTTAAAAATAGACACACAGGAGCAGGTGCCTCCTCAAAAACGGCACTATAGTGCCTACTAGAAAATAATGGACCAGGTGTTCACCTTCAATCCTTCACCCGCTACATAATACTAGGTAATTTCTCAAGGGGTTTGCTATGTACTGGGAGCTAAACTAAATCTAAAATGTCTAAGATGTTTGTAGCTTTATTACATGCTGACTGGTGATATACCCTCGTAGTAGAATTAATCCTTAGAACATCAAGACCCAGGACTACGTATACCTTTAAAATGCTGCCAGAGTTAAAAAGATTTCCCCCATACCGCTGTATTTATTTAGCATTTTCCCATTGTGTTTCTTCATCTCTAAAGTACTAGTGTGCTTTACGCAACAGTATAGAGGTTTATAATTGCAAGTTACTAATCTCATATTTGATGGACTATGATAAGTGACAGTTAAGTTAATAGTAAAGGGGATTGTAATACAGGCAAAACTGTAAGATCAGGATTAGTACAAATCGATCTGGAGGAGATTCTCTGAGGACCAGGATCTGTATTGTAAACTCTATTTATTGTCTTGATGGAGAGGTAGTGCCGTTTTCCAAGGGCTTGAGAGATGGGAACCCTCTTTTCCAACCCTCAGATGGCTCTACCTGGTGTATTCTCTACTTTGTATAATCTATATAGAAGTGCCCAGTGCTGAATGTAGACTGCATTGACCTACTCCAACCGAGATTCAATTACTGCCCTATTCAACATTGACCTCCAGACAATTTTAGAAATGGTGAGATACTGCATTGTAGTTTGAGTTGGAATTACAACTCTTAATTACCTTTCAAACTAGTGTCTTCATTTTTGGCATATAATTAAAATGGATTGCTCGGTTTTCAGCTGTTGGTTATGTCGTTGGAGATGTGCAATTGTCTTCTACCCAGGGAAGAATATAGTAGTATCCAGTTGTAACACCTTCATTTCATAACCGTTGAAGAAACTTGTTCATGCACATCTCTTGGCAACTGTGAATATGTCCTCCTTCCTATTCCTCTCTAAAGGTTCAAAATGCAGAGGGTATTTTCTGTATACATCTAGAAGACCAGGTTGTAAGCTTTGACTACCCCTGCCAGCAGTAGCATGCAACTGTTGAAGAGATCAGAGAAGAAGGCAAACCCTTGATTAATTTAGAGTCAATAGGGTTGTTTGAAATTGACTCGTTCCTGCCGATCAAGGTATAGATTCCTATGGAGGCAGGTGACAATTTTATGTTTTAATGACTGTAATACTAGTCCTTCCCTCCAAGATCGATTGACATGTTTTCCAGCAGTGATGTTGTGAAGTTTGGCATCACTTTAAGTACTGGATGGCATATGTGCAAAGGAGTGCATTCTAAGCACCCGTTTTATTGGTAGCCATTTCTTAGTAGCTGATGCTGGTTGAACGGTATGGAATTGTTTTGATAGAGATGAGAGCATACGTGCAAGTCAATAGCTTCTAGGATCCTCCTATCTGTTATGTGGGCCTGAAATGCCCTTGATTTCTACCTTTTTTACCTTAATAGTTTATTTCCATGAGTCAAAATCATAACTATCTTAATACAACCCTGAAGCCAGAAAATATCATATAAAGAACATCATCACTGTAATTAAATAGATTAAGACCACCAAATCAGTTGTCATACACTCGAATATAAAATATGGCAAAGATATCCCAATAAAGATTCAATATCTTGCATCATTTCCTCACAAGTAAAATAACCCAGGTTGTGCCAATATATCACTACCGTCCTGATTAGCGTTTTTCACTTTGTAATCTACCATTAAAAACATCTTAGTTGCAGGCTAATAATTATAACGGCATGCTTTGTTGGCTGTCAAATACAGAAACTTCAGCTTTTCTTATTACAGCAAGAACATCCAGGGATTATCCCATTGCATCTTAATGAATTAAGTGATGACATAGGTATACTGAAGCGGAGAAAGTTCTGCATTTAATACTTCGCCAAAGAGAAAAAGAAGGAACTGTTGCGGCATCCGCTCCCATCTATAATGTAAAGCGTACATCAAGTGTTACCTTTAATTAAAAGTAGAAAACTTCTGGAAGAAAAGAATCCCTACAAATTTGATTATTTAATTGCACTTTAGATTCAAGATAACCTAGACTTCAGCGTGACTTTGAGATCATTAAGATAAGCCAAAAGAAAGTCTTGGTACCTCATGCACTGGTGATTAGTGGCATGTTATACTATGACCCATATTACTGCTTTTAACATGTTATCAGTATAATCCATAAGTCTCTGCAAATACTAAGTTAATTTGGCATTCAATAGCAGGGAAACTGAAACTAACCTACATTCCTGATGGATCAGGGCCTGGGGATTATATTTTCGAATCTGAAATAGTTTTATGGACTGTTAACTAAATCAGTTTCTAGGAAAATCAGTAGGTTATCCGGAACAATAACCGTTCTGTTGGTTACAATTGAAATAATCTTAATTAACTGCAATACCAACTTAACTGGAGGGCCTCATAATGACTTGTTAAATTTAACAGGTGCATATTTCGAGTCACTAAGCTTGGAGTTTAATAAATTCTAATGGATTTTTTGCAAGGTAATCAATCAAAACAGATTCCTCAAACTTTTAGAGGAGACTACTTCCACATTTCTCTTTACCAAAGGCCAAATAAATTCAGACTTCCAAGTATCAGTATGTTAAGTTGTGTTAACATAGTAGGAAATCTGCAGACCTGTTGTGGTTTTATCATCGTCCGTGTATATTGAGGTATATACTGGTGTCCTACCCAGTTTAGCCGGAAAACATATGTTGGAATCCTCCAGTTTAATAATTGTCTTTAGTAGGCTATGGTTAACTCCATCCATTTCATTTGAAGCTGTTGTTGAAGCTGATAAACATACATGCCACGTGTTCTTACCAAGTGTTCCTTAGAATAGATGGCTTTAATCTCTAGAAAGGCAAACTTATAATTTTGACACTATTGTTCATCTGTTCCTTTGAGTTGGTTAATAGTCCTTAGCCCTATTACTTGGCGTAACCTTATTTGTTCCCCTCTGTAATTAGTTTTTATCACTTGGCTGTTTTCACTTTCTGCACCTTCTTGTCAGTTCCATATAATTATGCTCTATCTCCCTTATTTGAGGGTTAAACAAGGGTTTAGTCTATTTAAGAAGCTATTTAAGAAGTGTTTTCTTCCTCTTTATCACCAAAGATTGCCCGATCAGTATGATAGTCCTAGTGTTGTGAAATGCTTTTAGGTTACCTTATTTTGATCCCTTCATTTTTTTTCTCTCTAGGTTCTCATACTTTTTCCACTTTTGACAAAAGTGAAGTATATTCACATTGGACCAGTGGTTCTTAACCTGTGATCCGGGGATCCGCTAGGCTTCTTCAGGGGGTCCGCGGATGTTTTACTAAACTAAATAATATTAAAATGAACAAATTTAAATTAATAAAGTATATACAACTAAAGAAGCAAAATTGACAATTTGAAAACTAAGTATTCAAATATTTGGTTATTGGTTTGGTGTATACATGTTTTTGTATTATAGTGTGTTGTTTTGAGGTTCAAATCATAGAATTTGCCTCGGCTGAGGGTCCCCGGCTTCCAATAATGACTTGGTGTGTGGGGGTCCCTGGATTCTAGTAATGATTCAGTGGGGGTTCACAGAAGTCAAAAGGTTTACTGACTTGCATCATTTTGTTAACTGTGCCATGGCCCTGAAGGCAGGATGGCTGTTTTCTTGGGCCTGGGTCTTTAAGTATAAAGGGGATCAGGTTATGATCTATACATAATACTGCTATGTGTGATGAATCAAGGCAGATAATCTAATCCAGGTTTGGTCCCCTCTTTAACCCCTCTCTCCTTCTGAATGGGTTCAGTAGTAAATTCTTAAAATCAAGATCTTCCAGTGTTAAAATGTTTTGTTTGGTTAGTGAATGGGCCCCACTCTCCCTCCAAACATTTACATTCCCTATTGACAAGACTTAACAGGACGTGCTCAATACGTGATTTTCAGGTATTTATCAAACTGTTCTCAAAATTGCACTGTAGCTCTCCTGATGTATGCATTGCACCCAGCCCCCGCTGGACCAGTCATGAGAAGGGTCTGATTCGGATGCCTGCTCCTTGTTGTACACTTGCGCTATAGGTGCAGACTGAGACCATGACTCCCCCCCCCCCCCCCCAACCCCCCTCCACCTTTGCATTGGCAAGGGTATACTCCCGATAATATACAAATCTAGTATCTGTAATCCTTGAGAGAAGCCCTGAATTTTCCGCTAAGGTGAATCCGCTCCGCAAACTATAAATGACAAGAATTTTGGTGTTCTCCTCCCCAGGGAAGGGGGATAAGTCACAAGGACCTATGTCCCGAAGAGGAAGGGTATTACTAATGTGCGAGCACAGTGCCTGCGACCAGAGGAATTTAAATGCTGCTCAATGTTTGTTATCATGGTTTATTGGGTTTTAATGTTTATTTTTATTTTATGCATTTGTACACAGCAGCCCTCATCCTCCTCGGCCTCTCAGCGGCGTTCGACATAGTCTCTCACTGCACCTTAATATGCAGACTCCACGACGCAGGGATCTAAGACAAGGCCCTCGACTGGATCTGCTCCTTCCTCTCTGGCAGAACGCAGCGGGCAGACGCCCCCCTTTCCTCTCGGACCCTACACCTACCACCTGCGCAGTCCCCCAGGGGTCAAACCTCAGCCCTACTCTCTTCAATATCTACATGGCTCCGTTCGCCCCCATCGTCAGAACCTACGGACTCAACATTGTGTCATACGCAGACGACACCCAACTCATCCTCTCCCTATCCAACGAACCCAACACCGCCAGACACAACTTTGGAGAAGGCATGGAAGCTGTCGCAAAATGGATTAAAAACAGCTGCCTACAACTAAACACCAACAAAATGGAAGTACTCATCATGGGCCCAAACCCCGACGCCTGGAACGACACCTGGTGGCCCCCCGCCCTCAGAAGCCCGCTCACGCACCCAGCCTGGGAATCATCCTGGACTCAGAGCTTAAAATGGACCGCCAGATCAACTCAGTCTTGTCCTCCTGCTTCCACACCCTCCGCCTCCTATGTAAGACCTTCAAATGGATACCCCTCGAACACAGAAAGACCGTCACTCACGTCCTGGTCACCAGCAGGCTCTACTACAGCAACGCACTCTGTCGGAATAAACAAAAACCTCACCCGCAAGCTACAGAACATCCAAAACGCCGCCGCAAGACTGGTCCTCAACCTGCCAAGACACTGTCACATCTCCCAGCACCTGCGCACACTCCACTGGCTCTCCATCAAAGCTAGTGTCACCTTCAAGATGCTAACCCATGCTCACAAGGCCCTCCACGACACCAGACACGCATACCTAAACAGCCGAATCAAATGCCACACACCCCAAAGGACCCTACGATCAGCCCAGCTCTCCTACACTGTGGTCCCCCGCACCAGAAAGACCAGATCGGGAGGCCGCTCCTTCCGCGCGGCCAGAGCCTGGAACGACCTTCCGCTCCACCTCAGACAAATAACATCGCTCCCCATCTTCGCAAGAAACCTCAAAACCTGGCTTTTCGACAGACCCCCCTCCTTGATGGACTGGAACCTCCGAACCCCCCCCCCCCCCCCCCCCCCAAGTGCCTTGAGACCCTTACGGGTGAGTAGTCGCGCTTAAAAAACACCTGATTGATTGTGTTGGTCTCCAAGTTTAAACTAGGATCGAGGTAAATTACTAGAGTGTAGATACATGACAGTATCCTATGGCCTGCTAAGTAATGAAGAAAATCTATAACAGTCTACGACACAAAATAATTAATTTAATGACGCTGTTATTCTTATTCAATAGTTGACTATAGATATTGCATGTTGTCACCAAAATCTGTGATCTGAGTTGGTACCGTTGTCCGATCACTCTGTGTTTGTTCTATGTGCCAAAAATCAATAAGAACTACATTCATTTGAAATAAAGTTGAGCACAATGTGATATGAAAAACTAACCGATATGTTGGCAGCTAGTGTTCAGCTCTGTGAACTACTTGGCCCATCGTCTTATCGAAACTGGTATTGTGCTATCTATTCTATTCTTGCTGTTGACTATTCATGTAGTTTCCTTTTTACAGGCATGTAGTTATCTTCCAGCTAGAATGTAATCATGTAATTACTTACATTTTTTATACCAGTATTGCAGACTTTAGTGGATTAGCATTTATAATTCCTGGATGCCTTCAAGACTGCAACAACCCAGTATCTAATTTCCATATTAGAGTTTAGCTCATCCCCTCTACTTGAAAATGGTATTAATCCTTGAATGTGGTTACACTTTCTGTTTACACAGTGAAGGTTTTTCTGCTTTTCTTCTGAAATATTTTCCCTTCAGCTTCATTCATTTGCTGACAAAGGAGACCTTTATAGCAGTATGTGTATTTATTTCATGGCTAGAGTTTCCTGCAAGAAAGCAGGTTACCGTAGTTTCTGAACTACAGTCCTTTCTGAAAGTGATTTATGTTAAATTACTTAAAATGTATTTTGCAACCAATCACAACCTTAATAGATTGTTCAGTGTGTTAGTACAGTATCTACATTTATTGACGCATTTGGACCCATAGTATCTCTTTCAAAGGGCCGGCGAAGTTGGTGCTGGTTGTGGGAATAAAAACAGATAGTGTGACTATGTAGTAAAAGGAATAAAATACAACTTTTGTGTATAGTAAGAGTATTCCATACCCCCTACAGTGCCATGACTTTATAAAGGGACTCTGCTTTAAGCCTCCTTCCTCTATATGATCTTAAAACTCCTCTTATTTGAAATACATTTGTAGTGCATGGTCTTGGGTACTTAACCTCTTATATTAAATGTTCATGTTCTTGTTGCATTTCATGTATACACACAGTTCATTAATCTCTGCATCTTTCAGAAATATGCACAAGGACCGTATTACTAAACTGGTCAATGAGTGTAGTCCCTTTTTAAAGGTGCATCCTGAACAGGAAGTATATTTTTGGGTGGTGGATAAACCTTCTGCTGTTCTACTCTTAATGCCATCATTTTAGGTGAGAACAGATGCTTTGAAGCACCCATGCTGTTTGATACATTGGCCTGAAGATAACTACTTTTTCTGTGACACAACACTAAGCGTACTAAGAGTGATGGTGGTTAATGCAACTTCAGAATATAGCTGTAGTATACACTCGCAATAATGGTTGTGTACTATGGAGTCGGTCTTTTAGTTAATGTGCTCCTTCACTGTTTTAAGAAGTGTCATTTCTCTTAATCTTAACTGCACTTTGTTGGAATTATACTAGTCTGACATACCCGTTACAGGCTACATCCTGATGCTTTCTGGAGATGCAAAATCAGTTTGGTATCATGATTTCATTAGAGCGCATTGCAGTCATATAGCATGTATGTTCAAAATATCAAGCCAGTTTTTAATCCTTAAACCAGGAGAAGTTTGGAAAGTAGCAAAGTAGGTGAATTAGTATGATCTGACTAAAGCAAGAACTGGTTTCTTCAAGGGCAAGCGCCTATTTATGGTGGCATCTGAAAACATAGACTGCAAAAGCATTGATTCAAAAACATGTTCTGCCAAATTCTCTACCATACAGAAATATCTCCCAACATAGACGGGTCATGCTCCTTAAGCCTCTAGCAAGCCCTTTTGGCAAAATATGCCTGTATGGAGTAAGAATAGCAAGTTAAACTAGTGCAACAAGTGAGTTTTGTTGTATTTAGTACATTTCTTTCAGTGACATATATGTATGTTTGACCTTTGGGCAGTAAATTGCTTTGAGTTTGTTTTCACAGTCTGTTTTCAGACTATTTTCACATGTATGCCCTAATTACTCCCTTTCAAGCACTTGTCCACTGTATCTCATAAAATTTGCATTCTGCCAATAAGCTCCGAAGTTAATGAGTAGAATTATGCTACCAGGAAAATTACTTGCTATTATTTAGGCTGCAGTGCTAAAAAATAATCTTCTCACTTTCTGCAAACTAAAAATTGTATGCTATGTACTAACAGCATTGTACTTATGATTCCATCTGCCTTAACAAGTTTTTCCTTTCTTTGTAGGCTGAACAGTATCAAAAGAAGAACCGCAAGATGCTTGTCATTTTGATTTTGTTTGTATTGATTATTATCCTCCTTGTTGTTCTCGTTGGCGTAAAGTCATAATAGTGTCCACTGTCCTGTTTGTTTTTGTTTGTCTGTGGATTTAATATTTTCCCCCTTTGGACTGTGAATGGGCTGTGCTGATATACTGAAAGCTGCCTTTGTCTTGATGGTGCACATCTGTGCAGTGATTACACTGACTGTCTTAGCTTGCCCAATCATATTTATGTTTTATAAGTGTCCTTTTTGACTGTCTCTGGAAACCCAAACCAAAACCTACTCTGAGAAAAATATTCAACTACTTAAGTATGTTTTTTTTGTACAATGCATATTTGTGTTTGCTATCCAGTTGAGATTTTGGAATCTTCATTTAAAAACATGCATCAAAGTTTTGATCAACAGCTGCTCACTCCTTGAAAACCAAACCCACTACTGAACCATAAAGGCCTTGCTTGTTGTCCTACATTTGATTCAGTCCATCGGAGACCCAGAATTATGCCACTGATGTATGATTTAAGAAAAGTAATCATGAATGAAAATTGCCCTTTCATAGCTACACATTGAAAGTGGAGGAGCAATGTTCAAAGCTTTGTAATTGTACTTTGTCATTTGCAGAAAAAATATAACTGATCATATCCTCATTTGTGATGATGAAAGTAAAACTTTAAGCAAGGGCACTACATTTTGTCTATATATGGTCTCCATTGAATGACTGGTATTGTTTAGTTCATCAGTTGCTTTACACCTGGGCTGTCACTTCAGTTTTTTTAGGTTAACCTCTTCAATGCTGCTTAAGTCTACGTGTATGTTTCTCCTCAAACCCTTAAAATGGTTGAAGTGTGTACACTATAGCCAGTACCTCAAATTCTGTTTTCAAAGC
This sequence comes from Triturus cristatus, assembly GCF_964204655.1. Taxonomy (NCBI): domain Eukaryota; kingdom Metazoa; phylum Chordata; class Amphibia; order Caudata; family Salamandridae; genus Triturus; species Triturus cristatus. The sequence continues at coordinate 1,591,875,072 of NC_140590.1, forward strand.
TAGAACGAATCAACAAACTGGCAAAAAAAATTATTTATATGGGCTTAACTGTAAGACAGCGCAGAGTGTATAACTAGAAGTGGAAGGAGATTTTTTTTGTCCACTTGGGGGGGCAACAGGGTGTGTTTCCAAAAAATGCAAATATCTAGTTTAATGTCTTCTGTGTGGTCCACTTCATATTTATTGTAAGAAAACATGGAGGTCACGATGGCAGCTCTGCAACCAGCTCCACAATGAGGACTATCCCATTCGAGCCATTTTGTCCGGGACCACCATGTAAACCATAGTGATACTGAGCAGAGAAAGTCTTGTCATACTCTTTGAGAAAGCTCTCCACCTGTAGGGGACATCCTGTGTTTGGAGTCTTTCTTCAGGAATGACCCAAGTGAGGGCAAATTTGCCTGGCAGCTGCCCACACAGTCAGGCGCTACTTCCACTAGATTTTGTGGATTACTGACCACAATGGAAAATCACAAATTAGGCACTAATATGTATATTACAGCTTTTTTTTTTTTTTGCAGAAAAGGGTATGAAGGATGATCCTCTGCAGATTAAAAAAACAAAATTAGTTCAATTAAAATGTGCACATGTAGGTGGTGTATAGTAAACCACTCGCTACTGACCTGATTTAGCAGATTTATATGCAAATATTATCCAATCAGCTGCCTGCATAGGTGACTTGAAGATCTTATGAAACATGTCCAGGTTCACGCCGTGATTAATGGAATATGATACAGGGTCAATTTGTTGAGTTTACGATCATTGTCATCTGATTAACAGACCGGTTCCAAATGAAATCATAAGCTGCAAAAATATCTTTTGCAAAAATATAAACTGACAAAGTCTTTATTTTACCTGAATACCTCGCTACAAAAAATGCCTTTGGAGAGGAGCCACTTTTGATTCAGTTAGGCATATCCTGACCACTGCAACATTTCCCTGCTTCTAAAGTTTCAGTGTATCCTGAACAGGAAATCGAAATGTTCTGTGCATTGTGACATTTGTTCATGCATAGTACAGATGGTATGAATCATAGTGGCCTGTGCCTATATTAAACTAAATATATAGCACACTGCTGAATCAAGTCTTATTACTTTATCACAAATGTGCAGTGGTACTCGGACACCATCTGTGTAGAAACTTTACTTCAATTACTTATTTGGACTGACCTAGAAACTAAATTCGATTTTGCTTGGACTCCCGCTGTTTCAATCTACCTTACACCTCGGTCCACGTAATTCACTAACATATTTTATGGTCACCAAGTTCATGATTGTGTTTGTTTTTCTGCTTAAATGATATACATAAATGAAGATTTCTGTATATTGTACCGGGGGACCTAGCTTATGTATTTCTCTTCCTGTGATGCATGCAACATCTCCTGTTTGAACACACACATTGGTCCAGTAAATCAAGATAACATTAACCTCTGTGAAGCTAGCAATGTACGTTTGGTAGAAAGAGGATAGTGGCTCACAGTTACAAATCAACAAACTATGCTCATTAAGTTAACATAATGTTTCATCATTGGGCTCTTCCTGTTTTGATTTTATTAACCACTTCAAATTCTGGCATTGCTCTTTTGCAGAGGTCTGTGCGCTTCGACAAAGGTTCAGAGAGTGCATATAAATTGCCCCACATTACGAACAAACCTGGGTAGAAACATCTTGGTTATGACTGCACATTTATGATGTGCAAAAATCCCACTAGATCCGTCTGAAAATGTATAGTAAAACGGACTCTTGATATTTTCACAAAAAATCCTAGTTTTTTTTTTTTTTAATCCGTTAACCGTTCAAAATCATTATACAGTGTGGAATTCCTTCATTAATTCAGTGAAAAATCATGGACGAATATGCATATCGATGGGCATTTGAAACCTCTAATAATACTATTAATTTATTGTGAAAGTCTTTAAAATTTTGTGCTGCCATACAACACAGTAAACCTAGTGGTTTTGATACCCAACTGGACAATGAACAATATATTTGTTTTGATATATCTCTGTGACCAATGTTTCGTTCTTGTTATATGGCACTGTGAAGTGTGTTTTATTTACATCGTTTTAATCACGGCTGCATATTGTCCCTACTTTTTACAAAACTTACCATTCCTAATTGTGTTTTTATATCATGAAATGAGCTCTAGCAAGCAAATGATGACCCGATTTTATGAAGAAATCTAGTTCAGTAACCAAAAAAAAATGATGGTCTGGCTGCACTTACATGTTGACTCCATGATTTTGTACAGTTTATAACACAAAGAAACCTAGTCCTGTGTTTCGGGAAAATGCATGGGGTACCTTTCAGAAGTAAAACAGTGTGACTGTTGATCCATTGTCAGGCCCGAGATTTGTTTAAAAATGTATTTATGCTATTGGCAATTTGTGTATATTGTAATTTATCAGGATGTAATTAAAGCGAATAATACTATTTTAAAGCAGATGTTAATCATCAAAGGATGTTGGTTTAGCAGACACTTTTTGTGAGCACAACAAAACTGTAACATATGTACATTTTAGAAGAGTGTGAATATTGGGTCCCTTTTGTTTCTTTATCAGATATTCAGTGTATGAGTTATCTTCATTGTCTCCTTGGTGTTTAACCTATTTATGGACCTTTTCTTCTTATCACTTTCGGTTTGTGGTGGATCTCATACTTCCACTTAATGGACCTACTACACAGTTCAGGATATAGAAATATCCTTGAACAAATAGCTTTTGTTCCTCAGCTACATTGTGGTTGTGGTAGAACAGATAAGTTTGTTTTCTTTTTTTGTTTTCTCGCAGGGTACTTTATATCAAAAATGGTGCTGTGGTTTGGAGGACTTTGGATGCAACTTTGATTTTGGTTGCCACGAAAAAAGTCCTACCAAAACGTTTCACAGCTTAAGGCTGGTTAAAATGTGTGATCAATTTCATCAGTATTGAAGGGCAAAAGACAAACGCTTACAGTCACTTAACAGTACTGTTGATTCTTGTCCCAGCATCTTCCACAACATATTTCTTTTGGTGAGCATAAGTGTTTGAAAGCTTCCTTTCATTATACACGTCTTTTGTTCGATATTAGGAAGACTGTCCTGGGTTGGAAATTCTTCAATTTCTGGTTAAGCCAGTGAACTTTGGCAGCTGTCTTTCCTTAAAACCATTGTGTTGCTTAGGGCTTCCTTACCGTTTTTGGAACCGGTAGCAGATTCAAAATAAAATGCATTTTTCTGGTACTATTGTGAAAGTAATACACAAATCCTTTGAAGCACAGCTGTAACCTCAAAGCATTGTCAAACATACAGAAGTTCAAATCTGCCATTCCATTCCTGCTCTCTGAGACATACATATTCCTGCAAACAGCAGATGCGTATGTGTTTATTCTACCTGAGAATCTGCATGTTTGAGGAGTGGGCATATGAATGTAACTTTGCATATGTAAACTCGTGCAATGATCTCTCATCAATAATGAAAATATAGGAAGGCCAAATATTGTACAAATTAGTAGATTGTCCTGTGAAGGTGTGCCTACAGCCTTAATAGTTTTAATGTCACTAATTTTTTTTAATTTTCAAACTAGACCACATTTTCAAAGAATCATTTCAGTGTAAAAATGGTATAAAAAACAATGTTAAATTCACTTACTGCAGTGAACAAAAACCTGCCCTGTAAATTGTGGAAAGTATATTTTTTAAATTATAAATACTACTGGATTGCTTTAGAGGATAAGAGGATCCAACATGTTTCATGGATGTATTAATGTTGATTTAGTGACCGTTGTTACGTACCATAGTTCCAGAAATGCAGTGTGTAAAATGAGCATTATGTCAAACCTCCTTTCTTTGTTTTAATCTGAACATATATAATGTACCCTTTTTTTTTTAATCCCAATTTCTAAAAAGAATGATTACTGACCTGATCTGAACTTAACTGGTATTTGTTAATGTCATTTCTTCATGCTGTACGCCTGCACCTTACCTGAATTTCTGTAAATTTACAAAAGGGACCAACTTTTTTCTACAACTGTATATTGGCTTCTGTTTTACTCTCTGTGGCGATTGTCTTGAATGATTGATTGAGTAAACTATTAAAACTGGGCGTACTGAAGTGTCTAGTTTCATTTTTACACACAGTTTATTGTTGAATCGCATATCTCATACATACTGCAGCTGATGTAACAGTTCTTGTCAAATAGATATCCAAGTTTTATCTAGTAAGGACGCAAAATGTGAGCAGCAAGAGCAATCTGACCCTCAGTGACACTGTCCGTTCGGCTACGTGTACTCTCTGTCATGAACATTAGATTTGCCTTTTCTGAGTTACAAGGTGGTGATACCAAAATATTGTAAATCTAACTACTACGTGGCTCAGGTGTCTACTTCTAATTTCCCAGGCTTTCTGGCATGTAGAGATTCTACTCTTAGTGCAAAGATGCAAAAGAGTACAATGCATTTTAAGGATAAAAAACTACTCTCATATACACACTATTGTTAAGGGTTATCATGACTTTGTTGTGTCATTCTATTTCATGTCAGTGGATGTTCTTGCCAGATTTACCCTGGATTCAATTAATGATGCCTCTGCAAACTATGATTCACATCTGCATTGCACAAATACAAAATGGCATCTAGAAACAAAGGCATTTCTGCTTCCACAAGATTTAGGTACTGAAGACTACTATAATATTTTAAACATATGTGGAAAAAAAATTGAAAACGACTCTTCCACTGATGTGTTTGTCTGTGAAATGCCCTTATGCTTTTGTTTGACCCATAGAGGAGCATCAGACACACAGCCTACTTCTGTTAAGAATCAAGTACAAAAAGCATTCTAAACAAGCCAGCTGGTTGGCCTTAGGGTACAATGAACCTCAGCGCCACTAATTTGAGCATCTCTTCTCAACAAAAGTTCAGGCCAGATGAGAAATCTGAAGCTTAATACAAGTATAGAAAAGACCAATTAATACGGATACCAACCTCCAAGACAGTACAAAGACTGATTCCACAGATTTTGACACTGATAAACGTTTGATTAAAGTAAACGGTAGATAAAAAAAAATGATGGTCACACTGACACTCTTTGACGTTTTTTAGACAGTCTCGTTAGATTTTACTGGTTTCCTGCCTAAATTATTCTTATCTGTGTTAAGGGTTGCACTAAAACCAGAAAGTTACATTTTTTAAAAGAACTGCCAGGACTTGAGACGGTTAATTAAAGTTTGTCAGATGCTGAAATTTTTCTTTCACACAGTGCTGTCTGGTGGTTTCTCTCTCAGATCTGGCAGTACAGCTTTAGTTGTTAGATCACTGGAAAAGTTAAACTAGCACCCTGTAGCCAATCCGTATTGCAGGTGTCATTCACATTACAGCCATTTGGTGTGGAACTCTCATTCACATAAAGTAAGGCGTTTTACTTGTTTACTCTGCAGGAATCCACACGGCAAAATTGCCCATCTCTTCTGGGCTGCAGCAAAAGGTCTAGGGTCACAAGTTTTCGTGTTGATGACATGAGGCAGAGCTAAGGTGTGGCTTACATCCTCATTGGACTGCTGCAACTACTAGGATGGTGTATAATGCCCACTATGCATCCATGACTATGTCACAGCAGCCTGCCCACATGCCAGTTGTTCAGTATCTTCCTTTTATGTTCAGGTTTAACAATGGCGTTTCTAGGCTCACCTCCACATGCATCGTTGCTATGCAATGATTACCATCACCTCCAATGATTGTATGCTGCAGACTTCAGATGTCACATAATAAGTGTGTTCTGGGACTGTTGAACTAGGGAGAGTGCTGTGCCTCCGAGCAGAAGGAGGAAGGACAGTGGAGAAGGGATTCCTACTGAAGTGGTGGTTAGAGTGACGAACACTTGATCATGGTGCACTTGGACCTGGATTACACCATCTTCTTCAGCCATCTGCAAATGCAGCTGACGTGACTGTTCATCTCTTCTGCCAAGTGTGATCCCTTTCCACGATATTGATCCCATTGCCTGCATCATACAAAGACCACTTCACATCTCTGGCCTCCTGCTCATTCATGAACCGTGCTCAACAATCTCTACTTGTCTTCTGCACTCACAGCTATATTTTCCCACTGCCATGGCCTAAGCCCACCCCAACCTCAACCCACAGTCGCCTCTTGATCTAAGCTCATTTCTGGCTTTCAGTCAGCTGATATTTTATAGTTTGAGAATGCGCTTGCATATGACGTTTGCAATTGCCAGGAGTTAGGAGTGACACTTCGGTATGATCGAAGCAATGCGGTTATATCTGTATAATATTGTTAATTCTAGAAATTACACCGCATTCTACAATATAACAGCACTAGTTAGAGACTGCCTAGAACAGCTTGAGTGCCTAAAGCTTACAAGGCTCCACAGGTGGCCTATAGAAAGTCTGTATGGCACTTGCATATTTACATCAAGTATTTATATAGTGCATACCTAGCCACAAGAGCATCAAAGTGCTTTACACGGAACAACATGAAACATTACTGTATAGATCTAGAGATGGGTGCAGAATAGAAAATATCTATGGAACAAACTAATCTTTAAATGGGTTTGGAGCAGCAAGTCTTCAGATCTTCTTGGAGGAATATCAGATGGGTATATCTGGTGTTTACAAGTACGCAGCTCCAGATTCTCATGAGAAGACCTGATGGCAAGTTTTGTATTATTTTAGTTTATGGGATGCCTGAAATTTTTGCTTCTTTTACTCCTTTCACCCCTTGCTGTTTGTAGCGCCTCCTTTAGGTAGATCGATAAGCTGCTGTGTAATGATTTGTATGTGACAGAGGCTATTTTAAAGGCGATTCTTGCATCAAGGGATAAGGTAGCCAGTGAAGAGTAGCGCAGAGAGGAGCTAGCATTGATTATGGGTATTGCTTGTGTTGAGATGAGAAAGCACAAATGTTTGAATTGCACTGCTTAAACTGGAGAGAGCAATGGAAGACCTACGTTGTCTGCCAGGATGCAGTTTTTGCGAAGTGTGAAGATGTGGGACCATAGTTTGGATCAATGGTGAATCCAAGTGACTTTGCTATGGTGACCAGTGAGGGAGAAATCCTTGGCTGAATTAGATTTTCTAGTTATTTTTGTACGGCGGAAAGGAGCATTATTGAATTAGGGAAGTAGTGGTTCTGTTTTTGTTGCATTCCATTTTAGGGAACCTTAGCTTATAAATTTAGTATTTTGTTTTTCAAAGTAGGCAAGAAATGTTTGAGGGGGAGGAGTCCGTGAGAACCAGCTAGGTCGCATTAGCATGCTGATGTCATACTCAATAAGCCTAGTGTTCATGGACATGTTAGAATAGCTTAGGTGAAAAGATTGAGTATTATGGCACACCATGCGTGGTGGAGGGGATTTTTTTGATTAAATAAAATCTTGAGATAAGCAGGAATTGGCACCCATACTTTATCCCCTATCCTAGACTACAGGATATCAACTGAGCTGCTGGTTGAGTTGTGTTGAATGTTGCCGGCAGGTGAAGTAACACAAGAAGTAAGCATCACCTTTGTCCAAAATATGGAGAATGCCTTCCAAACTTTGTATTGTTGCCCTTTCAATGCTGCATTTGAAGTTAAGTTCAGATTCAAATCTGTTTTAATATGTTGTATATGTGAGCGAGACGTTGTGTTGAAAGAGTTTTCTCGATAATTTGCACCATGAAGGGAAGCTTAGAAAGTGATTTGAAGTTCTGTAGGTCAACAAATTAAAAAAAAAATCTCTAGCTTGGAAATCTATCCATATCGTCGTGGTCAGGAAGATGTTTTTTTCATAACCAAATGGTGAATTTTTTTGGGGGGGAATTAGGGGAGTGATGTCTTGGACTCAAGATCATATTCGCTTGGTGGACAATGGATTGTCAGTATTGTGTGAGGGTTTGGCAGATATTTAATAGTTATACCTCGTCTTTTTTCCTTAAGGATGACTAATTTGGGATGCCAGTACATGGAGAAAAAAAGTTTGTGAGATTCATTTGAGCTCCTTGTGCATTTGTTTTGTATTTTCCTCAGAGAAAAATGTTGTGATGCTAGTGATGGAGACTATACATAGGATTTTATATTACTGTACAGGATTGGTGTTCTGTCTGATAACTTGGAGGAGAGTTATGACTTTCATGTATGTATTAAACCAAATTTGTGAGTCAGACAAGCCTTTCTGACTCGTAAAGTAGGTTGAGTGACCCATATTGAATAGCAATTTGGAAAGGCCATATAAAGGGCACCCCATCGTAACTGCGATTTAGTATGGCATATATCAATGGTGTGCGACTGCTACTATGATTGCATACCATTAATCAGTCACTGGCACCTCAAACTAAGTGGTAATTGATTAGAAATGTGGAAGGTGTCCCTCCACTTGTGACTGGTGTTGGGTGACCTGGGGGGGCGGGGGCCACTGCCCACTCCCCATAAAGTTTTCACAAACCGTAAAAGTAGTTTCATTGACTAGCAGCCCTGGTTCCTTTAAGGAATACAGGCTGCTTTAAACAAAATGTTTACTATTTAGTAATGCCAACACATGGATGGGTGGTCTACTGTTCCTAGAAGGCTGCCATTCCTGTGTTTGTAGCTAATCATAGGGCATCACAAATAGTGACATGACTAATATTCATTAGGCAGATTGTTATGCGACTTCTGAGTGACTGGACATTTTGCTGTGGGTGCAGCCATGGGGCAAATAGGAGCCAGGCAGTGGCACAGGATTATTTTTTAAACTAAAGTTAAAAAGGGGTGCTCCTCGCTAATGAAAAGACCAGTTTTCCTAATGTGTGACGGGACCAGTCACACATGTAAACAAGCATTTACAATGCAATGGTCTCGGCATTGTTAAAGTTAGAGCTGTTGGCATTGCTCATGACATTCTTGTATGTTTTTGTTTTTAAAACATTTAAAGAAAAGACATTGTTATTTACAATGTCAATAGCTTAATCACTCTCCAATGCGAGACCTATTGCATTTGCACCCACACACAGAGCCACCCACACACAGAGCCACCCACACAGAGCCACACACACAGATCAACCTACACATACAGAGCCACTCACATAGAGCAACCTACACAGTTACCCCCACCACTCACATAGAGCAACCTACACACAGAGTTACCCCGCACAGAGCCACCCACACACACACACTGAGCCTCCCACACACACACACACTGAGCCTCCCCCACACACACACTGAGCCTCCCACACACACACACTGAGCCTCCCACATACACACAGAGCCTCCCACACACACACACACACAGAGCCTCCCACACACACACAGAGCCTCCCACACACACACAGAGCCTCCCACACACACACACACACAGAGCCTCCCACACACACACACACAGAGCCTCCCACACACACACACAGAGCCTCCCACACACACACAGAGCCACCCACACACACTGAGCCTCCCACACACACACTGAGCCTCCCACACACACTGAGCCTCCCACACACACACACACACTGAGCCTCCCCCCCACACACACACTGCGCCTCCCACACACACACACACACTGCGCCTCCCACACACACACACTGAGCCTCCCACACACACTGAGCCTCCCACACACACACACTGAGCCTCCCACACACACACACTGAGCCTCCCACACACACACAGAGCCTCCCACACACACACACACACACACACACACACACAGAGCCTCCAACACACACACAGAGCCAAGAATACAAAGTTACAAGCATTTATGTGCAGCAAGTCACTTAACGATAATACTCAATTTATTAGCCCGTAACAAAGAAAAGCTCAGGCTACCACTAATGAGCTTATTGGGAGGAAAACAAAACCTGAACGAAGCCGACGTTTGCTTAACGCATCAAAGACCGCAACTGCGGAGCATGTGACAGTGAAACAATTTATCTTCTTGTCGGCTTCTGATGCGCGCACCTCAATACTCTGTTGCTCTCACCGCTAGCTAATAAGCGGGCCGCGTTATGGCAGCAGCATGTCCCTGTTCGGAGAACCACGCTGTGCCTGGCCAAGTCAGTTACTGTCCCACTTAATGCAGACAATGACCTAGGCCGTTGTCGTACTAAACAGCAGTTCAAGGGTGAAAGGTAGGACCGCTGGAATAATGCTACTGTTGCCACTCCGTTTACCGCTGTGGTGGAATTACCACACCACCCATGTGCGGCATAACATGCGTATTCACAACAAAATACTAACCGAAATGGATCAAGTGTCTAAAACACGTAAACGTACTTGGGCAGCCGAAGGCCATTCTCAAAGGTGGAGCTTTTTTCCAGCAGCTTACTGCTGTCTCTGGGTGTTAAACTCCACCCCCCTTCTCGTGTGTGGAAAATAAATACTAGGAGGCGAGAAATTGATCTCGGCCCTACCAATGCACCTAAAGATACTGGAATAGTATAATGCTGGACAGGTTCCACGCTGCAACGATATTTCATTGACCAGGCTACGCCTGGCCACCGAGAATCACCGACACCCAATCTGGAGGATAAGGAGATAGTTGGAAAACGCGACCAGGAAACAGTTTTAGGCTGGGCGGGCTTTTACTGGCCAACAGTGTCGTTTTGCACGAATACTCCTTGAAGTTGATTTTCGGTAAGAACACACACAAGCAATAAATACAAGTAGAACAGCACCATGGTTTTACGACGCGCATTCGGATATTTAAGATTAAACGAATGTACTTAAATTTAATGGGGGCGGGGGGGGTCCGTCGTCAATAGTAAGTTGCTTTGCGCAACGCTCCTCTTGCACCGGGGTCGGGTCACCCTTTGTAGGTGGTTCACTTATTTGTACCATAAGGAAATAGATACTGCCTTCAAAGCAAGTTGATAGCACCTGTTTGAAACCGGGGCATCAAATTACGGCACATTTGCTCTATAAGAGTCTTTGGGAAGCCATCGAGAGGTTCGAAGTAACATACGCCGCCATTACACGACTTGCTTAATCCGCCATTACAGCGACCCCGCCCGCCTGCCGCCATTACACGAACAGCACAGAGCCGCCATTACGCTGAGACGAGACTAAGAGGGAGACTGAAATGGCAGAAAGTCCCTTAACGGCGGCTCGTGCCGCCCGTTTGAGAGAGATAACACGAGTCTATACCATCTTTGCGCTCACCTGCTCGGCTGTCCCACCTGCTCGACTGAAAATCGCAGTGGTATGGCGTAGGCACACCGGTCTCAAGACTTGACACTACTGTAATACGCAATTTTATAATGCTTCACAATTGAAGCGTAGTCATTGTGCAGATTTCAAAACCATGCAACGTTGCGATGCATATTGTTAAGTGACTGCGTTTCTAGGCACCTTTAGTCTCGGTAGCTTAAAAACAGCCGCTAACGACTCGGGTAAGATGCGCACAAAATTTATCGTGGTCGGCCATTTACAGCACTCGAAAAACAACGTTATATATTTTCAACATGTGCACAACAATCGGCATAATACCGCAAAACTAACTCTCCCTGTCAGACATTTCTATTATTAACGTAACTGCTTTCTGAAACTAACACTGTCCTACGGCGACATTGTAATGTTAAACAAGTCTTACGTGCCGCTGCTGCGGCGAGCGAGCCCAGCTGCCAGTCATTGAGGGAATCGCCCTGAACACCACTGCCTTTCTCCGAGGTCAAGCAGAAATGCCTCGGAGAAACGCAGCGGCATTTTCAGATTCAGGGGCGTGTTTTTCTTTCTCTCCTCTTGCCATTGGCTGGAATGTTTACATTCCAGAGGAGAGAAAGAAAGTAAAAAACACGCCCCCGAATCCGAAAAAGACGGGGATTGTTTGGAAAGACAAAGCTCTTCTCCAATGGCTGGCCAGCATTTAAGAGGCCAGCCAATGGAGAAGAGGGGCGGGTTCAACCCCCTCTTTTGAAAACGTTAAATCTCGCGAGCGAGACTGCGCAAGCGCAGCCTTCGCTTGCCGAGACCGAAAAATAAATTTTAAAAAATGGATGATAATGGCCGCTGTGTATGTTTAAAAGTATGTTCCTAACACGTGGCTGGACCGGTCCCTCATTTAAAAAAATTAAAAAGTAGTCCCCAAACAATGGATGAAAATGGCCGCTTCGTTTGTTTAAAAGCAGTTGGGCAGTGCTCTCGGGGAGGGCAAAACACTGGAAGAGGCATGATCTATCCATGCCCTTGACAAATGGGAAGAACGAAAAATTGAGCGACGATAGTGCCAGCAAATGGAAGGCCTATGGGCGAGCTGTAAGCCCACAACGTAGATAAAGCATGTCTCTTCAAGATAGCGCATGCACGCCGCTGAGAGCTAAAAATGACGACGTTATCCTGCTATGAGCCAACTGGGGCAAGATGATGATGATTGTCTTACTATGGTGATGTTACAAGAGACATTGACATAAACATCATCTGCTCGTATTGATGACACAACAAACTGTGTCATAAGCATGGTCACCCATTGCTGACAAGGATATAACAACGTTTTGACAGCAAAAGTATGCAATTATGGTGATGCCACAGTAGACTTTGACAAAAATATCTTCTGTTCAGAATGATGTGCCAAATACATTAATACCCGCCAAGCATGGTGCACTCTCAAAAGGTGTTCACAAAAGTAATAGCCCTTAATAAAAAATGTTTTAATTGTTTTATTATAATATGTAAATGTTGATCAATTGATACATTCGCTTCCAGCTGTCTCCCAGGTTAGGTTGCTGCTATGGCAGCCACTATGTTATAGTCTCCCTTATCAAAGCTGGATAACCTATAAAACAAACCACACAGCAAATATCACCATCCAGCATAAAATAAACCATGAAATGTAAAACAGGACCTTCATAGTAAATTATAACCACAAGCTAATTACAATTATATTTTCCACCACCGCCGTCGCTGAATGAAGTTCTACATAAATGCTACTATACAGTAACCGTGATGACAAAATGTTATCACGCTCTGTTTACAGTGACGTCACAATAACGTCTGTCATGAACATTATCTGGTTACAGTGACGTCATAACGTCTGACATGAACATCAACCGACCATAGTTTTATTTAAATAGCTACGACATTTCTGAGGGCTAAGGGCTACAGAAGAATGTGAAATAAACAGTGACATCATTTTCATCATCCACACAAAGAGCTACAATGGAATTGTCTCCTGTCGAAGTGTAAAATACCTGCATGACATTGGCAGGAAGTGTTTGTACCAGTTAAAGACTGGACGCAAGGGTCATATTCCTGTAGCAGGAAGTGTTAAACGAACGAGCATGGGATGGCAGAGGGTGTTAAGTGCTTAGAAGTTTACATACCACCATGAAACTGACACTGCGAATTAAGAACCTGTATGGGACTGGTAGGATGAGACTGGCAAGAAGGGTAAGGTACCTATATGAAAATGGCAGGCACTGTTCTATGCGGGTATACCATCTGGATGAAGTATTCAGTATCACCATAAGGTTAGCATTGGTGCTACATCACTGTTTTAGACTGGCACAAAAAATGTGCATAGCTGTGAAAGCCTGGCATGGTGAGTGGGATACCTACAGGAAATTGCAGAGGTCGGTGCATACTTGTAAAAGAATGCCCGCAGTGTTTCATGCCTATATGAGACACATAGGATAGATACCATGCTAGTAGGAGGTAGGCGAGTGGTGTAATGTACCTGTATGAGACGAGCAAGAGTGTTTACATGCCTGAATGACAAGGCAGTTGGTATGCTAATACTTCACTTGAGGGACTGTTGCATACTCCATGAAACCGACTGAGAGGGCAGGTTACATGAATCGGGCAAGGCTGCTAGTGTACGTAGCTATGAAAGACTGGCAGAATAAAATTCCTGTACGAAAAGTATAGCGTCGTTACCATGTTACACTGCTGTCTGAGCTTGACTTTACGTGATACACAGCTGTAGGGCTGAAATGGAACATCTGAAAGAAACACGTTAGTTAGATTCCTCACCTTAGAATATCCCCAGGCGTCAGACTGGATCCTTAAGATTTTTGTAGCAATACACCTTGCGCGTAGCTAGGCGTCGTCTGCTGCTCCGCGTCCGTCGTTGGCGTCGTGCGCCGGAATGACGTCGTCTGAGTACTTAGACGCCGCCCTCGTGCGCTGACGTCAGTTTTTCTTTTTTCCGCGCCAGTAAGCGCCGATCCAGGAGAGCTACCCCTTTTTTTCATTTTTTGACTAACTTTTTTGACTCTTTTTGGTCACTTTCTCGACTCTGGTGCCGGTAGGATGCCTGGTTTCAAGGCCTGCGACGACTGTCACCGACTGATGTCGGTGACCGATCATCACCGCCGGTGCCTGTACTGCTTGGGCCTCGACCACGACGCGGAGTCGTGGTCCTAATGTATGGCCCTGACCTCGCAAGCTTCTCGAGCTTCGCCACTCGGCTCCGCGCCCCTCTCGATCCCGGTCCAGGAGGAGGTCCAAGAATCGGTCGCGGAGCCGCACTCGACATCGTCGCTCATCTGGCTCGAAGTCTTCGGGTAAGTCGAAGCGCTCCAAGAAGTCCAAGAGGCGACACCGCTCTTCGGACTCCCCTCGCTGGTCGCGCGACTTGGCCGAGGGTCAGGGTGGTTCCACCCCCGCGGCTCTGCTGGAGCCGCAGGCGCCGCGCACGTCCCCATATCCGCCGGTCCCTGGGACTGACGCGACGCCAGCGGAGGTCAGTGCCTTCCTCTCGGCCATGAGGAGCCTGGCCCCGCCGTCGACGCCCGCTGGCGCGCCTTCGGGCCCCGCGAACTCGACTGGGCGACCTTGTGCGCCGGCGGCTCCGGCCCCGGCGCCGTTGGAGGCTCCAGCCCCGACGCCGCAGGTCCCCGAGGGGCCCGAGCCTGGGGACCCGTCGACGCCGGTCGACCTCGTCACGCCTCCTCCGCCGGCGTCGACACCAGTGCCAAGTCGACGTCGATCCCCGGTTCAGCCCCTGTCCGGTCCCGACGCCGATGCGGCGCCGCCCGACGCTGCATCCGACGCCGCTAGAGACCGGCTCCGATCATTCCTCCTGTTTACCAGGAATCGGATGATCGGGGTGACTGGGAGGGGTCCGAGGACCCTTTGGCCCTTCAGGGCCAACTTGCACAGGACTGGGCAGATGAACTGGGGGAGGCCAGTGGTTTGGATACCTCTCCTCCGACTGTGGCTTCGGAGGAGGGTGCAGCTTTTTCTGTGGTGCTGCGCAAGGCGGCTGCGGCCCTTGGGCTTGAGCTGCCTGCCGTGGCTGTGAGGACTAACATCCTATAAGATCAATCAAAAATGGACAGACCCATTGGTGTTGGTACGAACACTGGCAAGCAGTGCTTGGGAACCCACTAGGTGAGTAAAAGGCCCCTCACACACCAACCTAGTTGGTGTCATGCTTCATCATAGGGGCCCCAACCGGGTGGCCGAGCGCCTCCCGGTTGTGCTGCAACGCCTGACTACAGCGGAGCTGGTGTGGTGTGATAGTGTGATGTTGTGAAAAGTTAAAAATACCTCTGAGAATCCTTGCCGGGGGAACTTTAATGATGGCGGCTCAGGATATATTAAAATTAAAAATTATGTGTAGTAACTAAGAAAGGGATTTGATTTCGTAGTTAACTATGTGTGTGGTCTACATGTTTCAGCCCGCTTAAAAAGTATGTAGGGCTTTCTTCAGGACCGGAAAGTGCAGTGAATGGCAAAACAGTGCCACGTGAATAGTGAAAAAGAGAAAAAAAGGGTAATTTACCTACACACTCGCTAAGGTGTGTGGAAGCGATATCAGCTCATTGGCAGACACCGCAGCGAAAAACCTGTGGGAAAGAAAAACAATACACAGACATAGATGGAACAAGATGCTGTAATACGTTCTAAACAATTATAAAATGCAATCTTTGACTGACTGTGAAAAGGAATCTTAAAGGGCAGGTGGTCGTACAGGTGGCAACACACACGTGGTGACATGCGGCTATTGGCTGGTGCTTCGTATGATCAGATGTTATGGTGGGCGGAGTGCGCCCTTGGTGAGCTAACAGTGAGGCCAGCAAGGAGCGTGTGAGTCGCTCTCGTGAGGTGCCTGGGCGGAGTGGCAGGCAACTGTAAGCCGGTGACGGCGTATGGCCACAGGCTAAGGTAGTCGGGCTCGGTCGCAACAAGTGAGCAAGGGTGAGACTAATATATCCAGGTAAATTGTGCGTGTACCAAATAAGTTCTAGGGCACACTGTATAGAAAAGGGGCGATTACCCTTGAGTGGCGCTCTGCAATTGAGTGCTAGAAGTAAAAGCATAAAGACAAAAAGAAAATATATTACACTATGGCTGAGTATTGATCGCCGATCAGGAAGGGGAGGAGTGCGCTCCTCCTGACACAGAATCTGTGACGGAACGGTACAGGGTCAAAACAGGGTAGATGTAGTAGTTAGAAGCCCGGCAATGCCAGAGTTAGTCAGCGCGCGTCACCTTACTTGTTCTGAGAGCAGCACCCGCTTGGCACCTACTGTGGTCTCCCGGCTCCTGGCTGGTGTGGAGTCGAGGACTGTTGGGGATTTTAAGGAGGCGGGGGCCATAGCGTACGTGCTGCCTGACCGGTGATCGCGCGAGAGGCAGTGCAGGCTGCGCATGCGTGTGTGCGAGTCACTGATTCGCTGTAGGTGTGGAAAGCGAATGCAGGTGATCGCGTGAGGGGCAAGGCTTGCTGCGCATGCGTGCGTGCGAGTCATTCAATCACTGTGGGGGTGGAGAGCTAATGCGTGTGTCAGGGACGCTGCTACCGTGCGCATGCGCACGGGCTAGCAAGCAAACTGTCGGTGCTGTACAGCGTGCTGAGACTAGTTCTGACAGAGATGTCAAATGAGTAAGACTTCCAAGTTGAGTGGGGCGTCAGTGCCCCTGCTGGGAATGTTTAAGTGTGTGCCAAGTGTTTTCTAGGGCATGAATAAGACTTCCAAGTAGAGTGGGGCGTCAGTGCCCCTACTGGGAATGTTTAAGTACGTGCCAAGTATTTTCTAGGGCACAGGGTGTGAGTTGGGGGAGTCGGAGTGAAACAGCGGACTTGTGATGGCGTAGTGGCTGAGATGTTGATGGGTGAGATAGCCACGGGAGAAGCGGCATCTGAGCCCCTGCTGGGGATGATAGTGTACAGGCCAGAAAAAGGTAACAGTCATACGGTTAGGGTCTCCTCAGGCTGTTCCAAGGGATATTGTCGTTCAGCCCATTAAGGTGGCTGGAAAGGCGATAAACCCATCTTTGCTCTTGTTCAAACAGGCGGTTCTGGATATTGGGTAAATTATTGTCCAGGGCTTCCACAACGACCCATCGCATATCGTTGGTGGTATGGCCCTTCTCCAAGAAATGATTTGTCATTTTGGTGATGTTCTTTTTACAGCGTATCGTGCTTCGATGCTCGCAAATCCTGGTTTTTACCTTCCGAGTGGTCATGCCAATGTAGACAAGATTGCATGGGCACGTTATGCGATACACCACATTTTCCGTATTGCAATTCGTGTGTTTGCGAAGCTCCCATATTTTGCCAGGTTCTAGGTGTAGGCTTTTGGTTGTTTCTGTGATGTGGCAAACGCTACAGTTGCCACAGGGGAAATGTCCTTTGATGTTGGGCAGACCCCAGGCGTTCAGGACCGTGTTGGTAGGTCTCGGAAGGGGAAGAGGTCTTGTGGACACAACAGTGTCTTTGATGGTGCGTGCTCTCTTGTTCGATAGGAGTGGAGGTTCCCAGTTGAGTTTGCCTGTATTGAGTATTTTCCAATTTCTTTTGATAATCTGGGCAACTTTGGGTGTCACTGTGTTGTAGGTGGTGACACATGTCAATGGGGGATTGGTGGGTTCCTTAATGAGGTTGTCCAAAAGGCCATCACGATTTTGATTCCTGGCCCTTTTGTTGGCTGTCCTGGTTAGTTTTTTGGGGTAGCCACGTTGGTGTAGTCTCTCACAGAGGTCGGTGGCTTGTATTTTGTAGTCTTTGATCTCACTGCAATTCCTCCGAAGGCGGAGGAACTGGCCGTAAGGGAGATTCTCACGGAGAACTCGTGGATGGAAACTGGTGAAGTGCAGTAGGGAGTTCCGGGCTGTAGGTTTAAAGTGTGTCTTGCTCGTGAGGCCTCCCGAGGTTGCCTGTATGTCCAAATCAAGAAAGGTGGTCTTGTGCCTGTCTGCGTTATGTGTGAATCTGAGATTAGGGTCACGTGTTAATCCATTCGCAGAATGATGCCAGGGACTCATGTGATCCCTCCCAAATTAGGAGGATGTCATCAATGTATCGCCTATAAAACTTGACTAACATCCTCACTGAGGTGCTTCAGTCTGCTGCATGCTCCACTGAGCCTCTGCTGCAATTCAATGAGGCCCTCATTGACGTTCTGCAGGGCACCTGGTCCAAGCCCTCCACAGTCCCTCCTGTGGATAGGAACGTTGCCAGGCGCCACCGCCCTGCTCCGGGCGACCCCAGTTTTCTGTCCCAACACCCCACCCCGAGAGTCTGGTTATCCAGGCCTCTACCTCCCAATCCTCCTTCCCGTCCGCTCCACCGGACCGGGATTCCAAGAGACTGGAACAGTTCGGTAAAAGGCTGTTCTCCTCGCTCAGTTTGGGCCTGCGGTCTTTGAACACCGCCTGTCTCTTGGACCGTTATTCCCACGCTCTGTGGGATACGGTGGAGGACGTGCTGCCCCTGTGCCCGGAGGAGGCCCGGGCACGGCTTTCCTCGGCTCTGGCCGATGGGAGAGATGCAGCGCGCCATGCCATCCGATGTGGACTAGACACTACGGACTCGCTGGGTAGGGCGATTTCTACCACGGTGGCGCTTCGACGTCACGCCTGGCTGCGGTCCACGTCCTTTTCAGGGGATGTCCAGAGCACTCTCATGGACATGCTTTTTGATGGCGCTCGCCTTTTTGGTGAGAAAGCGGACAGTGCGCTGGCTCGCTTCAAGGACTCCCGGGCTACGGCCAAGTCCTTGGGCCTCTCGGCCCCGCGGCCACAAACTTCCGCTTTTCGGTCATTTCGTGGCCAAGGAAGGGGCACCTCCTCACGTTCGCCTAGCCACCGGCCGAAGAGCCAGCCTGGTCGCGGACGTGGTTTCCGCCGAGGCGGTACTGGAGGACAACGCGGTCAGTCCACATCCACCCCGGCAGCATCCGCCTCAAAGCCTTCCTAGTCCGAGCTTTCAGGCCCATTCCTCGCCAGTGGGGGGCCAGGTTCGCCATCACCTGCTCCACTGGCGTACCATTACTTCGGACAGGTGGGTGCTGCAAATCGTCCGAAGGGGCTACTCCCTCCCCTTCGAGACGACCCCTCCAGCCATGCCACCGCAGCACCACCGTATCTCGGAGGATCATTTGAATCTTCTGTGGGAGGAAGTTTCGGCCCTCTTGGCCAAAGAGGCCGTCAAGCGCGTTCCGAGCCCAGAAGTAGGTCGTGGTTGTTATTCCCACTACTTTCTGGTTCCCAAGAAGGGCAAAGGGGGCCTACGCCCTATCTTGGACCTCCGGAACGTCAATGCCTTCCTCCGGAAGGAACGGTTCAAAATGTTGACTTTGGCTCAGGTTCTAGCTGCCCTAGACCCTGGAGACTGGATGGTAGCGTTGGACTTGCAGGCCGCATATTTCCACATCCCCGTCCTGCCGGCCCACCAGCGTTACCTGCGGTTCGCGGTGGGTCAGGAGCACTTTCAGTTCACCGTGCTCCCCTTCGGCCTTACCAGTGCCCCTCGGGTGTTCACGAAAGTGATGGCGGTGGTTGCAGCTCATCTGCGCAGATCAGGGGTTCCAGTCTTCCCCTATCTCGACGACTGGTTGTTGAAGGCGGGCTCGCCCCAGGCAGTCGTCTCCCACCTCCAGACTACGGCAGATCTCCTGCATTTGCTGGGGTTTTCCATCAACGTGCCGAAGTCACACCTGAGCCCCTCTCAGAAGCTCCTTTTCATCGGAACGGTTCTCGATTCGGCACAGTTCCGGGTTCATCCACCGGAACAGCGGGTCTGGGATATACAGGCCCTGATTCCCATCTTTCGGCCTCTATCCTGGGTTTCGGTCAGGCTAGTGTTGCGGCTTCTGGGGCTGATGGCCTCCTGCATCCTACTAGTGCATCACGCCAGGCGGCGCATGCGGGCTCTGCAGTGGGACCTGAAGTTTCAGTGGGCCCAGCATCACGGCAACCTCTCCGACCATGTCTTGATCTCGGAGGGCACTGCACAGCAGTTGCAGTGGTGGCTCACGGACCGCGATTGGGTCACGGGCAAGAGCCTCTCCCTACCCCTACCGGAGCATGTCGTAGTGACGGATGCGTCCCTCCTGGGATGGGGTGGCCATATGGGAGAGGCGGAGATCAGAGGCCTCTGGTCTCCGGCGGAGTCTCGCCTCCACATCAACTTGTTGGAGCTGAGAGCGATCCGACTTGCACTGAAAGCCTTCCTTCCCTCTGTCCGGGGAAGTGTCGTGCAGGTGTTCACGGACAACACCACCGCCATGTGGTATTGCAACAAACAGGGCGGGGTGGGGTCGTGGACACTTTGTCAGGAGGCTCTGCGCCTCTGGACATGGCTGGAACACCAGGGCATCACCCTGGTGGTTCAACATCTGGCGGGCTCTCTGAACGCCAGAGCAGACGAACTCAGCCACCGGTGCATGCTGGATCACGAATGGCTTCTGAACTCCGAGGTGGCGCAAGGTCTCTTTCAGCAGTGGGGAGAGCCATGGTTAGATCTATTCGCCACCGACGAGAACGTGCAATGTCAGCAGTTCTGCGCGTTGGATTTTCCAAGGCGGCACTCGCTCGGCGACGCTTTTCGTCGCGAGTGGAGTTGCGGTCTGTTGTACGCCTTTCCGCCTATACCACTTCTGCCCAGAGTGCTGAAGAAGATCAGGCGCGACCGGGCCCAAGTCATCTTGGTGGCTCCGGATTGGGCATGAAGGTACTGGTATCCCGAGCTACTCAGTATGTTGACCGATCCTCCGATACGTCTGCCCCTTCGGGAGGATCTTCTGTCGCAGCAGCAGGGGACGGTCCTCCACCCGAACCTGTCCAGCCTCCACCTCCATGCGTGGAGATTGAGCGGCGGCAGTTGATGCCATTTGACTTGCCTCCTGAAGTCTGTGATATTCTGGCAGCCAGGAGTCCCTCCACAAAGACTGTATACGCCTGCCGGTGGAACAAATTTGTGGCATGGTGCACAGCAAAGGCTGTGGATCCCCTTTCTGCCCCTCTTTCTGAGGTTCTCCTCTTTCTTCTTTCTTTGGCCCAGCAGGGCTCTGCCCTGGGCACCTTGAAAGGTTATCTTGCTGCCATCTCTGCCTTCTTACGGCTTCCTGATCAGCCCTCTCTTTTCCAGTCCCCTGTAGTGTCACGCTTTCTTAAAGGCATTACTCACACGTTCCCTCCTGTCCCTTTCGTAATGCCTCAGTGGGACTTGAATCTTGTCCTAACATTTCTGATGTGCGCTCCCTTTGAGCCTCTTCACCATTGTCCTCTTCGTCTTCTGACTCTTAAGACTGCTTTCCTGGTAGCCATCACCTCGGCTAGACGGGTGAGTGAGCTCCAGGCTCTATTGTCCAAGCCTCCTTTTCTATCTGTTCATCCGGACAAGGTTGTCCTTCGGCCTCGTCCTTCCTTTCTACCGAAAGTGGTGACCCCCTTTCATCTTGGGCAATCTGTCACCTTGCCCACCTTCTTTCGGCCTCCGCATCCTTCCAAAGAGGAAGAGCGGCTCCACCGTCTGGACCCAAAACGTGCGCTCTCCTTTTATTTGGACCGCACAAAACAGTTCAGAGTGGACGACCAGCTTTTCGTTGGCTACGTGGGTGCAAAGAAGGGAAAAGCTGTGCACAAACGGACCATCTCCCGGTGGGTCGTTTTGTGTATAAAAATCTGTTATTCCTTGGCAAAAAAGGACCCTCCTGTTGGGCAGCGAGCCCATTCTACTTGGGCCACGGCGGTTACTACTGCTTTTGGACGGGGAGTCCCTTTGCAGGACATCTGTCAGGCGGCGACGTGGGCTTCGCTGCACACGTTTGCCAGGCACTATTGCCTAGACAGCCAAGTCCGGAGGGATGGCTTCTTTGGCCGTTCTGTCCTCCAGGACTTTCTGGTGTGATCTTGGTTCGCAGACCCACCACCGGGGTTGGTATTGCTTGGGTATCTATTCTAAGGTGAGGAATCTAACTAACTTGTTTCTTTCAGATGAACAAGTTACTTACCTTCGGTAACGATGTATCTGTAAGAAACATTAGTTATTTAGATTCCTCACCGACCCACCCATCCTCCCCGTTCTGCGAACTGACATCTAGGGTTAAGGCTATCCTTTTCAGGGCCCTAGATTTTTTGGCACCAGTGTCGGTCTCTTGCATGGCTCTGCGTTCCTGGCGCGGAAAGCTATGTACAAGAACTGACGTCAGTGCGCGCACGACGCCAACTACGGACGCGGAGCCGCAGACGACGCCTAGCGACGCGCAAGGGGTATTGCTACAAAAATCTTCCGGATCCAGTCTGACGTCTGGGGATATTCTAAGGTGAGGAATCTAACTAACTAATGTTTCTTACAGATGCATCGTTACCGAAGGTAAGTAACTTGTTCATCTGAAGGTAAGTGCGCACGGTTCACCTTGGGAGAAGAGGTACCGTGGCCAAAGCACCCAGGACCGCGCTCATTAGGAGCTTGGGTGCAGCCCCTGTGGGTGCAGCCATGGGGCAAACAGGAGCCAGGCAGCGGTACAGGTTATATTTTTTAAATGTGGCTTGTCGTTAATGAAAACACCAGCATTCCTAACGTGTGGCGGGACCGGTCCCTCATTTAAAAAAATAAAAAAGTAGTCCCCAAACAATGGATGAAAATGGCCGCTTCGTTTGTTTAAAAAGTAGTTGGGCTGTGCTCTCGAGGAGAGTTTAACACTGGAAGAGGCATGAAGTATGCATGTCCTTGTCAAATGGGGAGAATGTAAAATGGAATGACGAGGGTGCCAGCAAATGGGAAGCCCACTGGCGGGGTGATGCCCTAAAAGTAGATAAAGCATGTCTCTTTCCAGAAGCGCTGTTTGAAGTCAAGACCTAAAAATAAACCACAACAAGATTTACTATCACATTTTCACAAACAGTGGCAAAGCCAATTGGTCTGGCCCTAGCATGTTGGTGCACTGGTTATTTTATATATTTTTATGGAAGCATATGCAGCACAAAAAAAACATGCTGCCACTTAATGTAGCCATCGTATGCTTCAAATAATTTCTTTTTTTAAATATTTACTGATCTTGGAAAAAAACAAGACTTAATTGTTCCATGCGTTTTACTATTATTAGGTCTCGACTAGCTATTGCGATAGCAATCGCTATGTGAGACTCTAGTAAGGGGCTCCCAAAAGCGGATTGCATGGCGAGCACGCGCACAATCATGTGCATCGTGCCGCCATGCAATCCGTTTGGGGAAGCGCTTCAGCCCACTGGCGCCCTCGGCATCAAACTTCAAAGGGTCCGCTCCCCCACCCCCGCCAAGCGCGCGCGCCACGCTTGCTTTCACTCTTGATTTTATCTTGCGTTAGGTCCGTTGCTGTTTCCGGCCTTCAACTACCCTCTTTACTGTGAGTGCGAGGCGCGCGCGGCCAATGCTTGTTTAGTTAGGGAATTTTAGATGTATCCCCCTGATTCTCACTGACTAAACTGCGCCCCTGCCCATGGGGAGGTAACAAAAGTAGCGGCACAAATCATGTTTGAGTGCTTTGCAGCAATTTACTTTAATACGGGCTCGGTTTGAGAACGATCATAAGGAATGAAAAATGTTATCTTGAAAACACATCACTTGACAGTTGGCCGCTTTTTTTATTGCTGTTAATTGTGGATTTATGATGTACTTTTATAGACTCACTTACGTTCACGGAACTGGAGGTTTTGTTCTACAATTAAAAACACTGTTTTAAATATGTGAGAACACACATCATTTGACGTAAATTGCACGTTTCAAAATTAAACCCCGATCACTGCAGCTCAGAGAAACAGAATTTATGTCTAGTTTGCAATTCACAATTCTTTTACTTTGGTGCCCTCTAGGGGCACATTTTTTATTACAAATAATAATTTCTTTAATACACAATTTTCTCGTCAAAACATCGCGAATGCCAAAAAATAATAATACAGAAGATACCCACAGTTTCGTTTGCTCTGTGAAGTCCTATGAATTGCTGAGAGACGCCATAACCATGCATCGTAAGCAATGCATAGTACGATGATGCAAGTTAACTATTTCCCTCAAAATTCTAGCAGACCTAGTTGCTAGGTTTTTGGAAATCTCCTAATTTGCAAGGGAATTTTTTTTTTTTTTTTTTTTTTTTTTTTTACAAATTGCGTCATTGACCCGGTTTTGCTTACTGGTACTGTCCATTGAATTCCGTTGGAATTCTTATTTTGAACAATACAAACAAGCATTGGCATAGCCAATAGGTCTCGCCTTTGGGACCTTAAAAGTGTTTTGTTATCCAGCACAATATCCTTGGTGCAACAACATCAACTGTTGCATGGCTAAACACTTATACGGTCCCAAAGGCGAGACCTATTGGCTATGCCAATGCTTGTTTTTGTGATTGTGACAAGTTGAAATCATCACTCAACCAAGCACTTAAATTGCAGGCAGCTACAATGTCAAATAAACTTTTTAAACCAGAACTTCAGAAGAGATACAGAAATAAAATCACCATTTAATTAGGCACCCGAAGGGCAGGCAAAGTACAATAACATTTGAAAAGCACTCGTTGAAAGCGCTTTGGCTCCAAAATGAAATAATTTTTTTTAAGGGGCCGTGAACAGTATGCACAGGCTTTGCACGCACATCCTAAGGGAAGGAAACTAAATTAGTGGGTGATCTATTGCCTCGTGCTGCTGTGAGAAAGTGCCCTCTTTCTTGCATGGTATGCCCCCACTTTTTGCTGAATTGGTGATGTGCTTTGACTGAGTGTGCCCTGGGCTCCTGCCATTCAGGTGCCCAGGGCCTGTGTTCCTTCCCTAAAACTGCATTGAAGCCTAAACCCAATTGGCATCTCTGGCCACAGGTCAGCCCCTGGTAAATGGTACCACAGGTACCCATGGCACTGTGATTAAAGAAGGCCCCTAAGGGCTGCAGCACTTATTGTGCCACCCTTAGAGGCCCTGTCGCCTGACACTCACACACTACCTTTGCAGGCTGCGTGTCTTGGCGCAGAGTAAAGCGAAGAGTCGACATGGCACACATCCTTGTGTGCCATGCCCACAAACCCCTGCCCTGGCATACATCAGTCACCCCTTTAGCTGGGTGCCCTATGCCAGTGGTGAGGGTACAGGTGCATGAGCCCTGTGCCCCTACAGCACCCAGGTCCATTCCTGGGCACTGTAAGTGCAGTGCTGCCATTTAGAGTATATGGTGCTGGGAGTTAGTCATTACGAACTCCACAGCACCATAATGGCTACACTGAAGACTGGGAAGTTTGGTATCAAACTTCTCAGCACATTAAACCCACACTGATGCCAGTGTGGGATTTAATTTAAAATGCACCACAGAGGGCATCTTAGAGATGCCCCCTGAAATTCGACCAACCTCCAGTGACCTGGCTGCCTAGGCTGCCACCACAAGACATGTTTCTGGACCCCTGGGTTGAGAGCTTGCTGCGCTTGGGGGCCTGAAACAATGCACATCCTGGGACGAGGTGCCAAGCCTCCTCCCCCAGGATGGGCAGGGTTCACGAAGGAGAAGCTTCAAAGGCATGCCGCCTTTGTGAGCCTCTCCAGACCATTTGCTGCTTACAGTAACTGGTTCTACCCCCCACTTTGGGCAGGAGAAGCTGCGGGAAAAACAAGTGAGGAAGAGAGGTGTGCCCACCTCTGCCAACTCCACCCCTAAGTTGGGGGAGGCGAGGTGAAGCACAACCTCGAGTCCCTGCCATCTTGAGGATTGGGGGACCCAGCCAACCAGGGACAGGCTCCTGCCCCCCTCCCACTGGAGAGTGGCAGAATAGGGGGTGTACCCACCCCAGGGAGGGGACCCATTGGTCCCTGCCCTTTACCTACTTGTAAAACCCCTAAATGTAGTATTTAGGGGCACCCTGAACCTTCCTTCCTCAGACCCAACAACAAGAAAGAGAAGAAGGACGAGAAGCCGTGCAGAGCTAACAAGAGGACGACTCCCACTGACTTGGCCCCAACCCTACAGGCCTGTCTCCCCTTGAACCTGCTCCTGCAAAACCCCGGCGTGTCCAGCCGACAGCAACCTCAAAAACCCCGGAGGACCTGCCTGCCTTCACTTTCCAAGCTGTTTCTCCCGTTAACACCGGACGTGTTTGAACTGCAGCTTCTGGTGCCAGCCAGGAACCGTGAATACAGCCCACTCTGCACCAGCCGAACCTAGCCCGAGAGGAAAAATACCACGAGGAGGTCCCCCCGGCGATCCTGACCCGAGATCCGGCGACCCCTGACCTGCCTCAAGCCTCCAGACCATAGCGGGTAAGAAAATCAGACGTCTCAAGGCACCCCTGCACCCGACGCCCCACGGCCTTGTGTGCCCAACCCAGCAGTGCCCAACCAATCCTCAACATCCCAACTTACCCCTCGAAGTGGTGGTCACTCCTGGAAGATCCTCGTCCCCGAGCCTGCAGTGTTTCTTTGTGCCGAAGAATCTCCATTGAATTCAACTGGGCACCTGACCTCAAAACAGCACCCTGCACCCGGCCGCCCTAGTGCCGCTGAGGGTGCCCCTTTGGTGCTAACTTAGTCCCCAACATGCCCTGAGCTTAACCCTAGGAACTTTGCTCCCACAACCCCGTGGCCTGCTTGCCAGCAGCCACCAACCGGAGTTCCCCTATCCTCCATAGGATAACATTGGGCCTCAACACTCTGCACCCGGCTGCCCGAGTGCCACTGAGGGTGCAACAGTGCATCCCTGACCCTGGAAGACCTCTGAGTCTAACCCCAGAACCCTAACTGAAAAGACCGATTACTTACCTCGAAACCGATAACCTGTTTTTCCTCATAGAATAACATTGACACTTTTTCTCCCAAAATGTTTCGAAGTGTCGACTTTTGAAAACTAAGAATATTCGTTAAAAATCACACAAATAGCCAAAACACATTTTCTCAACTGTATTCATGAAATGTCCCAGTGCTGAATCTAGGTATCCAGCAGTGAGTAAGAAAAGTATCGTTAAAGTAACTTACCTGCTAAGTGAATTTCCTCCCATAGGATAACATTGGTGATTCTATGTGAAAAAGTTTCTCAACTTTTGAAATACAAGAATATTCTTTAAAAATCGTACAACTAACTAAAACACATTTACTCAACTGTTTTCAGGAAATGCCCCAGTGCTGAATCTAGGATCCAGCACTGTGTTAGTAAAAGTAATCTGAAAAGTAATTTAATTGCATTTTACTGAAAAAGCCTATTGATTCCTATGTACTGAGTCTACTAAGTTTGTGCATTACATTGCAACTCCTGTAAACTCGAATTGGTACAACGTCCTACTGTATTTTGAAAGTATTCAACAACAGCATCTTGTAGCTGAAAAGTATTTACATGCTTACCTGTACCAGGCTTGCTTGGTTCTAAAAATAAAACAACACTATATTTTGTTATACAAAAAGAATTGGGCTAAAGTTCTGTTCTTGAGTTTGTGAATTCATTTGCTGACTGAGTGTGTACATCAAATGCTTAACACAGTCCTCTGCTACTGCCTTACTGCTCGACCAAGCTACCATTTTAGAGAGTAAGTTTCTATCTAACTTTAACCTCTGCCAAACCTCTGGAGACCCTTGGACTCTATGCAGACTGTACCTCACTTTGGTGCCGTATATATAGAGCCAGTTTCTTACAGCTGCTTCCTATGGTTGGCAGAAGCAACATGTGAATGATAATGCAGATTTTCCACAGTTTTAATGTATAGAAAATCGTGATTTTATTAAAGGCACGGAGGCTAATATTATGCATCATACCTTTATTGCTCCTCAAACACAGCAGCAACATCACATAGAATTAGAATACAATAACACTCTAGAACGCAGAACATGCTTATAATCCCAGAACAGGCAGCCATCTTCCTCTTTGTAGCTGCGAAAAAACCAAGACCCAATATAAAAATCATCCTTCCGTCTTCAAAAATTCTTCCTTCTTCATATATCTTCAATTCTCTTCTTCTTTTTAACCTATAAAACAAAACAAAATAATAATGGGTGGGTACAGCGGAGGCATAATATTAGCCTCCGTGCCTTTAATATAATCATGATTTTCTATACATTAAAACTGTGGAAAATCTGCATTTTATGGCACGGCCAATATTATGCATGTTCAAAGTTCACCCAAAACTCTTTCCAAAACATTTTCCACAGGTTTAAAGTAAAATCTTCTAAAAGTATTATCATTAGACCAATCTGCAGCTTTCATAATTCCATTCAAACTAAAGCCTTTCATGAAGGCTTTACTAGCCATTGCTCCTCTTACTGAATGTGCCCCAAAGACACTAACATCAACACCTGCCTTAATCATTACACCCTTTATCCATCTCGCTAAGGTGGGTGCTGAAACTGCTTTATATGGTTTCACATAAGAAATTAACAATTGTGTGCAACTGTCCATTCTCAAACCTAAAGTCTTTTTCTCATACTCTTTCAGACAACTAACCACACATAAAACATTATCACCCTCAAAAACTATGTAAAAAATTGTCCTAGACATAGTCTTTGTCCTTCTCCTTAATTTAAAACATACCCCTTCTGGCTGAAAAAACCTTGAACTTACCTCTAAGGCTCTTATATCTGAAACCCTCCTAAAAGAAACTAGACACAAAAGCATAGCTAATTTCCAAGATAACAATTTCAGATCTAAATTTGAATTCGATCCCCACCTTTCCAATTCTCTCAAGACCATTGAAACATCCCATAGCGAACTATATTTCGCTCTTGGAGGAAGCATGATACGTACTCTTTTCACCAATCTTTTAATCAAGGCATGTTGACCAACTGGAATTCCACCAACTAAAACATGTCCTGACGAAATCGCTGACCTACAAGAATTAACAGTACTATACGCCAAACCCCCATCAAATGTTCTGACAAATAATTTGCGACTTCTACCACAGGTGCCGATATGGGATCCAAACCCCTCTCAAAACACCAATCATTCCATTTTCTCCATGCTGATCCATAAGCCCTAGATGTTCCTCTTGACCATGATTTAGAAACGAGATCCTCAGCTTTCTTTGATAATCCATGAATTTGCCATACTCTCCTGAAATCAACCAAGCTATTAACATTAACTGACCTGACACCACTAGATCGTGAACGTTGCCTTGAACATCCAGCAGAATTTCCATGAAATTCAGCAAAACGACTGGATCCTCCACTAAAAGATTCATTAAATCTGGAAACCACACCTGTGCTCTCCAAAATGGGGTTATGAGAACTAACTCCGCTTGCTCCCTTCTGACCTTGTTCAGGACTCTTTGGATCATTAAGAACGGAGGGAAAGCATAATTCCTCCCCTCCTTCCACATCTGTAGGAATGAATCTACTCCCATCGCCTCTGGATCTGGTCTCCAACTGTAAAAATCCTTCAACAGAGCGTTCAGTCTGTCTGCAAAAAGATCCACCTTCAATGGACCCCACGTCCTCTCTAGACTCAGAAAACTTCCCTCTTCAATCTCCAATTTCTCACATCCCTGAGGTATCTTGAATACCAATCCGCTTCTACGTGTTCAACCCCGGTATATACAGAGCTTGAACCCTTATCTCCCTTTCCAAGCAAAACTTCCAAAATTCCTTGGCCAGCTCCGCCAATCCCCTTGACCGAGCACCTCCCATCTTGTTCACATACCGAACTGCTGATAAATTGTCCATTTTCAAAAGTACACAACACTTCACTTAATCCCTCACAAAACTCTTTATCGCAAACGACCCTGCCAGGAGCTCCAAACAATTTACGTGCATCTTTCCCTCTTCTTTCGACCATTGCTCCCCCCTGTTGCAACCGTTCCACACCTTGCACCCCATCCGTGCATACTCGCATCCGACTCCATCTCCATTTCTGGCATTCTCCAAAAATCGCCCTTCCATTCCATGCCTCCAAACTCATCATCCACCAATCTAACTCCTCCAGAGTTTCCTGACTCATTCTCACTTTCTGTGAATATCTTGCATCTTTCATTAACTGGAAAGCCTTCAGTCTCTAATGCACGATAATGAAGAGGTGCCGGGAAAATCGCCTGAATCGATGATGAAAGAAGACCCAGCAAACGAGCCAACTGCCTCAGTGTGATCCACTCTGCACTCCTGACCCTTTTCACCTCCTTCCTGATCTTCCTGACTTTCTGCATCGGCAATTTCAATACACAATCCAATGTCAATATCTGAAAACCTAAAAATTTAATTTCCTGCTTTGGTTCTATGCAAGACTTCTCCTTCTTCACCCCAAATCCTAGGTCCTCTATAACTTTCACCGCAAACTCTGTTCTTTTGCTAGGATTTCCTCCTCTGCCATAATCAGGATATCATCCAGATAAACTATCAGACGAATCCCCCTGGACCTCAACCAAGCTACCACAGGTCTCATCACTTTTGTAAAGCACCATGAAGACGCTATTAGTCCGAATGGAAGACTCTTGAACCTCTATCTCTTTCCCTTCCATCTGAATTGCAGATAGTCCCTTTGCTCCTGACACATAGGAATCGTCCGATATGCATCCTTCAAATCTAACCTCGTCCTCCAATCTCCTTTCCTCAACAGATCCCTCAGCATATGTATCCCTTCCATCTTGAAGGGATTGTAACCACCCCAATCGTTTAATTCCCTTAGATTTATTACTGGTCTCATTCCTTTTTCTTTCTTCTCCACTAAGAACAGATTGCTTATGAAACAACTGGGAACCTCCCTTGCAGCCTCTATTGCACCTTTCTCCTCCAAAGCTATCAACTCCTTCGTCACTAACAATTCCATCTCTCTTGTGAACCTTAAAATCTTTGGAACTCTCTCCTGAACTGGAATAGTGATAAAATCGATCTTGTAACCAGTTACTGTTTCCAACACCCACGGGTCTTGAGTAATTTCCTCCCATCTCGAAACAAACTGGGCTAGTCTGCCGCCCAATATTATTTGAATAAATGAATGGTCTGTTAACGGTCTTACCTGAAACTCCTCTAGGCCTCCTTTCTGCACGCGAGCCCCTTGCTCTTCCTCTTTGCCTTTGCGGTAAGAAACTTCCCTGATCAGATCTTGTGAATACGTATCCTCCTCCATAACTTGCGCCATAGGGTCTAGTTCCTCTCCGAAAATTGCTTCTGGTAAAACCTTGACCTCGGCCGGGGAACCGACCCCGTGTTCGCCCGGCCGTGCCAAAAATCTTTCTTATATCTTTTTGTACTTTTTGCAAACTGTTAAAGGTTCCAACGTATCTGGCCATGTCCTTTACGAAGTCATCCCCAAAAAGAAGACCTTCGCTCTGTTCTCCTAATTCCTTACTAGCCAGTTCGGCAAGTTTTGTGTCAATTTTGAAGAGAATACTCTTCCTTCTCTCCATGCGCAAAGCTGCATTTGTGTTTCCAAGGAGACATATAGCTCTTTGCATCCACTAGCGCATCTCTATGACATCCACACCAGTATTGTTACGGTGTGCTTCTTCACACATATCAAAAAAAAATGTTAGCGGTCCCAAGAAGTCCAATAGCTGGTCTTGGCAACCCTTCAATCCTTTGTCTAGACCTCTTCTTGGGTCTTTCCCACTTTTATTAAGGAATGCTAACATCTTTTGATCTAGTTCTGGTGTTTTCGCCACCTTACTATTCAGATTAGGTCTTTGACACTCTGACCTTAGCCTTGTTCTCACATCATTAGGGATCTCCCTTCTTATCCAATATCTTATATATCTGGCTACATGATCAGCCGGAGTCCATTGCGGTGACAATGGATGTTGAATCAATAGCGGGTCAAACATATCCTCTCCTTGAGGATCTACAAAGTCACCAACCTCCAACTTAATTTCTTTCTCATCTATTTTCCTCTTCTTAATAGAGACCTCCTCAACATCTGAGTCCTCCAGACTTGAGCTACATTTCAACTCTACATCTCCTGAGTACAAACTAGAATCACATGCCACCGCACTATGTTTTCTCCTATGCGCCTTTATAGCGCTGTCCTTAGCCTTTATAGCCATCCCTTTCTGAACCTTCCGTTCATTCTCCTTCATGTGTTTCCCTTTTAAAACATTCCTCCTTTTCTCTTTCTTTTTTAATCCTTCTCCAGACACTCCTGCCACTACCTCAACCTCCTCGGTAGTCCAGAAACTTTCCTCCTCACCAGACTTTTGTCTACTCTCTCTTTTCCTAATACTCTTTTCAAAAGTATTTTCAATCTTTTTATCAATTGATGCTGATAAATCTCCAAACATTTTTCCATATATGATTTCATCTTTTCCTCCAAACTTGCCTCACTGTTTTACATTTTAATTAAATATATTCTTTAAACCAACACTTTAAAAAAAAAATTTTTAATTCTTTCCTTTCAAACTCACTAAATTCTTACCTTACTACAAAT
This sequence comes from Triturus cristatus, assembly GCF_964204655.1. Classification (NCBI taxonomy): domain Eukaryota; kingdom Metazoa; phylum Chordata; class Amphibia; order Caudata; family Salamandridae; genus Triturus; species Triturus cristatus. The sequence goes on from NC_140590.1 coordinate 1,591,907,511, forward strand.
ATTACCTTTCTAAATGCCAAACTATAACTCAATACTGAACACCCTGACCAAAATCTGACCTCTCCGTGAAAAAACGATCAAATCCTGTCAGAAACTGACATTTCCTTTCATGTATTTCCTTTATCCCAAAAAATGGCCGACAGGAATCCTTTTCTACAGATACACACTCTTCCCAATCTATTAAAATGGCCGCCGTACATTGCGTGAGTATGGCGGCTCATTAATTCCAATTCCAATCATTACGCTCGTGCCACAACAAGCTCTTTCATCCTAGAACACGGAGCGCTCAAGCGCGTAATGCAACATGCTCGAGCGCCGACTGCCACGCGCTGATGCAAGCAAGCACTCGCGCTCTAACCCCGAGACTCAACTATCGGTCACAGCCTCCCTGCCCGAAGGTAAAGCCTCACGCGCTACTCTTAAAACGCGTGCTTTTAAACTGCCAAACATCTAACTTTCCCTAAATTGGTCAAACTCAGCCCATACAATGACTTACATCAGCACCAAATTAAGCTTTATCCCACAATTATTTCTTTTATCACAACAAATTAATACATTTAAACACATTTTAAATTATATATTAAATGTAAATCCTTACACACATTCATTAAATAGATAAATTTCCTTTATAAATAAATAATCCCATACCATCTAAATATACTAAATATTCTAATAAATTATAATAAGACAATACATATGATTGTACTAATCTTGTGCTTGAGCAGCATCAAAAGAGGAAGATGGCTGCCTGTTCTGGGATTATAAACATGTTCTGCGTTCTAGAGTGTTATTGTATTCTAATTCTAAGTGATGTTACTGCTGTGTTTGAGGAGCAATAAAGGTATGATGCATAATATTGGCCTCCGGGCCTTGCCATAAAATTCAAGAGGCCATTAGATCTTGCTGCCCAAAAGCACATGTATGTTTTTTTTTCTTGGAAAACGCTCGTCTAGTGAGAAGCTAAATAAAGCCGTCTCAAAAACCACACCTAAAAATAATGCATTTGAACTGACGTCCAGGGATTAACAGGCGCTGGACTGTGATTGACTGTGCTCACTTGTCTCTGTTTCTTTACTGCGCCCCCCGATACCAGTCTGTGACTCCCGGAGTGCAACGTTCGCATGCCCAGCATGGTTTACAACGTTTAACACGTTTAATTCACCTATTTGGATAAAGTATGCCGTATGATAGATATTGTGGTTTTGTTTTACTTCAAATGCGCACTTTTTTTTCCCCTCAAGGCGTTGGAGATGTCCCTTGTGGAGATGATGATTTTCAAGAGAGAGCAGCTGAAAGAGGATTGGGAAGTGTGTTCCAAGCCTCGCTTTACATTTATGCCTATAGCGTACAAGATAGTTTGCTTTAAACCGAGGCTTGGAACGCACTGTCTTTATCTTCCGGTTGTAGTAGTAGACCGTTTCCGCAGAGAAAAGTGACAGGACAGCTTTTCCTGCCTGCTGGGGGCAGAGAGAGATGGCGAATGTGGCGCTGGAGTTTGTGGCGGACGCTGGGGATGGCGACCTCCAGAGCCGTCCGCTGCTGCTTCTCGGGCAGCTGCCCCACCTGCAGGGGCTGCCGTGGAGCCAGCTGAGAGGGAAGCTGCAACCCCGGGTACAAGAGGAGGTGAGAGGCATATGATAAGGAGTGTGCATCTAGTACACCACCGATAGGTCGAAGAGAAGGAAGGCGCGCTTTAAGCTTACCTGTCCTGTGAGTACGAGGTTTACATCTCATCTCTCCACTGCTCCAGGACATGACTTCAAGAGCCTTAAGCTCCCTCCACCTAGTAACTTTACCACACTTCTGACCAGAGACGCAACTAGAGCCAAATTGGGGGGGGGGGGGGGGGGGGGGGGGGGGGGGGGGGCTTAAGAAAAAATTTCGGGGGGGGGCTGAATCTTTAAGCAATAGGCAGAGTGGAGCTGCAGGGGCTCTTAGAAGGGGCGAAACAATAGCGAGGCCTCATTAACATGCAAATGGTCTTTTAAATGTGTCCAATGGGTGTTGCGCGCCTGCTTCTGACCTATCTTCACCTGAAGCCTAAGAAAATGTACACTTCCGAGGGCCCGTGGGTTACTCCTGCTCTTTCATAAAAGTATATAAACCGAAACCCCGGTAGGGTGCACCCAGTGCTTTAAATGGAACAAATAAGTGCAGATACTCCCCTAAACTAGGTGGTTTGGGGGGGTCAAAGGGAGGAGCTAGGTTTTCAACCTCTTCAAGCTTTCTATGCAAGAAATCCAAGTGCATTGAAAGAAAGTCGGTAGTATCTATCCAGTGGCTATGGCCCTAATCATTTACAAAGCATCTACTAATAGGGGTCTCTGAATTTTGCCATCAAAGTAATGCATACTGGACTTTTTAGAAACCCTTACTTATAATGAGAAAGCGGGACTACAAGTCCCAGCATGCAAAAGCACCTAAAATCCAGAACTGTCAAAGTGTAAGACATTCCACCGACCTGCTGTCGCATTTTGGTTATGCATGGTTTCCCATATGAAACAAGCTGGTTAAATGCACCAAACCAAAAAACTGGGTTGCCTTTAAGGTATTTTCTGTTTGTTTGAGGGTAATCATAAAATTGGTGGCAAGGTCTGTGATTTACATTCAAGTAAAATACTTAATTTAAATTGCTGATGAACTAACATTTTCAGTCATTTTAAACAAAGAGCATGCTAAAAAGCTGCACTGCCTTTAAGAATGTGCCCCACACCCTCGTCCATTAGCTTTACGGTGGACTCTCAACTCCAACTGTGCAAGATCAAAGGGTAAACCAAACACCACACCTTTGCGGAAGATTTGCAGAGTAGCACGATAAGATTGCTGCTGTTCTGGGCTCCTATGCAAACTCAGCCCAGGATTGCAGAATCAGAGCGGGTTGTGTGAAAAGTGCTGCTGAGGTACGAGAAAATGAGAGGAGCAAGGTCCCCATGAATACAGGTACTCTCCTTGTCCAAGGAGAAGTTCGGTACTCAAGGGGCGAAAATTAAAAAGTGCCGGTACTCGGTACTGGTGAGTACCAGCCAGTGCTTGAAATGGAAAAATAGAAGTGCAGGTACTCTTTCACAGTACCTGCTTGTTTCTGAGAAGTGCTGGTACTCTCCAATTAAAAGTATCACGTCACTCTTGAGAAGTGCAGGTACTCTCCCTCTCAAAATAAAAATGTGCCGGTACTCAGTAAAGCACTGGTACCGGCCCATTTAAAGCACTGTACTAAGTACCAAAGGAACAAGAGTCCAGGTTCCCCTTGGAGCTCGAGACTGTGATCACAGCCAGCAATATAAAACCAGTGCTTAATTTTAGCCAGTGGTTTCTTGTGTTCAGAACCGACACTTTAATTCTTAACATCTGCACCAAGGACAGCCCACCAACTGGTTTAATAATTCAGTATACATTAAAAATGAATAGGCCTTTTATATAGCTTTGGGTGGACTGGAATAGCCTGAATTGTCACACTTGTAGGAGTGTGTTGGTTTGTACGCAGTGAGTGGTGCATGCTGCAATGGCTTTCTGAGGAGATCCCTGGTACTTTCTTATTAATATTATTATTTACAAATTAAGCACTGCATAAAACTGCCCCGGATCTGAATTCAAACCCATCGATTCACCTTTATTCCGTGAAACTTAAAACCAAATAGCCAATTACACACAAGAACATGAAACTAACTTTCACCCGAAAGCACTGGGGTGGTGATCGATCCTCTGTCACCTGGTGTGAGATTGGCCACATTTTTTGGCTATCCCTGCAGACCTATTGCTGCAACGTTTGCAAAGAAAATGGGGTAATATTTACGAAAAGATTAACATATTAAGGATGTGCCCACTGAGCTGAAGAACTGTAGTGGGCTGCTTACTATTCTAGCCTCCTCATTTAGGCAGTGGAGGTTGCCTTTTTGTCAATACTACAACCTAGTAATCCTAAAGTTTATGGGGAATCTGCACATAACATCTTTTACCATGTTAAGCCAGCCCCATGACCAGTTATAATTACCAACAGCCATCAGGAGGGCCCACTGGTGTTTTGAAATAAAAGCCTCGCAGCAGCTACTGAAGTTACTATTTGACAACGCTGCAGTGCTTGCGTATGTTTACTGGTGCAGAGGAGTGTGGGAATGCTTAATACTGGCCACAGCTCTCAAAGCTTATATATGTGTTGTTGTTTATTTTCTCTGATCTAGATGCCAGCTAGTGATGTGATTTAAATTTATCACCCGGAGAGTTTGTGATCTGCATAGAATCACAGGATGTTGCTTTGGCGTCGCCAAGACTCTGGATCCCCAGCTCTCGGGTCTGCAGCTCTGGCCAAATCCTCTCCACTCCAGTGTTATCTGTCATGGAGCTCTTTCCTTCTCCCGGACGATGAATAATGAAAACAGCTGTTTATTCATTACATAGGCAAAACCGATGCATTACCAATGCTCGTTTTACTGGGAGCCATTATTGCAGCACTGCTGCAAAACCAGCCCCTAGTAACAAAACTGCCCTCCATCGCTGCAAAACCTGCCTACCCCCCCCCCCCCCCCCCCCCCCATTGGTCGTATTGTGTGAATTGGTTAGTGGTAGGTATAATAATCAAGAAATCTTAACATAAATTAAGATCACTCCTATCATGAAGTTTCTGCAATCCAAAGTGGCAGCTTGCTCACCTGATTCCTTGAATTGGAAATTACACCTGTAGGATCATTGGTATTGTTAGGCTTCTTCTAAGGGTTAACAACTCCAGCTCCAGGTATCTGTTATAAAGGTGACAAACCTTTGGTTGGGCATCAGAAGGACACGTTTTTAAACTTGGGTAACACCCTCACTGGTGAGATACTTTATTTAACTACGGATACATGGCTGCCCCGTCACCTCCCCGTTTGGTGAAGTCGACATCTGCACATCTAAAAGTTTTCGGCACATTTTCGCTTTAAATTTGTCACGATTTATCCACGTCGGAGGACTTGGTAGAGGACAAATTAATTCAGCAAGCAGGAATGGTGCCTATATATGGCTCTGCCACTCCAGGGCTGGCGCAAGATTGTTGCAAAGTCCAACAGTACCACCTCCTAGCACATGGGAGCAATTGCTTTAATAATTCTGTATCCAAACAAGGACCTGGGGAATATTCATTTATGAGAAATATGCAGTTAAAGTATCCAATTGAAAATCATTACCAACGGTGAGTGTAACTTCTTCTTGGCCAGTTGTGACTCAAAGCTGAACCTGAACTACTTGGTGTCTATGACACCCATGGAGAATGCTTTATGAGTGCATACTGCTGCTGGATTTATGAACCATGTGAATGCGGGCTTGGGGATCAGATTTGCGTTTTAGTAGTTGGTATGTTTCCTCCACTTCTGATTGCTCTTAGTTGTGAAAAATCCTGCTCTTTCTTCAATTTTCAGGTATGGCAGGCAGCTCTGGGCTCCTTGACACCCAACCCGACAGACAACTGTCCCCTCTACTTGAACCATGCCATTGTTGCCGCTCTCCCTTCTAAAGTCAGTCGACACAATAGCCCATCTGCAGCTATGTTCATCACTCGCTTGATCCGGAACTGCCTTCCTGGAGGTGCCAACCGGTGCATCGCTGTAAGTGTCTTCAATGAAATCAAAATAAAGCCAAGCATGTGTTCCTTAACTTAAAGAACAACTCCGACTATTGTAAGGCAAGGCTCATTCATGTGTGTGAACTTGCCACAGTTTTTGCCTCTTGTTCCGTTTTACTGGAATGTGGGTGACTGTTGGCAGATTGTCATTTGTTAAGTTTTTGTTGCAGTTTGTCACTTGTATTGCACGCAGCTGATGTTTGTGTGGCACTGTAACACTAGCCGTTTTCCACTGGTTGCAGACCAGAGCATTTCTGGGGGCTTGCTTGGAAGACGGTATGGGAGAGTGGCCCATTGGGAAAGATGTGTGAAGGTCCGAGGAGGCTTGGGTCTTGTTGCTCCAAGATTGGCACTGCATTTATGCGTCTTTGACTCATGAGGAGTGAACGAGGTTTCACACTTTCATACATGCCTTGTCAAACTTATGTCTGATTACTGTGGGAGAACTGGCCATTCACGGGGCTTTTATCAAGAGGCAACTGAAGCCAGAGGTAAGTCTGAGGTAAGCTTCTGTGAAGGCACTGATACTGCTGTAGGTAATTAGATAACGTATTATTTTGAACTTCTGGTTGAATCTAATAGTATTTAGCTGGTTCCGACCAGATAGTGCTGAACAGCAGGCAGGATACTTGAGATAATATTAGCAATTGTTACAATGAGGTTGCATATTCTGGGGTGGTTTTTTCCTATGGAGCAGGAGGTACTGTTATCTGAAGTTCTACCTTACAGTTTCCTTCTAGGTCGGGGGAAGGCTGTGATGTTAAAAACGTATCTCAAAATTAAACGGCCCAGCAACTTGTTTTTGTTGAGAAATTGCTGGGTACTCATTAACTTTTTAAAACTCACTCTGAGTTGATGTAGATTTATAGAAGGCTGTGTTTACTTGTGTTAGACTTAAGCGATGGTCTGGTGCTCTGTTAAAACTGTTTACACAAAAGCACAAAACGGATGGAAGTGTAACTATCTGGAGAGATTTCTGTTTTTGACAGACTTAAAGAAAGGAAATATGGAAATCTGAAAACGTCACACACATACACAAATTTACTAACAAAAGGTCGGGGCAAATCTCATACAGAATTTTTTTTTTGTAACTATATTTATTGTTTTTCACTGAAAAGCACAATTTACAGATGGGAAAAGAAGTTGTCAACGCAAGAAGTGTGATCAATAGCGAGCGTACAGTTACATCAATGGTCCATAAGTAATGTTGCAGACTTTTCAATACTAAACACAGACTCGCATCACCATTATCCAGAAAACATTTTAAAACTATTTTAAAAAACCATTTGAAGGAGAGTTTTAGTGTTAAGTTTAAACCATTAATCCCATGTACTTTGGTGGTAAATGTCTGTTCAGTAGTCTACATATTTATTGCCATTTCTATGTAAAATAATTTCCACTAAAGAGTTTAAACCAAAGAAACACTTGGTAAAAATTCACATTATCAAGTCGGTTTTCGCACCAGATTATTCCTTTTGCATGTTTAAAGAGTTATTAATGGACGAAAATGTTCATTGAGGCCATCTTCTTACAGCCCCCCAAACATTTGCCCCTACTTCACTGGTTTGTCCACAAAACATCCTCCATCTATGCCCTGAAGGCAAATGCCAAACTAGGGAGCGAATACAATTCGTGCTAATCCTGTAATGGGAGTGAAAAGCATGCTATTTTCAACATTCTTCACTAGTCCGAATGAGGCCTTTAGTGTGACATGCTAACCACAGGCTCCCTTTTGTAATCTGGTTTATTTCTACAAAGTAAGCAAACCCTCTGGATTTCGGAGTTCTGCCCTTATCTGCTGTATGTTTCTTTTTCAGATGGTCTGCGAGCGATCTGAAGTGTTCGCTTCTGCCTGTGCCATTGCCAGGGCATTCCCCTTGTACACCCGCCGCTCTTGTGCATCAAGGCGCACGGAGAAGAAGAGGGTGACTGTTGAGTTTCTGCTGGTTGGACAGGACAATGGACCCCTAGAAGTAGAGACTCTCAAGGTATTTTTGGCTCTTCAACAGAATTCAGGATCCTTATTTACTATCCTCTTTCTGCTTCTGTTCTGGCCTGTCCTCCGGCTTCTTGCATCTATTTGTCCAATTTATGGTTGTTGCTTGCCACATTCTTGGTCCCCGGGTGCTAGATGGCTGCCTGTTTAAAATGTCCCAGAGAAGTTCTGCATGAATCATTTTGTAGTTTCCTTTTTTTGCAAAACATTATTTTTTCAAATGTAGCATTATAGAAAAAGTTTTGAAAGAAAAATGCGGTCCCATACTCATTCAGCAGCTCCTGAAGAAGGCAACTCGGCCAGGTTTAATATTGGACAGAAGCATTATACCCCTGGGCTTGCTCACCCATGATATGTACTGGGTTAGAGTCATGGTTGTTTCCATATCTCTCTGGCTTCTTCTAGATGGACTTTGCTAGTTCCTCTTCCTCCTCACACCTCCTCCTCCTCAAGGTAATAATTAGAGCTAAGTTTAAGGTGGTTTGAAATCTGAGCATGCCGAAGGCAAGCTTCCACGGGATACTGTGGTAATTAGAGCTTTTTGGGATATAAAGAGCCTATAGGCCTCCTTAAAACGAAGGGGTCGTCATTGAACAGAAGCCAATGGCCTACATCTTATACACTTTCAAAACTATTGCAAGTTCATGGGATTTGATTTGGTGGATAGAACTGCCTTCTCCCAGCACAGTGATTGGCATCCACTTTGCTCTCAAGAAAGGTGGATCTACTAGGGAGACTCTTTGCCTGTCTGTCACCTGTGATTCTTAACGTGGCTTGGTACACAGACTGCAATTAATTTGGCAAAGAGCATGTCCTGCCACCCTACTGACCAGGGTTTTCTTTTCTCACGGTTTGTCGTGCGAGCGGCATCCAAGAAAGGTTAGATTTTTTTTTTTTTTTATTGACTGTTAACCTCCTTGATCAGTCTTTTACATTTTGCACACTGCCCTTCTCCTCGTATCATGGCTTTGTATTTTAGTGTCTTTCCTCACACCTACTGAAGGGAATACTTCATTTTAAGTTATTTAGGAGTTCCTATTCGTCCGTGTTTTCTTTTGATGGTGCCCATACATCCTACCTCTCATTATGTTACAACATTTTCCGTAACTCTATTGCATTTCTAGTGTTTGGAGAGTGCCGCCGAGGGGGTGAGATTGGCTGCCCGGATTGTGGACACGCCATGTAACGAAATGAACACTGATCACTTCATTGAGGTTGGTATGGTTCTGCCGAAGCATGTTGCCTTGAGATTATAGCTATGTACTTTGATAAATATTCTTGCAAGTGTTCCCGGAATGCAACTTCCTTATGGGTAAACGAGATTCACCTGGGATGATCATTTGTTTGTTTGAAGTTTAATCTAGATTCTGTGGTGGGAGGCTTCAATGACATCGCTTGAAATGCTTTAACTCTCACAGAACCAGTGTCGAAAATATTTTGTCTAAAAATCCCCCTATAAATACTAAGCATGTATGAAAATAAAAAAGTTAATAAGTTCTTAGAAAAAAGCTGAAGCGAGAGTGTTCAATGTACGAGGGATAGGTTTTATGTAATATGTAAAACAAAAAGCTTTGAGAAGATTAATTGTGAATTCATGAGACTTAACTTCAGTAGCTGGAAAACGCAGACGATATTGAACTTTATCCATTGACGTGATTTGTAGAGCAGAATTAAGAATGTGCACACGCCCCCAATAAGAAGTATTTGCTGCAGTGTAAACTATTGCAGGCGCCAGGTATTCCTTCTTGCTAATCCAAATCCTAAATTTTCTGTGATTTAAACACGAGTCAATCTTGACATCCCTTTTTTTTGTCTTTCATTATTTGGCAAATATTGTGCAGGAAATTAAAGCTGTCGGGAAGGATCTGGGGATAGTTCCAGCAATTATCAGAGATGAAGAATTAAAAGAAAAGGGATTTGGCGGTAGGTTCTGCTATTAATCAAAGTATTTAGCAAATCTTTCCAAACCAACATATTTTGGATTCTTGCTGGGGTCACCACGCTTCTCACTACTGCCGTCATCTCTTTTAACATTTAAAATGTGCGTTTTGATTTTCTTATCCATGGATATTGAGAATTTTTTTTCTCTGCTCTCGCTCACCTACGCATCTTGTACTGCACTTACTGGACTGATTTCGGGATAGATTTGTGTATTGTTTTCCATACTGTCTGTTTTCTTTTTACATTTTGAGGTCTCCTGTGCTACTTTTTTATTTTTATACATCATTCAACGTAGCATGCAATTGCTTATGATATAAACGAGGACCAGCTGAAAACTGTGTTGCGTACATCTTTGAGCATCCTTAGATATGTGTCCCTTGTGGCACTACCCTGCCAATTGTACTTAATCCAAAGTACAGCGATGCAGCTTTGGTCCATCACTGATGACTGTTCTTGGCATCATTGCTGGATCTTGTTCTGAGCATGGGGCTTGATTGGTGATCAGTTCCACACAATTATGTTATGTGGTATTGTACATTTTAAAACAACGGTGGACATTTGGAGAATGGAGAAGATCCCGCATCTGCAAAAGCAAAACTGGAGGTCGCTCATTCTAAAGACATGGAATGACTTCCCTCAACGCATCAGAGCCTCCCCCTCACTTCTTGAGTTCTGCACGGAGCTGAAGACCTGGCTCTTTGTATAAGCACCTTGGGGAACCACACACCTACAAACCTTCCCCCTAGCACCAGAATAGCCTCGGGTGATTAGTGCGCTATACTAATCAACATAACATAACCGTGTCCATTTTGTTTCTAGCAGGAACTTGAAAGAATGGCTGGTAGAGTGTTCATATTGTGGCCTGTGTGGAAAGCGTTGGTTATAGTTAGTGAGTACTAGTGGTGGACTCCATTCTTGTCCCCGAAGACCTGTCACTGTGGTTAGTCCTGGTTATGTCCAAGAGAAATGTCAAGTTAACAGACTAGCACTTTTAATTGTACATTTGGAAGTGCTTTACCTCTGGTACCCATTTTGAAAACCCTTGCAGCAATAGGTTTTTGGTTAATACATCATCTGCCCATGATATTATCACTGAAAATAACACTTACTACTTGACTTCTTTGTTTTCCTATTGCTATAAAGCCATGGTTTCTACTTTTATTGTCTTCTTAGGACTCTATGGTGTCGGCAAAGCAGCAGAACACCCGCCTGCCTTGGTGATTCTCAGCCACACACCTGTGGGTGCCACGCAGACTATTGCTTGGGTGGGCAAAGGGATTGTCTACGACACTGGTGGCCTCAGTATCAAGGGAAAGGTAATACTGCCAAGCATTTCTTGCACATATCGTCTTTGGGTGATTAGCCATGTGCTTCAGAAGATGACACACTATATCCCAATCAGTGTATTTTTATTGTCTCTTCAGGATATGCACTATGAATGTAGAGCAGTTCACATTTTCCAATCCGTTTTAATACAAAAAAAATACAATTACATTTTATTGTTGTGCATGGAGACTCAAGACAAATGTTATTATGGTAAGCCATCTATTCTCATTTTTGTAAGCAGTTAGTTGTGAGCGATGGTACATTGGGCCATGTTTTCAGACTATTTTTCAAGAAAAAAATAGCTTTCTTGTTAGAAAGAACCCGATACCAGTTTGATTTGAACGCCCAATACATACACCTTGTTCAGTAAGATGCCCTTTAAAAGTCTCTGTATGTCTTGTCTAAGTAACTGCTGCAGAAGCTGGTGTTCTGTGCACGGTCTAAAAACTTTGGAAACTGATTTCCTTCCCAAGCACAGTCTTTTAAAACTACATCTGTTGCAGACAGTAACTTTGGGTGTCTTGCAAGACCTGGAGAGAGGCCCCTTCTCTTTCTGACACGAAGAGTGAGACCGTAGCGCCTCTCAAGAGGCAGGGTTTTATTTAAAGTTTAGGCTGCGCACTAAAAAATTCATGCAAGGTGGCAAATGTTCTTTACCTAGCCTTGTCTGATGCTGTATTTTATACACCTCCACAAAACGGAGGCTGGGTCTAGGACATATGTTTTGTTGCTTCCAGTGCTTAATTTGTAACAAAATAAGTGCCAGGGTCCTCGTTGAGAGGCTACTGAAACTTGCACCACCCATTGATCCTCCCCTTGCTGCTTCGCTGCCTCCCTGGTTACTGAATGGTTCACTTTTTTATTGTGCTCAACCTTGTTTAACTCCTTTTTGTTTAATCTTGTTCAGCTTGTTTAGTTTTGTACTGCCTTTGTTCATTTCTGTTTCTCTGCCCGCTCGCTTTCCCACCCCTTTTTCACTCCGCTTTTTCCCACCAAATCTCCCTCCCACTTCCTTACTTCGTAGGCCTTACCCACTGCCTCACAGTGCCCCTCCCTCCTCCAGCGCGGCCCCAGTGAGCAGGTACATAGTGACAGCTCCCCACTTGCTGCTTCACTGCCTCCCTTATTACTGAATTGTTCACTTTGTTATTGTGCTCAACCTTGTTTAACTCACCTTTGTTTAATCCTGTTCAATTCTGTACTGCCTCTGTTAATTTCTGTTGTTTCTCCACCTACTCCCTTATCCACTGCTTTTTTCCACTGCATCTCCTTCCCACCCTCAAAGGCCCAGCCCACCACCTCCCAGAGCCCCTCCCTCCTCTTAGGACCTACTTAACGGAGGCCCTACTTAATGGAGGCCACAGTGTGGCAGAGCCAAAGGTGCACCAAAGGCAAGCCCGTCTGCTCCTGGACAACAGCCAGAGTCAGGAATCTTGATTCTCCTGCCACAAGCCGAAACACCGCTGCTGAGCTCCAAGCCCTGGACCCTAGACCCCATAGCACTGCTGCCCCTCTTCTCCGCAAAAAATGGTAGGGCCTTTCTTTTCTGCTCACACTCTTATTCACAACAACCACAACAACCACGACTGCTTCGAAACAACTCCACTACCTCCTGCTCAACGCACAATCACTCTGCAAGCACATCACCAAGATCTGGGACACCATCACCTCCCTCACCCCGATGTCATCTTCTTTACCGAGACCTGACTCAACCCTGCATCCGCTCCTGACATCACCTCGGCAACTCCAAACGGCTACAAGATAGCATACTGGGACCGCATCATTGAACCTAGAGGTGGAATTGCCATCATCCACTAAGAAACCATCCACTGCACCACAGACAACACCATCCGATCATGGCACACCTCAATTTCCAACCACCAAATCAACGGCCAAACCACCATCGGAGTCACCCTCGCTTACAGACTTCCAAGACCACGCCCCAGTTTTTGCAACGCCATTCCCGAATTAATTGCTCCACTCACCATCGACTCCAAACACTACATGTTTCTCGGAGACCTCAATTTTTACCTCAACGACCCCAACACCGCAAGCCTCCTCAAAAGCATGACCAACATCGGCCTCACCCAACTAATCTCCAACCCCACACACTACGCAGGACACATGCTCGTACCCCATCTTCACGGCCAACAACAGAGTCAATTACAGCCATGTCACCGAGCTCATCTGGACAGACCATATCATCGTCCATTCACCATCACAGGTTCTCCCCGCACAGCTACAAAGCCTCCCAGGACCTCACACCGCAGCTCCAACAAAGTATCGGAGAGCCAGTGGACCGATGCCATCAACACTTTCCACCCTGACACCGCAACCAACCTAGAACAAGCTGTCAAGAACTTCTCTGCTTGGTTCACCGATTGCACCAACAGAGTCTCCCCTGTCAAGCATACCAAACAGGCCAGTTGGTACACCACAGAACTGAGAGCCGCAAAGCACAAGGGCAAGCGACTAGAAAGGAAATGGCACACCAGCAAGGAGCCCATAGACCAAGCCACCTTCAAGTGGTCCCTCAACCAATAACACTAACTACTGAAAGACACAGAAGAGCGCCCTGACCGACCACATCGAAAACAGCTCTAACTTATCGTCCGAGAGTTCTACAACTCCTCAGCCACCGAATGATCATCACCCCTTCTCAGAAACTCTGCGACACCCATTGTGGACTTCTTCCACGATAAGATCGGGAAACATAGTTTACTTCGCATGCGTTACATCGCATGCTATTACAACGCGGTCGTTACAACAACCGTGTTGTTACATCGCATACGACTGCGTTGTAATGGCATGCGATGTAACGCGTGCGTTATGACATATATTCGACAACCCTCTGCTTGCGGCACACTCGGCCTCCTCACTCACATGGAATCAAACCCCGATGCTATCTTCGACCACATGCTCACCGCCTGGGACCAGCTCACCACACACGACACCACAACCATCATGAACTCTGTCCACTCAGAAGCACCTACAGACTCCAGTCCCCACCACATTTTCAACCTCAGGAGCAAAACGATAAGCAGCAAGCTCACTGCCATCTTCAACTCATCCATACCCACGGCTCCCCTTTCCAGCCAAAGCCCTCAAAGGCCATCAACCGTCAACTCACAGAATACCTGGAGATCAACAATCTTCTGGACCCCTCCCAATCTGTGTTCCGCACCACCCACAGCACCGAAACTGCCCTGATCGCCACCACTGATGACATCAGAACCTTCCTCGACCAGGGAGAAACAGCAGCCCTGATCCTTCTCGACCTCTCAGCAGCATTCAACACCTTATCCCACCACATCCTGATCAAGAGGCTTCATCACATCAGAATCCAAGGAGACCCCCTCAAATGGATCGCATCCTTCCTCACCAGAAGAACTCTGAGAAACTGCCTACCACCTTACACCTCGGGACCCATTAACATCTGCGGCATCCCTCAAGGCTCGTCCCTCAGCCCTACACTGTTCAACATCTACATGACCCCCTTAGCCAACATCGGACAGAACCCGCTAAATGAATACATTATTTGACCCCAAAATGACATATCCCACACAGACAACACCCAGCTCTTCTTCTCGCTATCAGAAGACCCCTCCACCACGAAGGCAAACTTCCACCGGTGCATGATGGGCATCGCTGAATGGATGAATAACAACTGCCTAAAACTCAACACAGACAAAATGGAAGTGCTGATCTTCAGGAACAGCTCCCTGTGGAACAACTCCTGCTGGCCTACCGAACTAGGCCCAACACCCACTCCCAACAGACCATTCCTGCAACATTGGCATCATCCTGGACAGCAAGCTCACCATGAAAAACCAGATCAACTCGGTCTCTTCCGCCTACTTCCTCACTCTTTGCATGCTCCAAAAGATCTTCAAATGGCTAGATTTGCCAATCTGCAGGTTTTGGTCCGGTGGCCTGGTGCAGCATCTGATCCAGCCCCCCACATCCCACACCGCTGTAATGCCAAAGCAAGGCGTCTCGCCCCTCTGCCAGTCTCCGGGGTGCTTAATTTAGCTTGGGGTCTTCAAACAGGCTACCTCTAGGCCCAGCCTGGTGCAGGGGAGGTTTACAGGCCCAATCCCCACAGATGCCTGGTTTCTCTGCCTCGTGTTGCGCCTCAATTCTTATTTGTTTACTTTTACAAAAAATAATGGGGTGACCCGGTGTCCCTCAGAACCTCGGTATACGTATTATATAGATAGAATGGTTCTGTCGGGGAATTTTCAATTGCTTTAGAGTGTTCACAGTATATATACATTACATGTAACACATATCAATGAATCGGAAAAAAGGGGGGGGGGAGAGAAAATAAAACCCACCCAAGCGAAATTTCAATCGGTATTTTTAAGGGAATAACGAATACACTACGCTACAGTGATACAAATACAAGACTTGTGAAGAAGGTGTGACATGTAGTGGTAAATACAGACGATACACTTAGTATATGACAGATCGAGAAATCAAAAAAAATGGGAGGGTACAATCTTTGATTTTGTCCATGTGAACAACCATGGATTTAGGAAGCGTACATCGATTCCATGTTCATACGCTGGCAGGATTTAAGCAGGATTTCAGCTCCGGCAGGGAGTTCCGTAAGAATATGTCTTACTCTGCCATGTTTTCGGCCACCATAAGTGCCAGTGTTGACAATTAAGTGGTGGTGCCAAGCACCGGAAACCACAGGCTAAAATTAAGCACTGGTTACTTCCAAATAGCAACATCCCACCTGTAATGTTGGAGAACGCTTGCAGTACTTCGAACATAATTGGATTGTTCATTTAACTGTGATTGATGAGAGAGTAAAGGTAAAAGTTTTCTGCAGTTTACGGGGAAAGGATGTGGTAAAGCTATAGACTATGTAGAACCTATTTATGATGTAGGCTAAATGTATCTTGCTCTCGTACCTCCTACCTTTATTTATCTGGAACATAAGCTGTTATTAGCATTCTATAACTGTGTCATTTGTAAGGCACTGCAGCACACATTGGGTGTACAATATAAATCGCTGCAGGCTTCTGTGTAGTATGTGTTTAATGTGATTGAGTAGTGAGGACAATTGAGAGGAGGCATAATCTTTCAGGGTAGCTTCCCTTCTATGCTTGAAGCGCACTACTGACTGATAGGTCTAAAGTAATGTTGAAGTTCAGCACCACCTGCCAGAGCAGGGTTCTTTCCTTCAGTGTGCTGCCCTGCAGTGTTCAGATTTTCTGATTTTACTTTATCTTGGCTGCAGCACTCCAGTTCCTTCTGGAGTTCGTCAGCAAGATTGTTTGGTTCTAACTCTGTTCACCCAAGTGTATTTGCAGACTGGACACAGATCACGTCCATAATCAGCATTTCTTCTAATTATGTTTTGATCTTTTGGGAGACCATATTGTATTATAGCTCTTGAGAGGACCATTTTTAAAATGTTTTAATTGTTAACATTTAACGTGATGATCGGTCTGATAGTTGCATGGATTGATTATTTAAATGTTGAAATAGATGTTTCTTTTTCTAGACTACAATGCCTGGTATGAAGCGAGATTGTGGCGGTGCAGCTGCTGTTCTTGGGGCCTTCAGAGCTGCAGTGAAGCAAGTAAGTGACAAATCATGGCTTTCCCCTATTAAGATTATGTTTCCGATCATAGTGTGTAAGGGTTTAATGTACAAGAAGTCTCTTAGTGGCCCTGTGTGACTGCTGCTCCACTGATCTAAACAGACCGTAATCATTGCACGATACAGAATGCATGAATCATTCATAATATGGGACACTCATAAGTTATGTGAATTAATCACTTTGTGTGAAATCCGCAAGTAACCTACAAAAGAAACCAGCAAGTAGTCTCTTTCTGTATTAGCACTCTCTAGCCACATGACAGACAGAAAGGCTGTGAGAATATGGGTTGTTGGTTGCGGGGGGTGTGATCCCTCTTCAAGCAACAGCCACAATCCCTGTCCGGGTGAACCACTAAAGTCACTAGGTTAACCTATGCTTAAGCGTTTGCTAGCTTGGAACCAAAGCAATCAGGCCTAACTTGGAAGCAACGTGTGAAGTATTTATGCAGCCACAAACAGCAACACAAGTCCCAAGCCAATTTAGAAAAATAGAGTACATTTTAATAAATTATTTGACCCCAAAATGACAAAAATCCAATTGGTAAAACCAGAATTATGAATTTTAAAATTTTGAGGTAAAAACTAGCATGTTAAAGATCAAAGCCCCAACTGCAAACATCTAGTAAAAAAGAATATGGCCGATTGCGATGAAGCACGAGTCGGATACAAAAAGAGGATGGGGTCTGGTTGGCACGCACCTTCAGACTTAGAAGAAATTTGAACAAAACGTCTCTGAGAAGTAGAAGTCCAGCGGGTCAAGGCATCAAGCAGTGTTTGAGGAGGAGGCGTCGTTGTCGGGGAGCCGCTGAAGTTGTGGTGAAGATTTCCACATTCAGATCTAGTCTCTCTTCGGGAAGTCAAAAAACTCCAGCAGGACAAGGCAGGAGACTATAGCCAGCGAGCACCCCACAAGGCCAGATATTCCTTTTGCGAAGGACCACTGAACAGGATTTCCTGCTGCGGAGAAGAACGCAGTAGGAGCTGCTACAAATTCAGGTCAACTGGTGATGCACCTTGGATGGAAAGAGGACCAAGTTTTGTTTTTTGTCTATTGGGGCACCGTTGCCACCACTTCAAGGGTCAAGGACGGGTGCGGCAACACTTGGAGGGTCAGGACTCACTCAGGCTGGGTCTAGTGCTGGTTTAACATTGTTGGAGCCTTTTCTTTACCTGAGGGTCTGATCAGGAGGCCTGCCAATCAAACCTTGAAATCTCTCTGTAGTCCTGGGTTCAAGATGTGGAAATAGCTCAAGAAGCAGGGCTGGCCTCTGAGGGTTCAAGGCAGGATTCAAGCAACAAAGCAGTCCTTCCAGCTGCAGCAAAGCAGTTTTCTGTAGTTCACAGCAAACCACAGCAGCTGACAGTCTTCAGAGAGTCCTTCCGTAGGTCCAGAAAGTGAACTGAAGATGGGGTCCTGGGGGGGTTATTTTTATACCTGGTACATTCTTTAAAGTAGGAGAAGTTTCCAGAGAATTCCCTTTGAAGTGCTTGGAGTTTCCTGCCCTGGTTCCAGGCTGACTGCACACTCAATGACTTGACAAGTCCTTTGTCAAAAGGCAGAGCACAGCCTATTAATCTTCAAGTGGGGCTGTGCCCAGCTCCAGCCCCCCCCCCTCCCCCTTTCACCCTGACCTACCTAATCCCTCTATTGTGTGGGTGTCTGGAAGGAATATGCAAAGTTCAACTGCCAACTACATCCATTCATGTGACCCAGGAATAGACTGCAGGCACCAAATAGGGGTGGAAAATGCCAGCTTCCTGAAAGGGACATTTTAAAAATTGTAACTTAAAATCCGACTCTACAATTAAAGAGGCTTTTAAATTAGTTTCTCAATCACCCAAACATGAAATCTTTACTTGTTCCCAATCAAAAGTTAGAACTTATTAGATGTAATATGTCGACCCAATGTTATCATATGGGAGAGGTAGGCCTCCTAGTAGTGAAAAACTAATTTGACTTTTTAACTACCAGGACATGTGAAACTTAAAAGTGCATGTCTAACCTTTTAATTACAATACACCCTTCCCTAAGGGCTACCTTAGGAGTAACTAGTAATGAAAGGGGAGTTTAGGCTTGGCAAGCGGTTTATATTGCCAAGTCGAATTGGCAGTTTAAAGCCACATGCAGGCTGCAATGGCAGGCTTGGAACATGTTTCAAGAGGCTACCTGAGTGTGTGGTACAATGAGTGCTGCAGGTCCACTAGTAGTATTTAATTTACAGGCCCTGGGTATATAGTTTACCAGTTTATAGGTAAATTAAATATGCCAATCAGGTGTAATCCAGTTTTACTATGTTTTAGGGAGTGAGCACACGCATTTTAGCAGTGGTAAAGTGCAGAGTCTTGAAGCCAATAAAAACTCATTTGGCAAAATGGGACGGTGAAGGCAAAAAGTCTAACACAGGCCCTTCAAGCAAGCTAAATTGTGGTGGTCTTGGCCGCCTTCAAAGCGGCAGTAAAGCAAGTGAGTGGCACTTCATGGCATCCCCCATGACGAGAGCTTTTTTCTGTATCACGTCTATATGTGCTGCATGGTGAAGAGAAGCATCTTTTGCATGGCAGGGAACACCCTTGTTGTAAGCTTTCACCAAATGGTAGTATGCATTACTCCTATCCGTATTCTGTGTTTGGCATAGTGCCTTTGAGAACTCCACTTGCTAATTTTCCTTTTGGTTTATTTTCGCTAAAATATTTTATAAACCAGTTAATATTTCAATCAGTGCTACTGTTGAAGACCAAATGCACGTAAATCTATTTTAAAAACATTTTTTCCAATCTTTTGCTTATGCTAGTGTTACAGAAACTTTATAACTCTGTTTAAATATCTGAACTTTCATCAATGTAAAGCCTTGGTATGTGACTTGGTATACTCCATATTTATGTGCTGCGCAGCCTCAGCAGCAACAAAAATACATAGCATTTAACAAGACAGCAGCTTGAAACAGTGACAAAAGATATATGAGGAGTATTCTATATTCCCTATATTACCTAGCAGCATTTCACGTCATTATTCACGTGATTGTACGTTATCCTAGTTCTACCTTCGGGGACGATGGACCGTATATTCTGAGGTTTGTGTCAAGTAAGATCTCTCTTTTATAAAGAGCCTGCTTCACTTACCATAAAGAATATTCGTTGATTTCATTGGCTTACTTATGCAATTTTCACCTCGTTACTCCTTTTTAGCGATTCACAATAAAACCTTTCCATTCGCTTTCCAGCTTACTACTGCAAAAATGTTTCTGAATCGGCCCTCAGTCACCAATATCTTCTTGCACCAATGTGTTTTTTTTGGTTGTTTTTTTTGTAAAGTCTGCTCAGAATTGTAAGGCTGATTAGTTGGTGGTGTACTTGATACAGATATATCTAGCAGTTTGACACCATCATAACTCATTACTCATGCCAGCACAACAACTCTCAACAACAAGCACTTACACGCGCAGTAGGTTTAATTTTACCTGTCCCTCTCTCCAGAACAGGCATTAACAAAGAAATATCTGTCCCGGCATTTGGAGAGTTGGTTGGCTGAGCATGTACAATGGTGTGCACGTTACCGGTGTTCATTTGCATGTTTCTGGCTTCTCGGAGTATGCTTAGTATTGAATGTATTCAAATGGCTTTTTAAACTTGTATGCTTTTATGATCTATGTCATCTAACTAGATTGAATACAGTTTTTATTGATATTGATTGAATGTATTCAAAATTAGTTACACAAGTGCCTCGCTACCTCAAACTATTGACTGCAACATTATGCCCGGCGTTGCCACCTTTAAACCGAGGAAAGGATTATTTCAGAAAGGGCAATGGATTACCACCCATTGTCCAGGGGGCAACATTATTCTGTGGGCATCCATGGCACGCCTGCTAAAGCCAGAATGTACATAATTTTGCAGTAGATGCCTACAGTATGGTAAGATTCTTACAATAATTCCAAGTCTGTTAATATGACAAGGTCCTCATTATGAAGTGGAAGCCCACAGGACATGAGTTGCCACTATATCTAGAGGACCACCATTATCCCATGGATGCGCACAATATGTCAGGAGTGAGCAGCTTTGTCAGGACTGGCATTATGCCACACGTAATCATTGGCATGGATGTGCATAGGTTGCCAGAGCTAGCATTGAAAAATGAATGCCCACAGTACATCAAGAATTACCACCATTCTAACTCAAGTTGAAAAGAAAATGGCACTGTTCTGCTACAGACAACATTGTACCAGGGGTAGGCATCATGCCATGCATGCCCACAGGGTGCAGAGAATTACCATCTTTGTGCCAGGGCCATCATTTCAGTGGGAGTATGTAGAGGACATCATGCCATGGATGTCCACAAGTTTGCCAAGAAATACTATCAAAGGGAAAGTATGTGATCAGAGTGGGCACACTGACATACCCACTTTCATGCACTCATGGACTCCTATGAGGGCACATGCAAACACGTATGTGGCGTTGATTCATTTTGTTTATGCTAATCTTCAACTGCTGTCCTGGCTCCTGCTGCTGTCCTGACTCCTGCTGCTGTCCTTCCTCTCCACTCCTGGACATGGCTGGACTGCTGATACTCTCGGAGAGATTCCTGATCATCACTCCCGGAGAAGGGAGTAGTTGACAAGTGGCCTGCTGGTCCCAGTGTCAGTGGGGGATTGATGGCAGTGCCACGGATGCTGGAGCTAGACTGCGAAGGCGGCCCACACGTGTGCTTCTGGTGGCTTAGTGTGGTGGAGTGGGGTTGACTGGTGTGTCTGCCAGACAATGAGAGGGAGCGGGGGGATTTGCTGAAGTGCCTTCGTGGCCAAGGGAAGATGGCAGATGGGCGGAGAGCACTGTCTCAGTTTGGGGCCTTAAGGGTTGGGCATCTCTGTGGCCAGGGGAGGCGAAATCCCAGAGCTAAAAACTCAGACATTTCTTTAAATATCTGCCCAGTTGTATTGCTTTTTCTTACACCTGCAGGGCAACATGCCATTGGTCATTTGTTCATGAAGCAACAACATAACACTTCACCTCAAGGTACTGCTGCTCTGCACCTTTAAGGTGAAACCTAAAATGGGGACATTTGCCAGGTAGAGTCAATAAGTGCAGAATTAAACTATTTGGCCGTCACCTTCAATTTAGTAAATTCCAAATGCTTTTTGTTGCCAGACTTCGTCAGTATGTTACTAGTTTTGTCTTTACTCCACTCTTTCTAAGGTTGCTCTTTACGTTTTCTGGCACTCGTGAAAGAACTGTGCACAGCCATACTTAAATTGTTTTTGCCATTCGGTAACATACTAATAAAGAAAGGGTGACCCTGATTAGCTTTGCTGCTCTTCCCAATCATTCTGTGCATCCGTTTCCCTTCAGGCCTAGTAAAGCACTTGCATAATAGCAGCATTCAGCAGCTCCAGTTGACTTGTGACCTTTTCTCTCTGTTTTAGCCCTTGGTTTTAGTATTCAGATAAAGAGAAGCTGCAAAGGAAAATATTTAGTTATGAGTCTGTGCAACATATGTGAGGTTTATTGTCCATAGCCCTTTTCTTTGATCATTGATTCATAATTGTAGCTTCAGGTGTTCTTTTTCTACCGTTTCCTTACGGCACCCACTCCCTGAGCAAATGGCTGGTGTAGAGCCCTTCAGAGCGGCTTGACAGTCTGGTGGGTCCATTAAAAACAAATCGCACCCTCATAGAAACATCAGTTAGCAGGGGTATCCACAAGTATATTCCCTCAATTAGTGCTCACCATTGATTCAAGAAAGTTCTGGGTCTGTATTTCTCCTAGGGCACAATGTCCTTATTTGCGCTGCGGTCCATTATTAAACAGGTGTGCTGGGTGCAATAAGGGACAGTGTACCCTATTAAGATGAATATGCTGCCCCTAGGAAACCTTGCATTCATTTTAATACAGAGTGGCTGCTTCAAAACGGCTTCGTGTTTCACTGGGCAGATGGCAAAATGTCTGCACTTCAAAGAGGGGTTAGAGATTCCCCCCCCCCCCCCCCCCCCCCTTGCAGGTGGGCGCAATGAGAAACAGCACCTGCTGCACTTTGATGTCTTGGGGTTCCTTTCCCACGTCTAGAGGGCTGCCATCAGGGGGCGTACTGACTTTCAGTGCACCTCGTAGGGGCAAGTTTGCTTCTACATCCGCATCCATTATATGGCGTAGGTGCAGAGGCAAAGTGATTCCTTTATTTACTTGGGGCCAAGCCCTGATGCAAGTGAGGGAACACACTTTTAAGATAGCGCTGGAGCTAAATGTGCACCACCGCTACCAGCATTACAAAAGGAGCTGCACAAGAGTCTGACGCCCCTTTTGTAGTACTATAGTGCCCCAGATTACAAAAAGCAGGAGCACATACCAGGGCACTATGTGTAATTCGGATCCTGATGTATTGATGCGTAACCCATGCAATTAATATAAACCATTCAAACACCTATATTTACTGTGGCTCATCATTTAGAAAACTGGAAGTAATGCTTCTGATGTCAGGATTCCTACTTTTAAAATGATTAGTTTAGCAACTGCGTTTGCCACTACAAAGATTCCTCATGCTCCTATTACAGCTTGTCACGAGTGGTAACAAAAGCTCGTGTTCTAATATGTATAACACTCGGGGATACATAACTTTGAGACAAAATTATTGTCCTGATACCAGAGTCCAAAAGGCTTGATTACTCTAGTGTGAATGAACTGAAAGGTTTATCTGGATCTTCAGGGTTCAGTGCTCTTTACAATGTTTTGTTGGACAAAATGTTGCATATGCTTGTATAGAATTAAGACCCTTTTGGCATTGTCACACATTTTTCTAATCCCTTTAGTTCAATGTACCGAATGGCTGACCAGAAAGTTGAGGTTCTCGTGTAAATGTTAGCCTTCGCCAGTTAGTCTTCTGTGTTAATTGCTTCTTGTTTCCATGCTCCAGGGCTTTAAGGATAATCTCCATGCATTATTCTGCTTGGCTGAGAATTCTGTTGGACCGAAGGCAACAAGGCCAGATGATATTCATGTTATGTACTCTGGAAAGTAAGAGTGTCTCCCTTTATCTCTCATTGTGAGTGTTCCTTGTAGAGTTTCCTCTTGTAGGGTGAAAGTAGAGAAGTGAAATTGACCTCCTTTATTGGTAACATTTGTTCTACTGGGTAGCCATGCATTCTGAGAAAGGAAACACCCAGACTGATTTGGATTATTTTGTAACATGTCTGTTTATTATCAATTGACTGCTAACCAGGTGGCAGCACAAAAACTGCCCTACTTGCAGCTAGGGAGGAAGTAAGGGCTATTTTGGATCAGGGTGGGTCCACAGCCCTGATGCTACTAGATCTGCGTGCCGCCTTTGACACCGTCTCCCACCCTATACTGGTCAAAAGGCTGGAAGAAGTAAACCTTGCCGGAACCAAATTAAAATGACTTGCCTCCTTCCTCCAAAATAGAACCTCCGAGTGTGTGAAGAAGCCACACAGTTGAAAATTCATTCTCTAAAATGTGGGGTGCCTCAGGGTTCCCCACTAAGCTCTATTTTGTTCAACCTGTACATCCTCCCGTTGGCAGAGATCATAAAGCCATATGGCTTCTCCTCGATATCCTACTCTAATGACAAGCAAATAATCCTCTCCTTCTCTCCTCAAACTGAAGGGACGTCCACTCATCTCAATAACTGTCTTAAGCTTGTAGTCGACTGGATGGCTGCAAGCAGTCTTAAATCAAATGCGGAGAAGATGAAGGTGATTGTGGTGGGAAACAACCCCGCCAGGTGGATGGAGCTGAATTGGAAAGACTTTCTTGGCTGTCAACCCACCTCTAAAATGGAGGTCAA
Source organism: Triturus cristatus (assembly GCF_964204655.1). Taxonomy (NCBI): domain Eukaryota; kingdom Metazoa; phylum Chordata; class Amphibia; order Caudata; family Salamandridae; genus Triturus; species Triturus cristatus. The sequence goes on from NC_140590.1 coordinate 1,591,931,772, forward strand.
GAGTTTAGGCTTCTGGCTCGACAATAAGCTCTCAATAGAAACCCAAGCTAAGAAGTTGGCAGCAACATGTTTCGGCTTTCTCAAGACTCTGAGAAAGCTATTGAGATGGCTGCCTGAATCTCACGTGAAGTGGTGGGGCTAGACTTGGTTATCTCACAACTTGGCTATAGGGACTCCTTGTTCTTGGGAAGTCCCAAGTCTGTCTTAAAAAAAACTCCAGGTTACACAAAATGCTGCTGCGTGAAAACTGTTTAAAATTCCTAAACATTAATTGGCAACCGTGGCCCTGGCAACGTTACACTGGCTACCCGTGCTCAAAAGAATTCCTTTAAGTCACTTTTTCTTGACATCGAGCAATGTATAAAAAAGGTCCTAGGCTGATTCAAAGACTGCTAACGCCCTATGACCCCACAAGAACGTTGTGTTCTAGCAACTGTTTGTAGTCCCCATGATGAAGAAGACTAGGACTGGAGGACGCTCCTTTGCCTTCCTTGTCCCCAAGCTATGGAATGCTGTCGCACTGGAGATGAGGATTACAGAGTCGGAACCAAAGTTCAGAAAATTGTTAAACTGTTCTTTTCAACTAATATGTTTGGCCAAGACACAGGACCTGAATGCTGACTCAGCGCTGAACGGCTGTCCTGGGTAGAAAGCCACATGTATAGAATAGAATTTCGGTAACCCAATTCTCAATAAAATTCGGAAATTTACCTGCAGATTCATTGCCTCGCATGGGAGAAGTTTTCAACATTTTAGGAATTCAGTTTTCCAAGTGTACTCCCAGACACCCATGACAGTCATAAGTTTCTTAAACAAATGAAAATATATTGGTTGTACTCCTGGAAAAATTTTGTGAATCCACACTTGCGTTCATGCAAAGGGAACATGTAGGTTCATTTGCACATGTGGAAATGCCCTTGAATGTGTGCAATTACACTCTTTGCCTCCCAGTGGCGAACACCCTTCTCCCTACAACTCCCCAATTTTGTAGGTGTTCACAGCTCATTCCCACTCCAGAAAGGGACTGATCTCCAAACATTTTTCTGGGTGGACAGGAGTCAGAAACCTATTTGTAAACAACTACAAACTAACAAGTTTGTGGGTGTTGCCACACTCCAGATCAGCCAAGCCAAGGAATTCCTGCTCCTACCTCTGCAGTCATAATTATACATACTTATTATTATACAATCATCGGATGTTCTTGAGTATGTGCAAATTCCTTTACGAGTGCAAATTCAGATTTGGTTAATACATTTAAAATAAGCCACGTGAACCCCCCGATGGCTATGAGAAATGCACATCTAGTTTCTAAATGCGAACCTTTGGTTCCAGGCATTGAAAATCGTTCGCAGAGCTACTGTTTGTTTAATGGAAAGCTTTACTATGTACAATAGCACTGTTTAAAAACGAGTATTGACCCTTGAGTCAGTAATTTGATGTATGTGAGATATCAGCAGTTAACTATCCTAGCAGTTCTATAAAAGAAAAAAAAATCCAGCAACCATAGTATTCCAATTTGTACAGTGGCTATGTTTCAGTAACCATGTTTGAGAGAAATACTGAAGTCCTCTACGGCCCCAAGTGATCTGAAAACACATGTAGCAAAATGAAAGGAGGTGACAAACTATGAAACTAGGCACTGAGTAAGCTTACTGGAAATTTATTGACCAACCTTACTAGTTAGTCCTCCTATGCCATAAGTGGCACATGCGTTTCTGCTTGCTGATTGAATGATAGACCCTGGGTTCTTGGTGTTTTGCTTATTGGAGTTTGTTTCTTCCATTGAATTTTTCAGAAGTGTAGAAATAAACAACACTGACGCGGAGGGCCGGTTGGTGCTGGCCGATGGAGTGGCTTATGCCAGCAAGGATTTGGGTGCAGAAATAATTTTGGACATGGCCACCCTCACTGGGGCTCAGGTAATCTTCTAAAGGAAGCATACGCCATCACACAAAGCTTATATTGAGGCCTGTTGCATCTGTGTTTTTAAAACCAGATGAACTGGTCTAGACTGTAACGAATGAAGGTATTGTCTGCTCTAACAAGTTTTTAATGTCTTAAACTACCATCTTCATATCTGTATGTATTTCCTATGCCATATTTTCCATAATGTTCCTAAATCTCTGCATCGTTTTGACTCTAGTTATTTGTGTAAGGGTTCTTTTTAGCAGCTAATCCTTCAACAATGGAAGGTACCCCAGATGATAAAAAGGTTGAAACCCTTATTTGTGTCACCCTCCTTGAGCATCTGCCTACTTACTTTTTTCAATTATGAACCACACTGTTTAGTCTTGTCAGTGGCCTTCCTGCTGTGAAATGCAATTGCCCTTAGACGTTGATCACATTAATATTTAAACTTTTGAGTTCAAAGGTGCACAAGCCTTTTTTTTTTTCTGCCCACACTTATTAAACTGTGTCAGTTTTGCTATAAATGCATGGGTCATATTTTGTATTCAGAGCATTTGCATTAAGTGTGACCAGGTTACCCAATTTATCTCTAAGAAACATCTTGTATGTGGCTTGCATAATAAAATGACAGTGGGTTATCTTTAAACTTATGCCTTTTCTCTTGGACGCTAGGTCATGTGCCTTCTGTCATAGCTGGAATTAGGACAAAGCAAACCCAAATCTCCACTCCCCATTGAGCTAGGTTAGAGAGAACAGCTCTTATTATTGCAGGGGACTAAAAGAAGTGAACTAAATTGAGGCTTTCAAGAAGGCTTCATGAGATCAGAGAAGATGCAGCGCGCTCTTGAGTTGTTGGTTTACACAGCATATTGGCTGGCGAAGCATTTGATAATGAGGTGTCTGAAAATGCGTATACTTGATCAGCATATGAAATAGAAGTTTGTTGGAACTTATGGTGTAACTGAAGCAGCTGTAATTAATGCTGAATATATGGGGGTAGAGGGTGGGAGATTAATTGTTTAAAAGAGGGCTGAGGTACTTTTTATGAATTCAAGCCATGTTATTATAATTGGAAAGAGCTTGACTTGATGTAATTGAGCTGTATGTCTAGAACTACAAACATCGGTTTTGTGGAATTAAACAGTTAATTTTTAAATATATTTTTTAATGTGTAGGGAGTAATACAGTACGAGTGTAAAGTGTCAATAAAAACTGTTGGCAGTCTAGAAACCAGCCCCAAGCCAGCACATAGGAAATGGAATTGATTTCCCTTTAGCCGTGAGACTGGAATGGTGGCTACCATTGGCCTTGCAGTGGCTAACATGCCCCATTTAAAGTTTCGCACAGGGAAGTAGGGTCTTCTTAGGTCTGGCATTAGCCAAGACCTTTTAATTTTGCTAAAGTTATGTTATCATCCACCTCTCTTCATCCTTTGGTCTGTTGTCATTCACATTTTGCTTACATCCACTACAGCATAGAGCATGGTACAATAGGGCAGCCTACTTTAGCCACTGGTTAAGTTCACTTCTAGTGACTTCATTTTGCTCTCTTGCAATGAGCACATCCACACACAAGGTAGTTCTCGTCAGTGCCAGTGTATTTGTTTTTGCATTATAATGACTTTAGTGTTGCTCTTGTATGTAAAGCCGGAGGTTTAAGCATGATGCTGTATACCAAATGTGAGCACAGGCCACATTCCATGCTTCATCAGTTCTTGTCTCCTACCAATGATGATGTAAAACCTTTTCGGAGTGTCTTGTTTATCTGACTGCTCGTATTTCGCAGCGTGCATCTGAAACTGTTCTGTATTTAGTTATCCTCTCTTTACTAATCATACAGTACACAAACCAATTATTCTGGACTCCATTTCACCAATGGTATTTTAATAAACTTTCCTCAGGAATAAAAACAGCCTTTATCATGTTTCATTTGCTGCACTTGCAATACTTGTTTTAATGCACTTCCTTCTTTCCGTCAATTCTTTCCTGCTTTCTTTGTTTTTCAGTTTTCTTTCTTTCTTTCTTACCTACCTTCTGTGCCTTTCTCTTTCCTTCTTTCTTGTTTTCGTTCCATTTTCCCTTATGTCTCTTTCCTTCCCGTTTCAGCCTTTCTAGCCTTCTATCTTTTATTTTTTATTTCCTTTTTTGCTTTCTTTCCTTCCTTCCTTTTATTTTTCTTTTCTTTTTGCCTTCTTTCTTTCATTGTTTTCTTTTTTCCTTTCTTTATTTCTTGCCTTCTCTCTTCTCTCCCTGTCTTTTTTTCTTTGCCTTCTTGCCTTCTTTCCTACGTTTCCTTTTTCTTTTTTCTTTCTTTCTTTAATCCTTTCCTCTCCTTTGGCAAGTGGCTGGCAACCAATGGCAGAACAATTGGCTTCTTTTATCAAACATATGTGTATGACTTTGTTACTTCTAGGTGTTGTCTGCCACACTTCATCCATTTGTCTGTGGAAGAGTCGTTTGTATTTTACTTCAACGCATTCAAGCCTGCATCAAGAAGAAATATGTCAGCCCACTTACGCCATCACATACTTCACTATGAGTTACAGCATGATGCCCTTTTACGAAGAGCTCGCCCACACACAAAGTAGATCCCTTCAGTGCCAGACAGTACTATGGTATTGATGAATGCCCGGCAGCTTCCAAATAATAAAGTTTTGCAAAAACCATGAAAAAACAAGAATGCCCAAATGCCTGGCGGGCAATGCTAGACCTGTTGGCTTTGCTAATGCGTGTTATACTTGAAGTGTCTCCTGCCTTCATGACCGGAACCATTACAGCAGGAATAACTCTTAAAAACAATGACAGGAGATGCATCGTGCGGTGGCAGAGTTGTTGCATTTTTTAATTTTCTGAAGACTGTTTAAAACAAGTATCTGAAATGCAATAGGTCTCGCATTTAAGCAAGTTGTAAATGACCATGCCTTTTTATTTATGTTTTGGTTTTAAAAACCTAAATAAAAGGCATTATCATTTACAATGCCAATAGCTTAAACTCTTGCAAATGCGAGACCTGTTGCATTTCAAATGCTTGAAGGCATCGCTGAGTTTCCCCCTTCTGTCTCCCATGGCCCTTGAAGAGCACCCAGTTTTCTACGAATTTAAACAAGCCGGTGGTCACAACTGTGCATGAGAGACCCTCCTGCAGTAATAGAAACTCATTAAAGAAAATAGTGCTTACAGACTAAAGAAGATGTACCGCGTAACAATCGAAGTTGAAGGGCCAGTCCTCATGGGAGGTTACAGATGAAGACAAGGCGGTACTTAGGAGGGACTAACAAGCCTAATAAATCAGAAGCCAGCATTTTAGAAGGACAATGACACAAGCCAATGACAAATATGGGCAGAGAGTGGGCGGGGCTTCAAGTACATTCTCCAGTACAGCATGGCTCACAGAGCAGTGCATGCGCTGCCCAGGCTCGACCTAAGAAATACAAAAAAAACTGTCCATGTTCTGGGAGTTTTCTGCCTGCATCGGAGGGAGGCGTTGGTGGTCATTTTCTCTGCCGAACCACCACGGTTTGTACGGCAGGCTCACAAAGCAAAAATGAAGCTAAGAAAAACATTCCAAGGACGGCTCTGAATAGGTTGGTCCCTCCTGTGCTATTCAGGCCACTACTGAGTCTGCAAAACGTTTTCCAGACGACAAAGCCATTGGCATGTTCACTGTTGAAAATACCATAAACCCTCACACTCTAAATGAGATGGGGAATGCGAAAGCTGGATCGATGGAGGCTCCTATTCAGGGAATTGCCGCTGGACATTCACTTCCAAATGAGGACTCCAACATTCACATCTTCAAACCGCTTTGACTTGAAAAGGAGACTTTGAAAATACCATGTCAAAGATCACTTCCCTTAGTGAAGCAAGCAGGGTGCAAGTAGAAATCAGTTACCATTTTATTGATTACTGAGCTTTTTCGGGGTTGCAGCCACGACTTGAAAACGTGAGACATGGACAGCAAAAAGTTGCAAGTAAAATAGCCTGAATGGCTATTACGCTCAAGGTGGTTTAAAGGCTCCAACTAGCCTCACCCATTAGTCCCCCAGAACATTATTAAGTACCTTCAGACGAGTACATATCACCTTATTATGTAGCCTTCCCAAAACTAGCGTGGCTGATATCTGGTCCGCCAGAATATGAAAGCAACACTTTTTGACAAAAGTTCAAGAAAAATTGACTACTGTTCTTTAACCACGAAGCCTTTTCTTCCCTGGTCTTACCTGTTGAAACTAACAAAGGTGATGGACGAATTGCCTAAATTATCTTAGTCAATAGCAGTTGCTCCTGTTGTTTTCCAGTCCATTATTCTTCGCCCACTGTACCACTCTGGACAGAGACTCATCCAAATGCAACCAGACTTGGTCCTGCTCTAATCTGTTTAACTTTCAATGGGTAGTGTTCCATAAGAGGCGCAATCTCTTTTAAGGACTGTGAGGTTTATCATCAGATTAGTAAATTAAGCTCAGGACCAGAGTAACCTAATTATGTTATAGATAAAAATCTTGTTAAAACAGTGCTTCTCCTTTAGACGCATACATTTGAAAGTATAAAAGAGTTGTCGTTCTATAGTAGAACTGATGAAGGAAATCTGCTCTCCTTGTAGGACGATGTGTGGTTTGCATTATGTCCAGTTCTTGATCCCACATGGTTTCCGCATTCTACAAATTGCAACTAAAGACATGTATAATGGAAACCTCTGGTAAGAGGATTGGAGGAGGAGGTTGGAGCTGGTGCATTTAAGAACTGTAGATGGAAGGGGTGCAAAGGGGCTGCCTGGTTTTCAGTTCTCAGACAGATCAACTGCTCCATTTTGTATATGTGCTCAGATAGATGATAGTGTCATTAGCAGGGCAGGAGAAGAGATATTGAATCAACCAGCTTGTGTAGTCGTATTTCACCGTAGCTTCAAGAGCGGTCTTGCTTATTTAATTGACATTTACAAAGTAACCCATTTTTAAAAGTACATTTTAAAAAAGTAAAACACTGTTACAGTCCTCGGCGTGCACCCTTGAGTTTTTCTTTTGGATTTAAGGGTATTAGTATAGAGGTTTTAAAAAAAAAATATATATTTAAATGAAGAGTGCCAGGATTCCGCAGATATGCCGATTTAATAAAAAGATTCAGACAGTACCAGGATTCGGCATACCACTGTATTAGATAGAGAAGCATTTTAAGACTTTTTACAAAAAGGAGAAATTATAAAAAACATTTGTTTTTCAAAACTTTTTTTATTTTTTTTTCACTTTTTTTACTAAGGCGACGGTATACAACTGAAAGAAAAACATATTCGCCATAGGGCAGAAATGAATTAATAATTTTGATTTAAATGTAAACTATTTCTGTTTATTGGTTCTGGTCATATCCTAGTCTTGTTTTGTATCATTATTTGTACACGTGTAATAGACTTTTAGCACAGTGCTTGGATACCTTTTGGTTATGCTCTCAATTTGAGATTGAATAAGCCTTCGTGCCCAGTTACGGGGTGTGACTCTCCAGGAGAGAATGATTTCAGAAATCTTGTGTTCAGATGGCATACTGTGTGGAAATCATTAGGGGTTTTCGGATATCTTCACAAGAAGGTATACCCTCGTATGAATGAATGAAAAAGACGTCTTCCACTTCTCGAATGCTGATGGACAGGACTGGTTCTCCCCTGCAAGCTCCTGGTAGAAATGTGCCAGTGATGCAGTTAAGAGTTCTCAAGGAAAGCTTTCGAGTGCATCAATGAGCACCTAGTCTCCCATGGTAAGCCACGACTCCATAGAGGGGCCGTTTGCTAGGGCTGTCTATTTGTGAGTTGACCAAGAGGCCTGAATTGTGGTTGTAGCAACAGCATATGATGAGATGGCTCACAATAGGAGGCAGGAACAATGATATGCAGCAATTATTTTTATAACTGAATGATTCGAATGTAAACCACCTTCATCCAAACCTATTATTTAGGGCTTTTGAAGACTCTTCTTTTCAGGTGTTGTGATCTGGTATCCCTTAAATCACAAACCCCACTTGCAGAAAAGCTAAGTTGTGGAAGATGTCCATTAACGTTCTAGGTCTGTTACAGAGATGTGACTGCAAAAAAAAAAAAAGGTGTTCTTATGTAGTCTTGATCCTGCAAAATTAGGGTTCAGGGATGTAAAGGTTCGTTTGGTTCCTCACTGATTTTAAGATTGTGTTTTGCTTTTGTCCCTTTTCAGGGAATCGCCACAGGAAAATATCATGCTGCTGTCCTGACTAACAATGAAGAGTGGGAGAGAGCCTGTGTCAAAGCTGGCAAAAACTGTGGAGACCTTGTCCATCCCCTCGTCTACTGCCCAGAGCTGCACTTCAGTGAATTCAACTCCTCGGTTGCAGATATGAAGAACTCTGTGACGGTATGTTACATTTAATGCCCAAGCAGTAAAACAATTAGGTGGAGTTTGCTGCACACTGTGCTGTTTCCTTTCCTCTTAACCTCTTTTCTCTGACATCGCTGTTTAAGCTACAGTACACCTGTCTGTGAATGATAATAGTACAAACGCCCACTCTAAATAAATGGCCTGCCTGGTAGGTGTGCACTGGAATCTGCTTGCACTGCAATTCCACCTGCGAATACATTTTTAGCCCTTAACATTAAGTACACCTGCTCAGATTCCAATTTATAAATGAGGCAAAAAGAGAGAGAGAGAGAGAGAGAGAGAGAGAGAGAGAGAGAGAGAGAGAGAGAGAGAGAGAGAGAGAACTAACTTCTTTGCCAGTCCATCATGAGTCTGTGGCACGACCCATTGCTTTATAATTCAGCCTACTAGTTATCTAGGTTACATTCAGGTTCTGTCTATTACTGGTTAGTTGTGTTTAAAATTGCCTCACTCATTGAGTGATGGCACGGTATACCTGTATGAATAAACACATAGCATGATTACTTGACCAGGTTGTGGTACTCATCAAAGACACTGTGAAAGCTCCACCAACCTGCTCAAACTTGTGCCTACCTCCACGTCGACGGCCCTTCCAGATAGCGGTTGCGGTGTTTAACGAGCTAGCAATAGTGCTGCCATAAAAATCGGGGGTAAAGGTATTCAATACAACCCCGAGCGGCATAGTGGAGGCAGGTACGAATGCCCTCCGCCTCTACATGCCCTCCCGCAACACAAAAGCATATTTCCAGTGAGGTGATCGAAACCCTTGCCCTGATGAATTTGCCCGAACAAAGTTAAGTGGCAATGAAACATGTTGGCCTTCTTCATAAAGGTTAGCAACATTGAGTGCTTTTAGTTTGAGTAGGCTCACCGGTTTGAATAAAGAGGGTGATTATAAGTGAGTCTGTAACTCAATTTTAAATATTGCTTTGAACATCTGGTTCTTTGCAATACACGGGTTTCTTTTCTTTTCTCTGTTGGGAACAGGAAAAAGTTTCCTCTCTTGGTCTGTTCCCTCTTTCTCTTCACTGGACTCTAACTCTTGCTTTCCGTGAGTGGGCAACTGATGATGAGAAAACGTGGGCATACTAGCGAGAACCGGCTGGTAGCCTCCCTGGTGTTGCGTACGTGAGGGGCCCACTCACTTTTCACCTTCATTTTTCTTTAAGTACTTTTGACTTTTCTCTGTGAAGGTGTTGGTTAACGGTGGGCTGTTATTGTTTTTGATATTTGAGGGTAATAGGACTACAACTATCTGGATACAATACCAGTAGCGGAAGAGATATAATTATTCCCTTGAAGCTGTGTAGGTCCTAAAGCAATTATAAAAGTTACACCCCTCCTTAGTGCCTAGCCTTGTTTGGTTTATTGATCATTGAGTGGAGGGCGGCTTGGCACATACCCTCTGTAGCTCCTGATTGTAATGACGCATTTCCTTTTTGCCTTTTGCTCACTCTGTGCATCTCCACTTCTCTCTCCATATTTTCTTCCTATGATCTTAAAGTACTGGCATCTTTCATGTTCAGTGGTTGGGCTAGAAAATAGTTCCACTTGCAAGTATGACATTTTCTTACTACTCCTATGTGGAGTGTTGAAGCTCTTGCCTACAAGAGTCGCATGCTATACCGTGTAGGATTTGTGGTTAAAAAGATGTTGTCTTTGTTTTAAACCTCTGTGGGAAGTTATTTCATGATATTCGTGATAACCACCGAGGTGCGCTTATCATGTAATGGGACGCAACGCCTAGCAGTGTGTTGGATGATGAAGTCTGAGAGACAGATGCATAGTTATTTGACATTCAGTATGCTGGTAGCTTTGAACAACTCTAGAAGTCCTTGTATGGTATTTCATATGATATAGTCTGCTTAGCATATTACTGCACTGGGTTGTCCAATCTGAGATTTTGTGTATAGTTGTGGTTTCAACTATCTTGGTCAGAGGGAGAGAGAGAGAGAAGTGGCGAGATCTCTAGGGGCTTTTTTATAATCATCCCAAAAAAGAGTGTCATTGTAAGATTTAAAGAAGCGGTCAGATTGTATAGATATTTGGGACTTGTAGTGGTGGACTACATTAATGACCTCCAAATTGTCCAGCAAAGTGCGACAGATCTCTTCAGTTATTCAGTTTTAGTGGTTTTATTTGGTGATGACCGTGCTGGTGATGTACAACCCTCATTTAAGAGGTATTGTTTAGAAGTTGTGACTGACCACTGAAATATTACAGTTTTAGTATTCTTGTTGTGGGTCATAATTGTTATATATACAAGTACATAACTTATAATGCCACGGTGAACCATAGGTCAGTCCTTCTTAGCTTACCTGCATATCGAAAGCAGTGTGCTGGTGGAGTTTTTTCCAGTTCGTGAGTTGTAAGCTGAAGATTGCTCTTGAGGGTGTGACTGTTTACTGGGCTCTGTCGCCAGGTCTGTATGGTGCAGTTACTTAGGAAACAGCCCTATTTTCAACTGTAGTGTATTTTAGCTCCTAGGATGCTACTAATGTTGGCTGGTAGTGAGTTCCAGAACTTGTCAGCTTCTGCTGAGAATGCAGTGGCTCCTACTGATTCCTTATGTTAAAGTGATATAAGAGGTGCTAGACTGGAGCACAGTGTTCTGTGTGTTTGTATTGTTGGAATTCAACTTGTGGGTAAAGTGATTTTTATTATTATTTTTTTTTCTTATTTTTTTGGTTTTGTTTTCCCCTTGAGAGACTCTGTGGACTGTTCAGAGTTCCTTGAACATTGCACCTTCTAGTTATAGGTAGCCAGTGGAGCGACTACAGAACAGGAGTCATGGGTTCTCTTGGGTGGAGGCGAAGAAGAAGCCTTGCTGCATGCAGCATTTTGGATGAGTTGTATTTTGGGTATGATTTAATGCAGGTGTAACAAGGTATAGGCTGTTGGCACAGTCAAGCTTCAAGATTAGAAGTGTGAGGATGGCTTGTATTTATGTTGGTGTGCAAGGGAAGAGAAGATGCAACCTAGTGTTTTCATTGTGTAGAACGCCCTCTTTGACGTAATTAGCTTGCGGTATCAAGGATGGGTCTGAATCCAGGGTTCTGTTTCTTGATGTTTTTGGATGGGCTTGAAGTTCTGTGGTCCGTCTGGCAGTAGGCTGGTACTTTTGCCATTCCGCAGGTCATAATCTCTCTCTGTGCTTTATTGAACTTTATGCTGCAGTTGAGACGGTTGGTGATTTGAGGTTGAAGTGGCAATCTCAGTACATTAAATATCTGTGAGGGTTCTAAAACAGCTCACTGCGGTTGCTCACTGACTCGCTATATCCACGAGTTTCCCTTAATGCAATCTTTCGACATGGACTTGAAGCCAGGTTTGGCCTTGGGATGCAATCCACGTCTTTCTTTCTCTGCTGCATTTTTCCCCTTTCGGCCTTTTTTTATTTTTTCGTTTACTGGAAGATGGTGCTCCATTACGCCAACATTCTCTGTTTTTGTTTTTATTATTAACCAGAGGGAACCCCACTCATTCCCATTTTTTTTTCATTACTCCAAGGCACTTACGGCATTAAAGGTAACACTTTTCATTTGTGCTCTGTGGCACTTGGCAAATTACTGCAATGCCTGGACTGTCAAACCTTAAAGGGGCCGCCCAGTGAAGAGAAAAAATCAGTTCTTTTTAACCAGTCCTGCATCTTTAACTATCACCAACAACAGGCCTCCCAAAAAGTTTGTCTGCTTATAGTTTTTTTAATTTTTTTTTATTTCAACACGACCCATCACCTTTATGAAAGTCTTCTGTGAGGCCATGCTCCCACTCGGAATAAATAGGCTGGCAACATATTCCCAAATTGTACATTCTTAGCAGTGGAGAAATATAAATCAATAAGATCTCATCACTCTCCGAATTTTCAAAATTTCGGACTCAAATGCCATTTAAGATTTCACAGGTGGAGATGCTCTATCCTCCTCAATTTCTGTAACAAGGAAGGGCAGGCTATGCTCAGGCAATGAGCCATGCTGTGCTGGGGTTCAGCTCCACTAAAACATAGTGGGACAATAATGTAAACTGTACCATAATAGTTGCACAATGAACATTTTTTCCAGTATATGAGAGCGGTATCGATGAATTATAAGCTTAAGCTATTACGGTCATCAATTTTATTACCTTCCCCCAAACTAATTCATAGACTCTACCGTGACAGCTGCTACCGCAAGTTGTAGAACAGAAGCCACAGATGCCTCACACTTGGCACGGTCGTCTTCACCTACTGTTGCTTTTTAGCTCAAAGTCTGAGATACTGGGTAAGATGGTGTCTGCGAGGCTGGAACCTTTTCAATTCCTGGCACTACTAGGATACACTAAACCTGGATTGAGGAAATCCGGGATATTTGTGGGGCTCACATTGCTATTTGCCAAACAGAGAGCTGCAACACCCTGATATAATGATCCCTCCACCCTCACAAAGGAGTTCTGGCCTAGGGACATTGCTTACCACAACAAAATGGATCTGGTCACATCTGAGCTCAGGGACATATAGGCATATTGTATAAGTGCTATCTGTTAAGTGGTGTCTCATTAAAAATAGCAGTTCATCTACTGAGTTGCAGGTTTGCTTCTGTAGTAGGGGATCTCGGTGTATAGTCATAATCTATGAATAGTCCCGCCCATGTGCGGGGACCCCGGAGCAATCAAAATATCTCTTAAGCTGTCCTGCATTTGCAAACCTGAAAAGACACTTAAGAGACAGACAAAATAATACAGCCTAATAACAATATGGCTGCACCGGCCAGCACTTCATCTGAAGTGAACACGAAAGCCAAAATAAAGTTTAAATGTCATTTTTATTCACATCTGACATGTTCCTTTATTGTATCACACTCCCTTCACCAAAATCCCTTTAAACAATAGAGAGGAAGGGGTGGACAGACAAGCCCTATAGGCTGTCATTATGTGTCTGCTAAAAGGATACCGTGCCTTTAAGGAACTCACCAGAGACCCCCGGTATCCCAGGATGCACAGCCAAATCAAGTTACTTTCAGTTTTTTTCCGGCTCCTGCTAGCAGGACCCTGGAGCTTGAGCTCTACCCTTTTGGGTGGATATTTGGATAAAAATTGTTTTTTTTTATAAAGAAGTTTGTTCATTCGACGTCTAGAGCCTTTCTCTGCTGCATCCTGCAGTTTGACCCACTCTTAGCATGGCTTTATTTGATAACTACCCTGAGTGTGGGAAGAAAATGGCCAAGACGGACCCACATGATGTCTGTATTCTCTGCCTCTCATCTTCGCATGTCCCTGCTACATGTGACATCTGCAAGACCTTCTCCAAGAGGACCCTGAGAGACAGAGAGAAGATTCGCCTTCAGGGACAGGAGAAGCAGAGAACAGGTGGGACTTCGGGGCATGGAGAATCTCATTCCCCTTCCTCTGCCCATGCTTCAGCCACTGGAGGGACCTCCGGGCAGAAAAAGGAGCAGAAACGACACCTACCGGCTGGTAGATCGCGTTCGACGTCGAAGACGACGTCGACAGCGAGAGGTAAAGCACCGGTGTGTTCGCCGTCGATCCAGGGCTCTGGATCTCGGCGTTCTCGACGTTCGACGTCGAGAGAGGGGCCGGCGAGACCTAGGACTAGGTCGCCGTCGAGGATTTCGCAGGCGACTTCGACACACCATCGACGTCGTACGGAGCCCCACAGACAGCGCAGCTCGCCGTCGAGGCGAAACCGCTCGTCTCCTTCGCCGTCAGCTCTTGGATCGACGCCGACGACATCGACGCCGAGACACCGGCGGCTGCCGTCGAGCCGAAGGAGATCGCCGTCGAGGCACAGATCGCCGTCGAGGCACAGATCGCCGTCTAGGCACAGGAGATCGCCGTCGAGGGGCCACCGTTCGTCGTCGAGGGGACGCCGTTTGCGGACAACGGCGAGGAGAAGCCGTACGAGGTCGACGCTCATTTCGACGTCGAGGACATCGGGTAACACTTCGGTGATTACCATATCCAGTCGTGGATCTAGGAGAAGAGGGCGCTCCCCCTCGTTTACTTCAGCACGGGATAGGCCCGCCAAGAAGAGAAGGGTGGACGGGAGTCCGGACAGGGCTAGTCCGGGTTCTCCTGCAAGGAGTGATGGGACTCCGCAACCTCTACCTCAGCCGCTGCCTCAGAAGCCTCCTAAGCCTCCTACGCCTCCTCCTCCTCCTCCTCCTAAGCGACCTACGCCGCCTCCGCCACCGCCGGTGCCTCAGCTCCCGCCGTCTCCTCGGCTACCGGTGATTCCTAAGGCCCCACGCAGACTGAGATCACGCTCTCGATCTCGCCGGAGGTCACGGAGCAGACACAGATCGTCCACTCACACCAGGCATGGACGACGGAGATATAGATCTCGTTCCAGAGGCACGAGGTATACGGACTCTTCGGGCAATGGACGGCTTTCCCCCTCGTTGTCGGAAACGCCGCCTACTAGAATATCGCCGGTGGATGATATTGCCACTTTCCAGGATGTACTGATGAGGGGGGCGGCGAAATTGGGAATCTCAGTAGCAGTACCGGTTCCCACTACCTCTGTGATCTTTGAGACTTTGCACAAGGCTCACCTGTCACGCCCCCTCCTGCCTTTGGTTCCGGGTTTGGAGGAACCAGCCATGGAGGTCTTCTTGACACCAGCCGTGGTGAAGTCTGCTCCCTCACGGTTGCAGAAAAAGTACAGGGCCCATGATTCGGACCCAGCGTTCCTCAGGGTGGACCCTCCCCCGGACTCTGTCATTGTGGTTGTGGCTCGGAAACAACACTCCACGACGCCCTCTTCCACGGCTCCTCCGGATAAGGAGAGTCGCAAGATGGACTCCTTGGGGAGGAGAATGTGCTCGACGTCGGCCACGACTATGAAGGCTGCTAGCGCCTCCGCTCTGCTGGGTCGCTATGACCGATCGCTTTGGGACTCCCTGCAACAGTTTGCTGCCTCCCTGCCTAGGGATAAACGGGAGGACTTCCAGGAGGTATTGAATGAGGGCATGATGGTCTCCAACCAGATCATCAGTGCAGCGGGGGATGTATCGTTGCTGGCGGCCCATGGGTACTGTCATGGAGTACACATGAGGAGACATTCCTGGCTGAGGCTTACCTCTCTAAAGACTGAAGCGCAGCAAAAGATTGCTAACTTGCCTTTCTCTGGCACGACGTTGTTTGGGTCTCATGCAGATGACGAAATGGCCCGCATGAAGGCCGAAGCGGAAACCCTGAAGGCCGTGGGGTTGGAAAAACCCAAGGAACAGAAGAGGTCATTCCGTTCCTATGGCAGGCGTTCTTCTAAACAACGTGGCCAGGGGCGTCAGTCTGGTCAACAACAACACCAACACCAGCAACAACAACTGTTCCCGAGGCAGTCCTTTCAAAAGCGCCAGAGGGGCAGAGGCCAGCATCCATCCTCGTCGGGGAACAAGGGCCCGGCCGGGTCGAAGCCCTGAAAGGTCGCTTCCCCCTCATCCGTTACCCGCTCCGGTGGGGGGGAAGTATTCAATACTACCTGGCAGAGTGGAGAACAATAACTCCGGACAAGTGGGTGCTGAATATTGTTTGCAATGGGTACAGTCTTCGTTTCACCAGCCCGCCTCCACAGATTCCACCAGTGCGCTCTCCCTGCATGGTACGAGAGCTCCAGCGGGAGGCGGACACTCTGTTAAAGAAGAAGGCGATAGAGGCTGTTCCTTTGGGGCAAAAAGGAAAAGGTCTTTACTCAAGGTTCTTTCTCGTCAGAAAAAAGGACAAGAACGAGTTCAGGCCTATTCTGGATCTGCGTCAAGCAAACAAGTGGATCCGCAGAGAAAAGTTCTGCATGTTGTCCCTGCATCAGATTTACCCTCAGTTGCATCGAGGAGACTGGCTGTGCGCCATAGATCTGCAGGACGCTTACTTTCATGTGCCGATTGCACAAAAGCATCGCAAGTTCCTGAGGTTTCTGGTAGGCAACAACCATTACCAGTATACAGTGCTCCCGTTTGGTCTGAAGTCTGCACCAAGGACGTTCTCCAAGTGCATGGCAGTGGTGGCAGCACACTTGCGGAAGAACAAAGTGTTTGTGTATCCATACCTGGACGATTGGCTGATCAAAGCTTCCACGTACCAGGAAGCCCAGTGTCATTTCAACAGGACAGCTGCCTTGCTTCGTCGCCTGGGGCTGCACATCAACATGTCGAAGTCTGTGCCGATCCCTGTGCAGTGTCTCCAGTACTTGGGGGCCTCAGTCAATACTTTGAACGCAAGCGTGTGTCCTTCGGAGGAGAGACGCTTATCGATCCGTGGGAAGGCCCTGCACCTCCTCTCAGCCAACTATCCTACAGTGAGGACTGTGTCCTCTTTACTGGGGTCGATGGCTTCATGCATCTTTCTCACCCCCAATGCACGTCTGCATATGAGGCCTCTGCAGGAATGTCTGGAGGATCAATGGGACCAGAGGAGGGGGCGTTGGGAGGACGAGATTCTTCTATCCCAACACGCTCTACAGTCTCTGAAATGGTGGTGCTCCTCAGAGAATGTCTGCAAGGGGACTCCCTTTCACAAGGATATTCCGGTCCAGATCATAGTGACGGATGCGTCTCTCCAGGGTTGGGGAGCGCATTCGGGCCCTCTTCAGATTCAGGGGATATGGTCGCAGACGGAGATGACTTACCACATCAACTTTTTGGAACTCAGAGCAGTACACTTGGCCCTGAAGGCGTTCCATCCTTCCTTCAAGACGAACTCCCTGCTAGTTCAGACGGACAATACCACTACCATGTATTACCTCAACAAGCAGGGGTGCTCCCGTTCACGCACGCTGTCTCGAGAGGCACAGACTATCTGGAATTGGCTGGTGGCCAGGAACCTGACGATCACGGCAACCCATCTGCCGGGAGTGCAGAATGCCCAAGCCGATGCGCTCAGCAGGCTCGTTCAAGAAAATCACGAGTGGGTGCTAAACGACGACGTGCTAAGAGACGTCTTCGCAGAGTGGGGCACGCCGGATATCGATCTGTTCGCTACGGCAGAAAACAGCAAATGCCGCGACTTCGCGTCCAGGTACTACCAACCAGGGACGCTGGGGAATGCTCTTTGGATCAGCTGGTCGAACAGCTTTCTCTACGCCTTTCCACCCATTCCCCTGATTCCGGCGGTGCTGATTAACTGTCGCTATCCAGAGCCAGAATAATCCTGATTGCTCCGGATGGTCGAGGCAATGGTGGTTCACCGACCTCCTTCACCGGTCTGTTCTGCCACACCGGCGCCTGCCGTGTCGGCCGGACCTTCTCACGAAATTCGGGGGACAGATGGTTCACCCCAATCTCTCGTCCTTGAGTTTGGCAGCATGGCTCCTGAGCTAGTACAGTATGGCCACTTGAACCTACCTCAGGACTGTATGGAGATCTTGAAAGAGGCGAAGAGACCGTCCACGAGGACTTCTTACGCCTATAAGTGGAAGAGATTCTGCTTATGGTGCACGGCAAAGGACATTGACCCTACATCTTGTGAAGATGTTATTCTGCCTTATCTGCTGCAGTTAGCTCAATCTGGGCTTAATTTTCAGTCTATTAGAGTTCATCTCGCAGCCTTGACTGCGTATAGGAAGGGCCCTTCCCAAACCTCATTTTTTCAAATCCCTGTGATTAAAGATTTTTTGGAGGGTTTGCGTAAGGTGTTTTCCCCTGTTAGACGACCTTCTCCACCATGGGAATTGAACGTGGTGTTGTCCAGATTAATGAGGGAGCCTTTTGAGCCTATTCATAAGGCTTCTTTACAGCATTTGTCCTGGAAGGCTGCCTTCCTTGTGGCCATTACATCGGCCAGGCGGGTGAGTGAGATTCAGGCTCTGTGTTGTCAAGAGCCGTATACTGTATTCCATGCTTCTAAAGTAGTGATGCGTACTCAACCTAAATTTTTGCCTAAAGTGATATCTAATTTTCATGTAAATCAAATGATAACTTTGCCTACATTTTTTCAGCATCCCTCCTCTCCGGCGGAGAGGTCTCTGCATTCACTAGATGTGCGTAGGGTGTTGAAATTCTATCTAGATAAGACAAAAGACATCCGCAGGTCGGATCAACTGTTTGTAAATTATGGTTCAGTAAGAACTGGTCTAGCTACCTCAAAACAGTCCATCTCCAGATGGATTGTGTCCTGTATTCAGCTTTGTTATCAGAAAGCTAATAAGACGTTAGGGGGTAAGCCTACGGCGCATTCGACTAGGGGCAAAGCAGCTACTACAGCTTTGCTTAGGAATGTTCCAATTGCTGACATTTGTAAGGCTGCCACCTGGAAGTCGGTCCATACGTTTACAAAGCATTACTGCCTGGATTCTGATGCTAGGGCAGATGCGCAGGTTGGACAGGCTTCGCTGAGGAATTTGTTTGCACAGTAATTTGTTGGTGTTTTGTTTGTTACTCCACCGCTGTTTGTTGGTTGGGATGGGCTTGCCATTCTATTCATAGATTATGACTATACACAGAGATCCCCTACTACAGAAGGAGTAGTTTCTTACCTGTAACTCCAGTTCTGTAGTAGGGGTATCTCTGTTATAGTCATAAGCGACCCTCCCTCCTCCCCGATGGAGTACACTGACAGTATCAGGCCTGTTGTTATACACCTTCAAAAAGAACTGAAAGTAACTTGATTTGGCTGTGCATCCTGGGATACCGGGGGACTCTGGTGAGTTCCTTAAAGGCACGGTATCCTTTTAGCAGACACATAATGACAGCCTATAGGGCTTGTCTGTCCACCCCTTCCTCTCTATTGTTTAAAGGGATTTTGGTGAAGGGAGTGTGATACAATAAAGGAACATGTCAGATGTGAATAAAAATGACATTTAAACTTTATTTTGGCTTTTGTGTTCACTTCAGATGAAGTGCTGGCCAGTGCAGCCATATTGTTATTAGGCTGTATTATTTTGTCTGTCTCTTAAGTGTCTTTGCAGGTTTGCAAATGCAGGACAGCTTAAGAGATATTTTGATTGCGCCGGGGTCCCCGCACATGGGCGGGACTATTCATAGATTATGACTATAACAGAGATACCCCTACTACAGAACTGGAGTTACAGGTAAGAAACTACTCCTTATAAATATATGACTGTGGACATTTTCTTAAACATGAAGCTTCTGTCTCTTCTTGTGCTGGGTACTATATCAGTGCACCAGGGCAGTGTTCTTTCTTCACTTAACTGCCTATTAAATCACCTTTTTCCTTGGCTGTTTTGGTGACGATGTATGATACTGTACAATGAGCAAGGAAATCACTTATTGCATACCTGTACTTGATCTTCTCATCAGGACCAGTTCCTGTAGATTTTGTTAAATGAAATCAGAACCTATTAAAAACATCCTCTAGCCATTCTGCATTTTTTTTGTTGCTCTGAGTTCTCTGTAAAGAGAACACAATCTCATATCGTTGTTATTTTTAATATGCCAGGCATCTATCTTTTTTAGAGTTGTACTGTGTTAAAATAAGCTAAAATAACCTGAATATGTGTGCTTTCTTTTCAGGACCGGGACAATGCCCAGAGCTCCTGCGCTGGTCTCTTCATTGCTTCTCACCTTGGATTTGACTGGCCTGGTATCTGGGTCCATGTGGATATAGCATCACCAGTGCACACCGTGAGTAGAAACCATTATGCCCTAATTGTGTTTATCCATGGATATCTGTGAATGGTTTTGCCTGTGTTTACTTTCCTTGACTTAATCAGTAATATTCCAATCTTGAAATGAGTGTATAGTTCTGTTTCACTTACCATTGTGCATTGGTTATTCTCAAGTTGGTATTTGGGGTACGGCAAAAGTCAACCTCTTTTATTATTATACTGTGTATATACTTTTCTCACAGAAATGTCTTGATTCTCTTCCTCTTCCAATGTCACAAAAAATAACTCCAATTGTACCAATGTGAGAATGTTTAGTTATATATTGCAGATTCAATACCTAAAGAAATTAGCTCCTGGGGTTACCTGGATTGTGAAAATTCACAATGGATGAGAATCCCATCGTAGATGTGCACTGCTGATCAGCTTGGACAGCACCACTGGAAATACTATTTTCAATTCATAAGGGCTTTGCCGATGGCCTCCTAGCCAGTTCATTGTCCAGGAGGACCTAAAAAACACCTATGACTTACTTTTCTTTTTGTTCTGGTGAGTTCAGATATGCCTCTAAAGACGTTGGTTTTTAAACCCTGCAGCAGTGTAAATGACAGATATTTTGGTCTGGGTTCACTATTACAATTTACGTGGTGACTTGGACCTCTTCATAAACCTGGCATTTGCCAACAAAGGAACACTAAGGTTGTTGGGAAACTATGAGGCATAAGTCTTATGTGTAGGAGAGTAGGATCTGCTTCACATGTTTACCCCCACTTTTTGCTGGTGTTTCACTGTTTTTCGACTTTAGTCTGGCTGGGACCCTGCTAATCAGGGCCCCAGCCTAGCTGCTTGCTCTCTAAAATGATTCCATGTACTTTAGGTACAGTTCAGATTGGATCTGAGGTGCCCTTATAATTCCCTAGTATATGGTATACTATGTACCCAGGGCATAGGTACTCCAGAGGCCTATCAGGGGCTGAAGCATGTATTATGCCTCCCCTGGACTGCCACTCAAAATGACACCACAGGTCTGCTACTGCAGCCTGGGTAAGGTGGTGCATGCACCCCTTACTGTGATATAGGTTACCTATATCACTATATATACACACATATAAACCTATAAGTCACTCCTATGGCAGGCCTTATCAATCCTGAAGGCAGAGTGCTTGGTTCTTATGTGAGAGGGTGCCCCTGCATGAGCAGAGCCCCTCTGCAGCGTTCGGAGACCCTTCTCTGATGCTGTTTGTAGTGTAGCCTGACAATATACTCTTAAGTGCATTATAACCAAACGGCAAATGCTAACTTTGGACTGGCTGCACAAAAACATGTAGTGTTTGGTGTCAAACACCTTGGAATCATACCCCCACACCAGTAACTGGTGTGGGAGTATGATCCCACCCTGCTAGAGGGAGAGACATGACAGCACTGGTATACCCGGTAGAAACTTAATAGAGCCCTGGCATCACAAAATGGATGCTGCAGCCACTGATACGGGTCTGGCCTCCTACTGCTGACCGAAACTCCGGCAGGGAAGGCCTGGACAATAGGCTTCCTGTCACAGGGAGGTGTAACCACCTCCCAGACAGGCTTATGTGTATTGGGGCTGGGTGGGAGCACTCTCTGAGTGCTTTGATGTCCTGCACTGGGGACACATTTGGTGACCCTGTGCATAGTCCAGCTCAAACCGGTTCAGGGGCTTCCAGCCCCTGCTCTGGCGCGAAACTGGACAAAGGAAATGGGTGTAGCCACCCCTCTTTCCAAACCCTCCCATAGGTGGGTCCCCAGAGTATGTCCAACCCCCCCCCCCCCTACCTTAGTATAAGTATGGGACCCCTGTCCTTAGGACTTTAGATTACCCTGGACGAAACTCTGTCGCTGAATCCTGGACCTTTGATGCTCTGCTCAAGACCAGAGGACTGGAGAAATCTCCCTTGGGGTCAAGGAGTGACTCCCCTGCTTGGCAGGCACTAACAAAGCAAATTGCCGGTCTGCATCATCGAAGTTCCCGCCGGACTCCAAAGTATTTGCAGCCCAGGAAGAGGATTTCCAGACGTCTCAGAGGCTGAGCCAGGTCCCCAGCAAAGCTGAGACCCGCAGCCCTCGTGAGTAGCGTGGAACCGGAGCTCCTGGTCCCCGTGCATTCCTGCAAGTGCATTGACTTCTCGAACATCTCTTGAAGTCCTGCTTGGGCTGACTTGTAGCCCCCACCTCGAGCACTGAATCCACCGAAGATTGTTGGCCTGGTCATTCTGAGTGACCCATGGGCCGCCATTTTGTGTTTAGTCTCGAGGACCCTTCGCGATCCCTGGTCCGTTGACTGGTGGGTCCCTGAGGGGGTAACTTTGCATTTCCTTGGGCTTTCCTGGTTGCTCCAGACGTGCCCTGACTCCCATCCAAGTGGTGAGTCCCACAGACCTTGCTGGTCTGCACCGAAGCATCTTTCTTGTTTCTGCGTGGGTGGCTGTTGCCAAGGCTTGTTGTGTCCAGTTCGGGCACCGGCACTGCAGCACTCGACATCCTTCGTGGGACAGCTCAAATCCAGCTCCTGGTCGTCCTCAACGCCTCCTGGACCTCGTGGCTGAAGAGTCAAGCTTCACCTCCTTCACCTGAAATCACCCGACATCGGTGGGCATCCGCTCATCGCCTTCCTGGTCACTGGCAAGTGACCCCGACTCTGTCCCCTCCGCTTTCAGGTTCTTCTCATCGTCGATCCAGGCTTGGATCTCTTCAGACACTTCGCATCTACATGTCAGCAGCACTTCTTCGCCAGCTCCCATTGAAATCGATGACGCGACCCGACACCAAAAGACACCTATGCACCCGGCTTCCCTGTGTGAGGTAACACGAGTACTCCGGTGCTCCCGTGGGTGCTAGCACTAGAACTTCCTAAGTCCAAAACGGTTTGGTCCTGACTCATTTCTAAGTGTCCCTAATCTTTAAAAATCTAACCGCGACTTTCCCCATAGAAGCTGACGGGAGCTCGCTGCTGTGTTCACACACTGCACACGTCTCCCATGGGTCCCCTGTGTCACTACCTTGGGTGGTTCCTTGGGGTCCCAGCAATTCTACAGGCTCTAGGCCTTGTGTCTAGTAAAGTCGTGGTTCTTATACCACTATTTTAGTATATGGTTTGGCTCGCCCCTAGGGTCTGACGTGTATTTGTGCTATTTTACTGTGATTATTGAAGTGTAACTTATGTGTTTTGACCTCTAGTCTCATAAAAAGACTAGGAGGCTGTGTTTAGTAATAAATACATATATTTTATATATACCTGGTGTGGCTATCTGTCATTTAGTGACTCAAGAGATTATAGACTGGTAAAACAAGCTGCTTTACATTCCTTGAAGACTTAGCCTGAAGGCTGCTCTCCATAGCTACCACTAGGATAGCTTTCAATAAAGGTTGTCTTTAACCTATAACCAATAAGGGGTTGTTTGGACGGATACAAGGTGCCCAGTAGAACTAGTGTACAGCATATATCAGGCCAACTTCTTACATTATGCCCCTCTACAAATTAAGTATGGAAATGTTCTCCTGTTTGCTGGTATCATCATGAATCACAAACATAGCTGCACACCT
This sequence comes from Triturus cristatus, assembly GCF_964204655.1. Classification (NCBI taxonomy): domain Eukaryota; kingdom Metazoa; phylum Chordata; class Amphibia; order Caudata; family Salamandridae; genus Triturus; species Triturus cristatus. Next base: position 1,591,955,204 of record NC_140590.1, read on the forward strand.
TAACGCTACGCTGCACGTTTACAGCTGCTGAGTCATTGTAGTCCATAATCCTCTTGGAACTCTGTCATATAAGAAGCCTAACCAGTCTCACTGCCAGTCATTCATTCCACGTATTAAGAACTGTACCATTTCTGTCATTCTGTTGCAACCTATGGAGATGTATTTCCTGGCTCCTGCAACCCAGTTTTGTGATCTCTGACAAAAATGCCTCTATTCTGCAACGATTCCCTTTCAGCTTCTCCAGTTACCCCTGCCCAGTACCAAGAGATGCATTCGGTAACGCTGCAAACTTTCCGATACCTTGCCATAATTCTAAACGGGTAACCATGACTTTGGTCACTGTGATTCAATGTGAGAATAATAATTAGTGGAAAATCATTCTCAAGTTATTGAGCTGAAAATAGCATGGCCTACTCAGTGTATTAGTCCAATAGGTACAACTGAACTGACTATTGAATGGAAGGTACACATGATGGGCATCGTGGCAGAGAAAGGATATCCATCTGTACTGTTAGCCTGTGGGGATAAATGCTCTTCCGCATCAATGGTTGGTAAGAAAAACACTAGAAAGTATTTTTGACTCCTTTCTCATTGCATTGCTAATCCACCCCTAGATACCGTGTTTGTGCAGATGTCAAACACCAAAATATACACCCTTTCCACTGTACGAAAATAGCTCTTTGCATGCTGTGCCTTTGTACTTTGGAAAGATCAACAAACTTCTGAGAGGTTTCTCCTTCAAGAAGGTTCCACCATTCTTTTGTACAGACGGAAGTGAATGGTTTCAAAATAACCCCAGAGGAAGCTGATACACTGTGCTCATCATCCTGTGAACCATGTGATAAGTTGTGCCATGCAAGGCTTGCAAAGATGCCTTCATCGCGTTTTTTTAACAATTTGCTTTTAAAGCTAATCAGGAAGCCCTTTTAGTTAGGAGTGCTTTTTTTTAACTAAGTCGGAAGAGTGCTTGGAAATGTTTAAGGATTCTCAATCCACGCCTGAGCTTGCACAACCGATCTGTATCTGCCAAATCTTCTTCAACAATTCTTGAAATTCTTTTCGGGAGGAGCAATGCATACAGCAGCAGTAGCATTACATCGTCCTGGACTGAACAGGTGTGCTCATAGATCTTTAGTTGTTCCAGCCTCTAGTAAATTTCCTCAATGTACTCTTCAAGTAAATCGAGAACTAATGGGCGACATAGTTTTAAGATTCTTGTGGCATGGTGCGCGAAGACCTTGGACCAGAGAGTATTTTAGGTAATTTATTCCAGTGACTAATATCATTTCAAAGAGACTACCTTTTGGTACCTTAATCTCTCGAGTACGTGATCTGTTGCCAGACTGTTACTTAATGCTATAGAATAGAAGCAAAAGAAGAAGTGGCTTGCAAAGAGAGAGAGGCGGGTAAATTGTGCGCAGTAAATTCTAGGGGCCAAAGAAAGTCAATTTTTTCAGTAGTACTTCTGCTCCAGATTGTACAGCTTCCTCCTGTTGAGGACTAGCTTGTCTGCAGAAGGCGTACTTCCTCATTCACTAGGACAGGAAACACGCCAGAGTTTATTAAAAAATGTAGGTATTTATGTCTATTAAACACCATAAGGCTGCAGATCAATTCAGTTACATAAACCGCATTTCATAAATAAAATGCATTAATTCAAATATATGTTGTCCCTGCCCTCCTCTGGACTGACACGAGACCTTCCCTCCAGCCTCCAATCTGTGCACCCCTCTTGCGACCCCAGACATCCGCTGACCCTTTCCTGCTGCTTAAAGCAGGCAAAAAGAAATGTCAGTGCTTTTCTCCTAACAACTGGGGTAGAAATGCATGACTAAGGATCTCGTTTTCTCATTCTGAGTAGAAATCTTGCAATCTGCTGATTTTGGTGGAGGAACACCAGCCGGAATCGGCAATCCAACTCTCCGGCAATCCGACACCACAATCCACAAAACTCATAATGAGGGCCTTGGCGATCAATCAACTGAACGATAACATTTCTTTGGTGATACTTTACAAAAAGAGAATACTAATTTTTTTTTTTAGACCCAACCCTCTTCAGATAGGAATAACACACCCAGTCAATTCTGAATTTTAGCAATAGGGTCACTAAAATTTTATTTTCATCGGCACGCAACAACTGGCATCTGTGCTGTAAGTGGTATTGTTCTGTAGTAGGGGATCTCCTTGTATAGTCATAATCTAGTGAATAGTCCCGCCCATGTGCGTGGACCCCGGAGCAATAAAAAATAATCTCTAAAAGGTGACAAATCATGCAGACCTGCATGCACCTTTAAGAGAATTTAATTTAAAGACAGATAATGCAGCCTATACCCACAGGCTACACTGTCCAGTACTTCAACTAGAATTCCACCAACATCCACAAACAGCACTGCCTGTCTAGTTTTTCTCCCCATAGGAAAAAACCCTGCCTCTACCAGCAAAAGCTTCTGGAATGATAGAGAGGAAGGAGTGGACAAGCCCCATAGGCTGCCATTATGTGGCTTAAAACAGGATACTGTGCCTTTAAGAAAACTTTCCAGGTTTCCAGAACTTTCCCCAGTATCCCAGAATGCCCAGCAGGTCCCATTTACTTTCAGTTCTTTTTTCCGACTCCTGCTAGCAGGACCCTGGAGCATTGAGCTCTCCCTTTTTCAAGGGTTTATTGGAGATTTTTGTCAATTTTTGTCACTTTTTCAAGTGCTTAGTAGCTGGTACTGTCAACATGCCTGGCTTGTTCGACAAGTGCCCGGAATGTGGTAGAAAAAAGGCTAAAACTGATCCACACGAGGTGTGTATAGGTTGCCTTCCCCAGTCCCACGTGCCTGAAGACTGTACCATCTGCCACTCGTTCTCAGCCAGGACCCTGAGGGACAGAATGAAAATCAGGCTTCAAGTTCTGGAGGAGAGAAGACTGAAGGCACCAGGTGGGTCTGGAGGGGCTGATTTGGCCCATGCTGAGGCCTCTGGGGGGCTCCCCAGGGGCAGGAAGACCAGTAAACGCTCCCACTCCCCGTCGACGTCGAGGGCGTCGACTGCGACGTCGAGGAGGATGACCACCGTCTGTTCGCCTCTGGACTCTGCGGGCAGGAAGGTGTGTGGGACCGCCGCCACCACCATGAAGGCGGCGAGTGCAGGGGCTTTGCTGGGTCGTTACGACCGGGCCCTGTGGGAGTCCCTGCAACAGTATGCGGACCTGCTGCCCCGGGACAAGAAGGAGGACTTCTTGGAGACCGTGCGTGAAGGCATGCTGGTTTCTAACCAGGTGATCGGCGCAGCGGCGGATGTATCCTTGCTGGCCGCCCACGCATACTGTCATGGTGTCCACCAGTGGTGGCATTCGTGGCTGCGACTGACGTCCCTCAAGCCAGAGGCGCAGCAAAGAGTGGCCAACCTGCCCTTCTCGGGGGAAACCCTGTTCGGGAAACATGCGGATGACGAGATGGCCCGCATGAAGGCGGAGGCGGAAACCCTGACGGCCGTTGGGTTGGAGAAGGCGGAGAAGAAGAAACGCCCGTTCCAAAGGCGGTTCGGGTCTTCGGGCAGAGGGCGTGGGCAGGGTTCGGGACAGCAGCAGCAACAACAGCAACAGTTCCGCAAGCCCTTCCAGAAGCGCCAGAGGGGTAGAGGAGGCCAGCAGGCTACCACCACTACCAAGGGCCCGGCCGGGTCTCGGCCCTGAGCGGTTACTTCCCCCTCAACCGTTACCCACTCCAGTGGGGGGGAAGCATTCAATTTTTTCCGGCAGAGTGGAGAAAAATTACTCCGGACAAGTGGGTGCTGAATATTGTTTGCAATAGATACAGTCTTCGGTTTATCAGCCCGCCTCCAGCGATTCCGCCGGTCAGCTCTCGATTCCAGCTGAGAGAGCTCCAGGCGGAGGCAGACATCTTGTTGAGAAAAAAGGCGGTAGAAGAGGTACCTCTGTCTCAAAGGGGAAGAGGTCTGTACTCTCGGTTCTTCCTCGTTCGCAAGGAGGACAAGAACGAGTTCAGGCCCATTCTGGATTTACGACAGGCAAACAAATGGATTCGCAGAGAGAAGTTTCGCATGCTATCGTTGCACCAGATTTACCCCCAGCTGCAACGGGGGGACTGGCTCTGTGCCATAGATCTACAGGATGCGTACTTCCATGTGCCCATAGCACGGAAGCACAGGAAGTTCCTGCGATTCCAAGTCGGCGCCAATCACTATCAATACACAGTACTGCCATTCGGGCTAAAGTCTGCGCCCAGGACCTTCTCGAAGTGCATGGCGGTGGTGGCGGCACACCTGCGGAGGAACAAGGTGTTTGTCTACCCGTATCTGGACGATTGGCTGATCAAGGCTTCATCCTTCTCGGAAGCGCAAGATCACTTCCGATGGACGTGCGCTCTCTTGCACAAGCTGGGGTTACATGTCAACATGTCCAAATCGGTCACGACTCCGGTTCAGTGCATACAGTACCTGGGGGCCTCCATCGATACGCGATCAGCAAGCGTGTCTCCTTCGGAGGAGAGACGGTTATCACTCCTTCGGAAGGCTCAGGACTGCTCCATCGACGACAGTGAGGAAGGTGTCTTCTCTACTGGGATCGATGGCCTCCTGTATCTTCCTCACGCCTCACGCACGGCTCCACATGAGGCCACTGCAGGAGTGCTTGGAGGATCAGTGGGATCAGAGGACAGGCTCTTGGGACGACAAGATACGACTGTCGCTGCATGCTCTTCAATCTCTGAAGTGGTGGTGTTCGGCGGAAAACCTCCTCAAGGGGGTTCCCTTCCACAAGGACATTCCCACGACGAGTGTAGTGACGGATGCTTCTCTCCAGGGCTGGGGAGCGCATTCCGGGGACTTGCAGATTCAAGGGAAGTGGTCTCCTCTGGAATCGACGTACCACATCAATTTCCTGGAACTCAGATCTGTCTTCCTAGCACTGAAGGCCTTCCTTCCGTCCTTCCAGACCAACTCGCCGCTGATACAGACGGACAATACAACCACGATGTATTACCTCAACAAGCATGGGGGGTCGAGATCGCGCACTCTGTCACAGGAGGCGCAGGCGATCTGGCGCTGGCTGCTGGCCCGAGGACTGACTATTACGGCCACGCATCTGCCAGGGGTGCAGAATGCTCAGGCGGACGCCTTGAGCAGGCTGATTCAGGAAAACCACGAATGGGTCATAAACGACGAAGTACTAGGAGAAGTCTTCGCAAGGTGGGGAACTCCAGACGTAGATCTGTTCGCCACCGCCGAAAACAGCAAATGCCGAGACTTCGCATCCAGGTACTACCAGCGGGGGACGCTGGGGAATGCGCTATGGATCGATTGGTCGAACAGCTTTCTGTACGCTTTTCCACCCATTCCCCTGATTCCGGCGGTACTCATCAAGCTGTCCCAGTCCAGGGCGCGGATGATCCTGATCGCCCCGGAGTGGCCCAGGCAGTGGTGGTTCACGGACCTTCTTCACCGGTCTCTCCTTCCTCACATGCGGTTGCCGTGCAGGCCGGACCTTCTCACGAAGTTCGGGGGGCGGATGGTGCACCCCAACCTCTCGTCTTTGAGTTTGGCGGCATGGCTCCTGAAATAGTGCATTATGGCCATCTGAATCTACCAGACGATTGTATGGACATTCTGAAGGAGTCTAAACGACCTTCCACTAGGACATCCTATGCTTACAAGTGGAAGAGGTTCTGTATCTGGTGTAAGTCCAAGAACTTTGATCCGACGACATGTAAGGAAGATGTCATCCTTCCGTACCTGTTACATCTGGCGCAGTCTGGCCTTAATTTCCATTCCATTAAGGTTCATCTGGCTGCTTTGACTGCTTACAGGAAATGCCCTTCACAGACTTCCTTCTTTCAGATCCCTGTGGTCAAGGATTTTTTGGAAGGCTTGAAGAAAGTGTTTCCTCCCGTCAGACTTCCCTCGCCTTCCTGGGACTTGAATGTGGTGCTGTCCAGACTGATGAAGGAGCCTTTTGAACCCATTCACAAGGCTTCATTGCAGCACCTATCCTGGAAGGCGGCGTTCCTAGTGGCCATTACATCGGCCCGCAGGGTGAGTGAACTTCAGGCATTATGTTGTCAAGAACCTTATACTGTATTTCATGCTGCTAAGGTTGTGATGCGTACTCACCCTAAATTTCTTCCTAAGGTTATCTCTGATTTTCATGTCAACCAGACCATAACTTTACCTACGTTCTTTCAGAATCCCTCTTCGCCAGCGGAAAGGTCTCTCCATTCCCTGGATGTTCGGAGGGTGTTGAAATTTTATCTGGATAAGACCAAGGATATTCGTAGGTCTGACCAATTGTTTGTTAATTATGGCTCAGTCAGGACTGGTCTTGCGACCTCTAAGCAGTCCATTTCTCGGTGGATTGTGTCCTGTATACAATTGTGTTATCAAAAGGCTAATAAGACCTTAGGGGGTAAACCTAAGGCTCATTCCACCAGGGGCAAAGCTGCCACGACGGCTTTGCTGCGTAATGTTCCGATTGCGGAAATCTGCAAGGCGGCCACTTGGAAATCGGTCCATACCTTTGCTGCGCATTACTGTCTGGACACGGATGCCAGGGCAGATGCTCAGGTTGGGCAGGCTTCGCTGCGAAATTTGTTCGCACAGTAGTGGTAGTGTCTTGTGTGTTCTCCACCGCTTTTGTTGTGTGGGGATGGGCTTGCCATTCTATTCACTAGATTATGACTATACACAGAGATCCCCTACTACAGAAGGAGTAGTTTCTTTTCTGTAACTCCAGTTCTGTAGTAGGGGTATATCTGTTATAGTCATAAGCGCCCGCCCTCCTCCCCGGTGGAGAGATACTTATTCATATGTAGAATGCTACAGGTCTGGCGTGCTACGTCTTCAAAAAGAACTGAAAGTAAATGGGACCTGCTGGGCATTCTGGGATACTGGGGAAAGTTCTGGAAACCTGGAAAGTTTTCTTAAAGGCACAGTATCCTGTTTTAAGCCACATAATGGCAGCCTATGGGGCTTGTCTGTCCACTCTTTCCTCTCTATCATTCCAGAAGCTTTTGCTGGTAGAGGCAGGGTTTTTTCCTATGGGGAGAAAAACTAGACAGGCAGTGCTGTTTGTGGATGTTGGTGGAATTCTAGTTGAAGTACTGGACAGTGTAGCCTGTGGGTATAGGCTGCATTATCTGTCTTTAAATTAAATTCTCTCTTAAAGGTGCATGCAGGTCTGCATGATTTGTCACCTTTTAGAGATTATTTTATATTGCTCCGGGGTCCACGCACATGGGCGGGACTATTCACTAGATTATGACTATAACAGAGATACCCCTACTACAGAACTGGAGTTACAGAAAAGAAACTACTCCTTCTTTTAGATGCAGACTTTTAGCACTTGTATTTTTGTATTTGGGATGATTAAACAGCCGAGTCCGCAGTGCTTGGGTGCATATAGTTGTTGCGCTATAGTGCGTTTTCAAGAGTTAGTGACTCCTTTCCAATAACTGTTGGTGATAGGTCTATCTCATATCATGTGGTAAGTCCACATTGTAGTGGAAGCATCTGGGACTAGGACAGGTTAGTCTTTGTGTGCACTTTGTTTAATCCTTTCAAGTTGGCAAATTCTGTGTGTGTGTATAATTGACTTGAATATATTTGAATCGAATTTTATAGGTACCATTGGGTGTATTCTAAAATACTTACCCACTATTTGTCTGTTAGATATTTTCCTAGATCTTACTCCCATTTATGTCTCAGATCTGCTATGCTCATTTTAGTCCTAGATCGTATGGCTTTATATAGCCAGGTGATTAAGTGTCCGCTGTCTATGAATGGGAGGATGTTTCCAGCAATAGGTTTTCATTGTTCTTCCTCACCCATGTTTGACTGGTGTTCTTATTATCTACTGATCCACACATTAAGATTGAGCTCAGTAGTATACCATCTTCTCCCGTCAATTGATCCATTGTCATTCGTATCGCTGCATTATAGCAGTCTCCTACTTTGCTAAACCAGCTATGATCCACGGCTGTAGGTTTGCAGTTTAAAGAGTCCTTGTGGTTTTGAGAGGCTTGCCAGTGGGAAAGAAGGGCATAGAAGGGATCCCGCTTGGTCAGTGTTTTTACTTTTCTTCCAGCAGTGATTTTTGAAGTAGTCTCAGTCATCTATCTGACATTGTGCGTGCTCGCTTGTTAGTGAAGGAGAGACAACACCAGATCATCCACCTGCAAATTGTCAAACTTATGGGGGAGTTTTACCTGCAACACATTGCGTTACCCACTGCAGTTGTGCCGATTAAATAGCATTGCTCAAAATCTGTTACACCCAGGCCTCCTCTTGCGATAGGAAGTTTAAGTTTGGTAAGTGCAACCCTTTGTCTGGTTGATCTCCAGTTCAAATGAATCACCATGAAATCTAATTCGCTAAAGAATGGTCCTGTTATCCAGACTGTCCGATTAGTGAAGTAATCTAGGGGCAGAGTAACATTAACATTTGCGATTACTGATATTTGCAAGGCTTTTCAGAATTTTACGCAGCTTTTTAATGTGTAGTGCCCTGACAAGGGTCCAACTCATAGATCATGGTTTGGGGGTGTTAACTCTGGACCCCTAAGTATCTAAAGAGTCGGTTTCCCAGATTATGCCTTTATCTCCACCCAGTTGGGAATAGTCGGCTGCTGGTGTGACTTGGAATTTCCATTTTTTGTTGCATTGCCAGCATAAGGCTTTTGTTGTAACATCTAAATGGGAACATGTGATAATTCTAACCCATTCCGATTTGATGGCAGAAGTGGCAATGATGCAATATGGTAAATAACTGGTGACGGTAAATTAAACTCTGCTTCTCCAACTAATGGGCTGTGTCTCTGATGAACAACTCCTTAAGAGGGATGCTATCTGCCTGAGATTGCACATGTCTGAAGACGGGGTCTAAAAACAATTTTGGCTGGTTCTTAGTGCAACAGTGGGTTCAGAAATACAGACTAACTCCCCAGACTGTGCACAAGTTACCCTTTGCACTTGTGTCATGAACAGGGCTTATTTACATTTGAGAAATACTGCATATTGGTTTTGCTCACTTATTTTACCTAAGGCACTCCCTTAATCCCGCCATGAGTTTTTTTTTTTTTCTACTGCACCGGAGAACTACTTTCATTTTAAAAGTGAACCTGACAGCTTGACTTCTAGTAGCTTAATTAAGCAGTCCTATGGATACCTTGAGTGTTATTAATGCGATTTTACCAAAGAGGAAGAGTTATCAGGGGATTTAGTTTCGATTCACCCTTTGAGCACAACTCTAATAGACATGTGTGCCACAAAAACAGGAAATATAAGAATGTTCTGCTACATGAAATTCTCCCTGGCCCTGTCGGTGGGAGAGGCAAAGGTCCTACATAGGACATTTACTCTAGTCTTGACATTCCCGCGTCAGAGAACCAATGTCTCCAGAGGCTGCATTGATAAAAAGCACTCCGCATTTTGTACCCGTTTGACTACTGGACTTCCTTGAAGGCTACAAGGCCTATTATGTCCCGGCAGTAGTAACTACTAGGGGAAGACCAAAAGGGGGTATGGTTGTGTATTTCTATTGTACTATGCTGTAAGGTACGGAGAATTATAACAAATCACACTGGCATTATTGGGTTAGTTTTAACAGGAGATAACTGTATGGCCGGCCTGGTCAACTTTTATAACGCCACTAACTATAGTACTAATTCTAGTCAGATAGTATTATTGAATACTTTTATTAGTAAATCCATGAAGGATTGTATTCATAACCTCATGGTGGTGGGGGATTTTAATGTCCACCCCTGTGGAGACCCTCTTTTTAAAACCATTATGGAACTTAATTGCCAGCACTGCGAGAATTTCCACTTTGAGCACTCAATTGAGGGGGAAAACCTCAATGACATGCTCAATGAGTTAGATTTGACTCCTATGATGGCGTTGTCGGCCCCGAATAAGTGCTTTGATACCCCAACATTTAAGGGGAACGGCAGGGCAACTTTTATAGATTTTATTTTGATATCACCTGTAATGCAGTCTTTTGTGGGATCCTTCTCTATTGAAGCTAGTGAATTTAGTGACCATAACCCACTCTCTGTTCTTATGATGGGCCCACTGATAGCTAAAGAAAGAGTGGATCCCCTCATTGGTAGGGTGAATACCACAGATGGCAGACGACGATTGAGATGGTCCATGGTAACCCCTGAGCGGCTGTACAACGAAATCAAAACCATATGTGTTGATGAAATTACGCTATGCACACAAGAGGGCGCAACTCCAAACACTGTTCTAAATGCTTTTAATTGTTTGGCGACTAAGGTATCCCAGCTATTATCAGTTCCCATAAAAAAAAATCTGATCTCAATAAAGGTCCTAGGTGGTTTAATCAGGATTGCTCAAAAGCCGCCAGAAATCTAAGAGTTGCATTGGCGTCTAAACCTAGGATAAAAGCTGATGTCCAGAAGTGTAGAAAGATTTATAAAAATATTATCGCAAGACATAAGGAATCTCTCAGGGAAGAGGCGTGGTCAGAGATCTTAGATCCTGCCACCCTTCGAAGTAGCTCAGGATTCTGGGCCTTGATAAGGAAACCATTCTTGGCTCAGGACCCAGGAGATGGAATTGAAAGCTGTATAACCAAGGAGAAGTGGGAAGTGCACTTTAAGAAGTTGTACTGCTGTGCAGGGAAAATGGATAAGACGTCTGCCTGTAGCTACACTGGTTCACATATTGTTTTTAATAGAGGTGAAGTTTTGGAGGGTATACAGGGTATTACAGGCGGAAAAGCTCCTGGTCCGGATGGGATCCCTCCTGATTTATTTAAATCTGATCCTAGCTTTTGGGCACCCATCCTGGAGTCCGTTTTTAATGCTTCTGTAAAAGAAGGATGCCCACGATCATGGGGTGTTTCTACAATTGTCCCGGTTTTTAAGAAGGGTGACAGGGGTAGCCCACACTGCTATCGACCAATCTCTTTGATAGACTCCATGGTCAAGATCGTAGGAAGAATTGTACTGCAAAGACTGTCAGATTGGGCGGAGGAAAAGAATAGTTTGTCTCCCTCACAGTACGGTTTCTGTAAAGGCCGTTCGACAATATCTCAATGCCTGAACCTCTTCCTGATCCTAAGTAAATATACTATTACACAGAAAGGCACCATTCATCTTGCCTTTATGGACTTGTCTTCCGCGTTTGACTGTGTCAACCGGGGAAAGCTGTGGCAGTCCATGAGGTCGAAAGGGGTTGATAGCGGCTTGGTAGATTTTTTTGATTGCCCTACACTGTAACACCAGGGCCAACGTGAGATACTCCCTGGATCTGAGTGTATCAAACAATTTTAGTATTGAAAAGGTTGTCCGGCAGGGTTGTATTTTGGCCCCCTTTCTTTTTAACTTTTATATCAATGACTTAGATGGTGTGCTACAGGATGTATGTGCTGACTGCCCAAGAGTTGGCAGGCGTGGAATTCCAATACTTCTTTATGCAGATGATGCAGTACTTATATCTAGAACAGAGAGGGGACTCCAATCACTGTTAACTGCATTTAATTCATTCATGAGTGATAGAGACCTCTTGATAAATAATACTAAATCTTTTGTATTACAAGCTGGCCAGCAACCAAAAAAACCTTTCCTTTTTAGGATTGGTGAAGATATAATCCCTCTAACTAAAACATTTTCCTACTTAGGAGTTCTCTTTGATACAAAATTAAATTGGGAAGCTCATCTTGCAAGGAAAAAAGGAGAAATGGTGAGGGTAAATGCATCTATTTTTAACTTTGCTATTAAACTGGGGAAAAAGCCTATTTGTGCTATGTTGAAATTGTACAATGCGAAGTCTGTGGCAAATGTATCCTATGGCAGTGAAATTTGGGGGTATGTCAATGGAGAGCAACTACAGATTGCTGAAAATCATTTTATGAAGCGTCTTCTGTGTGTCCCCACTGGTACAGCTAATTATGTTGTTCATGAGGAGTTGGGGTCCCAATACCTATGTGATTTGCTCTCCTTACGCCCTTTGACGTTTTGGCTTAAAACTTGGCTAAATGAGAACATACCTCTTAACACCTTTAATTATTAAGGATTTCCTGTCACTGGACAAAGCACTGAGCTCTCCCTGGTTAAGCTATATAAAATCAAACTTTGATAATCTTGGTCGCCCAGAACTCTTTGCCAATCCACAACAAATTACTATGAGAGACTTGAGTCCATTAAAAAAGCTTTTTTGCTGGACAGGAGGATTTTGAGAGAAGAAGTGGAACTCCAGAAACCAAGTGTAAGAAAGTTTGTTATGTTAAAGACTAATGCGGATATTGAGCCATATTTGGAAGGGTCCTTGTCTTCTCATGAGAAATTTTTACTGACCAGATTTAGGTTTAACCAGTTTCATCACCTGCTTATTCGACCCAAGAGTGATATTTTTAATAAATCGGCAGCGCCCTGCGGCTGCGACGGAAAGTCTCCGCAGGACATGCTGCATTTGATCTTTTTATGTAAATTTTACGAATTTCCACGTAAACAACATTTAGTGATTCTTTTAAAAAAAACTTGGTTTTAAACAAATCAGGCCGGCACTTTTGTATTTACAGCTTTTGCACAGTGACAGTATTCTCCAACTCAAGGAGTTTTTAAAATTATGTATTAGATTTAGAAATTGTCTGGACCAGTGAACGCATGCTCTACTTTTTTTCCCCTATATTTCCAAAGTACTTTTTTACTGCATTTGTATTTGACAAAATGGTCGGTGTTTTGTGACAATGTACTGTATATTTTTTTTATGTGTCTTTTATGGTTATTACATAACCGAAATAAAGTTCTTTGATGATGATGACTACTGGAGAGATGGCTTTGTGTGCAATGTTCGTGCTCTGTGAGGTTGTGTGACTGTGAGGCACACCTTCTCTAGATGGGTTTAGTCATTGCCACGTATGTGGACAAGCCTCACCAGAGGACATTACAGCCTTTTCTACAAAGGATGGAGCAGATAAGTGCTGCCTGCTAAAAAGAGTGGTTATCCTGGACATTTGACATGTGGCCACATGGGTTTCTCTGCACTTGGTTTCCAAGTCTTATTGCTGTCATTAATAGATGGAAGCTGCATATTTTGGTTGTGCTCGTTGTAGCATTCTTTTGGTTTGACAACTTGTTATTCACTACTCCCTCCTCCAGACCTTGTGTTATTTGCTTTTGTGAAAGTGGTTCTACAGGTTTGTCTGTGGGAAAAGTAAGCATTCATATGAATCCATTACCTTTATGTACATTTTTCTAGTGGGTACTCTCACTTTTCACGTACGTTCGTAATCTCCCTCTACATTATCCTCTTAATTCCTGTAGAATTGCTTTTTACTGATGATTTTCTTTAGCTTTTACTTTCTTTCGACTTAGTTCTTTTGTGGTAAAATTAGGTGGAATGTATATGTCAGCCTATGTGACCCCATTGTAGTTCAAGGACCTCTTATTACGTGACTACAATAGCTACACCACAGAGCCCATAGCAAGCTTTGCGCAGCTAAGTGCCCTTCTGGGTGTACTGCAAAGTTTGAGTTCTGTCTGCACTGAGGTGAGTCTGTGGAATATCCACATGGAGTCAAATACATTTTATATTCATGTCAGTTTGAAGGGAGAATAAAAATGGAAAGATCATGTGTTAACCTTTTATATGTAGAAAACTGCACTGCACAAAGAAAGAAAATAAGTTACTTAACTGTAGTTTCATAGATTCACATGCTTGAATCATTCCCCGTTGTCGAGATGGGAGACCCCAGTACATCAAAATAGCAATGCAAAGCTAACACAAACCAGAAACTGGGCCTAGGCCTATTTCAGTTTTGTAACTTATCTCTATTGTTTTGTATAAGATACCAAAATTAAGCCTGAACCAATCAGGACCTCTCACCCTCTAGAACACTCCTGAGAGAACCTTAGACCCCCCAGATTTTCACAGCACACGTGCTAAAGATGCACCTGCAAAAATCCCAAAAGTTAATAAACCGGGGACTCGCATTTCGACGACTGGGAATTATTCAAGCACGTGAATCTATGAAAGTTCCAATATTGGAGTAATGGTAAGTTCTCAAAATTCCAAGCACCCTAGTTGAGTATTGGACATAGTTTTCTTTTTGGGCCTGCAACAGTGCGATAGTCTTGGGCCCAACATTAAGTCCACTCGGTATATTAATTTGAATCTACGGTTATTGCAAAGTTACACCTGTGGTATAGATGGTATCACTGAGACAAACCTTTAATATGTAGCTTGAGCAGGATGCCTTTGGGTGAGTGTTTTTGCTTTGTTCATTTTTCTTATGAATCACCATTATGTTTGGATGTATTTGTATGTGATTCAGGGTTGCTCATCTATCTGTGAGTAGAGAGGGTTGGTTTCCATGTCAGAAAGAGGTGGCATGTGTGCTGTTGACTCCCATCATGTTTAAGCGCACTGCCTATTTATTGCATGCTTGAGCTGGGGACGTATCTCTGTAGTGTAAACCTACACATGCTCTGTCTTTCACTATATCTCAAGTCTGAAAGTGTGAAATTTGTTTTAGAAGTTTTTTTTACAATTAATTCATTGTAATTTGCTGTAGAAGTATGCAGTTCTAATACCGACCTGCTTTTTTTTTTCTTCAAATCACATCACTTTTGGAGCGAACCCACTACATATCATACCTCTTGAAGATTCCATTTGGGGTGTTGAGTAGCTCACCTACTCTGTCGTCGTCCCCTGCCAAGAGGTCTGTTGCACAGAATAAAATGTACATTTCTAACATATTCTTTTCTCCCTAGGGTGAGAGAGCGACTGGCTTCGGTGTTGCATTGCTGCTCTCTCTGTTTGGACGTGCCTCCGAGGATCCTCTCCTGAATCTAGTATCTCCACTAGGGACGGACACTGACCTGTCGGCGGACGGCATAGAAAGAGATTCTAAAAGAAGACGGCTCGTCTAACCCTGCTCTTAAACTAGTACGCCCTCCTCACTTTGCACTGGACGAACTTTAGACCTCCCAACATCTGTTTCTTTTGTAATAGGTAGGGTGGTGCAAGACTGACTGTACTTAATTTTTATAGGAAACCCTCTTTTTCACTGCAAACCCATCAGTCGAGCTCTTTCCCCTCAAATCTGAAAGTTGACTACAACCAGTTACTAAACCCTTGTGGACAGTATCATCAGGAAAACCGGTTTCATTTAGGAGTGATTTCCAGACAGTTTTGTCCATTCTTTTTATTTCCAATTTTACATCTTGAGTTAGCCCTATCCTCAACCTCAGAATGTTGCATCCTCTTTTTCTCTATGCCCCCGGGCAGTTACTGTGCACTATAAACCTGACCCTTTATTCACATGAGATCTTAATTCACACGGTCTATCCCTTGATGAATTATACTGTAGACTTAACTTATGCCACCGTGCCAGTTTGCAACTCTTCGTGCTTTAAAGTGTTGATCTTTTTGTTTAAGCTCCTTCTCCCTTTCTGTGGAGTAAATTCTCTATGAACCGAGGGTACTAGGTGACCCTTGGACTATGCATATTTGATATTATATGGTGTAAGGAATGACTGCAGTGACCAAAGACGTGCGGTGATTAGTTTTATTTCTTTTAAACACATCATCCTGGTTTAACTGCTAGGAGACATTAGCCCCAGTGGCATGACCTTGATATGACTTACAGCCGTTATTAACTGGAAATAACTTAAGAAAATGCATTTGGAAAGCTTAAATTACAACCCTATTAAAGCGGCTTTACCGTTTGTATTGAATGAACAAATTATTTTATTAAATTTCTTTCAATATGCTGTTTGGTTTTTTCTTTGGAGCACTCATGAGGCTTATCCCAAACTGTCGACAGTAGGAAGGGAAAGGTGTTAACCTAAAGATCCAGTACTGTTGTAGGCACTTACGGTACCTGAATTAGAGGGTGATATGGGTACCCACTAATGTGAGCAGGAGTGAAGCACCCTTCTGTGATTTTAAAAGGGCTTTGTGATCGATTCCAGTCCCTGTGGTGTGACAAGTCACTATGTCACACAGCCTGTTGCATCTGACCTCTGCATCCTTCATGGACTTGTCATTTTATCTCCAAGTAAGTTATTACAATGCCCGCTAGAACTTTCTGCTATTGATCAGAAAGAAAAGTGGGTCTTCTCTATAACTGAAACACCAAAGAATGGGATCTTTCAGTAGAAAAATAAAATCTATATATTATTTTCACCAATGCAAACGCAAAAACAACCGTTATGTAAACAGCCATCGTCAACCTTGTCACAGGTAGGTACATGTGATGAAAATTGATACAATAGTGAGAGTATGTCGCTGTCGCACATTATCATGTAGTCTTTCAACAGAGTTGAATTTAAATGTCTTCAGAAGCGAAGAAGTCTATGTATTGATTGCAGATATGGCAACAGAAAAAAAACAGGCAACCCACTGATGTTTCTCGGTTTAAAAAAAAAAAAAGAAAGTTTGTAGTTCAATTCTATACTTTCCTGTGTAACTAATAAGATGATTAAAGGACCACTGACTGAAGTTCAAGTATAGCAGTTATTAACTATGGGGTATATTTATGAGGATTTGGTGCAAGGCTGCGCAGCTAGTCACCTTGCTGCGCTGCCATGCGTCATAGTGAAAGGGCAGGAATCTGCCGTATCTATGGCATTCAGCACATTCCTGTCCTTTCTCCCTGCGCTGGCGCAGTTTTGGCAGCCTAGCCCCAATGCAGGCACCCTTGCACCATGGTGCAAGGGTGCCTGTGATGCATGTAGGGTTGTTTTTGGGTAGGAAGGAGCACTTTTCTGGACAAAAACAATCCTGGGAGGCTTTTTCCTCTTGCTATGTGAGCTGCATTCTGCAGCACACATAGAAAGAGGTAAAAAACGAGGAGAAATAAAGTTATTTCTCCTTGCTGCGCCTCCCCAGGGGAGGTGTAAGGTCTTAAGTGCATCTCCAGGCTTATATGGTCTTGTAAATCCATGGGTGTTGCATGGAACACCCACTGCAATGCCCATGGAATGCCTATCTCGCGCAGAGTAAGGCAACACATCGATTTGCACTGCCTTGCCTTATATGGTGTACATTTGACGCAATGTACACCATATACGTTCACTAAACTGCTATGTTTAAATATGTAATGTTGTCTTTTCGATATTCTGTCTGTTTCATTAGTATTGTGCTTATATACAGACATGCTTTCTTTGCCTGAACCCTTTACTTAATGTTGTCTGTTCATGTTAGTAGGAAGGACGCAGGCTGTGTCCCACTTCAATGGTTTCCCTTACTTTGTGTTATATTTATATTGCATATTAAATACTTGGCCGGTTGGACAGAAATATAGTACTGATCGAGTCTATATTAATTTGTAATGTACTAGATTATTGTCTAGGGACCACTGTCTTTAGAAATAGTGAACTTACCCAAGGTCCCTGACCAATCGCATATTGGGTTCCCTTGTGTTTTTTCAACACTTGCCTACATGTACAGCATGCTACTCTGTAGGTGTACAGTGGTAAAGTTCCTTCAGCAGCGATTTCCAGATACCGCCTCTCCATTTCTACATCATACGTTTCTATCTTCAAGATTATTAAAGGGTTTCTGAAGGGCCTGTTCTGAACTTTTCCACTGATATGAAAACTTCCACTACGACTGGAGGTAAACGCAGTTCTTTGCGTGCTAATGAAGAGCCTTTCTGAGCCAAAGCATAACGCAAATTTGAAATCTGATTCTTGAAAAGGAGCTGAGGTTTTAGCCTTAACGTCAGCTAGAAGGACTGGTGACCTGCAAGTGCTCACATTAAAAGAACGTTACTTGAATTTCGCCTGAGTGAGTGTAATCTTAAGAACAAATACAACACTTGTACAGAAAGTCCTGTCTGTCATTCACCTTAATGAGCCTGTTACCTCCCAATGAAGCTGGACTATCATTACACTCTTTGGACATCAGACGAATGTTATATCTGAAAGAAACACGTTAGTTAGATTCCTCACCTTAGAATATCCCCAGGCGTCAGGCTGGATCCGGAAAGATTTTTCATCAGCAATACCCCTTGCGCGTCGCTAGGCGTCGTCTGCGGCTCCGCGTCCGTCGTCTGCGTCGTGCGCTGGAATGACGTCATCTGAGTACTTAGACGCTGCCCTCGCGTGCTGATGTTAGTTCTTCTTTTTTCTGCGCCAGACAGCGCCGATCCGGGGAGAGCTTACCCCTTTACTCACTTTTTGACTAAAACTTTTTGAGACTCTTTTGTCTATTCGTCGACTCGAACTGGTGCCGGTAGGATGCCTGGGTTTAAAGCCTGTGACTCCTGTCACCGACTGATGTCGGTAACGGACCACCATCGCCGGTGCCTTTACTGCCTTGGGGCCGACCACGACGCGGAGTCGTGCCCCGACTTTCGGGCCTTGACCCCGAAGGCTAGGCGGGAGCGGTCCCGTAAGCTTCTCGAGCTCCGACACTCGGCTCCGCGCCGTTCATGGTCCCGGTCCAGGAGGAGGTCCAAGGACCGGTCGCGGAGCCGCAACCACCACCACCACCGATCGTCGGGATCCAAGTCTTCGAGTAAGTCGAAGCATAGTAAGAAGTCCAAGAGACGACATCATTCTTTGGACTCGAGCGTCCGGGTGGCACCACCGCCGAGGCTCCACCGGAGCCGCAGGAGCCACGTCTGTCCCCATACCTGCCGGTCCCTGGGACTGACGCGACTCCGGTGGAGATCAGTGCCTTCCTCTCGGCCAAGAGGGGCCTCGCTCCGCCGGTGCGCCTTCGGCCCTGCAAGCTCGACTGGGAGGCCTAGCGAGCTGGCGGCTCTGGCCCCACGTCGTCGACTTCGGTTCCGACGCTGCAGGTTCCCGTGGGATCCAGGCCTGGATCTCAGTTGATGCTGGACGACCTCACAACGCCTCCTCCGCCGGCGTCGACACTGGTTCCACCCCTGGTGCCGTCCCCCGGTTCAGCCCCGGTCCGGGCCTGGCGCCGGTGTGGCGCCGCATCCAACGCCGATGGGTGACCATTTCATCTTCCGCCCGGCTCCGATCATTCCCCCTGTTTATCAGGAATCGGATGACGGTGGCGACTGGGAGGGGTCGGCGACCCTCTGGCCCGCCAGGACCAGTTATCCAAGGACTGGGCAGATGAGCTGGGGAATGCCAGTGGCCTTGACACATCCCCTGACACTGACTTCGGAGGAAGGTGCTACCTTTTCTGTGGCGTTAGGTAAGGCGGCCGAAGCCCTCGGGCTGGAGCTACCTACTGTGGCCGTGAGGACTAACCTCCTCACTGAAGTGCTCCAACCGTCAGCAAGCTCCTCGGAGCCTCTGCTGCCGTTTAGCGAGGCACTAATGGACGTTCTCAAGGGCACCTGCTCCAAGCCCTCCACAGTACCTCCTGTGGAGCAGAACGTGGCCCGACGCCACCACCTTGCACCGGGCGACCCCAGTTTTCTGTCCCAACACCCCACCCCTGAGAGCCTGGTTATCCAGGCCTCCACTTCCCAGGCTGCTACTTCCCAGACCTCTTTCCCATCCGCTCCCCTGGATCAGGAATCCAAGAGACTGGAGCAGTTGGCAAAAAGCTGTTCTCGCTTAGTTTAGGACTGCGTTCGATTAACACCGCTTGTCTCTTGGACCGTTATTCCCACTCTGTGGGATACGGTGGAGGACGTGCTGCCTCTGTGCCCGGAGGAGGCCCGGACAAGGCTCTTGCCGACGGGCGGGACGCAGCGCGGTATGCCATCCGATGTGGTTTGGACACGACGGACTCACTTGGCAGTGCAATGTCGTCCACGGTGGCGCTTCGTCATAACGCCTAGTTGCGGTCCACATCTTTTTCCGGGGATGTCCAGAGCACCCTCATGGACATGCCCTTTAATGGCGATCGCCTATTTGGCGACAAAGCGGACAGTGCGCTGGAGCGCTTTAAGGACTCCAGGGCTACGGCCAAGTCCTTGGGTCTCTCGGCCCCCGCCCGGAATCTTCCGCTTTTTGCCCCTTTTGTGGCCAAGGAGGGGCACCCCCTCACGTCCACCTAGCCACAGGCCGCAGAACCATCCTCCACGCGGACGTGGATTCCGCCGAGGTGGTACAGGGGGGGTTAACGTGCCGGTCCATCCACCCCAGCAGCATCCGCCTCAAAGCCTTCCTAGTCCGTGCTTTCAGGCCCATTCCATGCCAGTGGGCGGCAGAGTTTGCCATCACCTGCTCCACTGGTGTTCCATCACTTTGGACAGGTGGGTGCTGCAAATCGTCCAAAGGGGCTACTCCCTCCCCTTCGAGATGACCCCTCCAGCCATGCCACCGCAGTGCCACCGCATGTCGGGGGATCACTTGAATCTTCTACGGGAGGAAGTTGCGGCCCTCTTGGCCAAAGGGGCCGCCGAGCGCGTTACTGGTCCAGAAGTAGGCCGTGGTTGCTATTCCCACTACTTTCTGGTTCCCAAGCAGTGCAAAGGGGGCCTACGCCCTATCTTGGACCTTGGGAGCGTCATCGCATTCCTACGGAAGGAGAGATTCAATATGCTCACCTTAGCTCAGGTTTTGGCTGCCCTAGACCCTGGAGACTGGATGGTAGCGTTGGACTTGCAGGACGCTTATTTTCACATCCCCGTCCTGTCGGCCCACCGGCGTTACCTGCGGTTCACGGTGGGTCAGGAGCATTTTCAGTTTACTGTGCTCCCCTTTGGCCTCACCAGTGCCCCTCGGGTGTTCACGAAAGTGATGGCGGTGGTCGCAGCTCATCTGCGCAGATCAGGGATTCCAGTCTTCCCCTATCTCGACGACTGGCTGTTGAAGGCGGGCTCGCCCCAGCAAGCCATCTCCCACCTCCAGACTATGGCCGACCTCCTGCATTTGCTGGGGTTCTCCATCAACGTGCCGAAGTCGCATCTGAGTCCCTCCCAGAAGCTTCTTTTCATCGGGTGGTTCTGGACTCGGCGCAGTTCTGGGCTTATCCTCCGGAGCATGCGGGTCCGGGATATTCAGGCTCTGATTCCCATCTTTCAGCCTCTATCCCGGGTTTCGGTCAGGTTGGTGCTGCGGCTTCTGGGTCTGATGGCCTCCTGCATCCTGTTAGTGCATCACGCCAGGTGGCGAATGCGGGCTCTGCAGTGGGACCTGAAGTTTCAGTGGGCCCAGCATCTGGGCAACCTGTCCGACCATGTCTTGATCTCGGAGGGCACCACACAGCAGTTGCGGTTTGTGAGCCACCACTGCGATTGGGTCAGCGGCAGATCCCTCCCTACCCCACCCTGAGCACGTAGTGGTGACGGATGCGTCCCTCCTGGGATGGGGGGGGGGGGCACATGGGGGAGGCGGAGATCAGAGGACTCTGGTCTCTGGCAGAGTCTCAGCTCCATATCAACCTTTTGGAGGTGAGAGCGATCCGACTTTCACTGAAGGCATTCCTTCTCGTTGTCCGGGGAAGTGTGGTGCAGGTGTTCACGGACAACACCACCGCCATGTGGTATTGCAACAAACAGGGTGGGGTGGGGTCGTGGACCCTTTGTCAGGAGGCTCTGCGCCTCTGGACATGGCTGTAACATCAGGACATCACCCTGGTGGTTCAACATCTGGCGGGCTCTCTGAACGCCAGAGCAGACGAACTCAGCCGCCGGTGCATGATGGATCACGAATGGCGTCTAAACTCGGATGTGGCGCAAGGCCTCTTTCAGCAGTCGGGAGAGCCTTGGTTAGATCTATTCTCCACCGAAGAGAACGCGCAATGTCAGCGGTTCTGCGCGTTGGAGTTTCCAAGGCGGCAGTCGCTCGGGGACGCTTTTCGTCGCGAGTGGAGTTGCGGTCTGTTGTACGCCTTTCCGCCTATACCACTTCTGCCCAGAGTGCTGAAGAAGATCAGGCGCGACCGGGCCCAAGTCATCTTGGTGGCTCCGGATTGGGCACAGAGGTACTGGTATCCCGAGCTACTCAGGCTGTCAATCGATCCCCCGATACAACTGCCTCTTCAGGAGGACCTTCTGTCGCAGCAGCAGGGGACGGTCCTCCACCCGAACCTGTCCAGTCTCCACCTCCATGCGTGGAGATTGAGCGGCGACAGTTGATGCCATTTGACTTGCCTCCTGAGGTCTGCGATGTGATTCTGGCAGCCAGGTGTCCCTCCACTAAAACAGTATATGCCTGTAGGTGGAACAAATTTGTGGCATAGTGCACAGCAAAGGCTGTGGATCCCCTTTCTGCCCCTCTTTCTGAGGTTCTTCTCTTCATTCTTTCTTTGGCCAAGCAGGGCTCTGCTCTGGGCACTCTTAAAGGTTATCTTTCTGCTATCTCTGCCTTCCTCCGGATTCCTGATCAGCCTTCTCTTCTCAAATCCCCTGTTGTTTCTCGATTCCTTAAGGGCATTACTCACATGTTTCATCCTGTCCCTTTCGTAATGCCTCAGTGGGATTTGAATCTTGTTTTGACATATCTGATGTGCGCTCGCTTTGAGCCACTTCATAATTGTCCTCTTCGTCTGTTGACGCTTAAGACTGCTTTCCTGGTAGCCATCACCTCTGCTAGAAGGGTGAGTGGGCTCCAGGCTCTCTCTTCTAAGCCTCCTTTCCTTTCTATCCATCCAGACAAGGTTGTGCTCCGCACTCGTCCTTCCTTCCTTCCTTCCTAAGGTTGTGACTGCCTTTCACATCGGGCAGTCTGTTACGCTGCCCACCTTCTTTCCGCCTCTGCATCCCTCGAAAGAGGAAGAGAGGCTCCACCGTCTGGACCCAAAACGTGCGCTCTCCTATCTGGACAGCACAAAACAGTTCTGGGTGGACGACCAACTCTTCGTTGGCTACGTTGGCGCTAAGAAGGGGCGGGCGGTGCACAAGCGGACCATCTCTCGGTGGGTCGTTTTGTGCATCAAAGCTTGTCACTCCTTAGCTAAAAAGGAACCTCCTGTTGGGCTGAGGGCCCATTCTACTCGGGCCACGGCAGCGAAGACTGCCCTGGGTCGGGGAGTCCCCTTGCAGGACATCTGTCAGGCAGCAACGTGGGCCTCGCTGCACACGTTTGCCAAGCATTATTGCCTGGACAGCCAAGTCCGGAGAGACGGCTTCTTTGGCCGTTCTGTTCTCCAGGACTGTCTGGTGTGATCTTGGTTCGCAGACCCACCACTGGGGTTGGTATTGCTGGGGTATCTATTCTAAGGTGAGGAATCTAACTAACGTGTTTCTTTCAGATGAACAAGTTACTTACCTTCGGTAACGATGTATCTTTAAGAAGCATTAGTTAGTTAGATTCCTCACCGACCCACCCATCCTCTCCGTTCTGCGAACCGACACCTAGGTTTAAGGTTATCCTTTTCAGGGCCCTAGCCCTTTTTTGGCACCAGTGTCGGTCTCTTGCATGGCTCTGCGTTCCTTGCGTGGAAAGCTATGCACAAGAACTGACGTCAGCGAGCGAGGGCGGCGTCTAAGTACTCTGATGTCATTCCGGCGCATGATGCCGACGACTGACGCGGAGCTGCAGACGACGCCTAGCGACGCACAAGTGGTATGGCTGACGAAAAATCTTTCCGGATCCTCGCGCGCTGACGTCCCTTCTAGGGCCCTGAAAAGGATAACCTTAACCCTAGATGTCGGTTCACAGAACGGAGAGTATGGGTGGGTCGGTGAGGAATCTAACTAATGTTTCTTACAGATACATCGTTACTGAAGGTAAGTAACTTGTTCATTACAATAATAATCTGATCAGTTCTTTTTTTCTTAATAGACGTGAGCCCCTATGAAACAGAGCATTGCCAGATGGATTTCTGCAGCAATCAATACCATCCCCACATGATGGCTGGCACACTGTTTTCAACAGGGTGCATTCCACAAGAGGTGCTGCAGTGATGAAGCCTAATTCTGTAGGAGCTTTGATTGACATTTATCTGTTTGGCAACCAAATGGAAGAGCTGCCACACTTTCACCAAGCACTACTGTCTGGACACAAAATGGGTGAGGGTGTCAGCAGATGGCCAAGCAGTCCAACAAAAGCTTCTCCACTAAGGTTGAGCTACCTGCTCCCTTCTTCCATTTCTTATTATATTATTATACCAACTCCACTTCTAAGTCTCTATATTCCCCATGCTTTTCTGCATTCACCTCCTTTGCTGATCTCCCATTCTATATCCCTGGGCCCTCCTTTACCTGCCACTACCTAAATACACCCACTGCCCTCTCGCTCTCAAAATGTCCTTTCTTCCTCTCCATCCTATCCACAGCTGACTGTTCTGTTCCCTGCGGATTTCTATTTCTCCACGATCACCATAGTATCACTCCCATTGTCCTTCCTACTCTAATTAAAGGTACCAGTATAATGCCACGCCTGCTTAGCAATCTACGCCATTCCACGCTTATGCACATCTAAGTGACAACTCCGTATAAAAGACTTGACACAACAATGCCAAGTTCTCACACTTAACCACCTCCCATGTCTGTGGATACAGAACATCATGCACCAACTGTCTCAACATACTCTGGACAATATACCTTAAACATCACACTCCATCAACCGCTATACCTCAAATACTCATCAACTGCACCATCACAAAGTCAAGAGGAATGAAATAATACAGAATAAATCTGAGCAGGCCATGCATACTAAGGACCAGCGTGGTGCAACTCTTAAGATATCTGCTTTGCCATACGTGATGTCAATAAAACAACTTTATTCTAAAAGAAAGAGGAGGACGCAGTAATTTTTCCAAAGCATCTTTATTCGTAAATATGGAAACACAGAACCTCATGGTAACTTGTTCCATCATAATTAAGTTGTCGTATTGTCAATAAAGATCAGGTTTCTTGTATGGTAGTTTATAGTACTCAACACTTCATCATAACCTCAAAAATGGGGGGGGGCGTGGCCAGCAGCATGCAGGGCTAGACGTGTCTCCCGGGAGCTCCCGGCCGACGTCTATAGATCCGACGAAATACTTATCTCCACCTGCCTAAACTCACACACTGGCTGTCGGTGGATGCATGGAGAGGGACGAGAGTAAAAAAACCCGAAACCGAAGCCTACAGAAGAAGTTTTGGCCGATCCCGACACGGCGCCCGTGGTGAAGGGCTAACGGCTGGCCAAGATGGCGGCGAGGTGAACGGCCCGAGGAGAAGTCCCGCAGCCCGACAGAAACAGGAGCCTACCTGCCAGCGCCGAGTCACCTTCGGACACTGTCGCCAGCAGCGACCGGAGTGTCGTACAAGCCCGGGGGGACTGCAGGGTCGCCCGCAGGGCGAATAGCCAGGACGCAGCGAAGGCACTCCGGTGACGGACGACGGCATTAGAGCGGACGGCGGAGGGACCGGAGCCCAGGGTGATATGCGGTGAGGCGGCCCCGAAGGAGCCAGAGAGGGAAGCCGGGCCCCGCGCTGAGTGGCCCGGGGCGGCGGGGGGCGCTGAGAAGGAAGACGCACCTACCCAACATGGCGGCCACTCCACCGGTCTGACGGCCAGCGACAGGTCCTGCGGTCTCTCCGGCGGGAGAAGGGACCCCCCTGCCCATACCGGTTACAGCCAAGGCACGGAGGTGGTTCGCAGGATACGGCTAGAGCGAGGGAGCAGCGGACGCCGTGAGTCCACCTTCACCAAGATGGCGGCCGCGACTACAGATGCACTCGGTGAGTGAGCGGAGCGGGAGCCGGCGGCCCTTCCCCCCCACCCCACACACTCCTCACGCCCTCACCGCCGCCCCACGGAGGTGGGGAGAGAGGAGACTCCAACCAGCGGCGGGGGAGACGGGGGTCTGATGGAAGCTTGCTGAACGTGCCGCTGCACCCGCTGGGCCAACTACAGCTGACTTGGAGGGGCCCCGCCGCGCACTGCACTGTGCAGCATTAAGGAGTGGTGGGGCGGGCAGCGCGGAGGGGCCACCTGGAGATACGCGACAGGATTGGAAGCGGGACGCGCGACTGGCGGCATCGTGACACTTTGGATCCCAGTGGGACACACAACGGGGAACCTGCTATAACCGGCCCAGGGCGCTGGCAGCTGGGCCCATCACGGAATCAGGCAAGATGGGGAAGAGGGACCCCCCCACCCAAGCCCCCCAAACAAGGCACTCTGGACCTCTTCGCAGCACCAAGGTCCTCCAAAGACGGCATAGGCACGGCGGCGGAAGGGGCCTCCGACACGGACAGGTTACTGGCGGCAATCCAGGCGTCGAGATCGGACATTCAGGAATCCCGATCCGCGTTGGAGGGGAAAATTGGGGAAGTGGGCGCTGAGGTCACACTACTGCGACAAGACTTCAGGAACCTATCCGCCAGGGTGTCCGAGACTGAAACACGCATTGGAGAAGCTGAGGACTCCATAAACACCCTTAGAAGAGAAATGGCGGAGCTCCAAGCGTCGCACAGACAGCTGCTATGGAAGGTGGATGACGCCGAAAATAGGGCGAGACGGAACAATCTCCGATTCGTGGGATTTAGAGAGGGAATCGAGGGGAACAACATGGCAGCCTTCCTGCACAAGTGGCTCACGGACACCTTCCCTGGAGCCCGTTTCTCTACCTGCTTCGTGGTCGAAAGAGCGCACAGGGCGCTCCTGGCGAAACCGCCGGAGGGCGCGAGACCCCGGCCAGTAATCGCACGTTTCCTTAACTTCGCGGACAGAGACTTAATATTGCGGGAAGCGAGGAAAATGGGCGAAATCCGAGTGGAGAACACTAACGTAATGATTTTTCCGGACTATAGTCAGGAGGTCCAGAAGCAGCGGCGCTCCTTTGACTCGGTGAAGGGAAAACTGCGAGCACTGAACATTAAGTATATGCTGCTCTTCCCGGCGAAACTCAAAGTCATCTACAGGGAGAAGGCGCACTTCTTCAGCCAGCCAGAGGACGCATGGCACTGGCTGGAGGAGAGACCGATCCTAAATAGTAGGGAAACGGCAGGGAGAGAGGAGCTGGTGAGGGCGGCACAGGATAAGGCCCGGTGGGACACGCCAAAACAGCAGAGGAGGAGATCCAGGAGACTTTACTCGCGACACACAGGCACCCCATATCATTCGCGCACGTTGGCAGGAGCCAGGAGGGGGAGATCGGAATCACCCGGGACGTCGAGGATGGCACACAGATCTCAGGAAGGGTCTCGGGACCCGACAGGATCGGAAGGAGAAGGAGCACACCTCAGGGATTCGGAGGGAGAGGGCGAGGTGTCAGGCACTGAACAGCGCTCCTTGCACCCACTGGAAGCGGAGATCCGGCAGTTGGAACAGGACGTAACAGATAAACATTGCAGCACAGTACCGACAACGCAAGACTCACAGTCGTGACCCTGGGGAAATTGTGGAGGATTAGATTGTTGGCCGGGACACGGTCATGACACGCAAGTGGCCAGCACCCTTTCAGTTGTTGTTTCTTTCTTTCTTTTTTCCTTTTTTTTTTTTTGCTCCCTTCCATTAACTTGTTCTTGGTGTTCCGAGGCACGGTTTATTTGTTAACAATAACAGTTGTGTAGAGGGAGGGAGGGAGGGGGGGGGGGGGGGGGGGGTGACAGACCGACTTCTACTAACAGCTTGGACCGTGATGGGGACGAGTCTGGAAGGGGAGAGAGGTGGGGTGGGGGGCGGGAGGGGGCACAGGGGAGTTTCAACAAGTTGGGGTAGCAGGGGAGGGAGTTGGAAAATGGATAGCACAAAGAGGCACGATCTGAGGAATGGGTGTCCACACTGTCACACGCAGCCGTTAGGGGCAACTAGTGGCCTCCGGAAGACGCACACAATATGGCAGATACACTAACAAACAC
Organism: Triturus cristatus; assembly: GCF_964204655.1. NCBI lineage: Eukaryota > Metazoa > Chordata > Amphibia > Caudata > Salamandridae > Triturus > Triturus cristatus. Next base: position 1,591,982,846 of record NC_140590.1, read on the forward strand.
GGAGGGCAGACGCAAGGGGTTATCCATTCTGACCTGGAATGTTAATGGTCTGGGCTCCAAAATAAAAAGGGGATTAGTGAATGCCTACATAAAGAAGACCGCCCCGGATCTCATCCTCCTGCAAGAAACCCACCTTAGGGCGGGAAAATGTACATTTATAGCTAGGGGGAGATACACAGTCCTGACTCATGCGGGCTACACGTCAGGGGCCAGGGGAGTCGCAATACTTATTAACAAAACACACCCCTTCGCCGTGGCGCGTACGTGGAGCGATACACAGGGTACATATGTGGGAGTACAGGGGGAGTGGAACAGACAACGCGTGACAATCATCTCAGTCTATGCCCCTCCGAAACTCCAAACACGCACACTCAGGGAAGTAGCGGCCATCCTACTGGAAACGGCGGATACGATGCAAATAGTGGGGGGAGACTTTAATGATGTCATGTCGGAAGAACTAGACCGCTCGGGGGAACACCACCGAGGGGGGACACAAACAACTCTTGCGAAATACGTGACGGACATGGGACTCACCGATGCATGGCGGTGGCGACACCCGACGCAAGAGGCATTCTCCTTTTACTCAGGGGCACACAAAACCTTCTCCAGGCTGGACTATATCTTTGTGGCACGACAGTATCTGTCGGAAGGGGACGAGATCGCATACAAGGCAAGGGGAATTTGAGATCACTCCCCCCTCTATGCGCTCTTAGGAAAGACCACCGAAAGGCGTGAGACGGAATGGCGGTTGGCGGCCTGGGATCTTCAATCCCCTGACATAGTGCGGGGTCTGAGGGCAGACATAAAAGTGTATGTTGCGGAGAACAAGGGCTCAGTGGACTCCAACATTGTCTTCTGGGAAGCCATGAAACCTGTGGTGCGAGATAGACTCAGGGGGAGACTACGGGACGAGCGCAACAAACAGCACAGGGTGGCAGCAGCGTTAGAAAGCGAAATCCTGACCCTAGAAAGGCACTACCTGGTCAACCGAGAGGAGGGAATACTGCGGCAACTGCAGGACAAACAGAAGGAGTATAGGGAGCTGGTCTCCAATGAGGCAAAAACACAGGCCCTAGCCACGTTACGCCGCCTATATGATGTGGGCGACAAGTCAGGCAAGCTCCTGGCCTGGCTTAGCAGGAAAGAGCAAGCCGCGAGGTGGGTGGAGCGAATCAGGGACGAAGGGGGAGGCCTGGAAACTACCGACGGGGGCATAGCAGCGGCCTTCGCGCGGCACTATGAGACCTTCTATAGGGGCCGGGACCTCGGGTCGGTGGAAGAGGCCCTACTTTATATGGGAAATCTAGATCTCCCAGTTTTGGATGAGGAACTCAGTGCCCCTCTGGAGGCGAGAATCACACGGGAGGAGATCTCCGTAGCCATCAATAAACTAAAAACGGGGAAGACACCGGGGCCAAACGGGTTCCCGGCGGAATTCTTTAAAAGGACGTCGGACCTATTGACGCCCCACCTGTTGGCGCTCTATGTGGACGCATACGGACTAGGGAGACTCCCACGGGACCTAGCATTGGCAACCATGGTGCCGATATACAAACAGGGAAAGCCGAGGGAGGAATGTGCCTCGTACCGCCCCATTTCCCTCCTGAATATGGAAGTAAAAATACTGGCAACAATTCTAGCGGCGCGTCTACGAACGGTGATCCCGGGCCTTATTCACGCAGACCAATCCGGATTCTTGCCGGATAGGGCAACAAAACTCAACCTCAGACGGACCCACAACTGGCTCCAAGAAATACACGGTAGAACGGAGCCGCACTGGTTCCTGTCCCTGGACGCGGAAAAAGCGTTCGATGCGGTACATTGGCCCTTTCTCACGGCGGTCTTGCGACGGTTCGGCTTTGGCCCCCGTTTCCTAAAATGGATCGAGCTGCTATACGCGGCGCCGAAGGCGAGGGTACGAGTGAATGGGTGCCTATCGCGCGAATTCCGGGTGGAGCGGGGCACCAGACAAGGGTGCCCGCTGTCACCTCTCCTTTTCACTCTCACCATAGAAATACTGGCGGCCAAAATTCGGCAGAACCCGGAGATCCATGGCTTCAGGTGCACCGAGTCGGGGGATACTCAGGAAAAGATTTCGCTATATGCAGACGACGTACTGTTGTATATCACGAACCCCGAGGTATCCGTAGGGCAGTTATTCAGGGAGTTGGAAGATTTTGGGGGAATGGCAGGCCACGCCATCAACTGGCACAAATCAGTCCTGTACACACCACGGGGAGCAGTACAGGGGGTAACGCTACCGGAACGTCTCCTCACCACCGCTGAGGGGTTCCAGTACTTGGGGGTATATGTCACCCTGGACAAAAGGCTCTCGTTCCAGAGAAATGTGGAACGAATACTGAAGGAGGCAGTGGAGGATATGACGAGATGGAGACAGTTGCCACTCACCCTACTGGGGAGGGCGGCGATGTATAAGATGATTACCCTACCCAAATTTCTCTACGCACTTCAAAATGAGTACTATCCGCTCCCTACTAATACTATCCCTAGAATACACGCTGACCTGCGGTCATTCATATGGTTGGGCAAACAACCACGCATTGCGCTCCAGACTCTCCAGCGACATCAATACAGTGGAGGGATTTCCCTACCGAACCTGGAGGCATACTATTGGGCGGAACACCTGACCCCCATTAATGACTGGCTGCACGCACCGGCAGATCACCCAACCTATGCCTTAGAGAGGTATAAATTATCCGCACACAACATACTTCATTATCTGTATGGGGGAAAGGCGGAGAGAACGCTCTTGCCAGCGACTTTGACTACGCTTAGAGCATGGGCCCGAGCGACTAGAGCCACGGGATGGGAAGGGACGCCAACGCGTCAGACGCCACTGTGGCATTGTAAATGGTTGAAGGAAATACATAAACTGAGAGGCTTCCAAAGGTGGGATGACATAGGGATCTCCACCATTGGGGACGTGATTAGTAGAGGTGAGCTGAAGACGTTCACGGTGCTGCAGGCAGAGTTCGGATTACACCACACACAACGATACAAGCACATGCAGCTAGTTCACGCTTGGAAGTCACAGCAGATATCACTACAGGGCATACCGGAATACTCACCGTTGGAAGGGAGACTCCTACAGGAGCAGATGGTCCACCAGGCAGTCTCGCTTACATATAAAACCCTCACAAACAACATGCTGGGAAATCTGACGAAACTCAGGGATAAATGGGAGGCGGACGTAGGACAGTTGGAGGACCTAGATTGGGAGCTGATATTGATGCACCCACGAGAAGTCGCCATTAAATCAAGGCTGAGGCTGATCCAATTAAATATATTACACAGGACATACTTTGACCGGAGGCGTCTCCACAAGATGGGTAGAATAACAGACGCCACGTGTCTTCGCTGCAAAACGGAGCTGGGAGATTTCTACCATACTCTATGGTCCTGTGAGAAAATTCAGACGTATTGGTCTCACATCTTCACAGAATTGGGGGAGGTGCTGGGAGTGGAGCTAACACTAGACCCGAAACTGGCATTACTGGGAGTGGTGACCGAAGTAGATCTACCGCGTCCACATATTATTTTCCTGGGACTGGCGCTGGTGGTAGCGAAAAGGGACATTGCGAAATACTGGGGAGTGGCGGAGAGGCCGGAGATAGAGGAATGGAGGAGAGGGCTGGACCTCTATATGGCAGCAGAAAGAGTGACATACAAAGCGAGAGGCTGTCCCAAGAAATTTCGAAAGATATGGAGCAAATGGAGGCAGTACCATGGCCTAGAGGTGGGACACATAGGAGGACACACATAGAGGGGTAAATGGCGGGGACGGGCGGGAGGGACCAATTGCTAACGAGGAGGGCCGGGACAAGACAGTGACAGTGGTCCTCTGGAGGGGCCGTACAGACGAGGTCCTATACTAGGTGGAGAGAGGGGGTCAAACATTAATACATTCTACATGCATGACACCGATGGACGGGTGACACATAGTTGGAGGGACGTGGGAGTGGTCGGTCCACCCTGGAGGGAGACGTGCTATGGGTTCTGTGGGGAGGGATGGGGGGCGGGGGGGAGGGATGTTGTGGGAGAAAAATAATACAAAAGCAGGATCGTGGGATGGCAGGTGAGAAGCGTACCATGAGATACACATGTATTCTACTGGACATACCTCAGTGCTGCGGCCCGGCCGTAGGGTGGGGCGCATAACGGCTTTGATCTCATAACAAGATGTAAGTTTGTCATGGGGAGCGGGATGTGCCACATCTGTAATTTTTTCATGCCTGCACAAAAATAAAGTTTAAAAAAAAAAAAAAAACCTCAAAAATGGGTGTCTTGGCATAGTGCCTGAATCCATTCCCACACAACAACATAAAGACCTCACGCTTACATTGGATTGGAGTGATTAAATACAACAGAGTGAGAAGGAGAAGCTACAGGACGTGAGACCGATTGTAGACCAAAGGGCGAATGGAGTGGGGACGTATATGTATAGAGGCGATCGGCTCAGGAAGTGCACTTCGTTACAAAAGCGTAAATACAAAGGTAACCATCAACCCAGTCCTCATCACTGGAAAACAAATACTATCAAACGCTGGTGCCCGTATTTCAACCATGGTCAGATCACTTAATCTGACACAATATTGCACTATATATCATGCAAAACCTTCCCAGTATTACATACCTCACTATCCACAACCACACTGCATCCCATCATGCAACCTTACACCCTACCATAGAGACAATCTCACACTATTGTAATTGTTCTTTTACAATTCACACAAACATGCATACATAGGTTTGCATCAGGGTGTGTTGATACAGTCCCCTGTAAAGAGAAGTGAAATGCGGTGGAAGCCAATTAAACCGCTGTAGAGACACTGCCCACATAGGCTTATTGGCTAAAGCATTTGCTCAGCAATAGTGTTTCTAAGGCCCCTATAAAAGGTCTGGGTTCCATGATAACAAAATATACCACCACCTGACTACTCTGCATCACATAATCAGCCCCTCAACATACCACACCACACCTCTGCATACACCAGCACATCCCAAAACCTCTCCAGCATTGGAACTTTCATAGATTCACATGCCTAAATAATTCCCCCACATCAGGCTGGCTGTACCTGGTAATTTAAAATGTATATAAATTGTGTTAAAATGGCACAGGGCAAACAACAGGGATTGTTTAGTAGCATATCAACCGTATTTGAATAACCCAAACTTCCCCCCAAAAGTGTGGATGAGCTGTGCTCTCCTCTCTCACCTAGATGCAATGCAAACATGAGTTGTTCCTGGGGTATTACACCTTAATATACTCTGGTCCGGGGAATATCTCCAAATGCCACCATGGCAGATATAGAGAAAATATATCTCTAAAAGTCCAGTTTATACTGTAGGCAAAAGACGATTACACAGATGATCACTATCTGTTAATTTTTTATCTTTATTCTTCCATCAATACTTTTAATTTTGACATCCGCCAGATGTTGCTATTTTTAAAATGTAAAGGGCTGGGAAAGGAAGCGTGCCCTATAACTCCTTGAAAGGAAAAAGATTTAACCATGCAAAGGGGATGCCGCCCTACCTGGGGTTGATTCCATGCAAGTACGCCTCCAAGCACTTACACAAAGCCTGATAGCGCAAAAATGTATGTTGACCTCCCTTAGCTAAAGTTCACCATGTACTTGGACCACGGAGAGGTTTTGGCCTCTGTGAAGGCCAAAACTGAATCTTCAACGCAAAAAACACTGAAAAAGCCAAAGACCAACCAGTGCACAAAACGGTAAGTAAATCAGCTACACTGAAACCCAGTGAGTACTCAAACCATTGTTGATGAGGTCTCTCCTGACCTCTATAAAGATATTTCCATCATCAATGGGATGACAGCCACTCCATCGGCACAAAGCGCAGTCGCACTACTAAGGGCAGTCTTCTCATCAATTAAGAAGACTCTTAACTAGTCAACTATTCTGTTGCGGTTAAATGCACCAACACCATGAACTCTCAATGACACCCCTATCGACAATGATCACATCATCTACAACAGTACCAATGTACATAGTATCTGCAAAAATAGTGCTGGTGATGTAGTCAGTCCTATTGAAAACAGGGTTTTTTTTTAGGTCTCACCTAGCGTCGCAGCGCATGCGTTGCTCGCTTTGTGAGATCTATTGTCGTCGGGTTGCTTTCGGAAGTGGGATGAAAGCTCCGCCTCTGCTTTTCATTGGCATGCGTCATACTTTGTTAAACGCTCGCATTTCATTTGGAGTGAGGCTTTTTGGTTCCCTCCCTGTCTCCTTTCCGGCTCGCCCACCTGGACTGGATATTTTGCTCGTGCACGGCATCTGTGTTTTTTCGCGCAGGGGTCTCTTCCGCCTTGTTTGTAATGTTTCCTGGCAACTACGTTTCTTCTCGCAAGAATGATCATGTTGGTGAGGGTATGGGTCGGGAATGCTACTGAGAGGAAGCCCGATCAGCCTGTAGGCCTGCTCTTTGTTTGTCTCCCCACCTCAGCTCATCACACAGGCAGGGGAGCTGCGGCTGCCAGCCGCAGAAGCATGCGAGCCTCGCAAATGTGGTGCCATAAATATATAAACATGCTCGCACTGCATGGTTAAAGCCAACAACATGCAAGCCACACTAATACTGTGCTATAAATAATCGTGCTCGTGCTGCATAATGTGAAAGGTAAGCAAAAATGTTACGCGCAGAAAAAAAGCATGCCGGGTCGGTGTTCCATGGGAACAGTCGTTGCGTAAAAGCATTTAAGTGAGTGCTCTGGTTCAAGTACAAAAAATGCCTAATTGTAGCGCTATCATCAATGACCACACTGGTGCCGTCCAACTTTCAGCATGGCCTGCAGTGGTGTCACTTAATTAAGAGTCTGATGTCTGTAGTAGCTCTGTGAAAGTGGCTCTCATTGTCTGTAGGACATAAATGTTGTTTAAACATCTACTTTTATTGAGATTGCTGCGTGCACAAATGGCTTTTAAACTTGAACTCTACCATCCCTACAGTCAGTGGTATATTGAGTGCAGTACTGCCTGTGTCGTGTCTAGACAGGTCCGGTGAAGCTGCAGGCAGGTGACTGTCCAGCACAGTCTCACATTTCACAACACTGGGTGAGAGATCGACTTTGGGGTGGCCCTTTTCTCGGAAAAATAAACAGAACCTGGAATGATGCATAAAAAAGAGCTTGTGCGATTCTTCAGTATTCCTTTTTAACCTGAAAATTCAACCTGTACCATAACTGCCAATTATTAATAATTTAAATAGCTCTAAAATGCTTTTCACTTATTTCCATTTTGTATGTGTCGCTGTTATCTTATATTTCAAAGGTGGGAAATCCCAATATTGATGATCTTAATGTTTTTTTATTTTACTGATCTTGTTATAAAAATATCAGACAGACTGGTAACTACTAGTCATGTGTCAACCCTAATGATTGCACCAGTTCACATCCCTTCTCACTGATTAGAGTCCACACCCTGCTCCCTTAAACTGGCAAGGTGCACCTATGGCGTATCATACGTGTGGGGCGTCTTCAAACACTTCGAGCTTTGAGCTCAGAGAGCAAAACAAGCCTCACAATACAGAATATATTTCCTGGCACGCAACAGGTGTTGCTTATCTATGATATGTTGACCAACCCCTGTCAGACAGTTATACAATGTCATTCCCTTCTAGATTACTCTCTGCTCTTATCCAGCAAGCATAGGTGTCCACCATTTCCAAATAAACATCGAATATCGGGCTTAATTTACTTCAGCCTAATTCAGATTAGTTTTCAATTACTTTTTGCCAAACTCCTATGCCAAATAAGTAGCTGACTCCAGCATCCACGTGGGCATAAGGAAAGTAACACAGCAAAGCGTGTATTTGTAAATGCTCACCCTGAAGGGTATTGTAGGGATGACAAATGATTACTTGTAGTTTGCACCACCTTTCAAGGTTTATAAAGCGTTCTTTAATTTGAGGTTGGTAAAGCTGTCATGGCCCATGGCACAAAAGGCCACTCCTCTGTAAAGCGAGATAACTCATAGTTTGTTTCATCAAGCCAGGGTCAGTAACCCAACCCAGGAGGTGCTCCATAATTGTCTAGATTGATTGTGCAGGGCCTCGACCCCCTCTAGTGAGTGATTGTTGATGAATAGCATTTTTATAACTGATTGCCTATGCTCTATGGAGAGCAGACAATCAATGTGTGCAATGGCGAGGGTTGATTATAGAGAACATATCATGGGTGTGCAGCAGTCTGCATCAAAGCAACAAAAACTGAATAAAATATCCCAAGATAGACAAACGAATTGCCCTATGGAGTTTAATATAAAATGCCCCCATTCCCAAAATCCAATATGCAATTGCCCGACAATCATCATGAACTACACCAATAAGACCATGGGTCCTTCATTGTGCCACAGATTTTTTGCCAATGCTTCACACTGTAATTCTCCTCCCTAGTACATTTTGCACCTTCCATGACCATGCCATCCCCCATCACAGATTTGGCACATGAAGCAGAACAATATTTAAAAAACAAAAACAAAATGTTGTACAACAATTTGGTGCAGCAATCAAATCCACAGCGTATTCACCAGCTACAAAGTATATCTGTACTGATCATAACCCTTTGCCATGAATCCCACTTCATATTGACATAGTGCCACAATATTGTTATAACTGATAGTATTCTTCTGACTGTACAAGATACGTCCATGTCTGTCATTTTCAGATCCAGCCCTCAAAGCACAATCGCCCCTTCTGTGGTTAAAAAGCCCTGGAGCTTTTTTTTTTAACAGCTTGCACTTAATTTTCTCTTTCTGACATCCCCAGTATGGTCTTTTTACTTCTCGCCTAGTCAGCGGTTGCACTGTCGCTTCCACATATGCTGTATACAGTATATAGGCATAAAGCTCCACCCACTTTCCGCCCACCTTTTTAATTCACTCCAGTCACAGTTCATTGTAAATGGTGGCTTTTCATTAGTCAATAGGCTTAGCAGTCCCTCCTTAGTACGGCATTTTATCTTCTTGTAACCTCCCATGAGGACACCCTCTGTTACATGGGTTGTCACTTGATACGTTTTAATTACATTCTTGGAGAACTATTTTCTTAAATGTCTACACGCGCTCTCCAGCAAGACCATTTTTTCCTGTTTGTTTACTTTTGCTACAATTGCAGCACCCACAATTTAGCTTTAAACATCTTAAACTACGGGGCGGGTGAGCAATTGCTTCAAAAGTAAAGACAAGGAAAAATAAAATGTTTTTATCTTTTGCTTTACTTTTGAAGCTCTGGCATTACTGAAAGTATGAGCTATTGCCGTTCCATTAATATTAGCCACGCCAATAGCTCCAAGTTTCACTAATGCGAGACCTATTGCATTGCAAATGCTTGTCTTTTTTTGTTTACCATCAATGGAAGTTTCACCATCTCATTCACCACTGAAGACTTCCTTCAATTTGTCAGGGCATAACCTTGTCTTGAGATAAGCGGGAGTCAGCAAATAAGAGCAAAGCTCAGACATAGCTTATAACTCAGCTCGGCTCAATGTTTACTACATACCCAAGTATGGGGAAGGTGTTTATGGTAAGACACTGGAAGAAAGAAAACGTGTATCAACAGACTAGGAAGAGTATGCTCCTCAAGATTCTCCAACTGAGGACCTTAGGAGGAATTGGGAAAGCCCCTATTCGCCTAGACATCAGAATAGGGAACCTCCTAGATGCAGATCCTGGTCGCCTTTATGTAAACTTTGCAGCAAACGATGGAGACCTTTCAAGGACTTATCCCGCAGCTGCAACATCAGTATGCTCCACATAGGGTGCCCACTAGGGCACCTAAGCAGCATGTTCCGGCTCCCAGCACATGAGGGCCCTACAACTCACCAACATCCCTTACAGTCTATACACAACCTACCAACGTTTCCTTTCTAAACTCTGCTGCCATCACCAATTGAGGATGAATGCTGTTGGGTTCCACACATGCAAGGGCAGCATTCATGGCAGACCGTGGTAAGTTTGGTCGCAGCAGTCGGTTCCTCTCAGTTGGAGAGTCACTCCCGCTATATTCATATTTCATCCTTCACAGGGACCAGTGACCTCCTACTTGCTGATGAGTCCTGCAGAGTTGATTCAGAACACTCCATTTAATTGTAATTTTAACTATTTATTTAGCTTTAGCTTCCATGCAGTGGGCTTGCAGTCCATCTCCTTGGATATTAGAATTTCGCTTTACCCAAACCTACTGGCCAATCAGCAACCTAGGAAGGAACACTATCTGCATTTGTGACACCTTCAGCAAGAAAACTTTCACAAGGAAGCGAGCAGCAAAGCTGCAAAGAAATCTGGTTGTCCGGGCCTTATTCTTCTTAGTGAGTAAGAAAACTGGAGAATGGAGACCTATTTCTGACCTCTGAGAACTCAAATTTATGAAGAAATTATACTTACGGATCGTCACTATGCAAGAGTTTTCTGTTGCCACAGAAAGAAGGATTTCCTACCATTCTGGATCTACAGGATACCTACTTCCTTGTTCTCATATACTGAAGCGCAGTCAGCATCTCCGATCCGCACCCTTTCAGTCTGAAACTCACTCATGACTGAATAGTCCTGAAGTGCCTGGTCCCTGTGGCAGCCTTTCGTCTGTGCTGTGTGATAAGGAGAGGAAGAGAACGCCCTATTTACTAAAATAAGGCTCTCTCCTCCCCTCTCACTAGCGCTGAGGCTGAAATCAGCTGCCGTGCACCACTGAGACACCTTTGCGCCATGGTTCAAGCTTTTCTCCGTGAGTCCAGTATAGGTTTTATACTGGAAGGGTACCCTTCCAGTACAAAATACTATGCTGAGACTCACTTCAAACCTTTTCCCTCTTTGTGTGCGTGCTGTACAGTGCAGCACACATGCAAAGTCGGAAAAGAAAGGAGAAATTAAAGCATTTCTCCTTCCTGGTGCCTACTTGAAAAGGGTTTTCTCATGCTAAACACAATCTACTTTACTTTATTTAGTAAATTGGGTTTAGCGTGAAAAACATTGAGTGGGTGCATGAGAACGCCCATGCTCCAACCTTGGTACACCCACATGGCGCAAAGTAATGCAAAGCGATATGCGCTGCTTCGCGTGACTTTTCCGTTATTTACAGCGATAAACAAGTTTAGTGCAGGAAGTTAAATTAAGAAAAAAAGATTTTGCGCCGATTTGAGTCACTTTTGTGATGCAAACACGGCGCAAAATCTTAGTAAATATGCCCCATCATGTTAAAAAAATCTTAATGCAGTTTGTAGAAGCAATCCTGGATAAACCGCTCGGCAGACTGCTCCCCCCTGCAGAACTGACAGGGAAGCATCAAGCATTAGCTGCAAAACATCTATCGCTAGGAAACGGTCCTAGTCAGAACTTGGAAATCATTACTGGGCCTAATGTCATCCTGCAAAGGGTTAATGCCCTTCCACCATCTTCTAGCAAAGCCGGTCCAACAAGAGTTTGACATGCAGTGGAAGCAGTTAACAGGGTCGTGGGATGAAATAGATAGTATCCTGGCACCTCAGACATGCTCTCAGTCCCTCCCTGTCCGGATCAGCGACAACACCTTTTCAGGAAACTGGCACCCGGCATTGGATCTGCTTGCCACCTTGCAGACCAAGAAATGCCTGTACTATGCAAGCAGGTACTGGCAGCCAGTAGACAGTGACCATGCTTTCTCAATGTTGTGGTCGAACGTCCTTGCCTACGACTTTGGAGGCGTCCTGCTTGGTAATATTATTTGCCCCAGCATGGCCAAGAAAATGATGGTACACCTTAGTGCAGCTGCCTCGAGGCCCACCAAGTCAACTGAAGATCTACCTCTTTCCTGGCACAATGGCCAAATCCTCCACCTTGACTTGAAGTCGCTCAACAGCTTGGTTTCCGACCACTTAGAATTTGGCCATCTCGACACTACACATGACACCCCGATATCACCACTCATTGCGCAACACACTGTGCCTCATAACACTGACCGATGAAACCCAGTGCATATGAGTGACCAAAATACTACCACAAATACACCATAGCAAACACATCACTATATAAGAAATCATAACACTGAACAATACATTGCAAAACTGCTCTGCCACACTTACTGAAATAGAACAAGGATAAGGTGGTGGTAGTGGAAGAAACCACATGACTACTTCCAATATACTCAATATTCAACAAACAGAATATCACCAAGCTGAAATACATCTGTCACCTGAACAGTGTGTACAATCAGCTGTCATAAGCCTATATATCATTTAAAACTCTCCTGCAACACCACCACTCCATTTCATGGTCCAAATCACATTACACAACACTGCACCGCAAATGGAAGTGTGAATAGGGTTCAGCTACATCTATGGCCCGCTGGGAATGGTGATTTTTAGCAATCCTGCAACACCAACAAACTTTACCTGCAAGATGATGGATGATAGCAGTAACAGCCCATCAGCCTTGACCATGAACCATACTCGCATATTTAGACTATCCTCACATCCATAGGACCAACATACAACCCAGATTCAGATATAAACTGTAGGGCCCAACCCACATTTGCAGCTTCTCCAGTGGGACTACCTGCAACATGCTTTCTAGCAAGCTCATACATCCGGTTCCAAAACTCACCTACCCCACAGCTTCAATCAGCGTCACTTTAAACTTCAACTAGGTAACCATACATATCTTGGAATTAATTCATATAGTTTTCTTGATTAACAAGCATACTTAGTTATTTTGATTACTTACTGGGCATGCATTTTGGTCTAGATGCTCTCTCCTCATTCTAATCCAGGCTTATCCGACGAGGAGCTGGTGAGCTACTGGTAGCTCTCCAGCAACGTGTGAGTAGCTCTCCTGTGTGGAGCACAGCCAATTACTATAGAAGATTGTGCTTGGTTAGATTATTATATGTATACTGAAATTTAAAAGTGTGTTTTCAAGACGAAAATGTGTGTTTTTTAAGAACTTAAATTTTCCAAAACATATTTGCTGATCTTTCACTGCTGCATATTTCGGCTATATCACTGATACATCATACAGCGTTGGTAACTACTAATATTATTACCTTGGTGCTTGTGGCATTGCAGCTATGGCTCCTATGTAGTACCCATGTACAGGCTTTTCAATTTGACAAAGCCTTTTTTCTTCATTGCTGGGAACCCTGCACTGAGGGGATCACTGCTGCTAATCCAGCATAGGTTTGCCACTAATGTCATCTTGTCAGATGTGGTCACTATTACGATACTAATAATATTAGTAGATCGAGATCATTTCCATGAAACATAAGGAGCACTTGTTAATCAAAAGGCTGGAAGTCTCCTGTTTTAATGCATCCTGTATGAAAGCAAACTGTGGGACGTAGAAGGGTCACATTCTTATCATGTGAAAGCATACCTGACCTATCAACTGGCATGCGTGAAAGCACATTGTTCCTATTTACCCCTGCAAATGGCATCTTCTTATTGACCTGCTGTTCTTTTCTTTTGATGATAAATCTAGGACTAGAGGGAGTCCTTGCACCGTGCCTGCTTGTGTTCCTTCAGTCTTCAGTTTAGATGTGGATGTCAGGCACACTTCAGTACCTCCCTGTTTGGCTGTGTCCATCTGTAACTAGGCTACCAGTTTCCCGAGAGGATCACCTCAACAATCCATCGAAATTGCTGTTATCTCATAGCTAATGAAACGATGCCCAACTTTAGGTCTCGCCTACATACAGCTTTTGACATCTGCTGTCAAGAACTATTATGAACAGCTCTATACATAGAGTGGGCTCTGAGTTGTACCCTTACTCTAGTCGGGTGTATTGGCTTAGTGGACTAATGCATCCACTGTAGGGGCCTGTGTTCAAACTCATGATCACAGGTTCAAATCCTGGTGGATCCAATCAGGTTTTCATCCTTCTGAGGTCGATAAAATTAGTACCATTGAGTTAGGTAACAATAAACATCTGTTATTCAGCGACAAGATACTCTTCTGGGTGAACGTGTGCTTTCCAAACACACGTTATGTTATGATTGGATGGATTTCATGTCTGTCTTACTTCCTGCTCCTGATGTGAAGGTTTTCTTCGTCTGTCTTTTTGTTTGACCTGCCCACAGCCTTTCAGTCTCAGGTGTATCCTTCCATCGTGGATGTCCTCAGTGCTTTAAGTGGGATGAAAAAGCTCTCTAAAAGGTGTGTAGCTACCGAAGCGTGACTTGGAATCCTTTTGAAGAGGCCTGGCCCATGTATTTAAGGGTTTGGCTTAAAACGCGAACTAAAATCCTGTGCTTCACAGGGCATGCCACCTGACCAGTATTCAAGCATCTCGCAGGGGTTTCTGTTACTGCATCAAGACTTTTAACACCACAGCGAACATCCCTCGAAAACAAGCCAGCCCTGTTAGCTTTGCCAATTTTTGTTAGTAATATTAAATAAATGAGTATAAACTTATTTTGTTGTGGATAATTAGGATTGAAAAGGTTTTAAGTCTGACAGTGAATTGAACATTATTAAGTACCCAGTGCTCTGCACAGAGCCCTCACAGGTAACACCACAGGTAGGCCTCCATCTTACATAATGAAAGCTAAGCAATGCTCAGCCTAGGCATACAGAAAGACCAAGTTAATTGAGCCTGAACAGGCCTTGAGGGGAAAGTGAATAGAGTAGGGAAATGGAACATATAACTACTTGACTAATGGAACCCCGTGCAAATATTTCCCCTCTCAGGAAACTGTCCCCGGACCGCCAAGAGCCCCACCCAAACGGCGGCACCCCAACCTTTTCCACATCTTTGTATTTATCAATTACCCAGTTCTATCCACCACTAAGGTATTTGCAAAGTTCTTGGTTGAATCCACCTGAGTGAACACATATTTATTTCCAGTAAGATCCACCTTCAGTCACACCGGATATGTAACCGATGCCACTGCGCCCTTTGCATTATAGCACTCTTGCCTTCCATGAGGACTTTCTTAACAGGACCTCACCGCTGGACTGAGATCAGACAAGAAAAGCAGATTGACTAGACCCAGCATCACCTTTCTTTTTGACAGGCACCAGGGGCGGCTCCTCCATGTGGGCGGAAGAGCGTCGCCTCAATGCTTTCTCGCAGTGCGAGAAGCAGAAACATAAAATTGCATTATAAATACCATTTTATGTTTCTGCTTCTCGAAGTGCGACAAAGCATAAGGGTTTGGTTGGAGGTGGGCGGTCCTGCTCCAGGGGAGTAGTGGCTTACCCACTGTTGTGGGTGCTGACTGTTTGGTCGGCCCCAGGTTTGACCAAACCAGTCATACGCACTCCGTTTTCTCCATGTAGGCTGCATGCAGCCTACATGGAGAAAATGGCCTCCCCATAGACGCCTGTGTGGTTGGTGTCCCAGCCAATCACAACACTGCCATTGCAGCGTTGTGATTGGCTTAGGGGAGGGGAGGGAGGCTGTCTGCTTCCTGGGACTCAGAGCAGAGACAAAGCGACGCGGAACCGGACCAGGCAGGTGAAGGTAAGTTTAATTTTTTTTTTTTTAACTAAACCACCCCAAAAAGCCCGCCCTCCCACCCGCGAGTCATGCGGCCCGTGACTGCTCAGAAACCGAACTCTCACTGCCTCCAGTCTCCGCTTGAGAGCTCTCAATTGTGTTCCGACCACCTGAACTCGGGCTCCTTTATGAAAAAGTCGTGCAGTGCTGCACTGTGTGACAGGGAAAGGGCATGAATGCACCGTATTAAAGACAAAACAACGCATTCCTGCTTTTTCCCCTGCACTGGTGCTGATTTAACAGCCTAGCACCAATGCAGGAACCATGGTGCAAGGGTGCCTGTGTTGCATGCAGGATTGTTTCAATCCTGAGAGGCATATTCTTCTATCCATGTGAGCTGCAGAATGCAGCACACATAGAAAGAGGAAGTAACAAGGAGAAATAAAGATATTTCTCCTCATTACACCTCTACTGGGAAGGCGTATCTTTTTGGTGCGTCTCTTTGGCGCATTCCCACGTCTAGCAGTTCGGGTAAATCGGGGAATACGTCAAAAACCATGGGATTTGTGTGGGAACACCTAGGCAATGCCCATGGAACGTCTCCCTTGTGTAGATTAACGCAATGCAGCGATATGCACTGCGTTGCTTTACTTAAGATTTATGGAGCCACTCAGGCTGCGCAAAGTGGCCTGACGTGGCTTCATAAATGTAACTTAAGACGTGGTGCAAACGTGATACAAACCTCTCATAAATTGGCTCCTCATTTTACAGCATGCACTATACAATAATCATATGTCGCATCAGAAAAACAAGAGCTGGAAAAGTAAAAAATGTTATATGTAAACAGGAACTGCATCGCTGACATTGGTTACCTTTAGGGTATTTTGTCATTGTTGAGCAATCGAGCCGTGTTTCTAACTGTAAAGTTAAAGCCATGAAAATAGGGCTCAATACGAAACAATTTCAAAAGAAGACCCACCAGTTTCAACAGCAGATACACCCTTCTTAAATCTCTTGATGTCTTGCATTGCAGTGAGGACCATTTTTGAACCCCCTAGCTGTGTTATGCCGGCACCCCACCACCTTTCCTCTGCTTTTTTAAATGTGACGTCAGCATACATGAAGACAATGAGCCTCCAAGGTGAGATGTTCAGTCCGCGCTCATCATGGTACTGCTGTAATCGGGCCGCCAGGGGCTCTATAGCAACCACAAACAGCACTGAGGAGAGCGGGCAGCCCTGGCGCACTCTGCTGACCAAGAAGGCAGGAAATACCAAGCCATTCACGTGGACCCTAGCTGTGGGAGATGCATAGAGCAGGGCAATCCTTTTTATAAAGCTCAGACTATCCTAGTACGCTGCAGGAATGAGAACAAAGAAGACCACTACAGGAGTCAAAATCCTTGGTGGCATTTAAGAAGATGGCCACAGCAGGTAAGTCAAGCTCCAGGGAGTAAAGCACTGCAAATTATGTACGTAGGTTGTGTGCAGTAGACTGGCCAGGCAAAAAGACAGACTGGTGGGACGCACGATGCATGGGAGGAGCAGCAATGGGCGGTCAGCAAGGCG
Source organism: Triturus cristatus (assembly GCF_964204655.1). Lineage (NCBI taxonomy): Eukaryota > Metazoa > Chordata > Amphibia > Caudata > Salamandridae > Triturus > Triturus cristatus. Next base: position 1,591,999,858 of record NC_140590.1, read on the forward strand.
TTAGCCAGTATTTTATTGTCTACATTGATCATCAACAATGGTCTATATGAGTCACAGTTTGTCCAGTGGCTTGCCAGGTTTGAGCATCATGACCAGGAGTGCCTCTTGGACAGTGGGGGATAACACTGCGGCAGCTTTGGCTTCCTCATACACCACTTGGAGAAACATTTCTAAGGGATATTTCTAACCACAGATTCCTCACCTTTAGAATATTCCCAGATGCCAGACTGAACCTAGAAGCGTTCTGCAATATTTCGGCCTGCCGGTAGGTAGCACGGTGCACCTACCGGCAGTACCACCCCAGAAATGATGGAGTGGAACTGCATATAAACATCACCACTGCACGCTGACGTCCGTGCCTTTCTTTCTGTGCCTTCCAAAGCGGATCCGAAAATCTGCTTCTAATTTCTTTGGCCTTCTGATGACTCCTGTAACAGGAAAAACACAGCGAGCTATTGAACAATGTCCCCACCTAAAACTAGAGGTTTCAAATCATGCCCAACTGTGGAAAATAGATGTCAGTCACAGACCCACAAGAGGTATGTCTCTGTTATTTGGGCTTGGGGCACGACTTGAATTTGTGCAACCAGTCCACGCTCAGGCAAGCCAGGATCGAAAAACAAAACTGTATATCGCCGAACACAAGAAGTCATGGGCCTTGTGTAAGTACCAGTACCACTCCAAGATGAGCGCGCGGACCTGTCCCCTTAACACGCACCCTTTTTTGGTCTCGTGGATGAAGTCCAAAAGAAAACACAGGAAAGTGGTGTGGGACTTGACCACATCTAGTCACTCTCTATCTAACGAGAAGGCGCAAGAGCATCACAATGTCAGTTGGTCTCCCTTCAGATCTCTGGTTGCAGAGCCAATTCCTCAGTTAGTCCCAGTACACCCTAAAAATTCCCTGGCCGTCAGCGACACCGAAGCTTTCAGGGAGGCCATTTTGCAGACATTTGGAACGTCTGGCTCCCTCTGGCGTGCCCCCAGGCCCAAGGATCTGCAGGGGCCTTCAGTCAGTCAGTCAGTTAGTCAGTCAGTCCAAGTCAGGCCTTCAGTCCAGTGAGTCCATCCTTGGCACAGTCTGAACCCTTCATCCCTGTTATGGGTTCCGTACAGACACCAGTACAGACTTCCACCACAGCTCCAAGACCCACAATGCTCCCTCCCTCATCAACATCGGAACTGCAGCCGCTGGAGGCGGATCCGGCGCTGGTGTTGATGCCTGACCCAAACCCACTTCAGCACGATGCCAACCAGTGTCCTGTTATGAAATAAATTACTAATGCGCAACCTGTCACCATACAGCCAATTCTAATACTATGCCCCTATTAGAGCTTTATCTATTTGGCTCTGATTCAGACTAAAGCTATCACCACCCAGCGATGATGATGATGGTGAGGATGGGGATGATTTACCCCCTCATTATGAATAAGACAATTTGCACATGGACTTACAAGAGGCCAGTGGCTTGATACTTCCCCGATAGTGTGTTGAACTCACCATTTGGACCTTCAAAGAATGAGAATGCTTCTTTTGCAGTGATAATTCGGTGTGCAGCTGAGATCTGGTACCTAACAACTACCGTCTATTGAGGTTAGGACACATTACCTTGAATAAATCTTTCAACTAGGCCAGCCACATCTGACCCCTTGCTCCCATTTAATGAGGCCTTTACTAACACCTTAATGGGCACCTGATCGAAACCTGTTCCTGCCCATTGGTGAATAGGCAGATGGTCAAAAGCCACAGAATGGTAGCTGGTAACCGAGATTTCCTCACTAAATATCCAATTTGTGAGAGTCTAATTGTTCAGGCTTCAACCAAGAATGTGAACCCAAATTCATTCTGCATGACTTCCCCCCCCCCCCCCAGCCCCCCCCCAGATTTGTTTTTAAAACATACTTTATTGATTTTCACATATTTCAATTATAGTCCAACATGATTAAACCTTTGTGCATTTACATTATTCAGGTAAGCATTGCATACATTATAATCATAACCCCATGCTTGGATGACTCCCCCAAGATAGGGAATCTAAGAGAATAGAGGCATTCAGAAAATAAATGTTCTCTTTGGCTAGTCTGAGTCAATCAATGCAGTTTGTTTGTTAGGCAGATAAACACATACACCCTGGAACATGGGCAGTGAGATCTTGCTAACTGTACTGGAAGACTTTAGGAACTCTGGCTCAAACTATTCAGGATGCTCAAAATGTGGCCAAATACATGATTTGTGCTTCCCTTGACACTACTTATTGTCTGGAAAGGGTGGTTGGCACTAGTGTGGTGCTCCTCTACCAGTTGAGGATGTGCTCCACTGGATTCTCAGGAGACGTACAGGCCTCTCTCACGGATATGTCTTTTGATGGCCCACGCCTGTTTGGTGAAAAAGACGATTGTGACTTGGAACGTTTCAGACAGAGTAGGGCCATGGCACTTTCTCTGGGTCTTTTATCCCCAGCCAAACAGTTTCCTCTCCAATTTTGAGGCTACTTCAGGGGACTGGCATTTAGGCAACCAGTCTCTGCTGCAATCACCCCAGTCCTTTCAAGGCTGCAGATGTGGATCAGGCAGGCAACGTGCTGTAACTAAGGGCACCAGTTCTCACAGTCCCCTTCTCCTGCAGTAACAGCTGCCAAAACAACTTTAACTTGCCATTAGTGGCTCACACTCACCCTGTGGGAGGCAGGATCCAAAACTTTCTCCAGGGGCGGCAATCCATCATGTCCATCAGACTGGTTCTTCAAATCGCTCAGTGTGGATATGCCATATCCTTTCTTTATGCTCTGCCGAATTTTCCGTCCATGGTAGAGCAAATCTCAGAGGAACACCTGTTCATTTTGTTGCAAACGTTTTACTTTCCAAAGGAGCCATCGAGAAGGTTCCAAACTCAGAAATTTGGAACGGTTGTTACTATATTTCTTTGTACGGAAGAAGGATGCGGGCCTTCGGCCGATCGTAGGTCTTCTTCTTCTGAATGCTTTCCTGGGGAAGGACAAGTTAGAAAATCCTAGGTTCACACCTGTCCTGCAGTCCATGGAAGTTATCTGAGGTTCAAGGTAGCAGAGGAGCATTTTATGTTTGCCATGCTCCCCCTGGGCCTCTGGTGTTCATGAAAGTGATGGCGGTGGTCAATGATCATTTTCAGAGGTGGAGGATGCTAGTTTTCCCCTACCTCATCGACTAGCAATAGAAGGCCAGCTCATCACAGTCAGTCGTAGACCACCTCCACACGATGGCACACCTCCTTACATTACTGGCCTTCACCATCATCTAGCCAAAGTCATAATGCACTCCTCCACAGTGATTTTTCATCATTGGAGCTGGCCTTGATACAGTACAATTCAGGGTCTTCCATCTGTTGCATGGAATCCAGGACACTTGGGCTACGATCCCGATGTTTCATCCTCGGTCCTGGTTCTTGGTGAGGGCATTCTGAGGCTTCTTGGCCTTTTAGCCTCCTGCATCCTCCTTGTCGATTACATCAGGTGACATATGTAGACTCTGCAATGGAATCTAAAGATCCAATGTGCTAGCACCAAGGAAACCTGTCCGTTTCTATTCAGATTTTGGAGAAGACTGCAGATGATCTGCATTGGTGGCTGCTCTATTGCAATGGACTTGCGGCAGGCCGCTCTCCCTTTGCAGACCCAGAGCTGAAAGTGGTGATGTATGCGTCACAGCAGGGTTGGGGAGGTAATCTTGGGGAGTTGGAGATTTGAATACTTTTATCTCTGGAAAAAATCTGGCTACATATCAATCTGTTGCAGTTGAGGACTATTTGTTTGGTGTTGAAGGCCTTCCTGCCATTCAAGGAGCGGTTGGTGCAGATTCTCATGGACAACATCACTGACATGAATTACAACAGCAAGCAGGTTAGAGTGAGCAACTGGGTCCTGCACCAAAAGGCTCTGCCCCTCCTGAGTACACTGGAGAGTCAGGGCATTTCCCTGAACGTGAACTACATAGCAGGATCCTTGAATGCCAGGTTTTGCACATTGTTCCCCTGAAGACACTTGCTAGGAGATGCATTCCAGCTGAAAGGGAACGCTGGACTCCTGTATGTATGCCTTCCCGTCCCTGCCTCTTCTCTCCCAAGTTCTGAAAGAGATCAGGAACGACCAGGCCCAAGTCATCCTAGTTGCTCCAGATTGGGCCAAGAGCGCATCCATCCATCCATCAGGCAGCCACTGTGAGAGTGTCTTCTGTCACAGCATCAGGGCAGGGTCCTTCACTCAAACCTGCTCAATCTACACCTCCATGAGTAGAGACTGAGCGTTGGCAGCTGACTGCATTTGATTTGCCACCGAAGTTGTGGATGTTACCCTTGCTGCGTGGTGCCCTCCCACATAGTTCATATATATTGGGTGCTGGCTCAAACTTGTGGCTTTGTGTGGAAGCCATAAGACAACTGTTTACAAGGCAAACTATTGGGTGTCTTATTGTTTGTTTTGTGTTTGGCCCAGCAAGTCCTTGAGGTGAGCACTATTAAATGTTAAGTTGGCCTTTTGACTTTGACAGACTGATTAATAACCTTGTTTAAATCACCTATTGTGAGGCACTTTATTTAAAGTTTAATATACATGTCCCCCACCCCCCTCCAAAATGTTTGTGATGTTATATTGGGACCTTAAGTTGGTCTTTCACATGTATATGACCTCAGATCTAATGCACAGCTGCTTGTTGGGATTCTCCCCTTAAACACTGCCTTCCTCATTTAGATCACTTCTGCCTGCTCTGTAAGCGAACTTCAGGCACTGTTGATGTAACTGCCGTACACCTCTTTTATTGAGGACAATCTGGTGCTGTGAAATCAGATGGCCTTCCTGCAAATTCATTGACTCCTTTCCACGTTGGGCAATCCATCACTCTCTGTGTTGCCTGCCTCACCACACCTCTCGAAATAGAAGGTGAGACTCCATCGGTTGGACCCCAAAAGAGCTTTACTTTTTCATATTGATCATACCAAGGACCATCAGGTTGATAATCCTCTGCATTAAGATTTATTATGCACTGGCCAAAATACAGCTACCTTAAACACCGAGAGCCAATGCCACTGGGGCGAAGGCTGCTACAACTGTGTAGGCTCATGGACTGCCTGACCTTGACATCTGTCAGGCAGCAAAGTGGGCAACTACTGCCTTGACAACCAGGTCATGCGGGAAGGACATTTTGCTGCTCATTCCTGCAGGACTTCTTGGTCTAAGTCCACTCCACATACCCTCCACCTTTAGGAAGTACTACTTTGGTTTTTATTATAAAGGTTAGGAATCTATGCTTAGAAGTATCCATCACAAGAACCAGCTTCAACTTTTGCCATTCATTCATCTATCCACCCACTTCGCCCCCTCGTTCCAGAGAACACCATGTCACGTCAGTGCCAGTGCTTGACCACTGAACCTATGTTGCATTTCCGGGCAGGAGCATGCAACGCCCAAGGGCTTTGTTTCTTGATGGTCTTGAACCCATGAATGGTTAATAGCAGAGGGTGCTGCGGTGACAAAGTAGTTTCATACTAATCCTACACAAACACAGCTATGAACATATAAAGGCTTCTGAGAGTAGGGCAAAGAGAAACGGCCATCATGTGACTGAGTGCTGTAAAACATCTGAGCCCAACAAAAAACAATCAGAATAGATGGATGATGAAAATAACATTCATACAGCGCTCTCTAAAGTGAAATGTATCTAGACACTTGGGTCCCGAACAGGGGGAACCTATGAGAATGAGAAGGTTTCACAAACAGGAGGAACCTATGAGAATGAGAAGGTTTCACAAACAGGAGGAACCTATGAGAATGAGAAGGTTTCACAAACAGGAGCAACCTATGAGAATGAGAAGGTTTCACAAACAGATTAAATATAGAAATGCAATGTCCTGCTGGAGATCTTCTGACAGGAATTCCATCTCTGTCCTGCCAGTTTGAAGAAGTATCTTGCACCAATGACAATAAGGCCCCAGGAAGTTAAATTAATTGTGAAGAGGCTCTGACTGTTAAAGGGCTAAGTGAATGTAATAATTTACCATTCACATAAGAGGAGACTAACCTGAAAATACATCCATGGAGTTCTGAGGGAACTGAGAGGAGATACGATGGACATATCTTTAACCTGCGGTTTTGCCACGTTGAGGTGTAAATGATCAAGGCCACTGAAGTTATTTTTTGTGTGAAGTCAAGGTGAATATATTCCAATGAAACCCTGTACTGACTTGATAAGTGATTTTGATCCGGTTTGGTGCAATAAGCAGAGTTATGTACAATTATAATGTGAATCAAAACATCTAATTGATCAATAAAAAGAATAATTAAAAAAAAAAAAGAAAATACATCCATGCACCCACCAGCTGAGGCATCATTCTGCTCATTAACCATATGCCAGCGTACTCTCCACATAACCTGAGAAACATGCTCTCTTCTCTGCAGGCCGCTAACTCTTGCATTGTAGGAACTGTATAATTTGCACACAAATCTAACTAGAATTCCAGGTACCGTTGGAATTAGTGTAGTTAGCTTGGGATTCATTATGGTGCCTACGGATGCTGTCAATAGTGTTCAGGAGCAAATGGGGCAATTTTCTAAAACATGAGAGTTGGAAAATGACAAGAAAAGATGTTTCCACAGACGTATTAAAGTACAAGCAAGGCGCACACCGAGCCCCGAAGGGGACATCTCTGATGTGCTATTCAGAAAGCAACAGCAATGCAATAGAGGGTGAAAGGCAAGACAGCTACATGAGTGAAATATCACATACATTGCAACAGCGCCTAAAGTGTGTGTGTTTTTTTTTAAAGACAAAGGGGCATATTATCAAGGACGGCGTTAAAATTATCACCGGTTTAGCGGCAGAAAACTGCAGCTAAAGCGGTGATAATGGGCATGATAATATGCCTTGGAAAATTCCAATAGAAGCCCATGTTCACACCACAACATGGACTTCTATTGGAATTCTAAAGGGCATATTATCAAGCCCATTATCAACGCTTTAGCGGCAGTTTTCTGCCGATAAACCGGCGATAATTTTTAACACCGTCCTTGATAATATGCCCCAAAATGGCTACTGGTGCATCACAGCACATATGCTCCTGCATGCGGCCATCTTGGAATGATCTCCTTCATGTTACATTATGCTATATTGATTTGTATAGCCCACTAATCACCCAAGAAGCTTTTCAAATGCTTGGGCAGGCGTGTGGGTTTTTGGTTCCCACGGTGCTTATATGAAGAGCCAGGTCTTCAGCTTCTTGCAGAACTCAAAAAGTGAGGAGAAGACTCTGATGTGTCGAAGGAGGTCATTACATGCCTTGGCTGCGATATGTAGGAGAATGAGGGACGTCCAATTTTGCTTTTGGGGATGTGGGTAATGTGTACGACTGAGAGTGAGGCAAAGTGTAAGTGTCTGGTGGGTTGGTGAAAGTGATGCGGCTGTTCAGTTATTCTGGTCATCTGTTGTGTAGGGCTCTGTATGTTTGCGTGAGAAGTTCCAATTGGGTCAGCTTGTAAATGGGGAGCCAGTGAAGCTTCCTGAGGTGTGGTGTGATGTGGGTGCAGCATGGGAAGTCGAGTATGAGTCTTGCAGCTGTGTCCTGGGTGGTCTGGAGTCTGTGTAGGGGTTGTTTGGAGATTCTGGCATAGAGAGTGTTGCGGTAGTCCAACCTGCTGGTGACGAGTGCTTGCCTGATGGTCTGTCTGGTGTTCGGACACAACCATCGGAAGATTTTTCGCAACATGCAGAGGATGTGAAAGCACCTTCCTGCACAAAAACAATCATTTAAAGCATTTTCCTCTTTCCAAATGAATAGAAAGAGGAAACAACGAGGCGTAATTAAAGTATTTCTCCTTGTTGCACCTGCTTACGCCTTCCCCGGGGAGGCATAGGATTCTGACGGTTTCCCAGGTTTACAAAACATTGTAAATCTGGGAATGCGCCAAGTTCCATAGATGTTGTGTGGCAACACCCACAGCAACACCCATGGAACACTCCTTTCACACAGAGTAATGCGTGAAAGTGGTCTGTATTTACAAGGCCATGAAAAGTCACGCAGGGTGACTTTACATCGCCTCGTAAATATGGGGAATCCCATTGCGCTGCCGATGCGTCCATAAAAGTGACGCACCAGCGGCGCAATGGGCTTGTAAGTAAGCCCCATTGTTTTTGTAATGGTGCAGGTTTCAAATTTATCTGGAAATCCTGTTGTCTCCTGCTTAATTGTACTGTGTAGCTATACTAGATGTATAGTTGTTTTCAACGTATAGGATCTAACAGTATCTGGTTAAGTCTCTGTCTCCCAGCATCTTTGGATGGTTATGCATGTCCTAAGCAATGCATATTTTCATTATTTCATTGTAAGTTTGCAATTGTAGCCAAAGGTATTTGGATGTAAAATATGCAAATCAATTGTTGAAAGGTAGTGTTTGGAGAATTTTTAATTGTGCACCAGTTTCCTAGTTGTGTGATATACTTAATGATTTTCCACAGAATTTCCTTTGTCGTCAAATGATTTACCTTGCTAAGAAATGTATTAAAGATGAAATTGAGTAACAATATACCTAGTTTATTAAGTTACAAACAGTGTGGGGAAATAAATCCAGGGCAAGTCAAGCTAATATAACAAAGTAATATGAGCATTCTAAGAAAGAAAGTAGGCCAGTGACAGACCATGTTTAATTTCAAAAAATATTTATGGATGCATGCAGGAGAAGATAATGCACATATCTAATAAATATGACAACACTTAAAACTTCAAGCAACACAAGGTACCATAGATTATTGCTAGACAACAAGTTCAAAATGAGTATACAATGTTCTGTTATTAAAACTTTATTCAGATCACAAGAATCCCTAAAAGCAACAAAGCATATTTCAGCTTTAAATTTCCATATCACTTTTAAAACATATAATAGTTAATTTGAATACATATACAATCAGTACCAGTGCCTTCATTGATTAAGAACTTGCAATATTTGTGCAATACATTCGCCCTACTACTTAAAAGGAAACTATCTGTTTCTCCATGATTTTGTCCTCCTTTTCATGAGAGGGAACTAATGGGTAGACTCTCCCAAAGTATCCAACCCTGCTAGTTACTTCAACTCTGAGCTCTAGCTTATCGATATTTATGCTTACGCAGCTTACAACGCTAGGCCTGTTCATATCTCTTTCTCAATACTAAATGCAAAGTTTTATGAACAGAACAGAGTACACAATGTCACGCTGCTGCCTGCAAAGCAGGCCTTGTTTTATCTTTTAGTACACATTGATAAATGGAAGTATAGAAGCCCTTTTACGACTGTACAATGTCCGAGTTTACACCTTTACTCTCTCATTTCGGGCATCATATGTGGGAAGAAAACACTTGCGAATTAGAAAAGCACAAGGGGTCTAAATGAAAAAGAATGAAATACTGAGGGGCAGATTTATATCAGACTTGCGCCACTTTTACGCCGCCGTTGCGTCACTTTTGTGACGCAGCGGCGGCGTAAACCCTGCGCCATGTTGCGCCCCATTTACATCGTGACCCATCTATGGAGATGCGTCACGGTGTAAAGCCCTGCGCCACATGAAACCTGCGTCAGGTTTCATGTGGGCGTTTCTACTCAGGGGGGGCGTTCCGTCGCAGGAAAGCCCCTGAAAAGTGACTCAGTGAAATCTATAAGATTTCACTGAGTCACTTTCCCAACGCTGATGCGTCAAAACCCTGCGCCTGCTTGAAGCAGGCGTAAGGCTTGACGCACCATGTTAGGGATAGGGTAGGTTGGAACAGTGCTGGAGTTGCGTCGCGCTTGCGACGCAACTTCAGCACTGCGCCAACCTTACGCCGGCAGATGCGTCACGTATCTGCTTGTCCTTGCGCCACGATGCACCGCATTGTAAATGCGGCACATCTGCGGTGGCGCAAGGGCAAACTTGCGTGACGCATCTTCCCTGGCGCATCCATGCTGATTTGCAGGGATGCGCCAGGGAACATAAATCTGCCCCTGACTTCTGATGTGGGACTCGGCTATTTAGGTGACGTTTCCTTGCAGAGCGGGAGCATAAGGAGGGATCTAAACATCCAGTATGTGGGACGTTTCAGGATTGTGCATGGACTCCTTTCAGTTGCACAACAATAACAAATACATGTGAGTAATTCTTCATGTTATGAGAATTTCTCAGATCATATTGTTTGAGGACATAGAAGGAATTGCTTTGTCAGTTGAACAAGACTGGCTGAGGAGTTTTTATTCTATGTGATTTACCACTACCACATTTCTAAGGTTTTAAAAAAGAGAAGAAAGGTAAGCTTGATGGCATTTGTTTCTTCGCTCATTCACATTAAGCAAGTAACAATGCACTGCTAGAGTTAACACTTCAGTAAACTGACCTATCCTAAATACATATACCCTTGAAACTCTGCAGGTGTGAGATAAGACAGTTTGGATTGAATCACTTATTTAAAAAAGAAATGTGTAAATGGGTTTTTGCAACATCAACTCTGCAGTGATATATTGAATGCCCAAAGGACATTTTTATCTCCATTGCCTGATATATGCTTTCCCTTGAGATTGTTATGGTAAATTCACTGGTTTTCGTTTTCTATGTTGTCCATACATTATATACATAAATAAACAAACTGTACAAATACTTATTTGTTTTATGGGACGCCTTGGAAGTGCCACACAAGTCAAGAGAAATTGATTTGTAGAGTTGAAGGTTTCAGTGCTATGTTGAGTGTTTTCTTATTGCAGGTGCATGCACACGACACCAAGAAAAAGGGTAGTCGCAGTCCTGCGGAGGATGTGAGGATGAGCTGCACACTGAGATCACGTAAGAAGTACACTTGGAAGACGCTAGCAGAAAGTCCTTAGCTGTAAGTAAGAAATGTTCTCTACAGCGCTGAACAACCTACACTGGCAAAATATCTTGGAAATAGATTTTAGAATACAAGCAGCACCTTAACATGAATGTTTATAAAGAATGAACCAATTACCAGGATCTGTAAAACATCTAGAAATTGTCTTCAAAAGTTGTCATGCTCAGATGTGCAATCTTTTAGTTATTGTGCTTGCTTATTAGATTCACAGTGTACACAGCTTGCTGTATTTATGAGTGCGGTCTCATATCCTGCATTGCTTCCTATGTGATGAAGTTGGTCCTTCACATACTCTTCAAGGACCCTTTTAAGGTGCCCCCGCTTAAATGGCCCCTTCAGTAAGGGCTTTCAATAATTAAGTCCCTTAGTGTTCTTTTGCTTTTATCGATTGATGTGTGCTTGAGCTGATGGTCACCAGTCTAATCGATGATCACTTCTCGTGCTTTTCCCTTGTCCACTTGATCATGGTTTCAGGTGATCGGTACAGGAAAATGAGTTTAGCAAAGAGCTGCTCCTCAAGGTCCAGGTCTCCAGTCTCTCTCACCAGGAATATATCCGTACAGAGTTTCAGAATACGGTCCACATTAGGCAGCTCGTCAAACATGATGGATCGGGCAATGCCACTGAAGAATTCTCTGATAAATTTCCCAATGACCAGCACAACAGACATATAGAGCCCCACAATGCTAAAGGGGATGAGAAAGGAAAAGACAGTTTGAATACTTAGCATTCTGTTGGTGTACTCTATAAAGCCCACACTTTACCTCAAGATATTTTCTCATGCACTTAAAAGTTAACATTGTATTTGTTTGTTTGGGTTCCCTGCTAGTAGAACAATACTTTTAAGTAACTAAATGTTCCACCTTTCAACTCACATTCAACTCATCTTGTTGTGATTTTAAACCCGAGATGGTTATGTAGGGCTGCAGGATTAAAAGTATTCACACTTAGGCAGCATTTCTACAATCCTAATCTCATCTGACTTTTTCAGTCTGACCCTGAGTTTTCCTTCCTGTGAACTACAGATCTTTGAGACGACTGGAGGACAACAGTTGGAAGAATAAGGTTCCTCCTTATCTGGGGCTGCAACCAAAGTCTATCCACACCAGGCTATGAAGTGAGGGATGGTTGGTTGCAGTTGACTGTTTACCCCCACTGACTATCAAAATTCTAATCAAGCCACCCATAATTGGGGTCCTTCAAATCCTTCTGAGGGAACGTATTATATGCAATTGCAGGCCTCAGAAATGGTCTTTGCCACCTGCTCCCAATGGCAAGATTTCTTGAAAGATCAAGTGATTTGACCTCTTTATGTAACTCAAGTGATAAGTAAATTAATTTGACATTGATAATCTCCCTTTGATCTTCTTGAAATTCTGTAATCCAGGAATCTTTGTGAGACAGTTGTCAGTTTCTTGATTCTTCTATAGCGCACAGCTACTCCAAAGAGTGTCTCAGCGCTTTTAGGCACCCATAAGGAGTAGAGCAGTGATCTGCCAGCCCTCAATCACCACAAAAGACTGAATAGGAGTGTTTTCAGCTCTTTTTTGAATTTAGCTTCATCTGAGATTAGTTTCAGATTTTCAGGCAGCTTGTTCTACAAACCTGCCGCTTTGACAGTGAATGAAGAACCTCCCCTCCACTGTCTCTGAAAACGGGGAACCACAATAAGTCCAGCAGTGCTAGGTCCTACCAGGTTTGTAACCCAGAACGCGTTCATTAAGGTACAAAGGCTCCCTATTATGGAAAACTTGGTGAGTTAGGGTCAGCGCCTTATACATTATGCGTTGTCGAACTGGCAGGTAATGAAGTCTTTCCCGAAATAGTGATATTGAGGTACATTTCGGAATTGTATATAGTAAACAGACTGTCATGTTCTGCATAACTTGTAACTGCTGGGTCAGGTATTCCGGGAAACATAGGTACAGAACATTGGCATAATCCAACCTAATTAATATCAGTGCCCTGGCAACTGTACTTGGGCATCATGAGGATGCAAGTGAAGGAAAGGTGGGTGGAGCAGAATCAGTCACATGTCAGTCTTGCATCTGAAAGGGCAATAGAGATGAGACACACTAAGTCACATGGCAAGGTCCTTCATACATATGTCTGGCTCCACCACAGCACTGATTCATCACATGATGAATATTAGGTAAACACAAAAAAGAGACCGAGGGTACTTATAAAGCACACATTCAACCCAAGGAATCACTTGGTGCACTTGGCAAAAAATGGATCTTTATTTTACCCGAACCAATGGCACTACTCTTTATCATAAAAAAACAACTACTTTTTATCAATAATGGAAGTATGAAAGGACGAGTGGGCCCGCCAGGATGACCCTAAAATCAGATGGTGAAACACAGATCCCTGCAGCGTATGTATTAATCCAGTCTATCACCAGCCCAGTCTTAAAGCATTAAAGTTGCAAATTAAAGAACGAGGGCCTTATTTTTGTGACATTCCGTGGCGCAGGAGTCTGCTCCATCTTTACGAGACAGCACTAAGCCACTTTTTTTGGCTTAATGCTGCCTCAAAAATATTGTTCCCTTTAACGCAGTTTTCTGCGTTAACGGGCGTGCAATGGGTGTTGCTGGGGGCGTCCCCAGCAACATCCATAGCTTTTTGACACTGCCCCAGATTTACGAGAAATCTACGCCTAAGGCAGGCACAACAAGGAGAAATATCTTTATTTCTCCTCGTTTTTTTCTTTTCTACGTGTGCTGCATTCTGCAGAATGCATAGAAAGAGGAAAAAGCCTCTTGTATCCCAGCAACGCAGGCCCCCTTGCACAATGATGCAAAGGTGCTTGCATTGGCGCACGGCAGCCCATTGCGCGCCGGTGCAGGGGACAGGGACAGGTATCTGATAGATACGGCGCATTCCTGCCCTTTTTTTTTTTGCTTTAGGGCAGTGCAGCAGGAAAGCCTGCGGCGCTGCCCTACAGCAAAACCTCATAAATGAGGCCCCATGTATCTAAACTATATATTTTATTTCTACTTTAAAAAACGATTTCCAGTGGAGACCTTCTGAAGCTAGTAACGTCTTTATGTTACTCGATATGTAGATCTAGCAGCAATTTGTTGACTTTCCATGTGGTGTGTGTGGTTTGGTATGCTGCCTGAATGAGTTTTTTTCACAGAAGGTTATGATTCTCTGTATCAGAGGTAAGGACATTCCAGCTTCCCTGTTCATAGACCACCCCTAGATCACTAGCACAACCCTGTTTGCACTTGTTTAAATTGTTTTTAACCCTGCTAGGTCAAGTAGTTTCTTAGCGCGTACCTGTTTAAGAGGAAAGCTGTTTCTTAAATCTGTTGGTTTGGCTGGGAGGGGGGAGCTGCTAAAATTGGGATTCCCAAGGAATTCCGCCATTTTTACTTTGCTGGGATACAGAGAGGTACCATTTTCTGTCAGTGCACACTCTAGTCCTCATGCATTTAAACAGAGGTGCTGCGCGGAAGCAGTAGGCCTCTTCCTACTTTTTACCTGCACGGCCCTGTTTGCACTTGTTTATATTGTTTTTAACCCTGCCTGTTCAAGTACTTTCTTAGCGGTACCTGTTTAAGAGGAAAACTGTTTCTTGAATCTGTTGGTTTGGCTGGGAGGAGGGAGCAGCTAAAATCAGGATTCTCTAGCATTTCTGCCATTTTTACTTTGCTGGGACATTTTCTGATAGTGTGCACTCTAGTCCTCATGCATTTAAACAGAGGTGCTGCGCAGATGCGCCGCTGGCGCGCTGAAGGCAAGCCCGTGTATGCCCGTCAGCATTCTGGAGGCGGTCGGTGCCGGGCATGCTGCCAGTATGAATGCAGACAAGAAGCAGAGACTGGTGTACGATGGGTCAACACTGCGAAATTTAGGTACAAAATGGTCCTGTAAGGGAGATGTTATGGGGTGTGGGAAGCTTGATGTATTCCAATGCGCACGCTGTAGCTGGGTCTTTACACGGGTAAGCAGAGGGTTCTCCCACGGAGCCAGTCAGCTACAATATTAGACTAAGGAGGGAAAAGCATGAGGAGACTTCTCTGCTACTCTGTTAAACATGCGCTCCCTGCAGAAGCATTAAATGCTGGTTTATGACCTTCTTCAGGACTTTCACCTGACTTACTGTTTTTAACAGAAACGTGGATCACTGATTCCTCCAATCCCATGCTTGCAGCGGCCATTCCACATGGGTATAAGGTACTTAGGAAGGATCGTCCCATCAGTAAAAGGGAGGGGGGTGGCTATTATCTCTAAGCAAGAATTTGATTGCACGGTCATCACCCTGGGAGTTATAGAGGGAGCAGAATGTCTTGGATTCCTCTGCTCTTTATGACCACATCAATCCCTTGCTGGTGCCCTGATTTACAGGCCACCAGGGCTGGCGGGCACCTTCCTGAGATCCCTTAATGAGCTGGTAGCACCTCTGGCACTTAAAAATAGCCACTTTCTTATTTTGGGTGATCTAAATCTTCACATGGATAGACCAATGTCAGAAGTCATTTCGTTGACTGAGACCCTTTCTGCTCTTAACCTCTTTCCTTTTGTGTCTCACCCTACGAATAGGGCGAGATATACACTAGATCAGGTGTTCTCTAATGTTAAGCTTGAGAGGGATCTTCTTATACCTATGGTTTGGACGGACCAGTGTCTAATTAGCTTCAGATGGCTAATCTCGCTGAAGAATGCCAAAAATATTCAAGTGGTGTGGAGATAAGGCATAGAGCTCTTCACAGAATTTCACCGTCTGCCCTGGGGGACACCCTTAAAACCTCCACCCCTCTTCTATCAGGGAACCCAGAAGGGGACGCTGTCCACTTAGAATCCTTGGTGAGGCAGAGCATTAATGAGCTTGCTCCAATGATGATACGTAACTCAAATAAAGCTAAGCATTCTGCCCCCTGGTTTAATGAAGCTTTAACAACCAGTAAAAGAGCTTGTAAGAGTCTGAAAAGGAAATGGCAGAAAAACTATAGTTTGGAAGACAAACATGAGTTTAAGTCAGCCTTGAAGGCCCACTACATAAAACTCAAGGCAATGAAAAAAAGCTATTTGGAAGAAAAAATTGAGACATCAAGTAACAAAGAAAAGGAGATTTTTAAAGTCATCAGATCCTTTTCCAATGTTGTGTCCACGAATATCTCTTTTTAACGCATTATTTTCCCCCGCAGGGAATTACAACACGGTTGTTACAACGACCGCATTGTAACCACGCATACCAATCCCCTGCAAGTCATAACAACGGCTTGCAGAGGGGGGCGCTGGATGTTGGAATAGAATAATTTACTATTCAAACTCCTGTCTGTGTGGACAGTAGTAATAAAATCCAACACCTTCTGCCCCCTTCGCAAGTCGTGGTTCCAACTTACGGAGTAATGGTATGCGAGTTACAACGCGGTTGTTGTAATGACTGCGTTGTAATTCCCTGCGGGGAGAACTTTTTGCCGTAAACGTTGTTTACAGTGTCCACCATCAGAGTTCATCCACTAACGAGGGAATGGACCAATCACGGATTTCTTTCATGAAAAGATCATGACTATACAGAACTCCTTCGCAGAGGTGCCTCTACCTGGATATGCAAGTTCCACATATATGGCAGCCCTCCGGGGGATCCCCTTCTCTTTTGCAAATACCCCAGCTGATGTTAGAAGAATCTCTGGCTATTATCACGAGACTGAAATCGTACTCCTCTGCTGATCCTTGCCCAGCTCATCGTTTGTCAAATGTGGCCACGGCCATCAACCCTGTAGCTAATAAGGTTCTTAATACCTCACTGGATGCTGGCTGTGTGCCTTCTATATGGAAACATGCTAAAATCCTACCCTTATTAAAAAAAACTTTGGCGGATCCCAAAGTTCTAGCTAATTACAGGCCAATATCTCTACTTCCAGCCTTTTCCAAGGTGCTGGAAAAACATGTGAATGCAGTCATCTCCGACTATGGGGTAACACAATCTACTGCATAGTAGGCAATCAGGCTTCAGGGCAAGCTATAGCACTGAAACAGCCTTGCTGGGGGTTACAGAACATATCAAAGAGAAGTTAGATCGGGGGGGTAAGAGCAGTCCTGGTATTGTTGGACTTGTGAGCGACCTTTGATGCGGTCCTGCATTTTAAGTTCTTGGAAAGAATGGAGAAGCTTGGTATTGGCGGTACAGCATTAAAGTGGCTAGTCTCCTTTTTAGAGGGCAGAAGTCAGGAAGTCTGGACTCCTCCCTTTGCTGCTACCATCCCGAATTTAAAAGTGGGGGGCCCGCAGGGTTCAACACTGAGCCCTACACTTTTAAATATGTATATGACCCCACTAGCATCATTGGTGGAAACATGCGGGGCTAAAATAATTTCGTACGTCGACGATACTCAGTTGCTCTTCACCTGTGAAAAAGGGGGGAGAAGAATAGAAGATGTCTCTCTGGAGTGTTCAATTAGTTGGTGAAGAATCGACAGAAGTGCAACCCCGAGAATTCTGAGATTATCTTTTTTGGTGCACCTCCCTCTGAAGAGTGGAGACTCTGGTGGCCTTTGGACATGTCTCCACCACCCTCTGCACAAAACACATTTAAGGAACTGGGCATTTCTATCGATAGCTCTCTCTTGATGAAACATCAACTCCAAATGGTAGCAGGCAGCTGTTTTGGTTTACTGCGAATGCTTAGGAAATCCCTACCATAGCTATCACTGAACACTAGGAAGACTGTGGTCCAGGCACTGGATTACGCAACTGTTTTGTACCTGGGTCTGCCTGAATAACTTCTCAACTGTCTGCAGGTAGTTCAAAATACAGCGGCGAGATTGGTTCTTACTTTAAATCCCAGGACACATATGTCCCCTCACCTCAGAGCCCTTCACTGGTTACCAGTGAGAAAGAGGATCAAATTTAAGGCTTTGGTGCTTACTTTCAAAGCCTTAAATGGCATGTGGGCTGACTACCTCAGGAAGAGAGTATCCCATAACACGCCTTCCAGAACTCTGAGGTCTTCATTGAATCGCCTGGCCTCTTTACCCAGGATACGTCAGGCTTGATCTGGAGGGAGATCCTTTAGGTTTTTGGGAGCCCAAACCTGGAACCTGCTTCCGGAGCCCCTTAGAGCCACAACGGATCTGGCTGTTTTTAGAAAACTGCTCAAAACATGGCTATTCTGCAGATCTGGATTAACACCATTGTTTTTTTGCTCAGCATGCCACCCAGTTTTGTCCCAGTCATATACAAATCAGTCTTGACCATGCTCCCCATGGGAACAATTCAGCCCGTACTGCCAGGCCAGGTCCTCCCTGGACCGGGAAACAGGCATCCGGTACCGGTTTGGGGTTACCACCACCTCATCAGCCAGGCTAGCTTGATCCATTCGGGAGGAATGCTCTTTGTCAAAAGAGGCAGTTAATTAAATGACTGCAGACATGCGATTTTGAAACCCATTTGCTATATTTCTTGTTGACACATGCTCCTTTAAATTAAAGGCCTAAGTCTTGTCTCCGATGGGCTCACATGAAAGATTCAAGATACTGTGAGGATGAATACCCCCTTGACTGTGGGACCATTTGCCCCTATCAATTGGTGTCTCCTATGTATTTTTTGTCCTGATGATGACCCCGGTTTAAATAATACATACTTAGGGGGTCAAAACATCAACAAAATGACCTATGTGGACTGTGTTTTAATATATTGATGGTGGAAAGCAACACTCACTCCACGGGTGCTAACTCAAAATATCCTACTAGCCCTATCAGCCACATATGTATATATTTCTGTACATAGCATGTATGCACTTTTTGCACCAATAGTCACTTTTACTGTGCCGTCACTCTCTAAAAGCACCTCACAATTGTTTTAAGTCTAATGAATTGAATTGCATATCTCAAAGAATAAATTGAACAAAATGAATACATAACTTTGAGTTAATTGTGTTAGTGGTGTTTGTACTCTGATCCTCACACTCTGCCGTGGTAGTCAAGGCCTCACATCCCCCATAGGGACCACTTTTCTGTGATAGAAAGAAAGCTTGAATCCAGAGGCATAGTGAGCACGGGACCCACGTCTGGACATACCCTTCTTGCTTAGGGCAACTATACCAAAACGAAAAAGATGATGGACAGAATGCTTAACGCTGTCAAACATACACCCCCAGTCACAGATCTGGGTTAAATCCCATGGGGAACAGGGCCAAGACTGGTTTGCATATGGCTGGGTCCAAACTGGGGTGTGATGGAAACAAAATTACTCTGACTGGACAATGAGTTTGAATGTGACTAATGTGACATGCTGAACTTAACTTCTAAACCTACCAATACTTCCTCGAGTAAAGTTAGATGTCTTGCACAAGCCCTTTTTGGAGAACGAGGAGTACAAAGAAAGTACTTTAATATCCAGCTGGAGCACAATAGTATCTGTGTCCAGGGAATGACCGTGTCAAGGCAAGATACTGTTATATCACTGGGGAAGAACTTTAAATTGAAAGACTAGTTAAAAAATGTAAGATCTACTTTGTTTATAGATTTTAACCATTGTGTACAACTGTATTACAAGCTTCGCTGTATATGCCAAGAGATGGTAATTCACTTTCCTATGGACACACATTAGTATGGAAAGTAGTTGTCTTTGGAGATGTATTCATGAGACATACAGACTTCAAATGAAGCTGGGATCCAGCAAATTGACAGTTCAAACCACTACGGTCATCAGATTGGCTTAAACACTTCTAGACTAGATTTCATAAATGTAAGGGTGCATAAAATATTCTTCCAGTAGGAATTTACATTTCTCAAATTTTATTAACAGTCAGTCGCGTAGTTAGACCCTCTGCCACCTGGGGCAGCCCCTAGGCTTCCCGGCGCAGGTTTAGAGCGGGGGGAGAGAGGGGAAGATGACGGCCCACTTGCTCTCAGTGGCGGGGGGATGGTGATAGTCGACAGACCCGACTTGCTCACCTCTGCCGTGCCCAAAGAGTGCCCCTCCCAGTTACTACACTGCTAACAGTTAAGAAATAGCTTTAATTTTGACCCCGCAGAAAGTGTACAGAGCTTACCTGCCCTGTAGTTACGGTCTGAACAAAATGTGGTTTCCCTATGCCAAGAAAATAAATATTGTTGTCCAATATATTCCAGATACAGAGCACACACCTCTATATGCACATGAGCTGAGCCTCTAGCACCATAGGGTGGGGGGCAATAGTGTTTAAAGAACATTATCACTACTCAAACATTGACAACAGATCTTTGCACTCAAATGGACCTTCAAAACAACAATGTCCCTGTAGAATGGAACTTAGTTTATTTGCACACTATGCTTGATGATCGATTTGGAAGATTAGAAATAAACACAGAAGTTTTCCCAGAGAATGTGAATCCTCAGTAAGAACAACTAGCAGCGTTGTGCAGTTGCCATGGCTCTAGACACCCTGCTAGTGTGAATGATGGCTTAGAGGTTAATCCAATGTTCTGAGTGGAGTGGATCTAAGCAGTGTATATCTGCTTACATCTATCGTCAGTTGTGCTGAGTACTCTCAGAGATACCTGGGTGACTAAATGACTGCTATCTATTTCAATTTTGTGATGCCCATTTTGCCTCTGACCCTACTGCTAGCCAACTGCCGATGTCACTAGAGATTTCACCAGACATATAGGTTTTAAAGTATTTTGACATATCAGTCAAACTATTTAAAAGATGAGTGGGGGAAGTGTACCCTAAACAAATATTTAAATTTGACTATCCTTGTGGAATTTTCCTATTGGTTACTCACTGTGCATTTCAGTCTTTGCAATATCTTGGCTGTACTAAGCCTCGTGCTTAGTACAGCCATATTGACAATGCATTCTTTTGAACCTTTGACAACTCTCTGAAGATAAAAAAACTGAGAATTTTTTCTCTGTTGACTACGGATACTTAGCCCTGCCAAGCAACCATCTTTTCTTATTGTGGTGCTTAAGAACTCACTCACTCAGATACAATTCTGCTACCATAAATACATTGCACTTGGGCTTAAAACAAATGTGACAATGAGAAACAGAATTTCCGTAATTCTATTAAAGGATTGTAGTTATAAAAGGGATTGATTGTTTGCCCAAATCTGGGAAAGCTTACCCATATCCAGCCAAGAATCCCAGACTCTGCGGACTAGCCTTGTCGTTGTAGATCACCAGTTCTATAGTCTTGCTGCAGCCTTTACCAGAACCAGAACAGATTGGACTCCACTCCTGAAAGTTCCACCACTCTGTGACCTGGCTGGATGTTGAGTTCATCGACAGATGTTGTAGCTTCATGGTCACATTACGGAAGAAGGCATATTTCTCCACATCTTCTGGCTTATGAGAATGAGCTGTGAATTGTGGTTCAGAAGAAAGGTTTAGTCATACATCGCGCTTTCTGTAACAAACACATCTTTTTCTAGTGTGGCGGGAGAGGTACAGATTAATGGCTGTATCAGTGATTGTGGAACCAAGAGAGTTCAATTCTAAAGTAGTCTTACGCGCTTGATGAAGGTGTGTTACCTATATCAGATAACCATAAAGCGAAGTAGCCCAGTTCCCTTCGCTGGTAAAAAAAAAAGGGGGTCCTCAGAAAAGGCAATATGTGGAAAATGAAGGCAAGGTCACAAAAAACATGATACGACTAAAATTAAATTAAGACAAGTGAACATGTAGAATGTTTACTTAAAGTAATAATGAAGACAATTCATTACACACTGGAGACACACTTCTACATTATTATTTATTTCAGCATGATTGGGATTGGGATCAGGGTTGTGTTAGGGTAATGATACTGGTCAGTTTAATGTTAAGGTTTGGGCCAGCGATAAGCTCTATCAAGGGTAGGGTTGCATATAGTGTTAGGGTGAGAGTCAGAATTCTTTTCAGAGCTTCTTCATAACTGGTCGTACAATGTAAAATGCATTTCTCTTTTTAATGGGTTATTCACAGCGATTTATTCTTAAATGTATTTCTTGATTTTTGCTTTCTGACAGATATCTCTTAGGATCAGGGTCTATCCCAACTTAGAGCTTGCAATTAATTTCCATGGCCTCTATCACAACAAGTGGAGGAGCCATCTTCCACAGGATTCTTTCTCTTTAGCCATGGTGGTTGCCCCAAAGAAGGGAGTTTTGTAGCATAGATGTCTTCTAGATTCACATACTGTGCATATTCCGCCATCTAGTTCTGGAAAACTATTCTTACAGGAACATAACTAGTTTCGTTATAAACCAACTGCTATAGCAGCTGCAGCAAGAGCTGAGGAATTCCTGGGGGTGGGGTGCAGGTGGGTCAGTGTCTTTCTATAACATTGAATGATTTAATTGCGGTTTATGGCCTCCTCACACTTCATCAGCTTCTCAAAGATGAGGAGAAAAACCAGGGACTGTGAACGAGAGAGGGAAAGAGAGAGACAGCAGAAGAAATAGAGACAATTGAAACGAAAAACAGAAGTGAGTGGGGAAAATGGAAATAAAATGTGAGGGAAAGAAGGAGAGGAAAAGGAATAAAAAGAAAGCGATCCAGAGAAAAGATGGAAAGAATTTAATGAAGGGGACAAGTAAAGAAAACAGGAACGAACAAAATAGGAGGGAAAAGATAAAAAAGCAAATTGAAAGGAAGAAGGAACTAGAAGGTAAAAGTAGTGAAAGGAAAAAAGTTATAAAGAAAGACAGAAAGAAAAAAGAATCAAGGAGGATCAAAGATATGATCAAAAGGCAGACAAATTTAAAGAAGGAAAGAACAATGAAAATAAAGATCGAAATATGGAAGAAAAGATAAAATGAAAATAGAAAGAAATATTAAAAAATAAACAAAGAATGAAAGATGTAAAAAGAAAGATAAAGATGGAACCATGAAAGAAAGATGGAAAAAGGAAGAAACAGAGTGAGGGAGCAAACAATAGAGAGCACGTGAGAGAAAGAAATAAGGCAGAAGCAAAAAAGAAAATGGACAAGGGATGGTTGAGGGGGTCACTTGCTTTGCATATGTTTCATTCCCTCAGTGCCATTCAGGATGTTTCAAATTGGATTTTTAAAAACTATTTCTGGCAACTCCCTTGGCCCCATGCCTGTCCTCCTCCCAACTCCTACTGCTCTTACCTTGCAGCTGTTACCTACTTTCCCTGCTTTCGCCATTGGCCAAAATATCTTCCTCATGCCTCGTTTTCTTTGAGAACTACCAGTGGTGGATTCTCCATTGCGGTGGTAGGGCACTCTCCCACCCATTATGAGCTACCACATACCATAATTTAAAGTTTCTTTAGTGTGTCTTAAATTAAAAGTTTTTTTTTTGCCACGGCGCTCTTTTATTTGCATTGTCAGCCAAGTACCTTACTTTGTTAGTTATACTGATGATGGACTGACAGAAAGAAGGTCTCAACTCTTCATTGGTTTGAAGGGAAGTGCACATGTTGGGTTGGAGTAGTGTCTTGCTCTGACCAACCCCAAATGCACACTTGAAACCTCTCCGACCCGCACAATCTTAGTAAGCTGGGGGACCACAACCACAGCCCACTGGTCTCGTAAGGAGCTCTTGGTTCGCCTGCCACAACCAATCCTGGCGCTGCTCTCAAGCTGTTAAATAATATAGTCAGCATGGGTGCAGAGTCTGACCTGCTTCAGGAGCCAGGTGGTAGGCCTCCAGTCCAGCGACTGGTCCATGCACAAAGCAATGCGCCTGAGGTTCACAGGACATGACATGACCAATGATGTTGTGGTTTATTTTGAAGCCGTACAGTGATTGGCCATGTTGTGTCCCTTGCACTTTCACACAATGCTCTCTTCCCTTTACGCCTAGCGCCAGTGACAGCACTGTGCGCGAAGCAGCATAAGAGAGTGATTGCTCACTGTTTGTATGTCCAAACAACCCGCGTCAAAGCCCGTGGCCCTGTGCCCCTGCCCGAGAGCAGTCCTGGTCTACTTTCGACTTTTGGATTTGGCCTTGTGGCGGCAGCCTTAGGCCGTATTAGCAAACAGTGATTTCATAAATGTATGTTAAATGTAGGTTAAAAAGTTCACCAGAAAGGAGTTGAACTGAATCCTGCTCCTCACCCTCTTTATAGCTACTTCTAATATTAAATAAAAGGGTCCACAGTAAAACGGGCATTTCATGATCCTTAGAAAGATGGACGACATTATTTTAAACTGACTGGGAGTGTGGAATTTGTTCAATTTTTGCAATAAAGTTTACTGTCCTTATTATTTAAAACACTTTTTTTTTTACTAGTTTCATGTAGTCGCACAAGCAGCTCACTGCGGCTTTGTGTGCATTAGCTATGTGATGTGAATATTACTAAGGTCTGTGGAAGAGGTGCAGTGCCCCTATCACTTGTGCTCTCCCCTTCACACTACCTCCTTCTGTAGTCTCTCTGTCACATACCCTTTTTCACTCCAAATCTTTCTGGAATCCCCTACCTGCGTCATTTCATCTCCTGCCCATCTCCATCTCCATCACGCATACAACACACTTAATCATCTATAAGCAATGCACTGTTTTTTGTTTTCCTTTGGCACTGTTCATATTTTGACAACTGAGTGTCCTCATTCACATGCTTTTCCAAAATTACAATTGGCACACGTGTCCGTCGCTCTGTCAGCTAATCAGAGAGGCCAAAGATTGGATGTGTCTGTAGCGTGAACACCTTTATGACCCACTGACAGGCACTGTGGACAGGGGTACGCTTGTGGGTGTAGGATAGCATGCCTCAGTGAACAGAGATTTCTTGCAAGTAGATGTGCCTGTCACAGACTACTAGCACAGCTTCCTGTTGTTGGGATATTTATTGATGGTGTGGCGCCTGTGTAGTGAGCTGGGGTGTACACAGCTGGGTTATGGTGGAGGTGTGTTATTGGTTGTGGTATGTTGTAGATTTTGTGGTGGCATTTGGTAGGTATAGTGAGGTATATGTGGTGATAAATTACACCTTGAACTTGAATCACAAATATTTAGTGAAATTAAACTATATCACTTTTGAAATATTTGTATTTGTAATTGTAATTTTTAAACTATTTTTCCTATGAAATATTTACAGGAAAAGTTTCACCTGTCAGAGTTGTGAAGTCTGTGTAAAGCCTGTCCTTTTCCATGGGCTGCCTGAGAATTCCCTAAGCTCCTTTGAAACGAGTGGGCAGATTTCCGAAGGAGCAGCCTCATAGAACAGCACTGGCTAATATGTTATGAGAAGTAGCATGAGAACACTCTGCAGAGGTATTGCTTCTTTCTGGAGCATCTATCATATCTACATATTGTTGGATTCTAGGGAACAACATGGGTCGTGGTTTAGTTCTTCAATATTTGATTTTTCAGTTGGAAGCATAATACTGACTGCTAAGAATGACTGCAGGGCTATTTACAAGAACCGTTGCATCGGCATTAATGCGTCAGATTTGTTGCGCCTGCTGCCACGGATGTGATTTATTTACAATGCAGTGCTCCATGGCGCAAGGATTCACGGATGCATCAGAAATTCTGACCCATTTTTGGTGCTGAAATGACGCATTGCTGGAGTTGGTCATAAAAATTACGCAACTCTAGAAATGCGTCAGAACACAGAGGCGAGTCCCATGTTAAAAGCCCTGAGTCAATCCTTACTTTGGGTTTGAGACGGCGTAGGGATTTTGACACAGTAAACAGTTGTACACTTCACTGTGTCAGTTCTAAGTGGTTTTGAACGTGGGAACGCCTACCCTGCATACATTATACATGGCGCAGGTATTATGTGATGCAGGCCTCTACAAACTGACACATTGGGCCCGATGCACCAGATTGTTAATATGGAGCAATGTGGAGCACTGATTGCGCTGCCGTTGCGTAAAAAAACATATGCTGCGACAGCGCTAGCTGCTTGTAAATATGCCCCTGCTTTTCTAATGCCTCAAATTACGTTTGAAAAAAAAATGTCAGCCGAAATAGCTGGCTTTTCTGTGGTGAGCACACTAGGGTTATCCACGTTTGTCTGAATCACACTCCAGTAGTACAGCAAGTTGGGGGTCAGATGAGATCTCTAGTACGATAAATCTTCAACAATCCCACTGCCACTGTTTGAGTTTTAAATAATAGCAATTTGCACATTCTAACACATTTCTCATCTATTTCTTTACAATGGTCATTATCTCAGAGCCTAAATGTATCTGTTTTAAGTATTTACATGGTTTGTTTTACTCAGAAAATAAGTGAACGTTTTCAGCCTGCTTTGTACCGTGCGAACATTAGTCATATACAGAGTGTAAGACACTAGGTTAACAACTCGGGAGAACTGGATATGAACTCCTAAAACTGAGTAACCTAGTGCCTTTTTCAGAAAAACACAGTTCATAGAGAAATCCTGGCTTGAATCCTTGTAGCAAGGGCACAAAGCAGCAGACTTTTTTTTTACCAGAGAAATGTATGTTAAAAGCTTTAGCTGCACCAAAACAACACTGAAGCGAGAAAACCAAACAGTAAAATTCCCAAACCATTTTAGCACAAAGATAATAATGCAATCATTAAAATAAAGGCAAAAAGACAAAAATTGGATAAACGGAAGTAGAGAGATGAGTTGCTAAAGGTTTTAGGTTAAAAAGCACCAAGAAACAGCAAAGTGTCTATGGGTAGTCTAACTGAGACCTAGGTAAACCTTTAGTGTTCACCTAAGTGAAGATTTTTATCTGCGCACTAAAAAGGTTTTGGTTTTCAGAATCCACCAGGGGCAAGGCAGGGTGCATTAGCAGGTAGTCCTGTCACAACTTCATACTTTGCCCGCAAAAGATCTGAGTCGGAAAATCCAGCAAACCTTGACACAGCCCACCGCAAGTCAAAAACTGTCCAGGTCCAAACCTTTTCAGGTGGTGGGAAGATATATTTCTGTTTATCCCAAAGGCTCTCAAACAGATGGGAACATTTCTTATGTTCAAGCCACAGTTTAGAAATGAGAGGCATCCACAACCATTCATTTTTGCCAGACTTTTCTAGTAAGATCCAGTGTAGACCAAGTGATCAGCTAGTCCGTCCACATAGGGGGAGCCCTTGATGTGTCTTTTAAGATCCTTATGTTACAGGATGTATGCTTTCCTGACCGCTGAGAGCACCTCCAAAACGTGGGTATGAGGGCAAGGAGATACAAGCCTCGGTCTTTCTCCAGGCAGAGAGAGCAGGCAGAAGACATACATCCTTCCCTCTTCTAGTCTTTTTTCAGACCATTTGTGTTCTGGTGACCTATTTGAAAAATTAGAGAATGGCTGAATCTAGCTGGCGATGTTTACATAGAAACAAACGACGGACAGGAATGAGGCTTTCTCAACAGGCAACAAGCACGCGAGTGGTGCGTGCGTGAAAAGAAGCCCGGGAGTTGTGTGCGTGCACGTGCCCCGCGAAAGTGATCTCGATCGGATTCACGAGATAAAGCCAGATGGCAGCTGTGCACGTCTGGCGTGCTTGTGTGCGTAACAGCAAGCTGGTGGCCGGAAAAAGCATGTGGGTAGCACTTTAAAAAACCGCTTTCTAAATGTCTCGCCAGAGTAGCGCATGCGCTGGCTCAGGCGAGACCTAAAAAATAACATACTAACTTGGGAGCAAGGATCATTTACTGCTTGCCTATGCCCGATTCTTCTGTCTCAATATTGTTGGTGTTGATATTCAGTATTACAAGCGTTAGTGAAGGCATGGGTGAGGAGACAGGGTATACTACATTTTTCATATTCTTTGGCACATACTAAGAGATCTGGCTGTATGGTGTATTGCAATCTGTGGAAGACTGGATTGTGGAAAATGAGATCAACAACTAGACCGCTAACTAACCTGTGTGCTCGAGTCCGAGTTAGGAAGTTCATGTCCATGGAAGCTTATGCAGCAGAACTATTTAAGCCTGAGGAATTAATGCAGTAATTGCCTTCCAGCTTTCTCTTAGTTTTACAGCTTTTTGTTCATGCTAGTTTGGTACCGTACTGTTGCTTCTCTCTCCCTTGTTATTTTCTTTCTTTCCTGGTTATTCTCAGGTTGGTGGGATTAGATAAGTTATAGTATTCTTGCATCTGACCTGTGCAATAACTCCTCCAGAAGTCTGAACTCTCCTTAGGATCTAGGGGCTTCAAAATGCTATTCAAGTTCGTCATAGGATTCATAAAAGCTCAGTGGATCAAGGAATTTGGTAAGCAAAACGAATTAATGTATATTTGCTTGGGTACTTCCTGTAATATACTTTCTTTACTGCTGTATGTTCTTTTATCATCTAGCTCCCATTACTTGCTGAGCCTGTGAATTTCAACTCAGTATGATTAGATACCATCACTGGAATGGTTGCCTGCTGGGATCACGTCTGTTAAGACATTTTTTTTTAATGCAGCTCCTTTTCCCTTAAGGAAATGGGACTGCAATTAAAAAGAAAAGTTTATGTTATTTTCAGTTTCTTTGAGAGTTGGTAGTGGTCCTCCGGAGTACTACCTACTCTACAAACCCCTTTTTTTTTAAACATTCACAAAGTGCAAGGGGTTCCAACAGGACATGTTCCCTTTTGAAAATGTGTTACCACCCCAACTCAGAAGTCTGTACCTTTTCAATGTTTTGTGATATTGATGCAACCTTTAACAAATTGCAATTGGAAGGGACACCCTAAACCCACCCCTACCAAACAGCAATTCGTTATGGGGGCAGCCACACCTCTTAAACCCAATGTGGCAACTACAACCTGTAGTGCTGAGTGATGGTCCTTTCAGTGCCCAGATGGGGGAAGTCGCTGATCACTACTTTGCTGATGGCTGAAGACTCAGCCACCGATGAGGTAGTAGAATGGGACGCATTTAAAGTGGTGTTGAGAGAGATGTGCATGGAAAACGCAATATGGAATGAAAAGAGTGCTCCAGGAGGAGTTGATGGATCTTGAGAACCGGATAAAGACAGCTGAAAGAGATTGGGTGGCAAATCAAACCACACATGCCGCACTACAAGCCCTCAAGACGGAGTATAAGGAGGTGCTTTTCCAAGTATCTAGATTGGAGTATAAGTCATACATCATACGCCAACATGACCAGGGAGATAAAACAGGCAGCCTGGTAGCTTTGTTACTGAAAACAAACACCCTCCTACATCCCCGTAGGGGCTATTCGTAATCAGTAATGGTTTGGTGGTTGGCAATCAGATGGAAATTTTTGAAAATTATTATAAGTCCCTATACAGGGATAATGGGTGAATGGAAACAGCAACTGCCTCAGACTACCTTGGAGGTATTGAGATCCCCCCACATAATCTTATATAGAAACACAAATTGGACGCCCCTCTGACCTAGGAGGAAATTAAATTAGCTAAAAAACTGATTGAAAGGGAAAAGACTCCAGATGCAGATGGGTTCCAGTTTAGTTCTACGCCACCTACCAGATCCAGCTGGTCCCCCGGCTATTCAAAGTCTATGAAAAAGCAAAGGCATGGGGTATTTTATCTGATTCTATGAGACATGCACTAGAAGTGGTGCACCCGAAGCAGGGGCGGGACTCGCTGGAGATTTCATCATACCGCCCCTTATCGTTATTAAATCTAGATAACATTTTGGGGAGGGTACTGGCCAACAGGCTAACACCACTGGAACAGACATTAGTGCATCTAGATCAAAATGGCTCCATCCCGGGCAGACGCACATTACTAAACCTCCACCGACGGTTCTGGGCCATGGACTAAGCACGTAAGACGTAAACACAATGCTTGGTGGCTTCCTTAGACATCGAGAAGGCCTTTGAATCCCTGAGGTGGGAATTCTTCCAATCCACACTGGCTAGACTGGGCATAGGACCGGAGTTCTGACAAATATCACTTTTGTACAAAGGTCCAGTGGCTACGGTCTGAACAGGTATAGTTGTTTCAGGCAGGATCCTTACGGAGAGGGGCACCAGGCAGGGTTGCCACCTCTCTCCACTGCTGTTCGTATTGGCCATGAAACTGTTGGCCTGCCTGCTGTGAGCACAGGATGGCCACTGAGGCATTCATTTAGACAGACAGCCTCAAATAGTGTCTCTATATGTGGATGACACCTTGAAATACTTGGGAGAGGACCCTACTGGAGGTCATGGGTTTATTCGATGAGTTTGGCCGGTTGTCTGGGTTACAGATTAATTGGATCAAGTTGTGTCTGTTCTTACTGCTTCGCTCTCCCGAGCCACAACGGGAAGTCCAGGAGAGATGATTACAATGGAAGATGGACATCATTAAATATTTGGGTGTACAAATATATCACAATGGGTGCAATCTTATTGATGGTAACTTAGAGAGGGCACTGACCTCGATCAGACAATCCATGTATTTTTTTGTTGCAGTTACTTCTATCCCCAATGGGTAGGATCTTGATAGCAAAAATGCAGGTTTCCTTTATTTCTTTGCCGCACTGCCAGTAGAACTGAAGTCATTCTTTGCAGACCTGCAGCAATTACTCACAGCGCTCATATGGGGTTTGGGCAGGACACATGATACACTGTATGCCCCGCTGCAGGAAGGTTGTCTAGGGGCTCCCAGATATGAGCTTATTATGCAGTGGTACGACTCCTATGGCTGATGCGCTAGCTGGGGGAGCTACAGAATCCCCAATGCACTTCAGTCCACATTGAGCAAGGTGATTGCCTGGTATTGGAGTGGTGCCTGAGTACCCCGCCCTTCAAAGGAATTCACAATCTACTGCTGAAAGTCGCTGCATGGTGATGGGGAAAGTATAATCTTAGGGGTAAGAAGATGATATCTTATGCCCCAAATCTACCAATCTGAGCTCTTCTCTGAAGTAGGTGTCTGCTGGATTCACATCCAGCTGGACGACTGAGGGAATCGTGGTCTGGGGGGATCTAGTAGAGGATGAGAAGTTGTGCTTGTTTGAAGACCTGATGGGCGCATTTGCCCTAGGGCCAGGACAATTCCTCTTATAGTCCGCTCTACGACGGAACATGAGTAACATGTCGGGCTCAGAACAAGATGTACCCAACAATGCAGGCCAGCTGGAATTGGCTTTGGATTTGGGACAGACAAACAAGTCATCACACAACTGTATTGGGCCCTACTGCAGAGTACCTTAGGAGGATCTCAGGCTCTCAAGGACTGGTGGGAAGTCAGGTTGGTGGTCGACATACAGTTGAATTCATGGTTTCGCTGCTTGGGATTGATAAAGAATGTGTCTCGGAATGCTAGGTTCCACCTCACCCAATTTAATTATGTACACCATGCTTATCTCACCCCGGACAGCATAGGGAAAATGTATGCTAGTGCCCAATCCACCTGTCCTCGATGTAGCACAGAGGAGGTGGGCTTCGTGTACATGGTATGGAATTGTCTGGTAATAGCGACATACTGGAGAGATGTAACAGAATGCATTTCGGAGGCGACCGCCTCTTTTCTGCTGCAGGTTCCACTTAGATACTTGCTAGACATGAGCACAGTTACCAAATGAACAAAGCAGCTTGTCTGCTTTCAGAGCTTGACTCTGGAGCTAGTGAAGGGTCATATAGCGATTGTGTGGAAATCCGGGACTGCCCCAGTAATGGAGCTATGGAGGAAGGACCTGGTGAGATGGATAGGGGCAGAGCAGGCAGTGTGGGCAGAAAGAAGAGGCAGGGATGGGAGATGCATACTTCTGGATCAGTGGGAAACTTACCTTGAGAAACCGGAAAAGAAATCAGACACACAACCACTGTGATTCGTGGGCCTGTGTGTTGGAACTGACCCGGATCATGTGTGGTCACACAGCTATATTAGGTTTACATCTCGGAAGTGGAGGGCCAATGAACTGCGGGGCTCTGGAACTGACCACGTGCTCATGGCAAATGATATGTCCTGTAACACATTGGTGGGAGCACGAGGGAGGCGGGTGAAAGTACTCTGACTCAATGTATAGGAAGGGGGGCTGGGAGAGAGGACTGCATGGGTTTAGATTGTTTATATGGTTCATTACTATTTGCTATAATCTCACTGAGTTATAATGAAATGATAGCCTCATACCGACAAGACTATGTGAGTTCGTCCAAGTGTACATTGATATACTGCACCTTTGTACTACCTTTAAGAAATGTACCCATGCTTATGACGATACATACACATGTTAATGTATGGTTAAACAATAAAGAAACTAAATAAAAAAAATATGGAAGGCCAGATCGAAGATGTACAGGCCTAGGATTACCCACACACAAATGGATACATGGGTATCAGCAATATTGTTCGCAGTTCCAGGTGTTTCTGAACCTCCAAAATGAGTGTGAATCTTTTGAGATACTTCTCTGCCTTCTAGGACTAGGCAGACTCTTTGCCCACAGGGAATAATGATTTATCAGCACCATGAAGGTAGGAGTAAATGATACTCTTTTCAGTTATAGGATATGCAAGTTTTTTTGTAAAAAACATATTTTTATTGTACATTCAAATAGTGTATACATCATCAGACTGGGTAGGGTGTTATACTTGAACACTCTGCAAATATATAGTACATCAGTACCCTGTCCATCGTAATGAAAGCATGTAGGAATAATCCAACAGGACACTTAGTAGTGAGGTTATAATAGTACATCTCACCACAAACAGTGACTCACCCTCACTGATCTCTTTTCAGTAATCATACTATCGCAGAATAGTAGCATTCCCCCACCCCCCTGCAACTTCCCTCCGCCCACCCTCGGTCATGCCCTGGTCAGCTCTAGTTTCCATAGGTGGTGTACGTGCCAGCCTCTCTGTGGAAGTGGCTCTGTGTGGTTCATGGTGCCACTGGGTGACCCCTGTGGGTAAACCTAGCCCCTGACTTGTCTACTGTTTCTAGGGGGTATTCGGTACCTCCTCAGACGAAGAGGGGTCAGGGTGTTGCAACACATCAACTACCATCTCCCAAGCTCTGGCCACATCGAGCAAGCCATGTCCTCGTTTGGCCTCCCGGAGTTTCACCATGCTCTCATAGCCTAAGCACCTTAATGATTCGATTCCTTTTTCCAGACCGCTACCCGGAGTCCCCTCGGGTCTTTCTAGTTTCTGGTGAACTCTCTCTTGGCAATGAGAAAAGCCAGGTTTTCGAACTTGCTTTTAGCCTTAGTTTTGTCAGTGTGTGGAAACCAAGACAAGAGACAGTGTCCAGGGGTGCATGAGACTTCCCTCTCCGTGATCTTGGCTAGTACTCCAGTAATGCTCTCCCAGTAATATGCTAATCCCAATCATTCTCAAAACATATGCAAGAACCTGAATCCCACCTCCACCGCATCTCAGGCACCTCGCTCCCTCCACTGCGAAGAATCTGTTAATTCTTCCAGGGGTGAGATACGCTCTGTGCAGCATTAAGGATTGATACATTTAAAATGGGCATTCCTAAACACCTTGGGTATTCTCTCTCGGATGGGCTCCCAGTTCCCCTCTGGAATGGGAATACCCATGTCTTCCTCCCAGGGGGCTCTAAGGGTGCCTAAGGGCAACACCATGTCTCCCCGCAACCTTTTATACAAACATGTAACTGCTTTAAAGGTGCCTGATAAAATGACAAAGTATTGGCAACCTTTAGCATGAGGTGATTCTGCCAGGCCCATCCCCCAGTGTCTACAAATGAGTGCGGTTACTCATGGAGGAGGAAATGGCCCTGAGATAGATCATGTACCAGGCAGAATTCCTCAAATGGAAGGAGCATGTCAGCCTCATAGAGGGCCCGGCCGTCGTCGCGCCGCGGTCACCCATTTTGCCAGCTCCCGCCACTCACCCCATGTGGAAGTTCCGCTACGAATCCCATCAGACTGTCAGGGGAATATGGTGCTTTCCCCCGCGTCTTCTGCAGACTTCTAGCCCAGCAGCACCTGAAATTCAGCAATGTCTCCGGCACTGGGACTGTGAAGCCTAAGGATACCCTAGTCAGTCTGGAAAGGTAAGGGACAAAGGGGCCCATTCCCTTCCCGGGGATGAGTCTTCCTGCCATCCTCTGCATTAGCCACTTGAGTTGGGCCACCAGATAGTAAGTATCAATGTCGGGAATTGCCAACCCTCACCTCCATCTCTGGTCTCTGAAGCATGGCCAGAGCCACTCACCTGCAGCCCGAACCCCATATGAAGTCCGTAATAAGCTTCTATGTGTCGGAAATACGCCAGAGGGATCCAGACTGGCAACACTACAAAGAAATATAACAGATGGAGAGGGCTATCATTTTTAGTAATGCTCCTTAGCCCGCTACTGACAGAGGGAGTATTTTCCAAAACTCAATGCTGGATCAGAGCCCTCAAATAGCCTTCCCCACATTCTCCTCTAGCAGATCTGCAGGATCATGGTAGACATGCACCCCTAGGTAGGTTACACAACGAAGATCCCAATGCAACTCCCACAATCCTTCCGTGGGGTCATGGATGCCAGCGTGGGGAACAGACAAGATTTCTGCCAGTTAACTTGCAGGCCAAAGAGAGAGAGAGACGAATTGCTCCAAAAGATCTCAAGCTCCTGCCAGAGCCCCCTCTGCGTCATGCAAGAAAAGCAAGAGGTCATCTGCATATAATGCTATATGGTGAATCTGGACTCCCACCTTTATGCCTTGATAATCATTGCCAGCCCTGGCAAAACAAGCCAATGGCTCCATTGCCATGGCAAAAAGCAGAGGCGACTGAGGGCAGCCCTGTTTGGTGCCTTGCTCAACACCATAGCCCTCCAAGATCATACAACCTGTTCTAACTTTGACTGAGGGATCTGCATATAGCAATCTGGTCCAATCAACAAACCCTCATCCTAATCCAAAATGCATCATCACACTATTTAGGAAGGCCCCTTCCAGGCTATCAAAATCTAACAATGTAAGGAGTCTGTGGATGTTAAGGGCTGTATTGAGGCCTGGGATGAGTCCCGCATGTTCTCGGTTTATGAGGGTATGCATGTGGTGAAGGAATCTGGTGGCTAGGATCCAACTTAGAATCTTATAATCGATGTTCAGCATTGATAGTGGCCAGTAGGTCTTTTTGTCATGGGCTGGCTTCCCTGGTTTCAACAGGGGTACGATCAGGGCCTCCTGTGTAGAAGGTGGCAGCAATTCTGTGCCTCTAGCTGCCTTATTTAAGTCCACTAATTTGGGGACCAGTTCTTCTAAATAAGTGGAGTAGAACTCAACCGGTAGCCTGTCCGTGCCAGGTGTTTTGTTCCAGGCCATGGACTTTATGGCTGCTCAGACCTCCGGGAGCGTGATGTCTCCTCCCTCCAAGTGCTCTCCTCTTCCTCACAGGGCACACTGGTCCTGGCAAGCAGGCAGGCACTGGTGCTCCACGCTCCTGGGACAGGTGGTCTTGGATTTCCCTGGATGATGTCCCCTCTTTGAGCTGAGAGACTGGCAGGCCTGACCCCTAGCTCTGGTCACAGGAAGAAGTCTTGCAGAGCTTCTCCTCCTTGCACAGCCCGACTGGCTGCTTGATGGTTGACAATTTTGTGGGGCTTGAGCTCTCCTTATAGTCCATTTTCAGACACCAAATGTGATTTAGGGTCTGAGACTTTGACGTTTGTGTTGGGGGTCTGCTTCCTTTTGAAGTGCCCACTCCTCTGCCCTGCCTCCAAAAAGCAGTCTGTCACTGCAGATGGAACTCCAAATCTGATAGCCCCACAACTCAGGCCACAGGAGTGACTACAGGTTCACACTTGCATGTCGGCCACAGTGATATGTGCATCAAAAGGTCAGCCCTGCTCTTCATGATTCTCTTATCAGCCCCATCTCCTTTCTGAGATGTGCCCAAGCACCTTTCCAGTGACCTATTCCTCAATCAAAGAGCACACTTTGAAGTTTACCAAAGAGCTTAGCTCTCCTTCCTCCAGTGTATGTCCCACCCAGCTCAGAGGAATGCAACAGTCCACAAATCTGTTTGGGGGGATTCCTCTACCTTCTCATACTCCTCTAGTCATCCCTGGGTCTACCAAAATGAAACCCAGGATCTTCCATGTATTGTAGCATTCACAGACACACACAGCATACACATGCAACAACGTGTGAGCTGCACAATCCTACATACAACTTGATGTAGGCCAAGGGTGTGATAGGCACACAGCAGAGGAACTTTAAATGAGGGAGACTGTAAGCTTTACTCTAGTGACAGAGGAAAAAAAGGCTTGTTAACGTCTACTGATCAATGCACGGTATGCTGCCACCACCATACTCATTCTACTTAACTCCTGGCAAAGGTAGAAGCCTTTCACCTCTCCCAGTCTAACAAGACTGCAATCTGTGAGACAAACCTATGTCATGGCACACACGCATGATCCGTATTCATCCATGAGATCAAAAATCAGCACCGGGGATTCAGACATTATTGTAGCTGGGGCACTCAGGGCAGATGTACACATCCATCACCATGCGAGGGAATTTTCTATTCCAACACTCATGTAGTTGGGATCTGATGTCAAGCTAAGTTAAGGTTGTTCTAAATTTCTGGTCCTAGTATACCCAATGATCTCCCTCTATGTTTCATCCTCTTGAAAGGTCGCTGTTTGATCCACTTGGTGAAGACTGATCGAACCTCTCTGGCCTGGGAAATAGTCACGTATCTCTGCAGAGATTCTAGATCTTTGCACCACTATGCTTCATTGGTGCTTTATAGAAGTTTAATTTGATCCTGCCAATGGAGAGGCACATTCTGGTTGCCTGATTCTGGAGTCTTTGGAGCATGAATATAGATTTCACACAAAGGCAGATGATGCTGCAGCAGTAGATATGTACATAACAAGTGATTTAATTTGCTCAACTCGGTTGTCGGTGTGGAGAAATGGAAGAATGGTTGAAGCAGGGAATGCTGCATGCTTATACTCTTAGCCATAGCATTCTCCTCTCCTTGACAGTTGGAAAATCTACATTTTCTGGTTCAATTTCCAACTGGAAGCGGGTTAGTGTACATTAGGAAGTTGATCTGGTTTTGCTCATGTAGCTGTGCTGTGCCTAGGTCTTACATAAAGGTTGAATAGCAGGTAGGTAAAGAAAGATCTTTTAAGGACCCACAGGATGCGTAGTTTGTGGACAATTTGACTGCTCTAATCATGACTTTCTAGTTGTGTTTGATGATAAATGTTTGGACTCATTCCTTGCTGATCCAGTGATGAGTACCTCATGATATAGCATATCCAGCAGTACTGAATGGTTGACAGTATCTTAATCAGCTGAGAACTGAAAGGTCAAGAAGTGTGAGTGACGTTTTCTTATCCTCATCAAGGGTGAACATGAGTTCTCTCCTGTTAGCTACAGTTTCTGGTACCACTCACGGGTTGGAATGTAGATGATGGTCAGAGAAAATGATTTCATTCAACTCTTGAAGTTGTCTCATTATCGAATTTTCTATGATTTTTGAGGGAACAGGGAAGCTGGCAAGAGGATGATAACTGTTCAATGTTTTTGGATTGCGATAAAGTCTTTATTACAAGAATGTGTATTGTGTGTAACACACACTCATAAACCCATTTCAATCCCTAACAAATGACTACATGGATCTAATTGATCATATTTCATTGTTATTTTTAGTCTGTTTTTTACTGAGCGCCATGTTTATCAAGTACATATGTTTTGCTTATTTGTACATAGACTGAAAACTCATTACATTCTGCATCTTCAGCTATGTTGCTCCCAAACCGTTGTCAATCTTTCTATCCTTGTTGCCTCTTTTTTGCCTCTGTCTTCTAGTCAGACCTAACCCAGACTGCTCCTTCCTTCACCAATGGATATAAAATTACATGCTTGGTAGAGACCATTATGTTTAACAAAGTCAACATATTACATGGCTATCGTCTTCGAAGAAACCTTGATGTATAAATTTGAATTCTATAGTCTGCTCATGAGTTTCTTGTATCAATTTTATGAATGCTTTTGTGTGGAATACTACAAAAAACACAAAGGCTCGGCCTAATAAATGGCATTTTATATCCCCATAAATGTGATGTCATCAGTAAAGTGTCAGGCTACAATGATTGTTCACCACTCTGCTTCTTAATGTTTGACGATGAAGTAACGTTCTGCTGTAAAAGGTTTTTTTTTTGTTTGAATTATAAACAAACTATTCAAGAAACGGTTACACTAGGGTTGTGAAACGTAGGTCCTAGGTGGGCTGAATCCATATCAGACCATCAGGATATCTATGTAAAATACATGTATATAAAATCAACCTTAATGGAAAAAAATGACGTAGTCAGTGGTAATCAGAATTGATCAAGAAAATCTGGTACGGATCCCACTGGATCTGTGTTGGTCATGCTTACAGCAATCAAAAATTCCTACCATTCTCATAACAATGCTTTTTATTTATATATTTGAATCCATGTTGTTTTGATACAGTGTTGCCTGAAGAGAAAACCACCAGTGCACAATGCAACTTTTTTGATTACTCAGCACAGACAACCTGCATCCAGAGCACACAACACATACATACCGACTTGTAATCGATGAGCAATTTTGGCTTCAGGGCCATTAGATCCTCTCAGATATTTAGGGAGTAAATCCTGGAGCATGCTGAGTGGAAAAAACATAACAAAGAGACTTTAGATTGACCAAACACACAAACATAGAAATTCAAAGTATACTTCTACTGTAAAATCTATTTGTTAGGATTTTAAAACAACAGAGCAACTGCAAGATTCCCTATTTAATTTTTTCTTATGGGCTGTTAAATTGAATGACATGTGTAAGAAATTGGGTCATTGGTTAAGGGTGAACCACAAAGCTCACTAAATTAACCTGTGCTTAACCCTCTGGTAGCTTGGCACGAAAGCAGTTAGAAGCACTGTGCTAAGTATTTATGTAGCACTCAAACAGTGATAAAGTGAAAACACAATGAAAGAAAAATCCCAAGTCATACATTTTACTCAATAAACAACAACAAAACAACAAAAATCCAATCAGTAGAACCTGAGATAGGCAATTTCATAAGAAGAGCACCTTCAATATCAAAACACCACTCGCAGTCATCTGGTCGTACTAGATTAGGAGAAAGTCACAAGTTCAGGCCATCCGCAATGGAGCACGGCTAAATAGAAGGCCCAGGTTAATCCAGCTGAAAAATGTATCTTCTCAAAGTCTGGTTCAAAGAGCCCATTTCGTGATGGTGGAGACTTTGAGTAGCAGGGACAGCGTAGCAGATGGTTGTTGCTGTAGCGCGAAGAGCAGGCTGGGTAGCGCTGGTTGTTATAGCTATAGAGCGAAGAACTGCTCAAGCACCAAAGATGGTCGTTGCTGGAGTTTTGCGTTGGCGGTCACAGCGAGCTGCTGTTGCTGCAGCACAAAGTGCAGATCTCACACTACAAGTTGTCCCTAGGGTCGTTGTAGCGTGAAGTGTCGGGTCATTATGTTTGAGGAAATCTGAAATAATATGCAGTCATAAAGAACTGAAGATCCTTAATTAGGTCTAAAGCTATGTGAATCATTGTAGGCTCATATCATGGTTTATCATAAAGGGATCCAAGTGTCTCTCATAATAGTAATGTCCATACAGAGAAGTCTGTCACTCCTATGGATGGAGCTCAGAAAAAATTGTAAGTTTCTTTGGATCAAACTGATCCTCTTCCTGATCATAATGTTCTTGGCACTTAAATCTCAGACCATCAGTGCTATAATAAGGTCCAATTGAGATATCATTATCTGAATCTTCCTGTCTCCATGTCAAATAGCTTGCAGTAGAAAAAACGTTATTTAGCAAAATCTGGTTATGCTAGACACCCGACTGTTTCCGTTGCAAATGATGTAAACTGTCCAGGCTTCTGCAAAGTATCTTCTACAGCCTTTGACTTTGGTGTCCTTGGTGATGCCATTGACTAAGTTGCAAAATTTCAGATGAAGACACTGGCAGGAGCCTAAGTGGAGGCCTCACTCATGTGTACCCCCCCAGATTGTTTAGGCATTTTAGCAGGGATTTTCAATGACTAAAGTCTTTGCTGATGTAGAAGGCTTGCCCTCATTATCCTTATCACAACTGTGACTATTCTTGGAAGAGGAGGAAAGACTCTTTGACTCTTCCGAAGAGGAGGGAGTTTCCTCTCTCTTGAGATGTTATAGCACCCTACCTTCACATTCCTGGATCATTGTTTTAAGAGAATATTCTGCAGAATTGCCAATCCTTTCATTTATACGGGTCCCGTGTGGAGACGTCTTATTCCACATGTTCCACAGGGCCTGACAACAACTTTCCTTGAAGAATCCAACATCCTGGAGATGAGGGCAAAACATGGTCCAAAACCCACAGAGAGAGAAATTCAAGTAGAAAACTGCCATAGGGATCAGATAAACCCAGAAAACACCCAGAGATTACACCATAACAAATTGCACCCACAGCGCTCAATGTAGACACTATGCAATCTGAGAGGTAAGGACGTCTGGGAGTAGTGGAGTTCATGGCCCTTCAACCTCATTAGCTCATGTTTGGGGCTTTCAAATGAGGTTGAATGACTACTACACATGCACTTACTGTAGTTTCTATGGGAAATTGTTTTCCCTAGTGCTCAGTATGTACGAGAGGTTCCCAGTTCAACGAAAGGAAAGATTTAAGCATGTAAATCTACAAAAGCCAATACTAAAGAATTATGCAGTAGTGAAACCATTTACAGTTATGCATAGCAGGCATAATTTTGCATATACTTGACAAGTATAAATCATTTACAGCCATAAAGCGAGTTTTCCAGCAGTAAATGGCTTTAAGAACTGGGTCCTGAGAGTACTTACAATCATGCCAACTGTGAGGATTAAGCCATATATAAAACTGGACATAAACATAGCTTTACTCAATGGAAAAGACATCTCCCAGTGCCCCTCAATCAAACTGCTTAGTTCATCATCTGGAAGGCACATATAGAAGCTGAAGGAACACCTACATGGGTTCAGAACTTTCTCCTTTGAGCATCTGGACAATTTGGTCTCTAATTGACTTCTCTTCATAGCACACAGTGTACTTGCCAGATGCTTCCACGCTCTTCACAATGGACGCATTCCTAAAACAATATCAAGGGAAAATATCCTTTGAAGGAATTGAACAAGAAACATTACTTGATTATCCAGATACCACACTGAGCCCGCCCTTAATGAGAGAAAATGCATGGCACAAGGGACAATATTTACAGTAAAATACCTCCTCCATTAGTGCAATCCTTGCTGTGATATTGTTTTAGCTTGCATAGCCATCAGAAACATTAGACACTGAGAATGAGATGAACATATTCATCTACATGGACAGTTTGGCAGCCTTCTTGCGATTTCTACTTTAGTTGGGAACATTCCATTGGATGGAATGGTCCTTTTCCTGCATGTCTGCAAATGATTCCAACTGTGTTCATCAAACCAAATAATCTGACTTTACAGACAGAATCATTAATAAACGTATAAGCTATACATTCTGAAATGTTTGGTGAGCACTGAGGATGTTCTGTGTAGATGGTAGCCTTGATTTGCATCCCAAACATACAATGCCAGAGTACACCTCTGCCAGTCAGCCAGTTTCTCTTTCTTTCAAGGAAATTTAGGAGATCATTTCTTTCTTCTGTCAGGACTGTGATTACACATAGACAGTTACATAGCAGCCTCACAGGGGTGACAGTCAGTCAATCAAACTCTTTATTTCGGTAAAATACCATAAAAGAAACAGGAATTCAAAAGGGGCTTCATGCATATCAGTGTAGAGTCAGACAATGCATATAATTAGTTTAAACAGTAAAATTAAAAGATGGCGATGCATTAAAAAATTATAATTATAATAGCAAACAGTAAAAGCATAAAAAGCTGCAGGTACTGTGCAAGTCATGGTTTTCATTGCAGGTTCTAACCAACAAGAAGAATTAATGTGCACATTTGGCAAAGTCCCGTTTCTAAAGTACAAATGCATTAAATACTAGTAGTTACGTTCACCAGTCATCACAGTTAAAAAAGGCAATTTGGTTTGCTTGTGGACAGAAATAAAAAGGGTAATTTGCGTTTTAGAATTGATGACCATCATGGCAGATGTGCTTAGTAAGACAAATGGAAATGTCAGCAACTCTCTGGAGTAGGCTGGGAGGCTGTCAGTGCCCTCCTTCTGATCGCCCACGAGTGGCCCAAATATTTCACAGTAGCGCACGCAAAAAGAGGTCTTGCATCAGATTTCAATATGCGCAGGGCCACTCTGTGATCTCGGGTGCCAAGTTGCTTACAGACAGGAGACAACCATTTGCTCCCGGGTTTTGCATACACTGTGCACGCAAAAAGGAAATGGGCAATGGATTCTTGCGAACAGAGACAAGAAGAGCAACCCTTTGGCTGTGCTATGTTGACCGGCCATTAGTTTGTGAGTGCGTTGATCGGTATGCTACCAAACCTAAGCTGTATAACTTCCTATCAGCCGGCACTTTGATAATATCGATGTAGCTTTCTAGAGTGCGGCTGATCTTACAGCCTCTAAATTCTTCAGTCAATCTGCCCTGGCTGCCGTCTCTATATATATTTTGCTCAACCCCTTCACATATAGGGCCATATGTAGGTAGCCTCACATTTACCGATTCATAAATACCGAATTTTACCGATTCGGTATTTAAGAATCGGTAAATGTGATGTAGGTAATGATTCGGTAAAGTTTACCGAATCGGAAAAATTCGGAAATAATGAATCGGTATTTACCGATTCGGTAATGAGGCATACCTTCCCATTGATTCCTATGGGCCTGGAGGCCCATTGGAATCAATGGGAAGGTATGCCTCATTACCGATTCGGTAAATACCGATTCGGTAATGGGGGGAGCATATACAAGGGTGGCAGGGTGTCACATTGACACCCTGTTGCACCCCTGAATCTTGCATGTGTGCACATGTGGTGCACATACATGCCCTAAGGGCATGTATGTCTGCCACATGGCACTCTTAAATCAGCAAAATATTGCTTTTTGCAAGGTATTCGTTATTTATCACCAACCTGTATTTGGTGGTAAATAACGAATTTCTAATTCTAATTGTCACTCTTTCAAGTGCTCCCTACATCTGATTTCAGGATTCGGTATTTACCGATTCGGTAATTTACCGATTTCTTAATTTCCGATTCGGTAAATACCGAATCCAGAAATCAGCCCCCTACATAGCAAATGCCTAAATACCGGTCGGTAACGGGATATTTACCGAATTTCGGCCGTTACCGACCGGTATTTGGCTTCCTACATGAGGCCCATAGTGTTTTAATCTGTCTTCTAGTGTAGGATGTTGGACAGACAATATTGTGACCTGCTAGGCCCATGGGGTGTCAACATCTCTTAAATCAATTTTATATGCTGTAATCCATCTGTTTACTGCACATGCAAGACCCGGGGTGTAATTTCTATCCAATAGTTACTCCATTCTTTGACCATGAATGTCAGGCCACTTGGTAGGTTCATAGCTTACTAAAACCTCCTGATAAAACAGAAAGTATAGAATGTACATCCAGGATGGATTCTTGCCAGATTTCTCGAATTACCACTGACTGTGGATGCAGCCCTCATTGTCCTATGCTGGAAACCTCTGCTGTACAAGGTGTTTACCTCTTCTTCTGTCACAAAATACCTACATTGTTCTACTAAGAAGACCAATCCCTGTCTTTTAAGGAAGGTTCCATATCAATGTGCGTCTTTTGCTTTAGGTTGGATTAATACCTGCTTATCCTTGGTTCTGAGAAACGATTGAAGTCCCTTTTATTGAGGCCTCTTTTGCAACTGATGAAGATATCTCCTTTGCTTCACGCTATGAAATGTGCATGACAATTATTTTGTACATCTTGCTTTTTCTGTGATGACATTGACTCAATATGATCATCAAATTTTAGATACTTAAACTGGTATTCTATTTTTGTTAATTTCACCATTTTTGAAATCAGGAGCCCTTGGCTTGGTATAAACTCTTACATATTAACAAAACGCAATGTTTTTCACCTCACTTACAACCAGCTTGATAAGTGTGCATGTACCTAATATTTAAATTACCTGAGAAAGGTCCAGTAG
Source organism: Triturus cristatus (assembly GCF_964204655.1). NCBI lineage: Eukaryota > Metazoa > Chordata > Amphibia > Caudata > Salamandridae > Triturus > Triturus cristatus. Next base: position 1,592,043,540 of record NC_140590.1, read on the forward strand.
ACGTCGATGTATATTTGGGTGGAATTGGAGAGCTCCTGGATCATCGCTTCCCGACTGGCAGGGCTGATGCTCCAAAGTAAGCTGGCATTGCTCTTAATTCTAGCGATTATGATATCCTCAGGCATATAGTTCACTATAAACTGCATCGCAGACTTAGGAAGAAGAGAGGTAAGTTAGCAATACAAATGTGCTAGAGCCTTTCATTGTAGCATGGTACAATTTCCCCTTCAAAGAGGCATTATAAACATTTCTAAACAGAGGCCCAGGTTTACCATATTTTTACAGGACTGCTAGTGTGATTCTTGCAGCACAAAACAGCGCAAACATCAGCGCCAATAAACTTTCGAATGCAAACTGTTCTGCCAAAGTTGACTTGAGCTCTGCGCCTAAATCTCTCCAGGCCATGAAGCTCCAGTCCCCCGATAATGTATGCAAAGGAGGCAAAGCAGTGTTGAAACAAACAGTGCAAACACCAGTAGGGCTTCAGGCAAAGTTAGATCACCCACCACAGCATGATCTGACTTTGTGTGTAATGTTAAAGCCAAATGAAACCACAGGCAAATAAGAGGCAAGCAGAATCTTGATTAATATTCCTATGTGTAAAATGTGCAATTGCTGCAAAATTCAACATCTTATGCAGCTTATCCTTGTTATATTGCCCTTAGGTTCAGATTTGCATTGGGTGGTTTACCTTGGATACAAATCTCATACAAGGGACCACAGGGTCACTTTGGCGCCATAGTGCAATGCATAGTATTGTGCTAATATTCTGAAAATGTAAATTATTGTAAGAAGCATTGCAGCTAGAGGAGCCAAATAAATATTACCATGTTTATATTAGACATATCCATGGAGAGTGAGTTTGGTAGTACTTTCTATCCCCCTGCCATATTTGTAGCAAATCTGGGCTGGCCTGCTGGGAAACCTATAATTCATAATGGGGTTCAAGCCAGAAAGTCAGTTTTGGGGTTGGAGGAACTGATATAGGTTCCTTAAAGTCTTTAGTTCAGCTTAAACTCCTGCCAGCTACCAGCAAATTGATCTGCTTGCTCCCTAGCCCTAGGATGCTGACTCAGCCAGGGAGAGCCAGCCATGTTTATATGTGTGTGTATGTATGACTGTTTGTATAGTGGGGACCTAGCCGGAAAGGCAGCAGCATGCTGTATAGGTTCAAAAGCAGGCCCAAAATCAATGAATGATAGGAGGGAAAGTTGGGTTTTGGCTTTTACTATATTGTGATGTACAGTTTTCTTAAAGAGGGTGTCTTCAATTCCTAAATTGAAGCAGCTTTTGGACGGTCCTTATGGATACAGGGATGTTGTTCCAGATCTTGGCTGCATTGATGAAAAAGGACTGCTGCCTTGAGTTTTCCTTTTTATATTTTTTATTCTCCAGGCAGATGCTGGAAATTGGGATTCAAAGCTGCCAAAGTTCATGTTGGTCAGCAAGGTTTGTATCATTTCTTGCCTGCCGTTTCTTGGAAAATAACAGGAATTGTGTCTAAGTTGGGTTGAGCTTCAGTTAGGCAATGAGGTGCAGGAAGTGTTTGAGACGTTGGATGTCTCAAGCAGTGGAGTCATACAGGAAGAGTTGTGTATCATCAGCTTATTGGGGAATCTTGATGCTGCTATCTGTGTGTAGAGCCCCAAGGGGCTCCATGTAGAGAATGATGACTAGAGACATGCAGAACCCTGGTGGGTTCAGCGGGCGATAGGGATCTTTTGGGACATGGTGATGCCCATGTGAACAAATTCTCGTCAATAAGAAAGGTAGGAGTTCCAATGAAGGACATTGACAGTGAATCCCATTCAAGACTATAGGGTGTGGATGGGCAGCTGTGTGCAGTTGGGAGGTCTAGCAGTACAAGGAGGCAGGGTTAATCGTTATCTGTGGACAGGAGGGCAACATATACGATGTGTAAGGGGGCAGTATCCATGCTAAAGCATGATCTGAAGACAGACTGGTACTAATGTAGGCGATGGACAGCAACATTGTGATCTTGGTGTTGAGCACAGACTACTTTTTCAATGGTCCAGCCTAGGAAGTGTAAATGAGTGCTGGTATGGTAGTTGGCGAGACCATCAGGGTCTTATATAATGTAATAGTACAGATTTACAGGTAACTCAAACAACAAAGGTAACTAAAACTCTGGTGTGCATGCACAACACGTGCACAAAAACTATTTAATCTACACTTCCAACTGGGCAGGACATCATCAAAAGGAGCAGTGGTAAGCTACATTCCAAAGAAGATGACAATCGCGCTGATCATCCGTATACCACTGTTTGCTTGCCTCATAGCTTCAAGACAGGGGCTGGTTACAATCCTTGCTGTAGTACATGCAAGGTAGAGGCAAGGTATAGGGAGAACAAGTTCATTGACAATAGTATTTTCAGTATTATGGCGACGTCAAAAGTGGCGTCAAGCTTGTTTTAGCTACTGGGTGAAAAGTGAAAAATACATACTGCCACTGCCGTGAAGTTAAGGCAGTGCAGAACATAATATAACGATTATGCTTTACATAAAGAGAAAAATGCAGCAGATACTGGAGTGGAAGCGTGACTTTACAGGTTGGTTACTGCTTTACATTCCTCCCTCCCTCTACACCCAAAAGACGGTCAATGCCTCTAGACCTCCAAGCCCCCTGAAGAAGGTTAGGCTTGCTAACCTGCTTGTTGCATTGTAGGATATGGATTAATTCTTTGTCTGCTCTTGGCTCACAGTCCAGTCCCAAATTTGTAGTTTCTGCTGTGCCTCCTATCTTTTAAACATTTACACCGCAAATAAATAATCTTTATCACATGGGGTGTCTCTACTTACAGGGTGCAAGGCGTAGCGGTAGTTAAGCTCATTGTAGGCTGCTTGGGTGTATGGCACCAGATTCTGCTGCTGAGCGCTCATTGTGAACAATGGCTGGAAAAGAGAAACAATAATGGGCAAAGCCAAAAGAATGAGCATTTGTATACTTCAAATGTTTTACCAAATTCATGAAGAAGCACAGACGTGATACAGAATGCTAGCAGCATTCTCACTCACAAAGGAAAGATACAGCATGTACAGCAGAAATGCACGCTTCATTACACATGCAACTATACACAAACCCTACATCTCCGGTGCGTTACACACAAGCTGTTCAAGCTTTAGTCACAAACAGAACAGACACAGCATAAGCAGCAGTAGTGCAGTGTAAGTTAAAGTGTAGGCTTTAGTAGTTTACGCATCTCTCTTGGACAAATTGTCTACATTCTGGGCAGCAGTACTGAAAGCTTGCCATAGTTCAGATGGGATTAACTGACAAAAAAGATTTTCCCCTGCCCTGTTTCGATTTATATCTAGCCTTTATCTATAGAGTTAACCTAGAATTTGTTGTTTAATGTGGGGGGGGGGGAGGTTCCCACTGATGCACAAGCCAGCTTTAGCTTCCTCTCCTGACGAGAAACTTCATCTGTCACAAGCATACACTGGCACACACTCACTCACTCCTCTAGTGAGTGAGTGAGTGTGTGAGTGAGTGAGTGACCAACGACCCCGCCGCCGCCAGAGCCAACCTCCACGAAGGGATGAAAAACGTAGCCGAGTGGATGATGACCAGCCGCCTGAAACTGAACTCAGACAAGACGGAAGTCCTCATCCTGGGCTCCTCGCCCTCCGCCTGGGACGACTCCTGGTGGCCCCCCGCCCTGGGCACCGCACCCAAACCGACAGACCACGCACGAAACCTGGGCTTCATCCTGGACTCCTCCCTCTCCATGACCAGACAAGTCAACGCCGTCTCCTCGTCCTGCTTCAACATCCTGCGCATGCTACGGAAGATCTTCCGGTGGATCCCCACCGAGACCAGGAAGACGGTCACCCAGGCCCTTGTCACCAGCCGACTGGACTACGGCAACGCCCTCTACGCCGGAACCACCGCCAAGCTCCAGAAGAGACTCCAGCGGATACAGAACGCCTCAGTCAGACTCATCCTCGACATCCCCCGAAGCAGCCACATCTCCGGACATCTGAGAGACCTGCACTGGCTCCCCGTCAACAAGAGAATCACCTTCCGTCTCCTCACCCACGCACACAAAGCCCTACACGACCAAGGCCCGAGCTACCTCCACAACCGCCTCAACTTCTACGCTCCCAAACGCCATCTCCGATCAACCAGCCACGCCCTCGCCGCCGCCCCCCGCATCCGAAGAGCGACAACAGGAGGAAGGTCCTTCTCCCACCTAGCCGCCAAGACCTGGAACTCCCTCCCGACCGACCTGCGCCTGACCCAAGACCACCTCCCCTTCAGGAAGAAGCTCAAGACCTGGCTGTTCGAGCAGTAGCGGCACACCCCCCCCCTAGCGCCTTGAGACCCTCCGGGTGAGTAGTGCGCTTTATAAATGGCTTTGATTGATTGATTGATAGTGCCATTTGTCTGTAGTAGATAGTCTTTTTTCTTCTACCCCAATGGCCTCTACTGACTAGCTGCATGCATATGCAAAGTGAAAGTGAACTCACCTCAGAGGGTTTACACTAAGTGCTCGTACCAATTATTATCCTGGTAGGATTAAGCAAACTAATCACCTGGGTCATAGTCATTGTCAGAGTTCGTTCTACAAGAAAAATGCAGAGTGTGTTCTCCCTTGTGAAGGTGGTAACTCAAGTGGAGGAACAGGGGCCTCGGGTGAAATCGGTTGTGATGTCGGTCGAGGTCAGACTGGCGTCGATTTGGCATCAGACAGATCTAACAGGGCCTCCTCCTCGAGAGTCGATGGAGTCGTCGTCGAAGTGCCTGGGGCCGGCATCAATCGTGCTGCCAGAAGAGGGGTCAAGACAGGAGCCAGAGGCAAGACGGGCTCAGAGGGTCCAACTAGCGCCGGGGGCGAAGCAGTCAGTGGTACTGCAGATGGGAGGCCCTCAGCTCCTTGGGACCCAAAGGCACACCAGAGGGGGCTGGTATGGATCTAAAGAGCTGGATCATGGCTGCACGGAACTCTTTGATCTAATGTGGCTGTTGGCCCCGGAAACTGGGGTTGTGCAGGAATCAGCTGTGTGATTGGCTTAAAAGTCGGCTGACATTGATAACAAGATCGGAAGGTGTGATGCCGCCCCCGTATCTGCTCAGATGATTCAGAGTGGCGCAGGAGAGCAGAATCCCGCTTTGATTTCTTGTATTTCTTTTTAAACTTACCCAAAAAGTATGACCACAACACAGACCAGCCTCTAGAGCAGCTTCATCGACACCAGGAATAGGACCGGGATTGAGCTTTGCACACCGATTGCCACTTGAATCAGTCCCAGCGAGGAGTCTTTTTATGTTTGTAATGTAAAGCTTCACCTCATGGTCCCTGAAGGGCTTCGGGTTCATTTCTGTGCAGACAATGGAGGCCTTGGAGCTGTGGCACGACCCCAGCGACCACAGGCTGACCTGGTGGGGATCTGTCACAGACATCCGTCTGCAACAGTCTATCCAGGGCTTAAAACCTGTTGTTTTGGAGGGGTGACATCCCTTGTACACTGAACAAACCTATGAAGGAAATGTCTCTGAGAGACAAAAAGGAATCTCTGGATCCACGATTGGTAGTGCGGAAAGAAAGGAACTGACAGTGCGCAGGTGTGGTGCCTATATGGGGCCTGCATGTCATTTCCAGAGAGGACCAGCGTCAGTGTGGAGCCTCACTGTGTCAGCTGACGGCGCACCAAGATACTGCAAAAAAGTTTCCAGATCTAGTCTGATGCATGGGGAATATTCAAAAGGTGAGGAATCTGCGGTTAGAAGTCTTTATCACAAATCAAACTACTCTCAGGAGAGAGTTTGCATGTTATGTATGTCTGCTAGTTCACTTGTGACAAGTTTAACTGGACACAGTCTGCAGTCCGATCAACTATGAGTCACACGTCAACCTGTATTGAGATCCACGTGTTTGTCTCTAAACGAGGAGCAAGTTATTCAGGCCACCATTATCTGGTGTTACTTGAGAGGTCCCTCACTGGTGACTCGCATTCCTATTGGGACTCCTTGAGCAAGCCACTAACGTCTTAGTCTTCTGTTTTGGGATGCCCTGAGTTACCAGTATCTGTTCAATCTTTTGTCTCATCGCCTAGGCTGATGTGGCATTTACAACTTCTACCTCTGGGAACCAGGAGAGTTCATCAACAACAACTAGCAAGTTCCTTTTATCCAGTTCTGCACACAATTCTATGCTTATTTTCTTCCTGGATGTTTCACTGAGCTCTTCAGAAGCATTGGTTTGTGATCTCCCTGGGGATTATGGATAATTATCTCTACTCTACCAACCAAAGACTTTCACATTTGCACGCCTTTGTATTTACTCACTCGTGATGAATAATACATGTAGTTGAATTGTGCCGTGTGTCAGAGATTATATTACCTGTATACAGGTTCCCGAAAAAAGGCGGCCATCCTAAAATACTGCCAAATCTCTTCATATATTCATGAAGGCTGACAGCAGCCTTTGGCTGAGAGCTTTGAAAATTATAACGCTGGGATACAGTCAGTTGAGTTGTGTGACAGAATATCATTAGCAAAACTACTGTTTGACAAACATATTGCATCCTAAATGTTGTCCCACTGAGTGTAATTTATGTTTTATTAAGCACAAAGGAGCAATAGTTTTATAAATAATATTTAGGTCACAATATTGCTGTTCGACTATATTTTGGTATTGGTTTTGGTTATTATATTCTGGTATCTTACCCCCAGTTGGAATTCCTGGGAACCTCTGTTCATTAACAACCACAGTTAGTGGCATGGAGACATAATTTTCCTAAGTGGAAGATTGCACAGTTGCTCTACACCTTACATCGGTCAGGCTCTGGAGGTCAATATGGAGGGCACCAGCTATATTCAGTGCTAGCCTTGATTCTGGGGGATAATAAGAGATATATGGGAAGTTGTTTGTGAGGGAAGGGGAGGCTGGCAGCTTTGCTAAATTCAGATTGGTTATCCAAGTATATCTGAATAAAGAAATTTAAACCCATTTTACAGGGACTCATGAGGGAGACATTTCAATTTCTCTGACCTCCATTTGATAAATAAGAAGGATCAAGAAGTGTTAATATCCAATTAACGTACATTTTTAAATCCAGGGTTCAAGAGATACATTTGAACGCTGGTGAAAACCAAGAGTGATTGTTACGCTCACATGATCAACAAGGTATTTTCTGAGGACTCGTCATGTTCCGAAACGTGGAATTTATTACACACCTTCCAGAACTGAGTGGGTCACACTGTTCTGATTCAATGACAACCAAATAAAGATGCTTCATGCAAGAATACACGTGTAGACTTCCCCTTAGTGACTGAGGGCACATTCTACCTGCACTGGAATTTTACTGCTCATTTTTCTAGCCTTATTTTCAAGGCATATTTTAAAAAGTTCCCCTATTCAGCTCAGCAAGAACAAATAATATTAATGTACTGTCTCATGGTATCTATGTATAAAACTGTTCTAATGTGAATTTTCATGACATTCATTGTCCTGGACGCAATCTTTTGCTTAAATATGAGTTCAGGAGCAGTTGTTTGGTTCTGGGTTAACCATAGGTTATGCACTAGTTGAAGTATACAATAGAGTGAAGGCACACAGCGGCACGGTAGAGCTGTCACTGCACCACTATCTTGTGTGGAAGTGGCGATAGATGGGATTTTAGCCTCTTTTGAATGTTGAAAGACAAGAAATCCTCTAAATCTCCATGTTGTACGTTTGAATTTAGGGGTAATCGAGTAACAGAGAACCATTATATATTCATCATAACATACACGCAGTTTTATACTTTGGTATTCTCCAGGAGAAGTTCACTGGAGGGCTGCTTTTAAATACTTTTTAACAACTATCTACAATACCCTGGATCTAAGAGGATGTAATGTGATGCTCCTCTTTGTGAAGATGGAATCTCATCAATGTTTTCCTATAATGAGCCTTACTGCTGAATTCTTAACAATCTATATTGTTATGAGGCAGTGTATGGAAGCAATTCAGAGAATCATGGGAAGAATTGATCTGCACATCTTCTGAAGCTCTATTTCCTGGGATAAATGGAAATACAAAGTAAAGGATCATAGATAGCGTGAAGATGTTTACAGTAGGAATCACTAAGCCAACCCAACGTAGCACAACAGGAGGAACACTAAGCCCACCAAACACATCACACGAGGAGGAAGATGAGGGTGTCTCTAATAGTGTAATACTTTTTTTGGTAACCTAATGCTCCTGCTGTGACTGAAACACTTTCTGATTGAAGGCAGTATGTGCTATGGTGTGTAAGGATAAACCACGATGAAAGAAAAGATCTTCTGACACAGTAGGGGAATCAGACTACAGTATTACATAAGTGACCTTAGAGTCAATCAATCAATCAATCAAGAAATTTGTATAGCGTGCTACTCACCCGGAGGGTCTCAAGGCGCTTGGGGGAGGGGGGTCCGCTACTGCTCGAACAACCAGGTCTTGAGTTGCTTCCTGAAGGAGAGGTGGTCTTGGGTCAGACGGAGGTGGATGGGGAGGGAGTTCCAAGTCTTGGCTGCCAGGTAGGAGAAGGATCTTCCTCCCGTGGTGGCTCTTCGGATGCGTGGAACAGTGGCGAGGGCGTGGCTGGTCGATCGTAGCTGGTGGGTGGGAGTGTAGAAGGTCAGGCGGTCGTTGAGGTACCTGGGGCCCAGGTCGTGGAGGGCCTTGTGTGCGTGGGTGAGGAGACGGAACGTGATTCTCTTGCTGACGGGGAGCCAGTGCAGGTCTCTCAGGTGTCCAGAGATGTGGCTGTGTCGGGGGATGTCCAGGATGAGTCGTGCGGAGGCGTTCTGGATGCGTTGGAGTCTTTTCTGTAGTTTGGCTGTGGTTCCGGTGTAGAGGGTGTTTCCGTAGTCCAGTCGGCTGGTGACGAGTGACTGGGTGACCGTCTTCCTGGTTTCGGTGGGAATCCATCGGAAGATCTTTCGGAGCATGCATAGGATGTTGAAACATGACGATGAGACGGCGTTGACTTGTCTGGTCATCGAGAGGGAGGAGTCCAGGATGAAGCCCAGGTTGCGTGCGTGGTCCGCTTGTTTGGGTGCGCTGCCCAGGGCAGGGGGCCACCAGGAGTCGTCCCAAGCAGAGGGTGATGATCCGAGGATGAGGACTTCCGTCTTGTCTGAATTCAGTTTCAGGCGGCTGTTCCTCATCCACTCGGCTACTTCTTTCATCCTTTCGTGTAGGTTGGTTCTGGCAGTGGCGGGGTCGTTGGTGAGGGAGAGGATCAGCTGGGTGTCGTCGGCGTAGGAGATGATGTTGAGGTTGTGATGGGGCTCATGTAGATGTTGAAGAGAGTGGGGCTGAGTGATGATCCTTGTGGTACGCCGCAGATGACTTCGGTGGCCTCGGATCTGAACGGGGGGAGGCGGACTCTCTGGGTTCTTCCGGCAAGGAACGAGACGATCCACTCCAGTGCCTTCTCTTGGATTCCGATGTTGCTGAGGCGCTGCACTAGGGTGCGGTGGCAGACAGTATCGAACGCTGCGGGGAGGTCCAGGAGGATGAGGGCCGCTGTTTCCCAGTTGTCGAGCAGGGCTCAGATGTCGTCAGTGGCTGCGATGAGGGCGGTCTCGGTGCTGTGGTTGGCTCGAAACCAGCTGACAGCTAATGATGTCTTTTATCTGTAATTCTAAAACAATTTTGTCTGAGATTTGCCCGCCTGGGACAAACGGAACGCTGACAATCATTCTGCATTAGCCTTTAAGAAGTTCAGTAGATCCATTAATTAGGAAAGATAATATGAAGTCAAATAATGCTCAAAGAAAGATGAGCATAAAACATTAACATAACAGAGTTGAGAGTGATGAAGTGTAGGCGATCCTATGGTCATGCATGCCAGTTCTTTTTTGTGCACCATTTAATCTGGACTCTTAGCTCCCTTTCTTAAAAGCATACACATTTCATTGAAAGTCTATTTTTAAATATTCTTTAACAGTAAGAGCATGTCCTCAGTACAGCAATTAAGCTTGCAAATATTCATAGACCAAGAAAAGTACAAGATGACTTCTTGCTATCGGCTATACTCACACAGTCAATTCAAACATTACAACTGACCATTGTGTTTCATTGGAAACCTGGCTGTAGTTCTTCAAGCAGAGCGAGTTTTTCTCAGGGAAAGCCTTGCCATTTCAGCAACTTCTATTTCCCACCAAACCTTTCATCCCAATTGGGTAGTTTGCAATAAACCATTGTTTGCTCTGCAAATTACAGCAAGGGTTCTCGTAACAGTCAACCAGTGGGCGTTTTAAAATTCCTGGTCTAAGATTCAAATTAAATCTACTGTTTTCCCCCCAAACATACCTCATAGCCACTGATGCTGATTTTAACAGAAACATCCAATGGCTGGTTGGTGACCCCTGCCACGGATTTCACCAAGGACATAAACAGCAGTGGAAACCAAACGATGCAGATCAGGGAGAAAATGATGACTCCGCCCATCCCATACTTCACCACCTTTTTCTTCTTCTGTCCTGATGGATCAGGATATTTCTGAGGGAAGAAAACATCCAGATCATCTTTTTTTTTTAAACTTGTTGGCCTTCCCTTTTATATCAGTATGATATTGTTCATGTATAATTAGTAAGTACATTTAAAATCTCAATTTGATCAAACTTATAAACCTACATCATGCAATTTTAGGTATACATTTCTCTAAAACGCCCTTACATTTCTTATGTATTACAAAGGAATTATGATTTATATGTCTCTATGAAAAGTATTTCAAAATTAACCATCAAAAAAATGAAATGTAAGCCTTTTGCCCCAGTTCAATGTTCCTCATGAAGTGAGATATGTTGGAACGATTGGGGGAAATATTTACAAGAAAATGCAGAGGGGGCATCAAGCAAATGCTAACGCCACACTCCGCCATTCTGAAAACGCAGGGATGAGCCATATTTACGAAGATAAGGCACATCCCTGCATTTTCCCTAGCGCTAAATTAAGCTGCCTAGCGCAACGCAGGCACCCTTGCACCATCGTGCAAGGGTGCTTGCATTGAGGGAATGATTGTTTATGTGCAGGAAGTTGTTCCTTCCTGCACATAAACAATCACAAATGGCGATTTGAAACTTCTATGTGTGCTGCATTGTGGAGCACACATAGAAGTTGCAAATCATAATTTTTTTAATGATTGTTTATGTGCAGGAAGGGACACTTTCCTGCACATAAACAATCATTCATGGCATTTTGCTGTTTGTATGTTTGCTGCACAGTGCCACACACATAAAAACAGCAAAATCAATGAGAAATTAAGCATTTCTCCTCCTTTCACCATTTTAAGACCAGGTTTTCCCTGGTCTTAATTTTGGTGATGCATCCTATTTACACCACACTTGTGAATAGTGGGAAGCGTCAAAATCAATGCAACACCCATTGCCCACCGCTTTCAGGCTAAAATTGCCTTATTTAAAAGGTGGCATTAAGCCGCGTTAAGCGCCTTAACGCCGCCTTGTAAATGAGGTGAAGCCCCTATCACCACAGGAATGTCGTCAAAAGTAACATTCCAGTGGTGATAAGGCCTTGTAAATATGCCCCTTAATATCCCAATACAACAAAAGCATAGATTTTCGGATCGTCATATACATGACCATATTACTGACTCTAATAAATGCTAATATGGTTTAGGGAGCAAAAGCCTTTCTTATTTACTTATAAGAAAACAAATGTACCAAGAAATATATAAGAGAATGGCTTAGCCGGGTACAAGATCTACAGTCGAAGAAAAAGGACCAACAGAGGTAGGCAATCCGATGAACTTACAAACACAGAAGGCCTTATTTAGATCTCGGCAGATGAAATTCTAAATCACAAACGTGACGGATATCCCGTATTCCGATCTCCATAGGATATAATGGGATTTTAATACGGAGGGTGGGATCTCCGTCACTTTGTGACAGAGTTTTCTCCTCCTCCAAGATCAAAATTAGGCCCAGAGTTCTAAAAGCAGCAACTAAAAGCAAGGGAACAGGAAACATTTTCATTCTTTTACACTAGCATCCCAGGTACTTGGCAGAGATGAGCATGAAAAGTCATCAAAATAAGAAGAAGCACAGGCAAAGACTGTAACTCTACTTGCTCACCTATGCCACGCTCCGCCATAAAATGATCAATTGAAGAACTATGCCATGCGCTTTCGCACTCCAAAAACATTTCTGTTTTTTTGTTTCGCTCTTTTTTTTTGTTGCACCTTTTCTGTGAGCACTAGCATGGCCAGGAGCAACGTATCTCAAATTTCTATCGACTGTCTTTGCAGTTTTCTCTTTCTAAATGTATTGATTGTATTGCTGTGCAATTTTACTCTGGGGAAAGGCTTATTGCCACAATCTTACCACACCATAATCCAAAATCTAATCTAAATAGATTATAACATGCACAGAATTAACATGCAATAGAAATATCATGCATTTCTCCTGTGCTTTATAGCCATTAAGCACCTAAAGATGTTTCTGTGCCATATCCACGTGGTAGTAAGAAAAACAGATTAATGGAGTGCACTCTGGGCATGGGGCCTCATTTATTTCTTCTGATAAACCACATATATTTGCATTCAAAGTAAATGTAGAATTATTTCTGATAAGGTGGGCATCTTTCGAGCTATCCCACAACTATTATTTTACAAGTTGGATGTAATCGGACAGTGGCAGTTTGGCTCAAAATTTGGGCCCAGAGTAAGAGAGGTCCCAAGGACATCAACCTAAGGAATAAGCATCCTGTGAGACCCTTGAGATAACTGCTATCCCAAAGTCAGCACTTTAGAGCACCTTGATTTATTAAATTCGAATTTCTAAAATCTCCATAAAAGCCTCCTGAGACCACTAGTTACCAAACGGGCAGCAATACATAGCCAGTATGATGGCTGACCCATGAAGTAGAGGCTAGGATTGAGCAAGGGCGCACTCTGCACCACTGGCAATGAAGGTTTTTCTTCTTAAAACCCATTTAAATACTTTGTTGGTTGAGAAAGGAATTTTGCCAGGAACAAGGGAAAATGAAGGGAGTGACATATTATTCGCTAGTGTTTGGGCAGCAGTGTAGGATGTAAATGGTATAGGCTGGAGATGGTTTTGTAGGAAGTAGGGAGTGTAGTTGGTGTTGTAGGTGGCGATGAACAAGTTACTTACTTTAAGTAACGCTCTTTCTGGTGGAGACTATCTATTCGCAACTTTCTCATTAGTTGTCAGACTGGTTATGGAAACTTTTCTGCAGTACCTCTGCACACCAGCAGGTGGCGTTGGGCGGCTCCGCACTGACACTGTTTCACTCCGGAAATGATTTGCTGGAGCTTACAGAGGTGCCACTCCTGATCGCAGCCATCAGTTCCTTTCGAGCTTGTCCACACCCGCAGTGTCCCAAAAGCAAATTGGGATGAGCAGTGTGCATATTCCCAGACTTGTGATCTTATTAATGGATGGGGCCGACCACAGAACAGGGAGGATGGGCGAGTCGGCAAGGAATATACGGATAGAGTCTCTATCGATCAATCAATCAATCAATCAATCAATCAATCAATCATCATTTGTAAAGCACACAGCCACCTCAATCAAAGATGTCCAGGTCGCTAAAGCAGACTACAGCGAGAGATCAGCCAAGAATACTACCCCTGCCTAAAGAGCCAGGTTTATTAGGACCTTACTAAACTCATTAAACTGACTAAAAAACAAGACCTCAGTCTTATCCGCATTTAATTTCAGACAGTTACTATTCATCCACATTGAAATATCTTTCAAGCACTCCTTGTATTTATGGAAGGCAGCAGCGTATTGTTCTTTAAAAGAAAACATCAGCTGAGTGTCATCCGCATAGGAAACCAACTTCACCCCACAAGATGCAATGAGAGTAGTCAGTAAGGTAAGGTAAATGTTAAAACGCAGCGGGCTCAAGGTGGAGCCCTAGGGCACTCCACACAGAAGTGGTTTTAGTGAGGATCGAAATGGATGGAGAAAAACCCGTTGGGAGCGGTCTTCATTTACAAGTACACCCACATTTACATTCATGGTAGGACCGAATCCAGGAGAGTGCCACCCCCAGACACCAAGCTGACTTAATCTTCCCAGCAGGATCGGGTGTGCGACCATGTCGAACGCTGCTGACAGGTCTAATAAAACTATCATGGCAGATGCGCCACCATCAACAGTCGCTCTCATTGATTCGGGCTCTTCTACCAAAGCTGTCTCCGTGCTGTAACCAGGTCGAAAGCTAAAATTTATGCGGATGCAGAGAGCAGGGAAATCGGTCAAAAATTGCTGAGCACAGCAGGGTCAGCATTAGGTTTCTTCAGTAATGGTAATAAAAATGCTTGTTTTCAAATAACCATAAAGATGCCAGTTTTAAGAGAGGAGTTCCAGATTTGGTTCAGTACAGGATTTAACAAGGGGACCATCGATCTAAAAAACTGGGAAGGACAAGGGTCCCCAGGAAAGCACTACTTGCATCTCAGAAGTTCGGCCAATGACCCCTCTGCTGTTATAGGGAGAAATTCTGAGAAAGAACTAGGGGCGTTGGAGGTTGCTAGCTGCCACTCGGCAGAAGCCCCTGCCACAACCGGAAACTAGGAATACAATTTTTTGATTTTTCTTCGAAGAAATCCGACAGGCTCGTGCACAGGGTGGGGGAGGAATGGATAGTACTGCCATCGCTGTTGGTTTGGTAATTGATTTAACAATCTTAAAAATGTCCTTAGCAGAGTTCTCAGAACTCTCTATGCGTCTAACCAAATGTTCCCTCCTCTTAGACCGCATCAATTTACGGAATTTCTTCAAAGCCCCCTTATAGGCACTTTTTGCTGCAAGATTATAGGACTCTTCCAGAAAGAGTGCTACAGAAGGTAAGTCTAATAGAGACTTCTAGCTGCAGACTACACACCTTTTCAATAGATAACAAAGCAGTACCTATTTGGAGGTGGGTCGGTTGATGGACTCAAACCAGAAAGTCCTGCAGAACCAAGCAGGCAAAATGGCGCTCTCTGCAAACCTGACTGTCCAGACAATAGTCCTTGTTTGAAAGGAATCCCACGAAGCCACCTGGCAAATGTCTATGGCAGGGACTCCGCATGCTGATGCAGTTGTAGCAGCTTTAGCCAGCGTGTAATGAGTACACAATCATTCAAAGGCTGCTTTTTAGCCAACGCGTAGCAGATCTTAATGCAGAGCACAATCCAGTGGGAAATGGTTCCCTTCTGCGCAGCCTTGTCTTTTTTCCTTCCACAGAACCCCACAAAGAGCTGATCATCCATCCAGTGTTCTTTGGTACGATCAAGGTAAAAGCTCAATGCTCTTTTGGTGTCCAAGTGATGGAGTCTCTCATCCTCCTTAGAGGGGTAAGGCAGAGTATAGGATGCCAGCAAGCTGATGTTTTGACCAACGTGGAATGTCGTCACAACGTTCGGCAAGGAAGATGCCCGCATCCGCAAAAACAGTTTGTCTGGGAAGAAGGTGGTGTATGGCGGGTTGACACACAAAGCTTAAAGCTCACTCACAAGCCGCACCAATGTTATGGCAGTGAGGAACACTGTCTTGAGGTAGAGGAGTTGCAAAGAACAGCTCTGAAGTGGTTCCAATGGCAAGGTTATTTTTATCGTTAATATATACTGCAAAATGCTTAATTTTTTGTTGCAAAGGCATATGCATGGTAACATTTTGCATGGAAAGGCATGCATTGTAAAGGCATATGCGTAGTTAAGGACGCTTTGTAAAGGCATGCACGGTAATGGCATGCGTGGTTCCGTAATATATCCAGGCAGGAGTGGTATCGGCAGAAAGGCATACAGGAGTCCCAAGTTCAACTTAAGGTGGATTGCGTCTCTGAGTGAGAGACGCATTGGAAACTCCAACGCAAAGAAGTGCTGATACTGCGTGTTCTTGGTGGTGGCGAACAGATCGAATCAAGGTTCTCCCATTTGCCAAAGCGACATTGCACCACCTCTGAGTGTATCTGTCACTCGCGATCCAATAGCGACAATGCCTGGGTTTGTCTGCCCTGCCATTCAGTGATCCTGCCAGGTGGTTCACCACCAAGAAGATCCGTTGGTGGTCCAGCCATTTCCAGTGGCACAGGGTCCATGACCCCAACCCGCCCTGTAAAACAGCAGGGCCAAGCACTCTTTTAATGTACGCCATCCATGGGACCTTTGTAGCATGCGCCATGGACAAGGCAGTCTCTCAAGATCAACTTATTTAAGTGCGATTCGCCGCCTGACCATATTTTGATCCAACAAATGAATGGCCTCAAAGCAGTCTCGTCTACTAGATACTGCAGCCCCAGTTCCTCATGTACAGTAAATGCTAGAGTGCTTTGCGGGACCTGCAATACCTGCCTGAGAAACAAGTTTTCAATCAGCTGAATGCTATGGGCTTTTGTGTACCCCGCACTTCACTACCATAAAGCATCTTAGATACACACTTTGCCATGTACACCTTGGTTAATACCAGAGGAGGGCGGAACCCCAAGCGATGTGCAAATCTCTGGATACCAGCTGATGTCTTTAAAAGCTCACTTTTTTTTATTCTATCAGCAGTTTCCACTTACTCTGATGGTCAACCAATATTCCCAGGTATGGGAATGCTGAAACTGTAGTTGATATATGAGACCCCACCTTGAATATTTTCCAGTGGGTGTTCTGGAGCCAACAACCATCACATGTGATTTTGTGTAATTGACTGCCAAATCTTATTCACCAACAGTTGTAGCCCCAATGTGGTCCTTGCCATTAGGACTGTATTGTCTGCAAACAGTAAAACAGGTAGTGACTTGGTTTCCACCCTTGGACAATCAGCTCACACCGACAAAAGAGCCAGTTCCAAACCGTTTACGTATAACGTAAACACAATGGGGGCAAGGATGCCATCTTGTCGCACCCCTTTGTTCATGCCAAATCATTCTGTAAAGGCCCCCCTGAGAATATCGGACCGAGGCTGAGGTCAAGGCGTGTAAGTTGCTCAGCAGGTGCACAATGTTAGGATCAATCCCCAATGTGAGTAACAGGTTCCACAGTTTAGCCCGGTTAACCCTTTCAAATGCAGACATTAAGTCCATAAAGGCAAGATGGATAGCTTCAGGCCTGGACACAGTATAATTATTAAAAATCAGATATAGGTCGAGGTACTGGTCTATAGTATATCTGAACAAATATTGACAGGTAGGGGACCCATTACCGCACTACCAGGAGTGTTTCTTGTGTCTTAAGCAAATGTTGCCCACCTCGAATGACCAGTTACCAATTGGCCATACAATAGATATGTTTAAACACAAATGAGAGGCCACAAAACAGAGTACATATATGAGAGTTAGCACATGGAACAACAGGAAGCAATAAGATGAGTAGGTCCTTTGTTTGTTTTTGTCTTTCTTAATCAAGTTCATCTTCACAGAATACAGATAAATGCAGACAACGCGTTTCGCCTTGTTACAGGTTTCCTCAGGGCAGAGTCATGTTTCGGGTCATTGTAGGTGGTTCTAAACAGAAACTGTGTTGCAAAGGACGAACAAGTGTCCAAGAAGGCTCTTGTAGCAGCAATGACCTTGAATTCGCTGTAGATCACGGGTATAGTTAGGAACAAGCTTCAAAATTCAGAGTCTGAGAGAGACATCCATCCATGTTAGGCCGTGTTCGGCATGTTGAGCTTCGGCAATCAACATTCAGCGTGTATAGTACACGACAAAGAGGGAGATAGGTCGATAGCATTGGGGATTATCCCTATCCCCCTTCTCGAAAATTGGAACAATTATGGCGGAGGCCCAAGAAGGTGGCATGCCCTCTTTGATAACTGATATGGGGTGTTACTTCGAAACCAGTCCCAGAATGCTTGTTTCCGGTCGAGGGAGGACCTGGATTGGCAGTTCAGGCTGGACTGTTCCCATGAGGTACAGGGTCAAGACTGATTTGCATATGGCTGGGTCTGAACTGGTGTGGAGAAGTGAGCTAAAGAAGAATGCTTGACTCAACCCAGATCTGTGACTGGTGGTGAGTGTCTGAAAAGTTTTGGTGCTCCGTCCATCATCTCCTTGTGTTTGTTCTTTTTGATAGTGGCATTAAAACCATTAGTAGTATGGCAGGCCATAAAACAATGTAATCTAGAAACAGATCCGGGGGAATCCCATCCGGCCCTGGCGCCTTGGCAGATGAGAGAGCTTGAATGTCTTTACACACTTTCTCAAGTGTGAAGGAAATGTTTGGTCGCCTTGAGAACAAGTTCGCCAGTCTTCCGAGCATTCCCTCTATTGGGTCGCTGTGCAGCGGTATGGATGGTGCAGCTACAGATTTGGCAATGAACTGGGCGACCTTGTACATGGGGGGGGGGGGTGGTCACCACGGTCACGACACAAAACTGCTAGGCGTCATGCTGGGTTTGGATGGGCTGACAATAATGGGTACCTCTGCCAAAGCCATGAAAAGAATAGTAGGGCTGCTGGAGCTTGTGAGGAGGGGCAGATAAGCCCAGGGAGCGTGCTGTGTCCATGCTCTCCTGTACCAAGCTTGTGGATGAGAAAACCCTCTTCCTCAAAGTCTCAATCCGTTTTGACTCCATATTGTGGAAAATAGCTGGGAATGTGTTGGGATTAGTCTTGCTTGAGAATGCTTGCACCACCAAGCTTTCAGGTGAGAGGTGCTAAGATAAAATAAAGGGTTGCCTGGGGCATCAGTGCTGTGCACTTCAGCAGTTGACCAGGAGGACACAGCAAATTTTGGCCCCTGGCCTCAAAGTATCCGTAAAGGCCTCGTTAAATGGTCAGAGGGGATCAGTAGATGTCTGCTGCAGCTGAAAAATCACCATCAGTACATTGGTCTTGACCTCCAAGGAGGGGAGCTGGAGGTCAAGGACTTCAGCTGCCAAATGCATAACATGTGCTGCGGCAACAAATGATGGATGGAATGCTGAATAAATCAAACATTCACCCCCAGTCAAGAGATCTGGGTTGAATCCATCATTCTTTTGCTCTATATGCCACCCCATTTTCGACCCAGCCATATACGAATCAGTCGTTACCGTGCTCCTCATGGGAGCAGTCTAGCCCAAACTGCCAACCGGCCCCTCCCTGGAACAGAAACAAGCATTCTGGGACCGGTTTTGGGGTATCACCCCTCATCAACCAGGCTAGCTTGAATCCAATGGCACAGCAAGCAAGGGACCCATGTCTGGGCATACCCATCCCATTTAGGGCGGCAAAAAGTGCTGCTGCAACAAATGATGGACGGAATGCTGAATGAATAAAACATTCACCCCCAGTCAAGAGATCTGGGTTGAATCCATTGTTCTTTTGCTCACTACACCACCCCATCATTTGTTGCCGTAGCACTTTTCACCCTAAGTGGGATGGGTATGTCCAGACGTGGCATTTTTTTAATGAGGCAAAGGTTGCAAAGAGACGAGAGGTAGCGCCGGATCCCTGTCTGGTGGCGCGGAAAGAAAAGAATTGATGTCACCACATGTGAGTGTACCTATGTAGGCGCTGCATGTCATTTCTGGAATGGAATGGTGTCAGTGTGGAGCAGCACGGTGCCACCTACCAGCGTGCTGAGGTACTGTTAAAAAGTTTCCAGAATCAGTCTGCTGCCTGGGGAATATTCAAAAGGTGAGCAATATGCTGCTAGAAGTCTCTGTCAGAAAAAGATGTGGGGCATTTGATTTGGAAAAAAGTAGGTACTATGGGGCATGGGTGTTAGAAGGTGTAGATGGTGTTGGTAAGTAGCAACATTATGATTGTAGCATGTAGCTATGTGAATAGTCTCTGTTTGGCGATTTATGCTATCCATGATGATTTAGGATACTCTGAGTGCTTGGGAGTGGAGGTATATGGAGAGTGGTGGTGTACGGTGAGATTATTGATGTTGGTATGGAATAGCTTCAAATTGTTCTGTACATGGTGTTGGGTTTTTGCAGATCTTTAGCTTATTTTTGGTGATGTAGGTTTTCCATAGTTGCAAAGCCTGTGAGTGGTGGTGTATGGAGTGGGTGGTGGTGTGGGGTACAGATGGTGGTTTAAGGCACAAGTGATGGTAACGGTAGGGGCTGTAAATGGTATAAGGTGCATTCTATAGTATAGATGGTGCTGTAGGGCAGATGTTGCTGTATAGGGCATACTATGAAGTCTAGTCGGTGGTGTAGAGCACGCATTGTAGACTGGGTTGCAGGTAATATAGGGTGTATGATGTAGGTAGTGTAAGTATATAGTGTAGGTATTGGTATATGTTTAAGGTGAAGTGCAGAGATAAGGTTGTGGTGTGGTAGGATGTAGATGGAAGTGTAGAGTGGATGTTGAAAAAAACGTTAAATTTATGGTCCATCTATATTGGCCTAAAGTCTGCAAAAATGATACACTTTCAAAGAGTCTGTGACAGGTACATAACACAAAATACTAAGTAAATTAGGGTACATTTGAAGTTTACCATGTGAATCAAAACTGGGCAAGATAGGAGTAGATAGAATAGTTGCTTTGGGTCTTATCTTCTGCCATATTCTATGGTTTAATGACATCTGCTTAATTAAGAGCACAGAAATGAAAGCCTGTTGCTTATATGGATTTATGGGAGTTCCTGTCTTAAGTTGATCCAATACGCTGTAAAATATAAATAGCAAAGCTCTAGAAAGCAGCACAAAATTGCAGTGTAGTGTACCAAGTTTGTATTGTTGAGATGACATTGGTATGCCAAGGACACAGTGCTTAATAGTGGGTTAGAGTTACTGGTACACAGCGATGTGTGGCAGGTTAGTGCATGTAAGTTGAAACGCAGCAATGCTAGTTAGTATACAAGAAAAGAAATGGCTTTGCTACAAACAGAAAACAGTAAACCTAAACAAGCATAGGAGTGACCTACCTTCTCAGACTCACGTGCACACTTCATGATAAAGATGTTGGCATAAATGTCCTCCACACAGATCCAGCTGGAAAGGGAGAGAGTGGTGTCGGTCCACACCCAGTCCATGACTGCCCTCATCTCTGTCAGGAAGGGCACGAGGCGAAACCTGATGTTGTTAAAGGAACAGGTTATTTCCAAAGGCAGTAAGCTAGCTTTGCGAGTTAAGCATAGTGCTGTATAGTTCTGTATGAAACTGGCAGGTCCAAGGTTCAACCAAAAACCACGCTGTGCTGATTCTGCCTTTCATTGTTCCGAGACTGGTGAAGTAAACATCTTAGTCTTTTGTAATTCTGGCATCTAGGATGCGTGGTTAACCTAGTAATATTCTGGTGTACTTCCAAAAGAACAAGTTAATTACCGTCAGTAAAACTCTTTCTGGTGGACACCATCTAACCACAGATTTCTCACCTTGTGAATACCCACAGGCGCCACACTGGATCAGGAGATTTTTCTCAGGAATGCCCTTGTGCCTTTAAGTGGAATTATGCGGCTCAGCGTTGGGTTCATCCCACCGATGACAAGATGTCGGGCCCAAATATAACCACAACCTCTCCGAGGTGACATCAGTTTCTTCTGCTATCTCTCCACACCATCGGAGGCGTAGGGAGCCCTACTAATCAGATTGTTCAAGTGTGCAGATCTCTAACTGGAATCTTTTTAGTGTGGACCAAAGGAGTGTATTCCACAGAATGGGGAGGAGGGAGGTTTGTGAGGAATCTGCAGTTAGACAGAGTATCCATCAGAAAGACTGTTACTAAAGGTAAGCAACGTGTGCTTCTGATGGATACATCTAACTGCAGATTCCTGAGATTCCTCACGATCTTCACAGAGTCAGATGATGGGTCTGTGGAATGACTAAGACCAAGAAATCCTGCAGGACTGAACAGGCAAAGTGCCCTTGCCGCTGGTGTTCGTCATCCAGGTAGTAGAGCTTCATGATCGTCTGAATGGACGCCCATGTCACAGCCTGGCAGACCTCCAAAACATGCACTCCATGTGCTGGCAAGGAGGTCACAGCTTTGGCTCTGGTGGAATGAGCCCAAAGGCCTTCTAAAGGCTGTTTCCTAGCCAGACCACAGTAGCTCTTCGTATAAAGAACAATCCATCTGGCGATGGTCTGTTTCTGCACAACTCTTCCCTTTTTTGCGCCAGAGAAACCCCATAAGGAGCTGATTGTCTACCTGGTGATCTTTAGTGTGATCGATGTAGGAACTCAGAGCTCTATTTGCATCTAGGAGATGCAGTGTCTCTTCCTTTTTGGATGGATGAGGAGGAGCGAATAACGTCAGCAGGATGATAGACTGTCCAACATGGAAAGGTGCACCAATTTTTCAGAAGAAGGCTGCCTTGGTCCTAAGAACCAACTTGCCGTAAAGAAGGTGGTGCATGCTTGCTGGTAGAAAGTGCTTGCTGCTAACTCATGAGACGAGCTGATGAAATTGCAACACTGTTTTCAATGTGAGCTACTGTGCATTGGCCTGAATGGGGAGCACATCAAGAATGTGAGAACCAGATTGAGATCCCAATGAGAAATCATAAAGGGTTTTGGCGGGAACATATGGATCGGCCCTTTAAAAAGAACACATCACAACAGGTGATTTAAACCAAGATGGCAGATCAAGCAATCATAGGAAGGCTACTAAGGCTCACAAATAACCTTTTAACTGTTGCACAGCAAGGCCTTGCTGGGATAAAGATAAATAGAAAAGAAGAACATCTAATAACTGGGTCTGTAAGGGTTGGATGTGCCAGGCAAAAACAGCAACTTCTCCCGGCAACCTGCAAAATTACATCCCCTATTTTGGGAGGTAGATCAACTGTCGCAGCTAAATCTCCAACCATGGAGGTGTAAGTTGTGCAGGACTTTGCCTTGCGACACAAGGTCCTCCTGAAGAGGTAGCTGAATCGGAGGGCATATGATGTGCTATTGCAGATGAACATATAACTAGCACCTCCCAATCTCCTGCTCCATCACATTATACATGGATTTATATATAACCACGAGAGCTGATTTTCGTATTAAAAAAAAAATTTAGATTTCAATAACAATTGGATCCTGGTTTCTAGAAATGAGACACTGTGGTCCGAGTAACCTACTTTGCCGAACATGGCAAATATTGGAAAGACTCTACTTACAAACTCAACATTTATGGTGCTCTGATACCTTGCCTATCTCCTTACCTGGATCCAATCATTATTGAAATCTATTTTAGTGTACTACAAACGCTGGTTGTATTGTTGAGAACACCATGTTAGATTGCGATGCTGTGTCATTCAAAATACATTTTTAGAATACAGTTTCATATGGTATTGCCCTGAGGAAGCCTATGTTTAGGTGAAATGCATTGGTTGTGCTGGTCTATAATACGTGAAGAGAAATGGAATAAAAAAGAAAACCACAAGCAAGGACCGACTCATCCTGCTTCCTTTGGTCCTGTGTATAACTCTTTATTTCTCTCACTTTGGTCTTTTTTGCCAATTGTCTAATGTATGACCAATTGGTAGCTGGTCATTTGAGGTAGGCAACTTTGTTTGTTAAATGGTGATTACTTCACGTGGTGCAGTAACAGGTCCCCTGGCTGCCAATATTTGTTTCAATGTTTCCATAGTAGATCTGCGCGATGGAAGGTAGCACTCTGCGGCTCTCGTGCTGTTCCCATTCTGAAATGACGTTTGGGGCCTATACATATGCCACTCCTGTTCGCTGATATCAGTTGCTTTCAAGACAGCCCATGCCCCCAGGCGTTGATCCCCAAGAGCATATTGATAGGCAACATGTTGATTTCTAGATTTTGGAAATTGTTATTGGGTAGAGTTGAAACAGAGAACAGAGAGGATGGGAGGGTCGGTGAGGAATCTGCAACTACATAAAGTCTCTACCAGAAAGAACCTTACTGAAGGCAAGTAACTTGTTATACTGATAGAGACTTGTAGGTGCAGATTGCTCACCATTTGAATAGAAACCATACCAGCACTAAAAGGGAGGAGGGTTGTCTTGGACTCAAATCAAAAAGTATTGCAAGATGGAGGGGCAAAATGTTACTCTTCGTGGACTTGGTTGTCCAGACAGGGAGGAACGCTCAAGTAGCTGCCTGTCAGATGTCTAGGATATGGACTCCGCGTGCTAGCGCAGTTGTAGTAGCTTTTGCCCTGGTGGAATGGGTTTGTAGTCCTTCAGGATGCTGCTTCTTTGCCAATGCGTAGCAGATTTGAATGCATAACATGATCAAGAACGAGATGGTACGCTTCTGCATAGCCTTTCCTTTTTTCGCTCCAGCGAACCCCACAAATAGCTGACCGTCCATTTGGTAGTCTTTTTTATAATCGATGTAGAAGCTGAGCCCTCTTTTTGGTTCCAAGCAATGGATTCACTCCTCCTCCTTAGAGGTGTGAGGCGGAGCATAGAATGCCGGCAGAGTAGTGACTTGACCGACGTGGAACGGCATCAAAACTTTCAGCAGAAAGGATTCCCTAATTCACAGAGCCAGTATTTTGGGGGAAAAGGTGAGATACGGTGGATGAACACATAGAGCTTAAAGCTCACTCACATGTCATGCGAACGTGATGGAAAAAAGGAACATGGTATCCATTGTAAGGAGCCAAAGGGAACAGCTGTGAAGCGGCTCAAATGGAGTACACATCAAAAAAGTGGAAAAAGATACTGCAGCCCTCTTAAAAACAGTAGTAATATAAGTAGGAAGGCTGAAAAGGCCAAAATACATCCTTTAACAGTGCCCAAAGCAAGGTATTGACAGGCAAGAGACAAAACAAACAAAAGAACTTTGGATAACTTGGCTTGGAGGGACTTAATCTGGCGGGTGCCACACCAAACCACAAACTTAGCCCAACAACAGGTGTATCATTTTTGTTGAGAGTCACCTGGCTGCCATGATGATATAAACCTTCTCCGGGGTAAAATCGAAGGTGTTCACTGTTGCCACTCAATCTCCAGGCATGTAGGTGGAGATTGTGAAGGCCCAGATTGAGACTCCTGCCGTTTTGCTACAACAGCCGGTTCTCCGGACGGTCAGCGTGATCGAAGGATACATTCTCAAGCGCAGGAGTTCTGAATACTATACTTTCCATGCCCAATCAGAAGCCACTAGGATGACTCCCCCTGAGGTGAATCACATCTCTGAGTAAGAGATGTATTGGACACTTCAGTGCACAGAAGTTTTGACATTGCACATTCTTGGTAGTGGCGAACAGATCGAGCCAAGGTATCCCCATTTGCAAAAGTGATCTTGTGCCACCTCTGGGTGTAGCTGCTTCTCGTTATCCACTAGGTGCCGATTGCCTGAGCTTGTTCTGCCTCCATTCAACAAACCTGTAAGGTGGTTTACCACCAGGAAACGTTTGTGGCTGTCCAGCCACTTCCAGAGACTTAAGGCTTCCTGGCACAGGGTCCATGACTCCACCTGCCCTGTTTGTTGCCGTACCACATGGTGGTGGTGTTGTCCATGAGCACCTGTACCAGCCTCCCCTTGATGTTTCAGAAAGTTGATGTGGAACCGAGACTCCACTGGAACCAGAGGCCTCTGATCCCCACCTCTCCCAGATGTCCTCCTCAACCAGGAAGGGAAAGGGGTATGCCACAGACTTAATCACGGTCCAGTAACCACCACTGCAGATATTTTGCAGTCTCATCTGAAATCTGGACAGCCTCTTTGGCCAAAACGGTTTGCTCTTTCTGCCACTAAATGGAGAGGTGGTCCTCCGTCAGTCAGTGGGTGGACGTTGGAAGGTGAGGAGGAAAGGAAGGGTAATGCATTACCTTTGCGGAACATCTGCAAACACACCTGTCCAATGTGATGGCTTGTTAACCCGGATAGAATCTGCGGATTCTGCCTCCCATCAGGTGGCTGTGACCCTGTAAGGGTACACTAAAGAAGGTTGGCAGGTGGGGCTGGGGGTGGGGCTGGGTATGGGCATTGGACTGAGCAGCCCTCTGGCCTTGGCTGCGGGGGTGATGGCCACCATGGCCCGTCCCACAAAACTGCTGGATCGCCTGCTGGGATTGGACCGGCTGGTCGTAAGTGATGCCTTGTTCAAAGCCATGAAAGGAGGGCTGTAACTGTTACTGGTGAGCCTAGGTAGGAAGGCCCAGAGAGCAAGAAGTAGCCCTACTCTCCTTGAAATGCTCAAGGGCAGAATCTGCCTTGTCCCTGATCAGGCATGTCCCATAGTATGGCATGTCCATCAATCAGGACAGGACTTTGCCTGAGAACCCAGTTGATCGTAGCTGCCATGCATGGCAACGAATGGCAACACTGGTGCCTATAGCTAACTCAACAGAGTTGGAGGTGTCAAAGCCACAATGAATTGTGTACTTGGCCCCATCATGACCATCCTGAATTGCCTGCGTAAGAACAGGGCAAAGGTCTGATGGAACACTGGGAAGGACTTGTGACTTTGAGTCCCAAAGGACATGAATGTAATGCCCTAACAAATAGGAGGTGCTGAAGGAGCGCAGAGTCAAACTGGCCAAGGAGAGGAGGCATTTACCAAAGTTCTCCACCCTCTTAGATTTCCTGTCAGGGGTAGTGGTAGCAAAATTGTTGGTCCAGCTAGTGGAAGTGTGTACCACAAGGCTCTCTTGGACAGGGTACTGTGACCAAAAGCCTAGATCTCCTGAAGCTTAGCGATGGCACCTGGTATTTTGGCAGTTCACTAGAGGGCCAGTACAAGGCTTTACCCAAGCCCCTAGGAGGGTATCTGTCAAGGCCTATTTGAAAGGAAGAAGTTGCGCAGAGGCAGACTGGCCAGGCTGTAGACCTTCTGATAGGACGTTCCTTTTTACCACCATAGTGGGGCGGTGGAGGTCTAGGATTTCAGCCAGCGTGGACATGACAATAGCATACAAGGCAGATTCTTCCATGGCTGGGTCTGGAGGAGAGAAAAGGGCTGTTTCTGGGAAGGTATCCAGCCCACTAGCCTCCTGTAACTTCACATATCAATTATCATTGGCATAGGGCTGAGTGCACTCATCACCCTGGTTATAGTTATTATCAGAGTTAGTCTGAAAAAGGGCATGTAAGGTATGTTATCTGCCTTGTGGTAAAGCGAGTACCGAAACCTCAGTCGGATTTGGTTATGACGCTGGTCAAATTGGGACCGGAGTCGAGTGGGTGACAGAGAGGACATTCAGGGCCACCTCCTCGGGC
Organism: Triturus cristatus; assembly: GCF_964204655.1. NCBI lineage: Eukaryota > Metazoa > Chordata > Amphibia > Caudata > Salamandridae > Triturus > Triturus cristatus. The sequence goes on from NC_140590.1 coordinate 1,592,070,566, forward strand.
AACCAGGTCAGTATCAATGTTGCCGTGCCCAGGCCTGGCGTGGGTATAGTCACCAGGGGCAGCGTCCACATAGAGGACGTGGGCAGAGCTGGCTCAGAAGCTCTAGCTGGTGCCCATGGCGAACACACCGGTTGTAATCTAGGTTGAAGGCCTCTCGGCCCTGTGGAGCCCGAAGGCGCACCAGAGGAATTCGGTAGGGATCCAAGGAGCCAGGGCACAGCTGTGCAGAACTCTTCAAATTAGTGTGGAGTGGCTGAATGCCCCAGAAGCTCAAGTTTTTGTGGAACTAGCTGCACAATCAGCTCCAAAGCCGTTCACTCGCTTCATCAGGAGAGTGTGAAGCAACGGAACTCCACTTTGACTTCTTGTTTGAACATGCCGTAGGCCAACCTCTAGAATGACTGTCGATTTCGAGAACAGGAGCAGGACCAGGAAGGACCTTGGACTTGGGACTTGGAGTTGTTCCAATGCAGCATCTTCTTGAGCTAGGCAACGTAAAGTTTCATCTTGCATTCCCTGATAGCCTTTGGGTTCTTCAACGCGCAGTCTCTGCTGGTCTTGGAGTCGTGACTCCACCTCAGGTATTCCTGGTGAGCGTCTGTCGCAGACATCTGTTTGTGACGGTCCCTTTAGAGCTTAAAAACTGTTGTCCTAGGGTGTGATATCCCTTGCACATTGGAAAAGCTGTATTTGTGAGAGAACACCCGAGGTAAGTAGTCTCAGAGAGACAAGAGAAGCTTCGGATTTGCATCTGGTGACACGGAGAGAAAGGAACTCGCCTCAGTGCACGAGAGTGGTGCCTATACAGGCCCTGCACATCATTTCCAGAGTGGAACGCTGTCAGTGCTGAATCACAAGGCACCATCTTCTGGCACGCAAGGATACTATGGAAAAAATTCCTGACGCTTGGGGAATATTCAAAAGGTGATGAATCTGTGTCTAGAAGTCACTATCAGAAGGTTGATTTCCCTAGACTCTTTGCATGTCTCTGTGGCAAGATTAACTCACCCTTGGAATAAGAATAGGTTGATGCAGTTGTAGCTCTTAGTCAGGAAGTTGCCCAGCACTCGGTTGGGGTAGCCACACTTGATCTGGTAAGCCGAAAGTCCAAAATAAAGACACTTGACAAAATACCACAGCTGGGCAACAGAGTTGGTGTTGAACCTCCTGAAGGTAAATAAGATAGAGTCTTTCTCAGCACCCATCATAAGTCATAGGATATTACATTTCATTTTACAACTACATTTTTCCCAGTAGTACTTATCTGGAATCTCATTTACAAATTATTATAATTAGTGTGGTATCTCCCCCTCCAAAAGTATAAAAAATAAAAATAAAGAAAAAATGTGCATAACAGCAATAATATATTAGCGTTAGAAAAGTACATCCAAAAATATCAGTATCTTCTTAGTAGTCTGTAAGAATTCACCGTGATTGCCCACAGCGTGGTTGAGGCCAGTACATTGGGTGATAGGTATTTCCATTAACGTACTTTTGTGCGTTCCTCATTTAAGATAATATAAACACGGACAATGTATTGTGGTATTTTTTTATCAATTGTTTTTGTAATAAAATCAATGGCTTCATCATTTTTGGCTTTGCAATAAAAGCCTAAATTTGTTGGGATGATGCCTATGACATAATATGGAGGCACATATAATGAATTATTAATGCTAAAATGGTATGACAAAGGCCCGATGATTACTAAAAATACATTTAGAATGAGACATCTGTTCCTTCCCATTCACCACAAAAGGCTAGCACAGCACAAGCCTACTTCTCAGTGCATTGATTCAACTTATTTTTACCTGTGGTATTTTGCCCTAGGTCACTTGAGTATGGCTCTTCTCAGGACTGGCTTAACAACACTGCTGTTGACAGACCTACTGTTACCAATTCTTTTAAATATACATAGAGTGCGCTTTTGCTCCATCCAGAGGAGTATTTCTTTCTCACCTCATGTTGGCTGTTTTCTGTATCTCTGGTGTATCTCATTATCTCCTATGAAGATCTTACATTTCAGTGTACAAGGGGCACTTTTGCCATCCCTAAAATACTCATTAAATTTGTTATATCTTAGATACACTGCATACAAAAAGCAAATATTTCTGTTTTTGTTTTTACACCATAGCAACCATTTTTAAATATTTTAAATAGAACTCAATCGGAAAGACAGAACTATTGACTTTGCCAAGGCATGTTTTCCCTTCCATTCTACAATTCATACCTGCACACAAATTTAGCATAACATGCACCACAAACAGGTTACTTTGACCTTTCATCCTGAAAAATGATGGTAACCTAGTCCTTCCGACTGTGTTACTAGCACCACTACTGACTAATCAACCTTTAGGCACTGATACGTTCAGTCAATATTTTACTCCTCTTTACTCTTCAGATGGCCACCTGATAAGGTTTTCAGACATTTTTTAATTTTTTTATTTTTCAAAACCTTTATTAAACTAAGTTGCACAGCAAGGTTACAAGATTGCACCGTATCAAGACATTATATACAGGACAACAGTATATTGCAGCAGAGGTTCCCTCAGACACGTAGCACATGAAATCGATACAGAGAAGAGATGTCGTGGTAGCACTAGGGTAGTAAAATGAGCCATGGGAAGAGGCACAGCGAGTGGGGAGAGAGGCTAATGGAGCAGAAGGGAAAGTGAGCGGGAAGCAAGCTAATCAATGACCATCGCCGGCGGGGAGCAGGGGGAGGTCGCAGGGCGCTGAGAGTTATGACTTAAGAGGTAAGACACAAATGGACCCCCTATGGAAATTGGGCGGGATTTGGCTGGCATTAGGTCACAGAATTCAGACAGCCTTGGGTACAGGCCTGCGACCCCAGCATATGGAGACCCTACGCCGCGCAAGGACAAGAAGCATCGCAGTCAAGTGGCGTGTGGCATCTGGGCAAAATTTAACGAAGACTAAGAGGCAGAGCAGGGGGTCAGGCTGGACCAGCGACGAGGTGATCTTAGAGATAGTGACACAGACCTCGCGCCAGTATGAGGAGATCTGGGGGCACAGCCAGGCGAGGTGGGAGAAGACTGCCGCAGGAGCAGAGCAGCACAGACATCTATCATTGGGGATAAGTCCCATCTTGTGCAACTGAGCAGGAGTCCGGTAAAGCCTATGTAAATACTTAAAATGAATAAGGCATAGGTGGTAGTTTGGGGATAGGCGTTTGATCTGATTGCAGCAATAGAGCCAGTCTACTTGAGAGATTTTGACACCCAGGTCCTCACCCCACGCGCGCCTGGTCAGTAGAGATGGGAGATGCTGCCAGTGTAAGGTGTAAATTTTAGTGACTAGTTTCCGGGGGGAGGAGGACGTGTAAAGGAAGTCAAGAGTGGCCATCGAGGAAGGAGGCTGTGGGAATGAGGGGTGAAGCTCCTTGCAGATAGCCCTGAGTTGATAGTAGAGCAGAGTGTCCATGGGGCCGGAGTCGTCAGCGAGTGAGAAGAATATGTCCCCAGGGTAGAGGTCTGACACTGTGGAAAACCCTAAGCGGGTTGCATGTTTAACCATCCCGGAAGACAGAAGGGGGGAAAAGCTGGATGATGAACAATAGGCATGGCATTCGCAGAGAGCATATCAGAGCCGGAGAATTTGCGGAGCCCGTCCCAGGCCTGCGCAGGGTTTCCACCATGTCGATCTCGGTACGTGGGAGTTTCACCGGGGCGAACAAGGCAGTCGTGAGCGGCCATGAGGCAGCAAGGTCGGCCTTCACTGAGACATGCGGCTGAAAAGGAGTGGGGTGGAGCCAAAAATGGAGAAAACTGGCCTGAGCGCTAAGGGCATAAAGTTTAAAATCGGGGGAACCAAGTCCGCCACGTGACATTGGGAGGGTAAGGATATTATATGCAATTCTGGGCTATTGACCGGCCCAGACCAGAGTAATACGCAATGAGCGGACTTTGCGAAAAAAGTGGGCAGTGAGGGGAATAGGAATATTGACGAATAAATATAAAAACTTTGGGAGCACCACCATCTTGGCGATGGCTATGCAGCCGGCCAGAGTCAGAGGCAGCCGGTGCCAGAGGGGAATCTTGGACTCAAACCAGTCCACGGCCTAGCCAAAGTTAGCTCTCCAAAGGTTGTCCACGTCCCTGCTCAGCCAGATGCCTAAATATCTTGTGGGACCTGACGCCCACACAAAGGGGTAGTCCAGAATGAAGGGCACCGTGGCATCAGTGAGGGGAAAGAGCATGGATTTATTCCAGTTAACCTGGATGCCAGAGTAGCCCCCAAACCGGATCACCTCACGAACCAGTAGGCTGAGGTTCTCCTGAGGATTGCGCACATAGAGAGTAACGTCGTCCGCATACATGGAGACGACAAGAGCGTGAGCCGCAAAACCGAGGCCTCTCTGAGTGTGGTGCTGTCGAAGTCTAGCAGCAAGGGGTTCCATTGCGATGGCAACGAGCATGGGTGACAGTGGGAACCCCTGCCTGGTACCTCTCTCAATAGAGACAGGCTCAGATATTTGACCGTTAACCAGGAGGCGGGCAGTGGGGAGGGTGTAGAGAAGTAGTACTTTACGTATGAAAACCGGGCTGAAGCCCAAGCGAGGGAGGAGATAGAAGAGAAAGGGCCACTCTAGAGTATCGAAGGCTTTGATGGCGTCAAGCAGGGCAGCCACTGCCGGGAGCGCTGGGTTAATTTGATGAAGGACGGAGAATATAGTCCGGAGATTATGGGAGGTCGCGCGGCCGGGAATGAATCCGGACTGGTCCGGGCGAGCAATGAGCGGCATGAGAGAAAGAAGGCGGGAGGCGAGGAGTTTGGCAAAGATTTTGTTGTCCGTATTAATTAGTGAGAGGGGACGATATGAGTCTCGGAGCCCTGGTGGTTTGTCCAGCTTTAGAAGTAGAGTGAGTAGTGCCTCTCAGAGCGAGGGGGGAAACTGACCGTTCTCATAAGATTCGTTGTCCATGGCAGCTAAGTGCGGGACCAAAAGGGGCACGAAGGTCTTATAAAAGTATACTGGCAGGCCGTCCGAGCCCGCAGCAAGGATTTCATCTTTGTAGAAGGGCTCATCAAGAAATACCCGGTGAGGGTTGCCAAGCCAAAGAAGCTGAAGGGTATCAAAATATTGATCGGGAACCTCATGCGGGGGTGCAGTCCCGGCTGTGTAAAGCTGTGCGTAAAATGCAGTGAATCGCGCTTTGATTTCCTATGGGGAGGTGGTCCTGTCTTGGCCTCCATCCTGGAGGGCGGTTATGTAGGCCGCAGCGTGTGGCGGGTGGAGGAGGTTGGCAAGGGTCTTTCCAGGGCGGTCGCCCTCACCAAACTGGCGCGCCCGCACCTCCCTGCCAGGAAACGAGAGCTCTCTGTTGGCCTCAGCGTATCAGGGTTAGGGTCCCAGGAGTGGGATGAGTCCAGAGCCTTAATCTCCATTTCTTATTTATCGAGAGTACCGTGAATAGAGCGTAGGACACCGGACTGCTTGGAAATACATTTTCCACGGAAAACGGCCTTGAATCCCTCCCAAAGCGTGGACGGGGAGTCAACAGTGCCTTCGTTAAGCTCAAAATGATTCGTGATCGCGGTATGTATCTCGTCGCAGAAGACCGAGTCGCGTAGCGCATTAGGGGGAAGCCGCCAAGAGAACGCGCGGCATGGGGAGTGAGGGAGGCGCAGACAGAGGCGGACAGGAGCGTGATCTGAAAGGGTGCGCGCCATGTGCTCAACAGAGGTGAGCCAAGCAAGGGCGTCCGCAGTGGTAATCCAGAGGTCCAAGCGAGACCAACAGCCGCAGGAGCCAGTTACGCAAGTGCCCTCGCGTACCTCGGGGCGAGTGTGTATCAGTGAGAATGGAGCTCTATAGTGAAGCTGCGCTCGGGTGGGGAGCGTGAGGACCGGAGCGATCTAGCGAGGTGGGCAGCGTTACATTAAAGTTCCCCCCCAGAGGAGCGCAGCGGGCCCAGAGATGAGATATGGTACCAAACTTGCGCAAAAAAGTCCGGGTCGTCATTATTGGGACCATATAGCGCCACCAATGTCAATGGTTGGGCCTGAAGGGTACCGTGAAGGAACACAAAGCGCCCCCCTGGGGTCGATGACTACCTGGTAAGTCTGCCACGGAAGCCCTCTGTGCAGCAGGATAGACACCCCCGAGAGTAGTTAGAGTAGAAGGAGGAGTGTATTTCGCCCCAATGCCTGGAAAGGAGTCCGGAGGAGGTCGCGGTTAGCAGGTGGGTCTCTTGTAAAAAACAAATGTCTACCCTATGCCGGGTGAGGTGGGCGTGGACCAGGCGTGCCTTGCAGTGGTCGTTAAGACCGTGGACGTTCCAAGTCCAAAGAGTGGTGTTTGTCATGGTGCCTTGGCAAGGAAGTTAATGTCGAGGGAGGCTGAAATTGGGGGTGAAACCTTATGCAATCGGATGGAGAGATGCCATAAGGAGCATAGCAAGAAGCACTGTGCAATAACATTGGAAGTGCAGTAAATCAACAAAGTCAAACTCGCAACAAAAGCCTCATAAGGAGGCGACAGTCCCAATAACACAGAACCCCCAGTAAGGCAAATGGCCACAGATGTGCAATGAGGACACAATGTAGTGAAAGAGAGGAGTGCAATAGAACGACGTATACGTTGACATGACGTGTCATGAAGGGACCAAAAAGAAAAGCATACATCAGAACAAACAATAAGGCCTTAGAGGGAGGCGACAAACCCCGAGAATCCCCCTCCCCACCACCCACACCAACTCCCCAATCAGGCTGAGATACCACCCAAACCCACCCCGTGGAGCCACAACTGGGAAGGGGAAAGTCTATGTCTAAGGAGGGAATTATCCCATGGAGGCATGGCGTAGCTCAACATACAGCCCTGGCAAATAGGCAGGGAGGCCAAGCCATGAGCAGTGACAGACAACAGAAAAAATTACACCAGGGAATCAGGGGCACCGAGTCCAAAGCATAATTATGGTGTGGAGTGCCCTGCGGGGGAAGAAATACAAAGTGGGCCAAATCGAAACAGGTAACTGAGCAACATGAAGTACAGCCAGCGATAAAGTCAAGAGTCACTGCAGTTCAGTCATTTTCGCTTAAGTTGCCGTCGGCGGTGGCTTGAGAGTTAGCAGAAGAAGATCAATGTGACCTGTCCAGTTTTTTCGCGAAGGCCAAAGCGTCCTTGGGATCTGGGAAGACGAGTATCTTGGAGCCTTGCCTGATTCGCAGTTTAGCAGGATATGCCAAGGAATAAGAGACTTCATGCTTTTGAAGGATCCGTTTCGCCGGGAGGAACTCACGGCGAGCAGCCTGCACTGCTATAGTGTAGTCGGGGTAGAAGGACAAGGAGTTGCCCTGATGATGAATCTCGCCTCTCTCCCTGGCCGCTTGAAGAATGGTGTTGCGGTGTAGTGAATCAGCCACTTTTGTGGTCTGACACCCTATGATGACCCTCAACCACCACCATTCTGTACTGACTTAAGTGTGTTATGTTACCTTAGCCTTAATGTAGGATGGGTTTGCATATGCCTGCTTTTCTTCTGTCTTTTAGTGGAATAGTCTTTCCAAGAATAGAAGGTATGGGATGTTGAGGTGCAGTGCTGTGGGTGGTGGTGCACATATGTGCTCAATGTTGTATACTGAGGGATTAAGTGTATAATGTTATTTGGGTTAGGTGAATTATGACTTTGACCTATTGGCTTTGACGTGGTCTAATGTCATTCTGCCTTCTGACTTTACCTTGCTTCAAACTTTTCTGTGTGCACAGTGGTGCTTGTAAGTTGTGTGGATGAGAATTATAGGTGCTCCTTGCTTTTTTGATTCCATCTTGCTTTGGGCCTTTGTGTGCATGGCTTAACTAACTCTGAAGCCATTTTCTGTGAAGAAGAGGGCATGTTTTGCTTTCCTGCTGTTTTTCGCATTATACTGACTAGAGAGAACTGGTTCTTATCAGAGGAATGTACATGGTTTGACTTTTAGTCATAACAGGGGCCTGATCAACCCTTGGTCTGACCTTGAAGCAGGCTGGTACTGGCTCTCATGAGAACTAGGGGGCGTGGCTTGCTAGAAGCTTCGCTGTGTTTTGAATGTGTATTAAAAAGGGGAGTCTACACTGGCTTGGTGGAAGTTCATCCGTGGAGCAGACGTGCTGTCACGGAAGAGTAGAGGCTGGTGTCACCTCTGACCTTCACTCGGTTCAAGCAATGGACTCCCCTTGAGCAAAGCGGGGTGAAGTGATGGAGCATTAGGTGAGGTGTCTCTGCTACTAACTGTCTCTTGATTCTTTACTGCCTTTCCTTCTGATTTCTGATTCTTATATCCATACATATATATATATTTCTACAGATATATATTTGCCTTGATTGTATGTTCAATCATATTATTGATATGTTAGAGTCTGCTATGTTAGGTGCATTTGGCTTACTGTGTGGTGCTATTTACTAATAAATACATCCCAGATATACCAATTCGTCTTTTCCTTGTAGCAGGAGGTGTGGACTCTTCTTGGCCAAGTATTCTGTTGTAGAAGGATGGGTGAATTTCCTTCTAGCAGGTAATTGTGTTATAGGAAGTTGGCGCTACTCCTCACAAGTGATGCGCAAATTATTGTTTTCTTGCCTTGCCTTTGGGGAGTGTTGAAAGTTTGCCCACCTTAAGAAGTGCTGTGTATATGTTATATTCCATAAGTTTGGAACTGATATTCTCTCTCTCGCCCTGGGAAAGTGACGGTACATTCCTTGGTCCAGGGGAGATCTAAGGTTTGTCATTACATTTTTGGCGTAGTCGGCAGGATCTGAACGTTGATTTTAAAAGGGGAAGAAATATGTTTTTTTTTGTTTTTTAGAAATTGAAAGCAGACTCTTAGATATCAATTGATTTATTTGCATGGGGTAGCCCATATGATGTGCTGGCTCGTGAAGTGAGCTAATTGTGCTGAGTTAGAATTGGTGTGTGTGTGTGTCTAAGTGTGTTTTGTAAAAAGTGCTTATAAATAGCTTGCTACGTTAGGCAGAAAGGGCTGGATCCCTTTCAAGTGTTTGCTAAGGAATGCATCTCAAATGTTTTCAGTTGCAAAGTGAATGTAAAATGTCAGAGCATAACTCTGAAGCGTGGGACTCCTTCGACTTTAAAGACCCCGGAGTTGCAATGAAGGGTGTTAATCAGCAGGAGATTAATGACATTTTAGACAGAGACAGCGGTGTTATTTTAAATGTGTTGGTTAATATGCATCAAACATGTGGGCATTTGCAAAAAGAACGTAGTGAGTTGAAAACAGAGCTAGTTGATGCCCAGTTTGAAAATATATCTTTGAAGACAGAATTAAACGTGTACCAGGCTGTGAAGCTGTTTACTATGACCAGCCAGAATGATTCTTCTGAGGAGCTTTCTCAGCCAGAAAGGAATGTGCATGAAAGTAAAGAGACTAATGTTTTAGGCTTAACGATCACCGGTTGCGGACATAAATTAGACATTACAGTGAATGATACATTTTGCTTCGAAAGAGAAATGCAACAATATGATTTTGGATGTGAACAGCAGATTGTGTACAATGGTTACAGGAAAGTGCAGGGAAATGAAAGGTTACTTTTAAATTCAGATGCTGGACAAATGTTGTGCTTTTGCGCACCAACAGATACTGGACAGAACAGAGTTAGAGAAAATGTGGTTTGCCTATGGGAGATTGCAATGGTTATTAAGTGGCATGTACAGACAGAAAAACAGTTTGCACAGGATTTGATAGAAAGTCCTGAAGTGGAGTTTGAAACACAAGATTTCCCAGTGAAGGTGCCCTATGTTATAAAGGAAATTAATTTGAAACAGTACAGAATGCCAGATGGGCGTGAAGGGATCAGTGAGATCATTCAGGGCTTGACAGATTGAGGTGGTGACCCTAATTGTGTAACATGTGTGCAAATATATACCTTCTTTGACTGATGCTGTCCCAGATATTGTTACAGAAGTAGCATGGGACTTGATATGTGACTTTTGATATTGCCAATGCTTTTTTCTTTTTGATATGTCAAGAGCAGTTTAGTTCTTTTTTTTTCATGAGGCGATAGACTAATGTCAGTTAAGAATTTGCTAGAATTAGTTGGACAGAATGGGAGAGCATTTTCAGATTAAAGAATGTGAAGTTTTGCTGGAGTTAAGGAGTGGTTAAAGCTGTTTTTCCTTTCAGACATGTAAAGAGTTGTTCTGGGAGTGGGTCATTTGAAAGCGTCTTTCAGATTGATGTTTGGGAGACTTGCAATGAGATCATCCAGCAACGCTGAGAAGAGTTCAGGCTTTCTGTGAAGTCCGAGGAGGAATTCCTACGGGAGGGGTCATTCGAGCTCCTCTCCCCGGTAGGCAGGGACAGCTTCATGGAGATAGATGTCTGGGAGGCTTGCAAAGGTGCAGGTTCTCCCCCCCCCCCCCATGAGGAGAGTCGCAGATAGTCGAAGAAAGTTGGCAGGAGTGCAGATCACTCTGACCTTGAAGGAGATGAGGTGTGAGCTAGAGACAGCCGGAGAAGTCTCTGCTTGTTATGTTTGGCAAGGGGCCATTTAGTGTCCGCAGAGATTTGTGAAGGGGGGCAGCACCTGTGAGGGGTGCAGTGAGAGAAGTGAGAGAAGGAGACTGCCCCGGCCCTTCTTGCTGTGTATAGAAAAAGAGGGATTTTACCAAGAATTCACAGGCTAAAGCATTGGTAGTATTCTTAGACAATTCCCCAGAGCTGGAGGAGACCTATGTAGACAGAAATTAAAATATTGTATTTTTAGAAATGCAAGACGGAAGAAGTGTACTTTTGAAAAATGTTTTTTGCAAGAAGAGTGATGCTTGTTTCTTTTTCAGATTCGCCCAGTTCTCCGCGTGTGAGTGGGACTCCCTTCTCCCGTGTGAGTGAGTCCCTCCCTCTCCCCCTCCCCCCTTCTCTTCCCTCCCCTTCCCCCCCCCCCAAGCCTGGAGTGATCGCCAGACCGGACGGTGGCGGCTGATGCCTGTGGCTATCCAGACTGGATGGGGTCCTCCCTTGTCAAGGAGATACAGCTGCTGATATATACCAGAGAGCATGATGGACTGCTTCTTTCCAAGCAAAAAGGGATCAGCAAAGTGTGGAACTGTTTCCTTCACGTGAGGCCAACTTTACATGCATGGAGGCTGTGTGTCTTTCACACAGGGTGACTCCTTATATAAAAGTGAAGAAGAGGGAACTACAGGATGTGCTTTGCCAGAACTGTTTTATCAACGTGAAGTTCAGATGCTATGGGAGACGGCTGTGTGTTTTTTCACACAGAAGGACTGTTTTTGTTTTTCGGGATGGAGACCAATAGAGACGCTTTGCAGTGATCAGAGTAGATATTTTCTGAGTTAGTGAACAGTAATAACCTGTAGCTTTTGCTACAATATATGAGTTTGGCAGTAGAGCTGCCAGTTTAACCATTAGAGGCATTAGGAGCATTCAAAAGCTTGATTTATTTATTTTGCGTATTCATTTAACCCCTTGTGTGCCACGCCCTTTCCCCGCCCTGTGCCGGCCGTTGTATTAGCGGGCGGGGTTCATGACGAGCTGGACTCGTCATGGGCACAGCGCCACCGCGGCCCATGACGAGTCCAGCTCGTCATGGGCACACAAGGGTTTAAACATGTATCCAGATATCTATGAGCTATTTCTAGATGCACCTGAGTTATTGCTTTTACATGTATTTAGAGAATGCAGACTTTATTTGCTCTAAAGTGATTATCATATACTTTTGATGAGTTTTTCAGTTTTGCAATGGAGCATTTCGATCATAGTTGCTTTTTTAGTCATGATTTGTTTTGACTTATGTATTTTTGTGTAGCCACTTCAACACATGAGTTGCTGTTTCAACGTGTGCTTTTTAGTAGTTGTGACTTTTAATTTAGACATGTGGTTTTAAATGGCTTTGCTTTCAATAGAGATATGCAGTGCTTCAATTATAGTTTTGTTTTTCAGTTATGATATGCAGTTGCTATTTGCTTTGCAACGATTTCATTTTTGCAGTGAAGAGATGAAGTGCTTCATTAGATTTTGTTTTTGATATATGTGAATGGTGATGATCAAGGGTCATGGGGTGCAATGTAGTGAATCAGCCACTTTTGTGGTCTGACACCCTATGATGACCCTCAACCACCACCATTCTGTACTGACTTAAGTGTGTTATGTTACCTTAGCCTTAATGTAGGATGGGTTTGCATATGCCTGCTTTTCTTCTGTCTTTTAGTGGAATAGTCTTTCCAAGAATAGAAGGTATGGGATGTTGAGGTGCAGTGCTGTGGGTGGTGGTGCACACATGTGCTCAATGTTGTATACTGAGGGATTAAGTGTATAATGTTATTTGAGTTAGGTGAATTATGACTTTGACCTATTGGCTTTGACGTGGTCTAATGTCATTCTGCCTTCTGACTTTACCTTGCTTTAAACTTTTCCTTGTGCACAGTGGTGCTTGTAAGTTGTGTGGATGAGAATTATAGGTGCTCCTTGCTTTTTTGATTCCATCTTGCTTTGGGCCTTTGTGTGCATGGCTTAACTAACTCTGAAGCCATTTTCTGTGAAGAAGAGGGCATGTTTTGCTTTCCTGCTGTTTTTCGCATTTTACTGACTAGAGAGAACTGGTTCTTATCAGAGGAATGTACATGGTTTGACTTTTAGTCATAACAGGGGCCTGATCAACCCTTGGTCTGACCTTGAAGCAGGCTGGTACTGGCTCTCATGAGAACTAGGGGGCGTGGCTTGCTAGAAGCTTCGCTGTGTTTTGAATGTGTATTAAAAAGGGGTGTCTACACTGGCTTGGTGGAAGTTCATCCGTGGAGCAGACGTGCTGTCACGGAAGAGTAGAGGCTGGTGTCACCTCTGACCTTCACCCGGTTCAAGCAATGGACTCCCCTTGAGCAAAGCGGGGTGAAGTGATGGAGCATTAGGTGAGGTGTCTCTGCTACTAACTGTCTCTTGATTCTTTACTGCCTTTCCTTCTGATTTCTGATTCTTATATCCATACATATATATATATTTCTACAGATATATATTTGCCTTGATTGTATGTTCAATCATATTATTGATATGTTAGAGTCTGCTATGTTAGGTGCATTTGGCTTACTGTGTGGTGCTATTTACTGATAAATACATCCCAGATATACCAATTCGTCTTTTCCTTGTAGCAGGAGGTGTGGACTCTTCTTGGCCAAGTATTCTGTTGTAGAAGGATGGGTGAATTCCCTTCTAGCAGGTAATTGTGTTATAGGAAGTTGGCGCTACTCCTCACAAGTGATGCGCAAATTATTGTTTTCTTGCCTTGCCTTTGGGGGAGTGTTGAAAGTTTGCCCACCTTAGGAAGTGCTGTGTATATGTTATATTCCATAAGTTTGGAACTGATATTCTCTCTCTCGCCGTGGGAAAGTGACGGTACATTCCTTGGTCCAGGGGAGATCTAAGGTTTGTCATTACAAGCGGTCCCTGAAGTTCAGGATTTTGGCAACGATTGGGCAAGCCGGCAGGCCAGGGCCAGGGCGAGGACTGAGGGAGCGATGGGCCTGCTCGACGATGAAGACTGAGGATAGGACATCACCAAAATGTTTGTGAATGAGCTGTTCCACAAAGTCCTCAATTTTTTAGATATTGGAGGATTCGGGCATACCTGTGATGCGGAGGTTGCTCCTGCGGGAGCGCGCCTCCAAATCCTCGTTTTGTTTCATATCAGCTCAAGTATCTTATCTATCTGAAGTAGCTTTTGGCAATCCTGAGGGGAGGCGTCTTCAGCATCAGAGACCCTCATTTCCACATGCAGCAGGCGAGCGTAGGACACCGGACTACTTGGAAATACATTCTCCACGGAAAACGGCCTTGAATCCCTCCCAAAGCGTGGAGGGGGAGTCAACAGTGCCTTCATTAAGCTCAAAATGATTCGTGATCGCGGTATGTATCTCGTCGCAGAAGACCGAGTCGCGTAGCGCATTAGGGGGAGACCGCCAAGAGAACGAGCGGCATGGGGAGTGAGGGAGGCACAGACAGAGGCGGACAGGAGCGTGATCTGAAAGGGTGCGCGCCATGTGCTCAACAGAGGTGAGCCAAGCAAGGGCGTCCGCAGTGGTAATCCAGAGGTCCAAGCGAGACCAACAGCCGTGGGAGCCAGTTACGCAAGTGCCCTCGCATACCTCGGGGCGAGTGTATATCAGTGAGAATGGAGCTCTATAGTGAAGCTGCGCTCGGGTGGGGAGCGTGAGGACGGGAGCAATCTAGCGAGGTGGGCAGTGTTACATTAAAGTTCCCCCCCAGAGGAGCGCAGCGGGGCCCAGAGATGAGATATGGTGCCAAACTTGCGCAAAGAAGTCCGGGTCGTCATTATTGGGACCATATAGCGCCACCAATGTCAATGGTTGGGCCTGAAGGGTACCGTGAAGGAACACAAAGCGCCCCCCTGGGGTCGATGCCTACCTGGTAAGTCTGCCACTGAAGCCCTCTGTGCAGCAGGATAGACACCCCCAAGAGTAGTTAGAGTAGAAGGAGGAGTGTATTTCGCCCCAATGCCTGGAAAGGAGTCTGGAGGAGGTCGCGGGTAGCAGGTGGGTCTCTTGTAAAAAAAAAAATGTCTACCCTATGCCGGGTGAGATGGGCGTGGACCAGGCATGCCTTGCAGTGGACGTTCCAAGTCCAAAGAGTGGTGTTTGTCATGGTGCCTTGGCAAGGAAGTTAATGTCGAGGGAGGCTGAAATTGGGGGTGAAACCTTATGCAATCGGATGGAGAGATGCCATAAGGAGCATAGCAAGAAGCACTGTGCAATAACATTGGAAGTGCAGTAAATCAACAGAGTCAAACTCGCGCAACAAAAGCCTCATAAGGAGGCGACAGTCCCAATAACACAGAACCCCCAGTAAGGCAAATGGCCACAGATGTGCAATGAGGACACGATGTAGTGAAAGAGAGGAGTACAATAGAACGACATATACGGTTGACATGACGTGTCATGAAGGGACCAAAAAGAAAAGCATACATCAGAACAAACAATAAGGCCTTAGAGGGAGGTGACAAACCCCGAGAATCCCCCTCCCCGCCACCCACACCAACCCCCCAATCAGGCTGAGATACCACCCAAACCCACCCCGTGGAGCCACAACTGGGATGGGGAAAGTCTATGTCTAAGGAGGGAATTATCCCATGGAGGCATGGCGTAGCTCAACATACAGCCCTGGCAAATAGGCAGGGAGGCCAAGCCATGAGCAGTGGCAGACAACAGAAAAAGTTACACCAGGGAATCAGGGGCACCGAGTCCAAAGCAAAATTATGGTGTGGAGTGCCCTGCGGGGGAAGAAATGCAAAGTGGGCCAAATCGAAACAGGTAACTGAGCAACATGAAGTACAGCCAGCGATAAAGTCAAGAGTCACTGCAGTTCAGTCATTTTTGCTTAAGTTGCCGTCGGCGGTGGCTTGAGAGTTAGCAGGAGAAGATCAATGTGACCTGTCAAGTTTTTTCGCGAAGGCCAAAGCGTCCTTGGGATCTGGGAAGACGAGTATCTTGGAGCCTTGCCTGATTCGCAGTTTAGCGGGATATGCCAAGGAATAAGAGACTTCATGCTTTTGAAGGATCCATTTCGCCGGGAGGAACTCACGGCGAGCAGCCTGCACTGCTATAGTGTAGTCGGGGTAGAAGGACAAGGAGTTGCCCTGATGATGAATCTCGCCTCTCTCCCTGGCCGCTTGAAGAATGGCGTCGCGGTCCCTGAAGTTCAGGATTTTGGCAACGATTGGGCAAGCCGGCAGGCCAGGGCCGGGACGAGGACAGAGGGAGCGATGGGCCTGCTCGATGATGAAGACTGAGGATAGGACATCACCAAAATGTTTGTGAATTAGCTGTTCCACAAAGTCCTCAATTTTTTAGATATTGGAGGATTCGGGCATACCTGTGATGCGGAGGTTGCTCCTGCGGGAGCGCGCCTCCAAATCCTCGTTTTTGTTTCATATCAGCTCAAGTATCTTATCTATCTGAAGTAGCTTTTGGCAATCCTGAGTGGAGGCGTCTTCAGCACCAGAGACCCTCATTTCCACATGCAGCAGGCGAGCGTCATGCAAGTCCACACAAGCCTTGACCATGTCAAGACGGGTCAACAACTGGTTCAGCTGGGCCCCTATGCCCGTGACTGTGGACTTGACGTCCAACATGATGGACTTAAGATCGTCCTCCCGTGTTGGGGCCATCTCCATTTGGCCAGCAGGGTCGCCCCTATCTGTGACCACACCATCCTGGCGCATTTGCCGGCGCTAATCGAACGCGATCTTTGGTTGTTTGGGGTCGGTCTTCCCCATGGCCGGACAGAAGCAGGTGAGGGAAGCCGCCGAGCAGCAGGAGGGAGCTGCAGCGAGGGGTCAAGGTTGCAGCTCCCCGAGATGTGCGAAATGCGTCGCGGTGAGAGTAGACAAGATGGGCGGTGAGGGCATAGAGGCAAGAGTACAGGTACTCAGGGAGCAGGCGGCGGCCAGGCTAGAGGAGGAGTGTGGTGAGAGAGCCGTTGGTGTCCCCCCTCACCATGACAGGCTGTATCAGGCGTCCGTCAGACCCTCAGGTCCCGCAGAGGAGTGACAAGGCTGGCGACGTGGTAGGGCCTCTGGGCCGGCAATGCGTGGATATGCTCCTGGCAGCGCCAGCGCCGGAGTGGCAGCAGATGAGAGGATTAAGGCCGTAGGGGCCAAAGACAGCGGGGAAATGCGGGGGATGCACTGCCCTCGTCGCCGGGCTTTACGAATGGAAGCAGGGGGCGAGGAGCCTCTGTTGTGCAAGGGATAGGCCCAGGCCACAACAGCATAGCCTGCTTCCCTTCTTCAGTGCCATGAGACTGAAGAGCCTCACTAAGGATTAAAAAATTGATATTCAATTCTACCAAATGCCCTCCACCATCCAAGATAAACGCCAACTATGGCTCTGATGGTCCTGTTAAGGATGCAACTGGATGGGCATGATAGTGTTTCTTATTGGCTGTCAATAACTACGGATTGAAAAGACAGTACTAATGGTGGATACTCAGCTATTTACAGACACCATTGTCTTCATGATAACAGGAAGAAATACGCTTCTCTAATTAGAAGGGCATTAGTGATTGCTTTCCCATCAAAGATTATCAAGGTGATCAACTAGTAAAAACATTTTTGCATTTATGCCAAAAGACCCTTGTACAGATTCTCCTTGCAGAAACGATTTTTATTGATCCAACAATTTAGGTTTTTTGGAGCGTCCAAGGAAACAATACGCAACTGCAAGTCACCAAACCTCTGTGCCCTTATAAAGGTTGGAGAACCAGGAGGAGCGCAGGAGACCAGCAGTACTCTGAGCCTGCCAAACTCACCTGGGGTACAGCTGGGTTACTCTCACTGGAGCCTCTGCTGGCTGTGCCAGCAGCAACCCTACCCATCGGTCTATCTGGCACATGAAGAGCGCTGGGTCAATAATGGTGATCCTGCCATATGAAGGGTGGGTTGACTGTCACACATCTTCTCTTCACATGTCTGCCAGGCAAGGTATGATGGAAACTACCAGGAGAAATGTAAATGGCCCCCATGGGCAGGAAAAAAGCTTGCTGGGTGATAGTTTCATGTACATTTGTGTTCAGTGAACAAAAACTGTTTTCAAGGTGGGTGCTTTAAACATGGGTTATAAAATTCCCCATCTGCCTTACCTATGCTCAAACCTTGAGGTGTCTCAAAATTCTTTAGAGAGGCAACTGCTCAATTTAAACCAGTTAGTATGACTCTTGTGCTGGAACTCTAATTTATCATAATCCTATTACTCCTCAGTTTACCCAATCTATTTTTGTTGCCTGGCACACTCAGAAGTCTACAGCTGGCCACAAAGAAATGTTGCCTAAATAAAACAGGCAAGTACTTCTACATTTGGCTGAAACCATCATTTTAGGAGACTTGAATCTTAATGCTAACAACCAAACTGGCATTGTTTCTAAAACATGTTCTGAAAAAGTTTTGAATTCTACTGCCTAAGCCAATTGGTTTAGGCCCCCACATATATTAAGGGGCGCATGCTAGACATAGTTCTAACATCTGCAAATAAGGTCATTGCTTGTTTGCTTTTCAGACCTTAATTATCCCTATGACACCTCCCTGCACACAATCACCCTCTCAAGATGCCTGAGGCAAAATAAATTAATTAATTGTACTCATTGAACCCAACTCTTTCTGCATCCCAGAAAAAACATATATTAATGTGATTCACTGATGAACACTGATGCAAGAATTGTAAGGAGGCACCAATCATATGCTTGAACAGTGAGATCTCCCTCGCACATAACAAGTAGTTTAACGATTTTATCAATGATGAGCATATTATTATGAAACAAATGGCTTAGGTCATAGTCTCCCAAAGAGGCCCTTGGGTACAAAACCCATCTGAAAATGTATAAGGTTCTTTTCCAGGCCAAACTGGGTTTTATATTTTCCCGCATTTACCAGTCAGGTAACTCTGCTCAGTCTAAGGGACTCTTTTACCACCAAAGATAAGGAAAAAAACTAGGAAGGCTCTTATTAACATCATACCTAGATCTCCAGAGGATACCTGCTCAATCTCAGTCTTCTAAGCTCTCTCCTCTATGAAAACACTCAAGCGCACATAAATAGTAAATCTGTCCTTATCTAATAGTTGTTGCCAACTGAAATATGGCGTTATTACCAGCTACTGAAAATAGATAATTTTGAGAATTATATTTAAATGAAAATGACCTGCCTATAGTCAGAAACGTACTCAACTTAGTGTGGCATACCCCAGGGCTTATCAACTTTCTCACATGATATCTGATTTCTTTGGAAGACCCCTAGAACAACTGGTTAGGTATTTTTCTGTTGCTTTGTCCTTTCCTTTGCTGATTACACTAAGATAGTAGTACGATTAGATCCACCAGCACCTACCTAAAGTAAAAGTTATTTATATACATATATATATTCACTTAAAAAACCATAGGTTTCACACATGTTATAGTTAGCTGGACATTTCACTCATAAAAAAACAATGAAATTCCCCCGTTATAGTTACTGCAGGCAACTATAACTCACGCGACCGTAATCCTCTGCTGATGCTAATACTGTATTTAGACACTTATTTACCCATGTCTTCTTCCATTAATCTTTAGCTATACATATATTACAAATATTTATTTTTCAGAAAGACACATATGTCATCAGTGATGTAATATCTGACGTCATCAGCAGAGGATTGCGGTCGCGTGAGTTATAGTTGCCTGCAGTAACTATAACGGGGGAATTTCATTGGTTTTTTATGAGTGAAATGTCCAGCTAACTATAACATGTGTGAAACCTATGGTTTTTTAAGTGAATTTGCAAGGTTTTTTAAATGCTAATTCCTAACTATAACGTGTGTGAAACCTATGGTTTTTTCAGTGAATTTGTACGGTTTTTTAAATGCTAATTTATTTATCTATTATTTTTTTTATATATTTATTTTACAATAAACTACGTATTAAAATTTTTTTTTTTTTTTTTTTGGGTTTTCACCCTGCGAATGTTTTTTTTTTGTTTTGTAAAAAAAAGAATTTTTTTTTTGTGTTTTTCAGGGTGCGCGCACTGTGCGCGCACCCCCGCGATTTTTTTAAAAAAAAAAATTTTTTTTTTTGCCTTCGGGGTCCTTCAGGGACCCCCTGACAAAGGCTAGGGGGTCAGGAACTCTCTACCCTGCCCCCTTTTCACGTTCGCCACCTTCCTTTTTCACTCTCGCACTGAAAACAAACAAAATGGCGGCCGACACTTCCTGATTTCGACCGATTCGAAGGTTGACTAACATGTAACCACCAATCAGAATTACGCTCGCGCACGTTAGGGTGCTCTCACGGTGCGCGCACCCTGCGCGCATATAGATATATATATGCTTTTAAATGCTATTTTCTCCGGAAATACTGAACAGATTTACACCAGACCTGCAAAAGGCACTTCCTTGACCTTATGGCTACCTCTCTGCCAAATTTCAAGTAATTCTGTTCAGCCGTTCGGGCTGTAGCTGTGTCTAAAGGTCCTATGGAAAAATGCATGGGAAAAACGCGTTTTGGGACCCCCCTTTTATCTCAGCCCCCGCTTGACGAATCCCCCCGAGACTTTCAGGGTAGGAGTGGAGCGTAGCGCCCCACCTATTTTGAAAAATTCGCGAGGATTCGTCGACCGGCGCCAAAGTTCTTCAAAATAGAATGTTGCGGATTTCCTATGGAAACGTGGTCCTAACTATAACTACCTACTGGCGACCGCCAGTAGGTAATATACCTATATATATATATATATATATATATATATATATATATATATATATATATATATATATATATACCCATTGGTTGTCGCCGATAGGTAGTAATAGTTAGAACCTAGTTTCCATAGATGAAGCCATGTTTTCCTTATGAAGATCTATGGAAACCCCATTGGGGCCAGGTGTCTTTCTAGAGGAGCTAGCGGATATTGCTGTAATCACCTCTTCAAGGTCAAATCTAGTGTCAAGAGGAATTGGGGGGGGGGGAATCCTCCAACAAATCCGTTGTGCTGGTATTCTCAAAAGACTACATTTGTTTTAAGTAGTTAGCCCAGCTGTCTGCACTATTAGTCCCCAACCAATTACTTGGCCTAATATTCCAAAATTTCCTATGTGTCCTTTTCTTTGCAGGTTCTGATCAGGTTTTACCAAACTTCTTCCTGTTCCTGCCTTTTTGTTTTATTGCCATTTTATAATCTAACCTTGCTTTAGACATGGTGGTCTTGTCCCTGGGGCTATGGTTAAGAGCAAGGTGCAAACATTGGTTAACTAGCCTGCATTCCCTGTTGAACCAACTTTGCTGGGTAGTTTTAGTATTTTTATCAGGGCCGCTTAGGGAGGTCTAAATAAATAATGCCTCAGTCGTATTTTATGCGGGGTAATTATCTATTAACAGATAAACAAGGATCTAGTCAAGGTTAGTCCTTAAAATGACAGTCAAAAAGGTGGTAATATTCGCAGCCTGTCACCTAAGCCTGAGTCCTTTATCTTTGAGGGCTAAACTACTCGCACCTTTACGTGTGGCAGCTGAGAGCTGACCAACAGACAAAGTACAGAGTTTTTGGGATTATGGTCACTGAACCCACTTTTAGTGGAACCCCCTCCCCCATGTTAACGTTCTCAACCATATCCTTAGAAATGCATATATAATCAATGATGGTAATCTGTCCTAAGCCTACAAAAGTAGATATTTGTGTGTTAGGGTCTTCCACAATTTCATCCTTGTTGTGGAGATCATAAGTAATCAGATTAGGTAACGATTTCTGGCCTCTCAGATCTGACCTTTTGCCATACAGGGTATTATCAAACACCAGGAAAGGAACACACCAGGTTACATTTCTTTCTAACTTTGCATTTAAGTCGCTCCCAATAATCACATTGATCTCGGAATACCGCCTGCCTGATTTATTAACATTTTCAAAGCATAAACCAAAACATTGATTTGACAACGCAATTCCACTTTTGGATTCAAATGTGTTTGCAAACGATTGGAAGGACGGTGAACAGCTTTGAAATTCTGACAATGGTAGTCAGACTCTCTGGGGTTCTGCCCCCAGTAGAACGAGTGGCAGATATTGAGAGAGTTTCAAATCCATCCCAGACAATGTGTGCCAAATACCAAGTTTCCTGTAACATTATAACATCTAATTTTAAAATGAAGTTAACCTCATTAGGATCCGACAACTTAGTGCTTATGCCAGCGATATTTCAGCATATTCAATGGGTACATGAATTCTTATGTTGAACCTCAGGGACAACCTCCATCTATACTTGCACCTCCAGGTTACTGTCATCCTGTGGTGGGCTCACTACTCCTATATGCAAGGAAGAATCATTGGGCAGTCAATCTATGGCATCTAGGCCTATTTGAAGGGTAAATCCATTGGTTATAGGAATACATGGATGGTGAATGGTTCAAGACACCAAGAGGACACTGGTGGCCCAGCGACCAATTTACAAGAGAGATGTCTGTAAAAGTAACTCAATAGTAAAATAGTAAAAAGATTGTTCAACATATTCCAGTGGGAGTTTCAGTCTCTATGCTAAATTAACTGACCGGGTAGTTTCTGGCTCCTGCAGTTAATGACAACACAGTCTTCTTTAGAACATTTAGTTAGGGGTTAAATCTAGTCAACTGTCCTGACAAGGAGAACATCCTTATACTCTGAGATGCTGAAACTGGTTAACCAATAAAACACCTTGTTTTTGAGTTCTTCATCAGGTTCTATCCTGGATGCAGGCAGACATGGAACACTAGTCAGTACTGCTACATAGGGGCTATAGTCAGGTGGCAGATTAAGGCGGGTGAATAGTGACATCATCTTGCGAGTGCAACCATCCTTGTTCGACTGCAGGCTCAGTATTCCTAGGCTGCACAGTCTCTTGCTTGCGTTCCCCACCCCCAACAGGTC
Organism: Triturus cristatus; assembly: GCF_964204655.1. NCBI lineage: Eukaryota > Metazoa > Chordata > Amphibia > Caudata > Salamandridae > Triturus > Triturus cristatus. The sequence continues at coordinate 1,592,092,963 of NC_140590.1, forward strand.
GGGTTCTGCCAATTGAATTAATATGTAAAATGGTAAATTTGGTGAATGTGGACCCCTGGGCCTGATCCCCCACATCTTCTGCCATTAGGGTGGCAGTATTTGTTGCCTTCACCTCCTCCGCCCTGGTTCACATGAGGGCAACATTATTACAATTAGTTACATTTGAGGTTGCTCTCTCACGAGCAGCACAACGCAACTGTTGATTTCTCCAAGTAGCAGCTCCCAATGGGGGCTATTGATTTCTGCCTTTTCTTCCCAGTGGCCCATATATGGTTCTGGTTCAAAATAATTACAGGCACGTATTTTTATTTTAACGATTTTAGGCATCCCAACCTTATCACTGTAATTGTACTTACTCTGTTGCTTCCTTTTCTCAGAAGGGCCTTCTTCACTGATATGTGAGGAGTTAAAGTAAGTTGCATCCTGTGTGAAAATCACGGCCCTGTAGACAGTGTCTCCCTCTGCCAGTGTAGTTGTTTTAGTCTTCCTTTTTCCCTTTTCCATCCTTGGTACATCGCTGCCCACCCCTTTCCCTCCTTTCCCCTTGGACTCTCCCTTTAGAACTCAACTTAGGATGTTGATGATGCACTGTACTGTTGAGGAGAGTGGATGGCCAATAAAGAAGTAACTGAAACCTGTCCTGCTCCTTGGTATTTACTTCTAACACTGGCAAAGAGCGACTGCTCAGGGTGGCAGTTTTGGCCATTTCCCCTTTGTGTGCTCTCTCCATTTACTACCAGGATTTGCACATGAAAGAAGAAGACTAACAAAGGAGAAAATGATAAGCAAACTGACCTGAGTGGAGGTGTAACTACCGGTGGTTCGTCCGGAATACTGTCATCCTCGTTTATAGGATTATTCCGCTGTGCACCTCAACCTTTCTGTGCCAAACATGGGCTGTTCAAGAGGTTATCATCGCTGTATGGAGGACTTATGTTAACAAAAAAGTTCTAGCGGCATGAACCATCTATACACTGTTGTTAACCTTGATGCAAGATTGTGGAGTACTTTTACGAACATTTCTCTTATACACGCTGCTTGTCTGTCTGCCTCCTGAGACCATTGCAACAGCAGTGACATTCGTCAGCAGCGCAGGAGTGCAGTTTTGGGACACAGTGACTGCGTTGGCAGCGTTTCTGAGTTTGCATCCTCCTCATCAATGGAACTCTGGTAACCGGGGGGGATGAGAATTGCCATTTTCAAGTGTGGAGGACTTCCGTAGCTGTTGTTGCTTGGTGTGCATCTCCTCCTCTGTGGTGTGCAGGGGCTCAGAGGAGGCACTACGTGCTTGTGTGATCTGTGAGGAGACCTCGGTGCAGCTTTTTCCTCAGAAGGTGGCCATCTGTTCTAGTCATCGTCATCGGTGGGTGTTGGAGTGTGATGAGTCAGTCAGCCACTGCGGGGGTCTCTTTTAGCAGCTGTTTTACTCAGGAGCGTTGCACCGACGGGATTTCAACACGTCAAGGAGCGGAGCATTGTTCCACGACTGAAACCTTCCTTCCTTTCCTCAGCGAGTTTCCAGCTCGACGATCTATTGAGACACTGCTCTCTCCTGATGTGTGCGACGTGCAGCCTCCCTGTTGTCACGCATAAGCACTGCGAAGCCGCTTGTCACCTCCGAAGTATTTCTGGCCCCTCCATTGACCATGTACTGGGTTCAGTGTGTCGCTTTTCCGGGGCTTCAGGGACAGGCATCACCCCTCAAGACCTTTACCAATTAGAGGGGAGATTTTAGAAATATTGCGCACTTAAGCCCCTGCTGCTTGTGTCCTTCCCTGGGTCACAAGGGAAACAAGAGACAGCAACCAATTACATTGCAGCACTAAGGGGTCTTAGCCAATTATGCGAATTTGGCAACCTCACAGATTCCCTTATAAGAGACCAGCTAGTATGTTGTACTCACAACATGCGTATATAGGAAAAACTATTAGCCAAGAACTCCAGTCTTAGAGAGGCGGTTTCCATTGCTCAGTCAGTGGAACACACAGCAAGGTGCATCAAAGAAATTAAGGTCTCCCACTGATTTGGTAGCTAACATTCAGGAAGTTGAGGAGAAAAGTGAGTTTTATAAAGTAAAAGGAAAGGAAATTTTGCACAACAAATCTCCTAGTAACGAAAGGAATCTCAGATGCTTCTGGTGTGGCAGCAGTAATCACTTAGCCAACTAAGTAATCACTTAGCCAACGATAGTCAATGCCCAGCCAAAAGTGTTACATGTAAGAAGTGCAATAGAAGGGGGCACTTCTCAAGAGTGTGCAGAGAAGGTGACCCCCACAACAGAGAGGGTGGGGGTAATGAAGATACCCTGGTAAAAGAAGTGAAATGTGTCATTCCCAAGTACATCCTCCAGCTAAAGGATGCGATAGGGAGTATCAATGTCATCTATCCCAAATGTGATGAACTGTTAAATAGTAAATCTGTTACTATATTTGCTGATTCCTGTTCCCCATTTACTCTATTGAATCATAGCGATTTTGTGTGCATGGACAAGCAAGGAGGTATCAGTTTACACAAGCCAGACATATCACCAACAGGCTACACCAAAGAGCCCATAGCCTTTGTGGGAATGAAAGAAATGTACATTGAGTTCAAAGGGAGGAGCACCGTAGGTAATGTTTATATTGTAGAAACAGGATCTAACCTGCTGGGGTGGCAGCACCTAAAAGAGCTAGGCATTATTTTAGATCCCAATAATCAAGATCAAGTAATGTTGACTGATAACAGCCCATCAAGTACCAATATATGTGATGATTTCCCTAATCTGTTTGAGGGAAGATCATGATTTCCAGCACAAGATCAAACTCAAAGCTAATGCAAAACCCACTGTGCACAAGTTGCGCCCTGTGCCACATCTAATGAGGGAGCCTTTAGAGAAGGAATTGAAAAGGTTGTGCAGTATGGGAATCATACAACCCATTGACACGTCAGAATGGTTGGCACCCATCGTGATTGCACCTAAGGCCAACGGAGAAGGAATTCGCTTGTGTGTAGATTTGTGGAGCCTAAACAAAAACATTTTGGTTGAAAGGTACCCACTTACAAACATAAATGAAATGCACAGTACCATGGGACAGGCAAAATACTTTAGTGTCATCGATTTATCTATGGCCTACCACCAGGTAGATCTGCACCCCGACTCTAGGCCCCTCACTGCCTTTTATAACCCCTCAAGGTGTGTACATGTTCAAAAGCATGCCGTTCTGTCTGGCATACGCTGCAGCGGTCTTCCAGAAGGTCATGCACAAAATCCTGACGGATGTGGACCATACCATGTGCTTTCAGGATGACATCCTGGTGTATGAATGTACCGCTGAGGCCCACAACCTTACCCTCAAAGTAGTTTTCAAAAAATTGATGGATGCAGGTTTGACTTTTGCAAACATCCAAGTGTCAAATTCGTGTGAGTTCGGTCGATTACCTTGGGAACTCTATTTCTGAGGAAGAGTTCAGACCTAAGCATAACCTTCTTAATGCTGTGAGGGATGCTCCATACCCAAAGAATAAGGAAGAACTTAAATCACAAAAAACAAGGAATTTGAGTGGCAGAATCAACATAAGTGCATGTGGACGCACTCAAAGAAGAAATCATAAATTTTCCAGCGCTAGGTACTTTTGATCCCATACCATTCTCGCTACAGACGCATCCAACAAGGGACTGGGAGGCACCCTCTCTCAAAGGGATGGCAAGGAAGAAAAGATAATTGCTTTTGCCTCCCGGTGCCTTTCAATGGCTGACAGTAACTTCTCGATCACCGAGAAGGAGGCCCTGGCGTGTTTCTGGGCGGTGAAACACTTCAAGTTTTTTCTATGGGGTTTGAATTTTACAATTCGCACAGACCACAAGCCCCTCACCTTCATATTCTCAGGCAAAGGTATGACAACAGTACTCCCCGCATAAGCAAATAGATTCTGGACTTTGAAAACTTCTGTTACTAAGTGGAATATGTCCCTGGTGATGATAACAAAGTTGCTGATTTCCTGTCCAGAACACCCTTACAAACAGAACCGCCAGAGGGAATGCAAGATAGTCCTATCATGGTTATATCAGACCCTGCCGTCACGGAAGAGGAAGAATGGAAGAAGGGCATGGAAGAAGACAAGGGTATATGCAGGCTTAAATAGATAATGGTGGAAGGGTGGCCCAACAAGTGCAGTGAAGTAGAAGAAGAAATCAAAGACTTCTGGTAGGTCTGGTACGACTTGAGCACCATAGAATGGAATTGTAACTCCTGAAAGTCTGAGGAAAAGAATAGTGGAATTGGCACATGAGGGTCACCTGTGGCATAGCATAATGAAAAACAGAATTAGAGAGATCCTCTGGTTTCCAAGGATGGACGCCATGGTAGAACAGCTAGTGAAGGACTGTCTCAGTTGTGCCAGAAGAGACAAATCTAAGTACACACGCAAAGCCCCGTTGTCCCCTGTTGCAATTCCCCTCAAACCCTGGAGTAAGCTAGTCCTCGACATAATTGGACCCATGCACAACCTGGGGATCCCAAAAAATTCAAGCTGGTCTTAGTAGACTACACATCCTACTGGATCACACAAAAATGTGTGCATTGCATCAACACCAATGCTATTCTGGTTTTCCTCAAGGCTGTTTTCTCTAAAGAAGGAATACCGTCTACCCTGGTCACCGAAAATGAGGTCTAGTTCACATCGCAACTGATTTATTTATTTATTTTATTTAAAAGGTTTTATATAGCGCTGGCTAGACACTGGGGTATCAGAGCGCTTTACATGGTTACATCAAGATAAGCATTAGGTTACAGTGCGTCAAGAGTAGTATTGCAAGAGAGGTGAGGTAACAATGGTTCAAAGGCAAAACAATACAGACAATAAGGTCAATAGAAACACTGACAAAACATGAGAACCTAAGGCTAATGACATCCGGAATTACGATATAATATAGTGAGTACATAGTGAAAGACAGCAAGTGTGTATTGGGCAGGCTGAAAAAGGGGAGGGGTGAAACTTTGATGGGGGCGCCATAAAAAGGGGGAGGGTGAAGAAGCACTAGGTCAGTGAGGACTAGGGATAAAAAAGGAGATTAAGGTTGAATGAGAGGGGAAAGGGAGATTGAATGGGGTGGCTGTAGGATGAGGGGGGACGATGCAGTCAGGAGATTAGTAAGGAGAGGCCAGGTAAGAGAGATAAGGGCAAAGACAATAGAAGGACTTATTGAAATAGGAGAGTAGGGAAGTGGGATAGGGTAGATTGTGATGGGGGAGGAGGATGTCAGCGGATCGATGAGTGTGCAACAAAACAGAGAGACGCTGAGTAGGGACATGTATCGGGTGCAGGGATTAAGGACCCCAGTAGTGGTTGAGAAGGTGCAATTTCAGAGCTTTTTTGAAGCTGTGGTAAGAGGGGTTGCAGCATAATTCTATGGGGAGAGAATTCCAGATGGTTGGCAAATTTCCAGAGGAGTGTGATTGTGTAGATTTCTTCTTAAACAGGGGAGGAATGAGAGCGAGAGTGTCGGTGCTCCTCAAATCTCTGGAGCTGCCGGCTTGGTGGAGTTTTTCCGATAGGTACTGTGGGGTGTTTTGATGAAGGGCTTTATGCGTGATGCAAGCGGTTTTGTAGGTGGATCTGCCTTCAACGGGGAGCCATTTGAGGGATTTTAGGGCCGGAGAGATGTGATCGAATCGTTTGTAATCTGTGATAAGCCTAGCAGCAAGGTTGAGAACAGATTTGATTGGGGCTAGGTGGATTTTAGGTGTTCCCGCGAGGATGGCGTTTCCATAGTCGATTTTTGACAGGACAAGTGATTGGACAACTGATTTAAAGTCCTCAGCAGGGATGAGGGGTTTTATTTTCTTGAGGTGATGTAGTGTGAAGAGAGCTCCCTTTGCTGCATTTTTTATGTGGGAAACGAGACTAAGGTTCTGGTCAATGTTGATCCCGAGGGATTTAACTGAGCTGGAAAAGGTGAGAGAACAGTTGAGAGCATTAAGGTCTGAGATCCAGGACTGGATGGGAAGCCAATTGTTTTTAGGTAAGAAGAGGATGATTTCGTTTTTTTTAGGGTTATGTTTGAGGTGGTTGCAACGGAACCAGGATTGCATTTCAATCAGGGTGTCATTGAGGTGTAAGATGTCAGACCGTGATTTAATCTTGTAGTAGATTTAGGTGTCATCGGTGTAAAGGTGGTACTGAATTTCAGATTGCTTAAGTATGAGGGTTAGAGGTTCCATGAAGAGGTTGAACCGAGATGGGGAGAGTATAGATCCCTGGGGGACACCAAGGTAGATAGGTCTAGGTTTAGAGAGGCAGTCAAGAATTTTAATTTGTTGGGTTCTGTATTGGAAAAAGGATGAGAACCACTTGAGGACTGAACCATTAACCTCTTCAGTGCCCATGACGAGATAGTCTCGTCATGGAGCACGGTTGCGCTGTGCCCATGACGAGACTATCTCGTCATGAACCCCGCCCGCTAATGTAACGCCCGGCACAGGGCGGGGAAAGGGCGTGGCACTGAAGGGGTTAAGGCCAAAACGGTCTTTGAGAGTGCTAAGAAGGGCAGAATGATTGACAGTATCGGACGCAGCAAAGAGGTCAAGGAGGATGAGAAGGGAGGACTCATCCTTGTCAAGGGATTGGTGAATGTCATCAATTACGTTAATCATGGCTGTTTCAGTACTACAGCCCTTTCTAAAGCCTGATTGAAACGGGTCCAGCAGGCTAAAAGAGGAGATATGTTTGTCCAACTGGAGCAGGACGCATTTTTCGAGGGCTTTAGAGAGCAGTGGGAGGTTAGAGATTGGACGGAGATTGTTAAGGTCATTAGGGTCTAGTTGAGGATTGTTGAGGATGGGGGTGATTTGTCCAAGTTGGAGGGAGACCGGGACACAACCCGTGGCTAATGAAGAATTAAGGAAGATGGTCCAATAGGGGGCAATGATGTGTTTTAAATCTTGAACAATGTTAGCAGGGAGCGGGTCTTTGGTGTGGGAGGAAGGTTTGAGTCTAGTAATGATGTTAAGGACTTCACGTTCAGTAACAGGGTTGAAATTATGCCAAATGGCATAATTTTTTAGCAGGGGAAGGTGGGATTGAGATCAGGCGTGGGTATGAGGAGGGGGGGAAGCGAGGCGTCGGGAGGAGTAGGAGATACGGGGAAATCTTTGGGGGAAAGGTCAAAGGGGGGCAAGGAATTGAGAGGGAGGGGGGTTAAGGTGAAAGATTGGTCAATTTTGTCGATTTTTTCATTGAAGAAGTTGGCAACTTCCTCACATTTCTCGATTGAGGCCAGTAACTTGGGGGGAGCAATAGCTGTTTGGTTTTTGACAATGCTAAACAGTTTCCTGGGTCTATTTTTGGCCCGATCTAGTTGTGAATGGAAGAAGGAGGCCTTTTTGTCACAAATGTGTTTTTTATAATTGGACCTTGCAGATCTTAGGATGGTCAGATTTGCGGGGGACGGGTGTTGTCTCCAGGTGCCTTCAATCATTCTGAGAGAACGTCTGTCTCTGTTGAGGTCAGCATTAAACCAAGATTTGGAGGGGGTGTTTTTTGTGTTTTTAGTTTTTCTGGGGCAATTTGGTCAAGAACCTCCATTATAGATTTGTTAAAATGCTCAGTAAGGTCATTAGCATTTTGGGAGAAGGGGATGAGCTGCAGTTACTCTTTGACTTTGGACTCCAATTCAGTTGGGGGAATAAGGTGAAGGTTTCTAGTCAGTTTCTTTTGTTTAATGGTTTGGTGGGGGGGAGGCATCGTGTTGGTGATCGAGAAGAGGATGAGGTGATGGTCTGACCATTCAATAGGGACGATGTTGGAAAGGGAGGCCAGGTCATTGCAAGTAATGATAGCATCTAGAGTGGCTCCTTTGGTGTGGGTCGGAGAATGGCAAAGTTGAATCAGGTCATTAATGTCGAGTAGATCAGAGAGGAGGTTAACATAGGGGTCATCCTTTTTGTTCCAGTGGAGGTTAAAGTCTCCTAGGAAGAGGTTTTTAGAGTTGGCAAGTGAGGACTGAATAATGAGATTGGATAGTTCCTCTACAAATGGAAGATGGTCACCTGGGGGGTGGTAGATATTGTGAAAACGGATTGGAAGCGATCCTGGAACATTAAGTTCAGCACCAAGGTATTCGTAAGTAGAGTGATCAGAGTTCTTAATAAGTGAGAGTTGTAAATCTTTTTTATAGATAATAGCTAGCCCCCCTCCAATTCTGTCCGGCCTATCTTTCCCGAGGATGGAGTAGCCAGGAGGGGAGAGCAGGTCCAGAATAGAAGAAGAGTGGGCATTGAGCCAGGTTTCAGTTAAGAAGGCGATGTCGATGGCATCACTCAGGATGGATTCGGCTATTTCAATTGCGTGAAGTGCAGCGGATCAGCAATTAACCAGCATGCAAGCAAGAGGTTTAGGGCTACTTATGGGGGGAGGGCAAGAATGGATAATTGTAAGTTCAGACGGTGGTCTGGGTGAGGCTGGGGAGGAAGGGGTTCTGCTAGTACCAAGGATCACTGGGATGGTTGCATGGGGGCAGGAGGGTATGTAATCTGGGGGATTGGAGGGAATGAGGTATCAAGGTCAGGGAGGTCGGTGGAGGCGGAATGGGTCAGGGTGGCGGGGGTAGTACTCAGAGGTTGGGGGTCTGTGGTGGCTGTCAGCTCCGGTTTCTGGGGAGAGGACAAATTGGGGGGGATAGTAACTGCAGGGAGGGTGTTAATGTCTTTCCTGAGTGCTGCGAGTTCCGATGACAGGGTAGAGAGATGGAGTTCTATGTTGAAAAGGGTCATGGTTATAAGAGAGAAGGGGAAGGAGGCTGGGCGGTCAGGAGGGGGAAGAGTATGTTCCAAGTTGGTCCGGGAGGAAGAGTTGGGGTGAAGGAGGGGTGGGAACCCGGGGGGGTGGGTGGAGGGGGGCATTGAGAGTAGAGGCTGGCAGGGGTATTTCAGGGTGAAGGAGGGCATTAAAAAGAACTGGAGGAGTTAAAGGCGGAGGTGTCAGGGCCGGGGAAGGTGGAGTGGGAAGGCATTCTGGCTAAGCGGAGGGCAATCAGGTAATGTGGGGGAAATTGAAGTTGCTGGGAGAGCAATGGGGGGATCGGGGAGGGGGGATAGGGGACCGATCGAGGGGAGTGGGATGGCTTTAATGTTGTGAGTGGAAGAATCGAGAGGGAGGAGGGAGTTTGGGGGATTGAGAGTCCAGTTGGGATGACAGGGGGAGGGTGGAGCACAGACGATGGAGGGAGGTTAGAGGGCTGTGTTAGGGGGGTATCTAAGGAGGTTACAGAGTCAGGGAGGGGGAGGGTTGGAGTGTGGGGGAGCGAGAGGGATGGGGCATCTTGTGTTGGGTGGGCAGAGGGGATTGAGGGAGATTTAGATAGACAGTGAGATAAGGTACTGAAATGTTGTTCAAAGATGGTGAGGTGTTTATCAGAAGCTTGAATGAGGATATTGCCCGATTTAAAGATGGAGATGTCGATTTCACCTGGGAAAGAAGGGGAAGGGGTAGTAGATAGTTTCAGTCTGTATGGTATTTTGCAGGAATTCGTGATGGGGAGGTGATGAAGGAAGACACTTTTCCATTTAGAGGGGCGTTTGGAGTAGAAGGTGTAGTTTGTTTTAATAATGGAGGTGAGGCTGATGTAGTTGGCCACGAACAAGGTTTCTTGGTGATGTATTAAGAGTTTGTGCTTAAAGTTTTTCTTTGCGTTTTTGGAAAGGTTATGAGGGTAGAGGATGGTCCAGGAGTTAGGACCATGTTTAGTGAGGTGTGTGGGTTGGAAATTAGAATGGAGCGCCGAGTGGAGGAGGCCAAAGAGTAGTGGAAGAGGGAGGTCAACGTTGGGTAAAGAGTGAGAGATAACCAGAGTGGGGCGGAGGGTCACGCTAAGATGGGGCACTGGAAGGTAGGAGATTGGATAGAAAAGACATTAGTGAGAGTAGGGGAGGGTCACGACTGAGGGTAAGCCAATATAAAGAAGCGGCCAAAGATGTAGTAAAGTAAGGGAGCCTAACTTCAGTTGTAGTGCCAAAAAAGTAGAGAGAGAAGCAGTGAGGAGGGGGGGGGGCAAAAGGTGCAGATAGCTGCAGGATATAGCTATGGCAACTGATGAAGGACATTTTAACCACTGTGAACATCAAACATGAAAAAACTGCTCTCTATTGCCCCAAGGCCAATGGCCTAGTCGAGAGGACCAATAGACTAATAAAAGACCACTTACAGTTAGCTATAGCTAATGGTCACGAAGTAGAATCATCCTTGCGTGACTGTTTATGGGCATACCACACCTCACCCAATCTCGTATCAGGGGTTTCCCCTTTCATTGCCCCAAGGAGAAGAGAACCCTGCACTAAGTTCAAACCTAGTTGGTTGGGTGGGGGTAGGGTTGTGAGTTCAAATTCCAAAGAGGTTGGTAAATAAGTTGAACGCCACCAAACCAAGTATAAGAAGTGGTACAACAATAAAAATGGAGTCAAAGCTCCCAAGTGGAGGGTAGGTGACATGGTGCAGATGAAGAGGAGCGTAAAAGACTTGCACAGCTAAAGCAAATTCTACCCTCCTTGTCATGTGTTCAAAACCTTTAACAATGTAGTACTCCTTGAGAATGGACAGTTGTGGAGTTGTGAGAAAGTTGTCAAATGTAACAATGTTTTTCATTAGGTAAACAAGGGAGGTGTATTATAATCTTCCTTTTTCCCTTTTCCTTCCTTGGTACATCCCTGCCCACCCCTCTCCCTCCTTTCTCCTTGGACTCTCACTTTAGAGCTCAACTTAGAATGTTGTTAATGCACTGTATTGTTGAGGAGAGTGGATGGCCAATAAAGAAGCAACTGAAACCTGTCCTGTTGCTTGATATTTACTTCTAACAGTAGTGTAGGTAGTTACTAAGTTGCTTGAAGTTCCACTAATTTATAGGCGGTGAATTAGGAGGGGAAGTGACCAATTGTTCTCTGCCAAGTCAATTTCTTTAGAGATGGCCCCACACAGCTTTATCCAGAAAAATGTCCAGGGTGAAGACTTTTGGTACGGTAGTACCTTTGGCTTCATCTCCATCACCTGGTATTTTTTGTTTATCCATTGTCCCTTTGCACCCTTCAGCAAATAACAGCATGGCTAAAGGGTAGGCAGAAAATGCGGTACCAGCCCAGGGAATATGGGAAATAGGCGGGTTAATAACAGCAAAGCCAAAAACCAATACCTTCTAGGAGGGTCCTCTAAGATTCCATAAGCAACTGTGATCCTTCTGAAAGACTTAGTCCTCCAGCCAAGAGGTGTGGTCTAGCCCAGGCTCTTCCTGGCAATGACGGATAAAGACACGCCCGGTCTTGGCTCAAGCATAGCCCAGGCACGCCTTGTGCGCATACTAAGATGCGTGAGATGTCGGGCGCTTAAACGCGTTATGTGCCCTGCCTGCCATACAAAGCAGTCTGAGCTCATTGATAGGTTGGGGGCAGTAAATTATCTGAGTACTCTGACCTGAAATGAGGTTACTGGCAGATAGCCCTCACTCCAGGAGCTAAGAGAAGGTCTGCTTTTTCCACCCCTGAAATCCATTTTCAATTTTAAGTGATGCCCTTTGGGTTGAAAAATGCTCCTGCCGCCTTCCAGAAGTTGGTGAATCGCGTTATTTCAGGTCTGGAGAGTTTCAGCGCAGCTTATCTTGATGATATAGCTGTATTTAGCTCCACCTGAGAGGATTACTTGGTCTACCTGAAAAGAAGTGCGTTAGGCCCTGTGGCAGGTAGGCTTAAAAATCACGCCAAGTAAGTGCCAGATAGGGCAAGGCTTTGTAGTGTACTTGGGCCTCCAAGTTGGTGGAGGACATATATAAAATCTTCAACCCAAGATCCAGACAATTCTGGCCTGGGAAGCTCTTAAGACTCAGACCCAAGTCAGAGCCTTTCTTGGCCTGACTGGATATTGCAGGAGGTTTGTGAAAGGGTATGGTACCATAGTGGCACCACTAACTTGCCTTACCTCCAAGATGTTACCCAGAAACATTATCTGGGCTGAGCACTATCAAAAGACTTTTGACATCCTGAAGGAAGCTCTGTGCTCAGCGCCTGATCTGAAGGTACCTGATTTCAGTAAGGAATTCATTGTTCAGACAAATGCCTCTGAATATGGAATTGGATCAGTGTTGATACAAGTAAATTATTTGGGCCAGGATCAGCCTGTTGCCTTCATTAGCAGGCAACCCCTCCCCAGAGAGCAGCATTAGAGTGCCTTTGAGATGGAAGCCTTTGCTGTGGTTTGGTTCCCGAAGAAGCTGAGACCCTACCTGTTTGGGGCTCACTTCAGAAATTCAAACTGACCACAGACCTCGAAGGTGGCTGATGCAGATGAGAGGAGAGAACCCCAAGTTGTTAAGGTGGTCCATTTCCCTACAGAATAAGGACTTTACAGTGGCACACAGACCTGGAATTTACCATGCCAATGCAGGTGGCCTTTCCATGTTCTTCCACTTAAATGATGACAACCACCAGGATAAAGCTTAGTTGCTGATCACCTTTCGTCTGGATGGGGGCCATGTAAGGAGATGCCTCTTTTTGTATGTTCACCCCCAAGTTCTTTTATTGATGCTGCTGTTTTTTCGACTCTGAGGGCCCAATTCACAAAGGAAAATGTAGACCAGAAGGCTAAGTTTAGAGCTGAAGTTTAAGTTTAGACCTGAATTCTAAGTGCTCAATTCACAAAGGTAAACTTAGACCTGATGTCTATGTTTACCTTTGTGAATTTGGCCCTTAGAATCTAGGTCTAGACTTAGACTTCAGGTCTATGTTTACCTTTGTGAATCAGGTGCACAGAGAGCACTGAGGCTTGCTAATCAGACCTCGGTGCCAGTGCCCTGACCCCAAAATGTGTATAATACATTGGCTATGCCTAACTAGCGTAGGCTAACTTAACCGTAAATCCCTAGTATATGAAACCCAGAGATTGCAGCACTAGTTGTGGCACAGGTAAAACGAGTCTCCCAGTCCTCCACTGTAGACCTGAAGAGCAATATTAAACTGCTGGCCCGACTTTGCCATTTAAACCAAAAGCAAAGCCAAAACGCTCTCTGCAACATGTGTATGTCACCCCAATGGCAGACTTGCCTAGCCCTAGGCCAGGTGCAAAATATTTCACCGACAGAACCGGTGTTTTACATTTTTTAGCAGTAAAAACTGTAAACTGCATTTTTTTTAACTGTGGGGAGACTTGGGTAGCAAGTACAGGGTTACACGCTGACCCTCAGCTTTGTTAACTCCTGAATGGTGGGATCAAAATTGATTCTTCAAGGTATCAAGCAGCTTGTTATGTTAAGCCCAACTTGATTCTCAAGTCAAAATTAATGTAACAAGAAACAGTGTGCAACTTTTACAAAGTTGCCACTTTGATGCCTTCAATCTCCTGTCCCTTAACGGTTACCCGAGATAGCTTTCTGCCCTCCTAGGAAGACGTGCTAACGACTCCCAGGAAAAGAGAGAATAGGGGCCTGCACTGGAGAAAGGTGTTACCTCCGTCATGCAGGACGTCACATGAGTGTTGGCCCAAACGTCGAGCTTCAAAGCTGAAGCCGCCTTTGAAAAACAAATGGGGAACATTTGGGAGGGGCAGCCCCACTATTTAGGCCAACTAGTTGGCACTCTGGAAGGAGTAGGGAACCCTATTATCAAACCTTTTTTTCAGGGAAATGTAGCCCCCTTGGTAGCCACACCTCTAGGTTGGGCTGGGAAAGCTCTGGACACTGGGAGAGGGGTTCTGCCTTGTTGGGAGTGGAGAGAATGGTGCATCTTGGGATAGCCAAATGCCACACTTCCCAGGAAGTAGTCAGCAGGAGGGAGGGATCCTGCCAGCCCATTGGTTACCAACCACATTGTACCCTCAGGGTATTTTCTGAGCAGAAATAGGACATCCCTGGTACCCAGAACTCAGATCTCAACAGGACTGGAAGAAGGACTGAAGGACTGGTCTGCTGCACCATGGAACCGGCAAAGAGAAGCTGCAGCGGTGTTAACTGCATCTACTGAACCTGAAGTTGCAACTGAGCCTGGGAGAGCTGTTGGAGTGCAGTTTGGTCCCCCAGAAGCTGAGTTATCACCTAGAGAGCGATTTAACTGTGACCGCGAAGCTGGGCGACTGGTGGCCTAGTGGCGACTGGACTTCTACCAGCACAGAGAGGATTTTAAGTAATGTCAACCCTGTGACCAGGACCACCTCACCTTTTTCGTGGACTGAGGACTAGCCGCAGGAAGACCCCATCAACCAGATCGCATCTACGACATCCTTGGGCATCCTTTATCCCTTTCATCAGGACCACTTCCGTAGGAATCCATTGCAAGGGAATAAAGTGCCTGGGCCTGCCTGGAGACAGGTTCACCTGTGGAGGTAACTGATACCGAGAAGCTTGCTTGTCCCGTGACAGGCTCCCTACTGGAGTTGGTCTCTTGAAGTGACTCTAGGTGACTGCAATACTAGTAGTCCAACTTTTCGGTGAAAAAGTTTCTGTATGTCAAATTTGTTGAATTTGCCAATGCTTGTTCAAGATTGAGTAAAATGCTTTGATTTACTCTACAGTGTAAATTCTATATCTCTGGTACCAGATCTTTTTCGCCGTGGTGTTTAAAAACGCATACAAATACAGCCTACATTTATATATTGAGTGTCTTGTCGATTTCTTCTTCAACTGTTGTGGTGCTGTTTAAATACTTAATTTACATTTGTTCCTCTGTGTAGACCTTGCTGCTCAGGTTTGACAAACAAAATCTACTGGGTCCTTAAAGGGTTGGTAAGTGTATTACAAGGTGAGGTTACACAACCACACCATATAATGCACCGTATTTCCTCGCACTAATAATTTATAACTCATAAATAACTTTACCTTTAATTTATAACTGCAATCTTTCAAAGCAACAAAGCCAACGTTTTTCAAACGTTCTAAAGTGTCTTTGTAATTTTATTAACACAGAAGCTCATCGTTTCAAAAATAATGTTAGTAAAACAAAAAGTCATAAGCAGCATGAACCACCATTCCTTTTCTGGATCCCATGGCACCACCTACATGGAGTGAGCAGCATGCATGCCACAGAACAAAGAGTACATGCTTAACTATTTCTTCGAGCCTGTTTTCCACCCATGTGATATGATGACAATGAATATTGGCTTTTACAACCCATGCCTGCCTATTGTACATGACAACAGGCAACCAAAACAAAAGAGTTTCTGTTTATTTTAAGAATTTTTAGCTTTTCAGAAGAATAACTTTTAAAGAGATCATATAAATAACCTTTCAGTGACTCCGGGTAAGATGAAAAACATCCAGAAGTGGATCCCGAACACCAGCACCACTTGGAAGACGCACTTCCCAAACATGGTTTTCCGCAAGTATATGGCCCGGTCGATGATCATCGTTGCAAACTGGAGCAGCAGCATCACCAGGAAAGCCTCGGGGACCTGGTCTTCGGAAAGGGACTCCGTGATGTCTGCTGCAGCCGAGTGTTTCTGAAAATCATAAGCAAATGCAAAAAGCATATCAAAGATTCATCTTTTTTCATACATATGGTCGATATATGAACTACTCTCCAATACCTACCACGAGCATTCACGAAAATGTACTTCTATTAGCTCAGTGAGATATTCCCATTTCTCTTAAAGTCCCATAAAGTTCTTCATTTATAGTAAAATACAGGTTGACTGTTTTCACCTTTTTATTTTGTTGTGTATTTCTAATCAAGGACATTGCGAACAGATCAAAGCTGAGGCTGAGTATAGCAATACAAACCTGATAACACCATAACAACGGTTAAGTTTCACTTTCCATGTGAAATGGCAATTTTGATTTGCTAACACGTTGGGCACTATTTTTTTATTTTGTAGTTCAAGACGAACAAAACCGCTATGGCAGCACCACGTATCTTGCAGGATATTACACCAATCTTTTTTTTGTTTAAATCTGTTTTTATTGAGTTTTGATTATACATATTCATGAAAGGCAACATACGTTCTGAGAACCATCCATACATTGGACCATCTACCAATATTTGAGAAACATTACTGTTGAGCGGATGTTAAGCAGATCATGTATATCTGTGACATCGTTTCAGGATATTGCACTAATCTTTACTGGCATTCCCTGTTTGGACCCTCCCTCCTCCCACGGTTCCCTTCCATATACAAAGCATTTCAAAAGCACAGTCATTATCACAGGCATGGTACGCTTGTCCTAGGCATGACAACCAGAAAGTCCCGATAAGCCCCCCAGCAGCTCCATATTTTCTCCCACTTGCGTGGGCATCCCCTACTCTCCCCGTTCTGCAGCCCTGCACCATTCCATGTCCGATCTCTACTCTTAAACACTCGGTGGTTCAGTCGCACCCCATCAGAGAACAATATTCTGTTGTGCCACTGCAAATCTTAGGGAGGATAGTGATCTAGTGCACTTTCAAGGACATTCCTCACCCCAGATATTCAACAAAATCGTTCTATGTCAGACCTCAGTCGTGAGCCCAGTGTGTGTACCCCCGTACAAGCCACAGCCCCTGGTGCACTCTTCTGTACTAGCCCTCACTATATTATGTGGGAGCTTTCGTGAGTAGTAGGACCTATGAAGTACACAGAGTTGAATCAGCCTGAACCGGGCTCTGACTGCCACTTCCCTGGGTCATCGGAGTGCCTTCTCCTATTCCTCCTCGTCTGCCTCGCCAACATCTGCCTTCCATATCTCTTTAAGTCACAGCAAAGAGCCAGATGCATTGTGCATTAATTTACTGTAGGTTAAGGACACCTTTTTTACGAGGAGCGGCTTCGTCAGCAGTCTGTCCTCTAGTATTGAGGATTCCTCAAGCAGTTGTCACTTATCCACATGAGTCTGCAGAGCATGCCTTAACTGGTGATATCTAAAGACTTTCTTGGAAGCCATATCATATTCTGTTTGCAACACTTCCCCAGAGACCATGCCGCCTCCCCCCCCCCTCCATACATCTCCTAACGATGAGATGCCGATCAGGTTTCATCCCGTAAATCCTTAAAGGAACCCTACATCCACCAGTCAGTCGCTATTCCATGGTGGGGTCATTTCATTGGGCCGACCCTGCCATCCCAGGAATCTAGTTGCCCCCCCACCATATCAAAGCCGTGAACCTTGTGAAAGACGGTAGAGACATGCTACCACCTTGGAGTACAATGCCCTTGGGAAGTCTCTGGGGCTAAGGGGACCGCCTTGATTGAGGGCTCTGTTAGAGGTGCAAAGACCCACTCATTGATCAGTATCAGTTGTGATGCCCAATAGTACTTTTCCAAGCGAGGAAGGGCAATGGTGTGAGACACCATTTGATGAATAAATATGAACTATGAAAGCTGATTCATGTGTTCAACTTTATGTCTATATTCAAGTAAACTGGCCAAGGTGCAGGTCGAAGTTTATCTGGAATGTTTTATAAGTGATGCTTATTATTTTCAGTCTCGAAGAGTTTTTGAGAAAATTGGAGGATATTATAGGATGGGGGGGGGGGGGAATGTCGCCTGACTCCTAACCTCAGGGAAGATGTGAGTAGATTCCAGGAAGGGAGGACGAGCTCATAAAATGCACAAGATATTGCTCTGCATCAGTGGATTTGCAGATCCTGGAGAGGGACCGGAGGAGAATATAGGCATGCCGGCAGGTGATGGTTGGGGTAGTGGGGAGCAATGACCCTACCTATAAAAATAAAAAAATACATAGGAAAATGGACAGTTTCAAATATCGAGATCCCAAAGGACTGCATTGATCCCTCTGATCTAAATAGTGTATCAGTTGTTTTAGGTTTTGCATCATATACAATATGTCCCTTCAACTGAAGCTGTTTTAGGACTATCGATGATATGCGCATTTGGAGTGAACTGCGATTTGCAGGTCTGGTGTACAAGCTATAATTTGCACTGCTAACCATACCTTCGGCATGTCGTTTTTTTTAGTTTATTTTGTAATCATAACTGTTTTTGTCTTCAATGGAAAGTTAGACATGTTTTACTGGTTGTTGTTTGGATATATGTGATGGGTATGTGCTATATGTTGGTGTATGATAATGCAATCAATAAGAGGGAGCGGGGAAGTTATACCTGAGGATTAAAAAGAAAGTAAAGGTGGTAAAGATAAATATCAGGGTCCAGCGTAGGCAACTTTCACCTCTAGATTCTCACCCTTCACACCAGTGCTCCCTCGAAGATCGAGGTAAGAAGTGAGCCTCAATACAGTATGTGTTGGGAAAAATTCTGTGATGGAGCATGCCACTGTAATTCCCAGTTAAGAGTTATTTTATACAAGGAACACGTTTTATTGGGTGGATATAGAGATTTCTGTATGATAATGACCAAGTTATATCATTCAACATTGCCTTTAGCTATGCGCAGTGAGAGTTGACTGCAGGCGAGGATACAGATCAGCCTGAGCAAGCTTCCTTTGCTGCATATAGCCTTTGGTTCTGTGCAATGGTGGTTTACAGTAGGCAACCAACTTCACATCCAGCCAACCTACAGTTGAACATGCAGTTTGCATGTTAAACCCAATGATGGTATGTCAATGTTCGTGCAAATCTATCACGTGGTGTGTAAGTTACTTGCCAAGCTTTGTTTATACTGTCCCCTTTAAATTTATCGCCTTCCTTGTCAGAGCTGCTTCGAACCTGGGATCCATCCATCGGTTTAACTTGCGATAACAGAAAACCAAGCATGGAAAATCCCAATAAATTTTGTGTGGGTTTGCCAAAGGATGCCTAGGTTATAAGCCCTCACTCCTTTAACCATGCTCTCCTTGCCCAATCTGCACGACAATCAACATATTAGAAGCATTTTAGACATGTCAAGTGCCTGCCAAATGTTGGGCAGATCTATGAAATGGCACCAAAGTTATTAGCTAACCAAATAGTTTTTTCACCCCACCTTTTGACTATGCCCTCGTAACCTGATCTATTTGGAAATCTGGAATCCTTGCACTGGATTCAAATTGCTAACAGCCAACAACATTTAATACAGATTCATTAAACCACACCAGCTACAGGCACAAGAGCTGAATAGAATTGCACCAAATTTGGCATAAAAGTAGAAGTTTAGACAAGAAAGCATCTTTGGTTAGTTTGGTATTAATCTGTTCAGGAGTTTTTGAGAAGTTAGCATTAGACAAGTGGTTTTTGGAGGCCTCAAATTGTGCTAAAGTGTTAACCAAAATTAGAAATATAGACGTCTCTGAGCCCGTCCGTGGATGATTTGCAAATTTACCAAAATTAAAAAATAATAAGCCACAGGAGATAATGCGCAGGGCCTGGTTACAGGGTCTGCCTGCAGGGACTGGAATGCCCACAGCCGAAGGCTGTGTGGGATTGGCCCTTCGCAACAGGTTGGATGCAGGGCACTTTGGCCAAATCCTACTGTGCATCAATGAAGGCAAGGTGCAACAGGGATTGGCAAAAAAACATTCACTAAAAAAAGAGGTTAAGGGGATGTTATGGTTAACTTTGGTTAAAACCTGTAGGACCTCGTTTGGAGGGGCCACGGGGGAATCAGGAGCTACTGGCCTCAACCACTGATGTCACAGACCCGTCCTACTAAGGCTATGGAAACTGGGCTAAGTAAAACCCCTTCCACACTTGACTCTGAGTAGAGCAAGGGCAAGCACTCACAGTTTTCTCAGGGGGGTAGTGTGGGGTGCTACAGCACAACAATCAGCAAACAACCAACAAACACAATAACTCCTATGTCCAGCCCAGTGCTTATGTTTTGAGAAAAGAAAGTACTTTTAAACACACAATTATACAAAAATACGAAACCATTCAATTAGATGTACAAGCTGGCGACCATAGGTGTGATTGTTCTCTGAGGGGCGACCCCCTGATCCCTTTAGTAATCCCTCCCACGTGGTCGTCTAGCTGCTGAGTCCCCCACTTCTTCTGGGAAATCTGGTAATAGTGTGACTCAAGCGCAAGGGCAGCATTTTCCTTCTCACAATCAAATGTGCACTTCGTTTCATGTCTTACTACTTTGGTGAATTGGATAGGCACAATTGAGTCCTTGTATGTCTCATTATGGCTTGTCGGCCTATCCGTTCATCTCCCATGGGAACCGTGATGTGCCTCAAATTCGCTAGTTCACGTGGGAAGCCTAGTGTGGGACCCATCTGACTATACGAGATCCCAGCCACCATCTCTTGGGCCCATGGTGCTTGCACATGTGCAGACAATGCTGCAGCTGTCTTGGATGTTTGGGGTCACACCGGTGCCGATGACAGTCATAGCCTAGGCCGGCTGGGCCAAAGGTGGTCATGGCAGTATGGTCAAGAATGGACTGGGAGTAGGTGCAATCCTGATCAGACCCACAACGATCATAGCAGCTGAAGCACCCAAACTGGTCTACAATGATCACAGCACTTGCAGTTCCTACCTATGACTGGGGTGAAAGACAAGGGGGCCCCCCTTTGACACACAGATCCCTCCTAGCACTATCTCCGTCAGAAAGAGCAGACTTCAGGTAATATCCCCTCATTTCTCTGAGACTGAACGACAGACACCAGCTCTGGTTAGACAACAATCCTTTGAGTGCTCTGCAGCGCACTCCCTAGACCTAGGTATAAAGAACTTGGAACTATGTGGGGTGGTTTGTGTCCAACATTTAGACACAACTTGGGGTGGCTCTTTCAAGTCTCTTTCAAAAACAGCTCTCCAGATGCATTTGTGCAGAGCGATGTTTTTTACAGCAGTAACAGTTGGGCTGTCTCCAACGAGAAGCATCCTAAATAGAAGCAAAATGGGGTGTGAGGGTCTGCAAACACACAAAAGGTGATGGAAATGGAATGCTTGCAATTTGTCTAACCACTGACAATCACTTGCGGTAGCATCCCAACCCATCATTCTTTAGCTCACCTTGCCATCTCAGTTTGGGCCCAGCCATATGCAAATCAGTCTTAACCCTGCTCTTCATGGGAACTGTTCAGCCCGAACTGCCAGGCCCTCCCTGAACCAGAACACAAGCAACTCAGGACCGGGTTTGCCCTGATTAGGGCCCATCAGCCAGGTATAGCTTGGTTCCTGCACCTGGCTGCAATTAGCGAACAGAAGGATTAATCAGGGAAAGACTAAATAGTAGGCCTCACCTAGAATCTTCCTGCCTCCAGAGAATGCAGTCCCACCCTCACCTGTCCATCATCCAAATGACAGTGTTTAGGAAGTCTAATCAGCAGCTCCTTGTCTTATCTCCATCTTCCTGTCTGGTTCTCCTTGCTCCAGCTACAAGAATGCATGCAATAAACTTTCGCTGGAAAGAACAGTCCTCACTCTCCAACCTCTGCTATCTAAAATGGACCCCATTGACCTCCATTGTTCAGGCTCACTCATACACATAGCTTATCACTACACATGTTACACCCACTACATATGCACATGCATAACTGTATTGTGTCTAGAATGGCTCCGATGAAGGGGAGTGTCTGAGACGGAGTCAGGTATGACTGCGGCATGTTTATAGCGAACCCCAGCACCAGCGAATGCATGAGGTCCACCCTAGTCTGAAGGTGGGTGATGACTGCCTGGGCAGAGCACGCCTTCAACAGCCAGTCATCGAGGTATGTAAATCCTGGAACCCCTGACCTTCGCAGACAGACTGCAACCACCACCATCACTTTTGTGACCCCCCGTTGGGCCAAATGGGAGCACAGAGAAATGAAATTGCTCGTAGCCCACCGTGAACCTCAGGTAACTTCTGTGGGCTGGCAGATTTGGGATGTAGAAATATACGTCCTGCAAGTCCAGGGCTACCATTCAGTCTCCAGGGGCCAGGGCAGACCCGACCCAATATGAGCATCTTGAATTTCTCCTTTTTCAGGAAATGATTGTGAGGGTGTAGATCTAGTATAGCACGAAGGCCTCCGTTCTTTTGCAGCACACAGAAGTACCGGGATTAGCAACCACAACCTACTTCTGATGCCAGCACTCTCTCGATGACTCCTTTGGTCAAAAGAGCCTGCACATTGCGATGCAGCAATGAGAAATGGTCCTCCGCCAGCCAATTTGAGGACAGTGGCAGGGGAAGCAGGGTTTCCATGAATGGAAGGATGTAACCCCGCCGAACAATTTCGAGCACCCACTTGTCCAAAGTTATGGTTTGCCAGTGGGCAGGTGGTGCCTGATCCTACCTCCAACAGACTGTCCATGAAGCTGCGATAGCATACTAAAGTGATTTGGAGGTTGCGGCTGCCTGGGCCGATCTCTCTCCTTGGATCCCACGAGGTTTGTGTGAGCCGTGTCCATGGCCACAACAAAAACTGGGGAGTCTGTTGGCCATGGTGGTGAGGCGGAAAAGGACGCATCTGGTGGCCCCTGTGTAGCCACAAAAAGAGTGAACAGAAGAGGGGACTGGCATTGGGCAATGGTGAGCCTCTACAATGGGGCAGTGGCTCTATTCTCCTTAAAACACTCTACCTCCGTGTCACCTTGATACTGAAAAGGCGATTGTCATTGAAGGGCATGTCCATAAGAGATGCCTGGACATCTCCCAAGAAGCCAATCGCTCTCACTCAGCTGTGGCAATGGAGCGCCACTAATGACTGTCATGTCCATTCTGGATCATATTGTGAACTTTTTGAGGAAAGCTGAATCCCCAGGAGCTAGCAGCGGTGACACGTGATAGTCCTGTGCACAGGGGTGCTTGTACAGGTCTTGGCCGAGGCCCTAACCAGGACATGGATGAGGGCTTCATTTAAGGGGAGGAGGGTTTCTGTATGAGACAGCCTGGGTTGAAGCACCTCTGTCAAGACTTTGATCTTGATCTCCACCGGGTCCATCATAAGGTCCAGGACTTCAGCTGCCCTCTGCACCACCATAGCAAATGAGGCCCCTTCCTCTGTAGCCACACTAGGTGGAGAGACCAGGCTAGTGTCTGGTGAAGTTTCCAGACCACCGGCATCAGCCAAGTCCTCGTACCAGTTTTCTTAGGACAATTCAAAAGGTTCCCGGTAGCCAAAGGGATCCTCAGATCTGCCCCATTCATATTCCTTACAGGGCCTGGCAGGAATGGAAGGCATTGTCTACAACCTATAAGGTCTAAGTCCGGTTGGCACCGGAGTCGCAGGTCCAGATCCATATTCGAGTCGAGAATTATGATGGGTTCGGCAACCCCATGCCAGGAACGGCGCCACAGGACCAAACCCAGACAAAGATCCACAGGACCTGAGTGGTGCCGAGGGCAAACTCGCCAGCGGAGACCCAGTCAGGGCACCTTCCAAACCTGTGGACCCTGAAGGAGCTCTATAACTTGTGCCCTCGCCATGCACAGATAATTACTCCACATATTACATCACTCATGATATGTTCTAAAACATCATTAATAACATCACTGCAACATTTGAAATTGCATTACTGATAACAGGACTGTGCATGGCAGTGGAAGTTGTTGTTACATTAGAGCACGAGTTAAATGGACACATGTATCAAAAAAGTATTTTGCAATTACCAAATAGCGATATTTACTGAATCGCTATTTGGTAATCGCAAAATGTGAATGTATGTAAGGAATCACTAAAGATATATCGATTTCTTAATATTATCAAATAGCGATGCAGTAAATAGGTAATCGCTATTAGGTAATACTACTCCATTTGTTCCTATGGGCCCATAGGTGTGAATGATTTTGCATTAGCTAATTTGCGATTACCTAATTGGTAATCGCAAATTAGGTAATGCAAAAATAAGGGTGCCTGGGGGCCTAAGGCCCCACTGAAGCACCCAAAAACAATTTGCACATATAAAGTGTACACATGCATTTTTTGTGCATTTTCAAAAATTGTACATGGTTACCATCGACTTGGAGTTGATTGCAATAGCATTTCCTAAATGCAAATTTAGCATTTAGAAAATGCAAGGTACATGTGCTTAGCGAATCGCAAATTGCGATTCCCTATTTGTAGTCTCAATTTTAGGTAATCACCAAAAATTATGACGCCTAAAATGCACTGCCAAAGCCTTTCATGCATCTTGAAAGGGTATTTTGCATTCACAAATGGCCAAATTTAGCGATTCACACCATTTACGAATCCAGAATAGGGCCATAGTTACTTGAGATAACTATAACTGGTGAATTTCAGTGTTTTTTTTTTACCTTAAAACGTTACATTGTCATTGAAATTTTCACCTAACTATATCATCAGTTTAACCTTTTTTTTCAGTGAATATATATATAATTGTCATACAGGGGAAAAAAGTTAAGTGGGAGGGCGGTGAAAATAGATGTTTTTCTCCATTTAGATCCCCTCGGAGATTTTAATTGTGCCTACAGTCCAAACCACCGAACTAATTTACATCAAAATTGTCATGAAAGTTGAGTTTTGGAGTGTGTGTGTTGGTAAGCATAACTGGTAAATTTAATTGATTCCCAGTTTCTAACAGTTTTTACAGTATATAAATATATATCTATCACATACAGTTCACATACAGTCTCTCACACACACAGATCACCACCTTCGTGGAAGGTAATAACAGTGCGCGGCACAGCCAATTGCAGATCCAAATGGCAATTTGTTTATTCACAGCGTTTTCACCTGCCAACCTGTTTCTATCAGACGCACTTCACAACTGTTAAGTATTCATTTTAGAAATTGTAGAACTGCACTTACCCCAAAAGCCCAGTATCCAAAGATGACGATTATAAAATTGATTACATCCACCAAAAACATCAGAGCATAAACGTCACAGACGGGGCTGTACTCCGGGTGAATGATGTCATAGAAGAACTGCCTGATTGGCAGATAGATCTGGAGAGCTCTGAGGGTAAAACAAGCACATCAAAATGTAAGTCTAGGCCCACATTTAAATAGAACTTTAAAAAAGAAGGTGGAACTGTACTTTTTAAATTTAATATGTTTTTCATTTGAAATTGCAACTGATATCAACAGCCTCTATGTGCAGACTGGTCAATCTAGAGTGACATTGCAATGTAATGCTGATGAACTTTCGAGAACTTTATATCAGTTAGAAGATGAGGGATCCACTGACTCAGTCCAATATGAAAAAACACCCTCTGGCTCTGAGTAATACAACTGTGACAAAATAAACAGCTTAATTTGACTCCTTAAGAATGCATGTGGCATGTGACTATAGACTTTAATCACCTTTCACTTGGAAAATACTCTTCGCGCCTGATTATGATCTGCCTATAGAGAGCAGCTAAGGCCCTCAAAGCACAACCCCAGTATATGTTATCATGAATTAAATTAAGAAACCCCTAGACGCTCCTTGAAAAGCTTTTTCGTCATGACAATAGGTCACTACCATAAGGCAGATACAAGAAAATCCTGGTGGAATCAAATCTGAAGATACTTTATGAGATTGAGTGTCAAGGTTGCAAAGCAGAGATGCTTCACATTTAGCAATAATATACTGGGAATGTACTCTAAACTGCGGGTATTGACGTTCTAAAAGTCTGGGAAAGACCCCACTAAATTTCAAATTCCCTATTAATAGAGTTAAATCAGGATGTTAGCTGTTTGGTTCTAAATAATAATACACATTTTATTGATACTGGTGTCATGAAAAGCTAAGTCAAGCCCTCTTAGAGTTGAACCTGTAAGTTACAGTTTATACCCAGATTTCTACAACCAACTGGCTGTGCTACATTATTAACCCGTTTGTTGCGTGCGTCGGCCAACGGCCGTCGCGAGCACCACCTCCGTAGTGCTGCACACGTCCATTGGCCGATGCGGCTCCGCACGCGCACGGAAACGTCCGCACCGCGGCGGATTCTACGACGCGCTAAAGGGGTTAAACTTGGAGAGCCCTGAGTCATTTGAAACATGAGCTGATTATATGTGGAATAAAGTATCCCCTGCCATAGATTTTAAGGCAAGTCACCAATGAGCTCCTTGAACATATAGCGTAATGAGGCCAGAGGCAGAGTTCCTTTATATTGTTGTATAACTCTGCAATACCCTTATAATGTACAACAGGGGTACTTTATTCTTTATGGTACATGGCCACACCATCACCCTACCAACAAAATGCCTATATCCTCAGTGTGGTAGTCTTTCATGTGAAGGAGATCTGATGTTTGTACACATGAAGAACAAAATTAGAATCTCTAGTGCAAAACTAAATACATCAAAAAGCAGTTAGATATTTGTTACAAAAATATATTAGAATCAGCTTAATACACGTCAAATTTAAACAAGCATTGGCATAGCCAATAGGTCTCGCCTTTGGGACCTTATAAGTGTTTAGCCATGCAACAGTTGCATAGCTAAATACTTATAAGGTCCCAAAAGCGAGACCTATTGGCTGTGCAAAGCGGCCGGAAAAGTGAAAGTTATCGCGATCACGATCAAACATCAAAGCGGCCCTGCGGCCGCAAAAGTGAATGTAATCGCTGTAAAGCGCGGCACGTGCGCGCACCCGAGCACATGCACTGTAGCTCTAGGCTGGCCTGGTAGCACCTTTTGGAGCCCTCTCAATAAGTCTCGCCAGACCAGCGCTTGCGCTGGGTCAGGCGAGACCTAAAAACACTGTAGCTAATATGTAGAAACATGCAGTGAGTTTCTATTTTTCCAATTACCTAACACATAGAATAAAAATACACCTGTTGCCATAAATATTTCCTTTCTGTTTATCACTGTCTATCATGAAAATGAAGCAGAAGAAGAAAAATCCAGGTTTACTTTTCGGTTTTAACAGCGCAGCTTTTAATATGTTCTCTGCCCTGCCTTCAACCATGGCTGCTGGTTCCGGCAGTCAGAACTCAACTGTAATAAGTTGATACAGTTGAGCGGCTACATCATTTCTTTATTGCAGCTGACTAGGTGTGCCACAGCAAAAGACACACAATTGATGGACGGAATGCAGAACAAATCAAAACATTCACCCCCAGTCATGAGATCTGGGTTAAATTCATCATTCTTTTGCTCACCATGCCACCCCAGTTTAGACCTGGCCATATGCAAATCAGTCTTGACCCTTGCCTCATGGGAACAGTCCAGCCTGAACTGCCAAGCCAGGTCCTCCCTGGACCGGAAACAAGCATCCTAGGACCGGTTTCAGGGTTTCACCCCTCTTCAGCCAGGATAGCTTGATTCCAGTGGCACAGCGAGCCCAGGACCCACATCTGGGCATACCTGCCACACTTAGGGCGAGGTGTGCCACAGGTCGCATTAAACAAGGAAATTAGAAACAGGCTTTTTACAGGACTTGCAGGCTCCCATGCATTATAGTAGCTCTTATGTACATGTAGCAGATAACTTATTCAAGATATACTAAACAGTCTCAAATTCCTACCTCCTTCTCCTTCGGGACTCCATCTATACCTATTTAAACATTATTTAGTATTGCAAGTTTGTTACAAGGTGTATTCTTGCTTGTGGATAAGACTTTAAGGTCTGGTGAAAATCTTTGTGTTTTTTGAGTTCTGTGAGATCTGGACTGTCTTTTTACTTTGGTATTGCACCATCTGTGTACCAGATCCTTCGGCTGGCACAGTTGCTTTTAAAGGAGAAGACTACCACCTCAATGCCTGTTAAGGCAAATGGCCTTCTTACTACAGCTCTATGACTAAATAATTGTAAATATAGACTACTGTTTAAGGAACCAACTTTGTAATGGTACTACATAGGGACTGTTAATGCACAGCACCATTGTGAGTGATTCCTTGTGGACATTTGATATTATGTTATTTGTTTTAGCTTCTGGGAGGATTTGTTTACTGCTATCCTGTTAGATGGCGGTAATAGTGCGTGAATCACCATTTAACAGAGAACAAATTGTTTTTAAGTGTGTCTCTTTAGGGATATTGTTTCTGCCGGTAATACGGCTGTCACAGAATCCTCAATCAAGACGATGAGACCTTCTGGTAATTTTTCCTCAGATACTATATTTTGGGAGGGGCATAGCTTTCACTTCTCATTTTGATAATCATATTGTAGATATTCCCTCAATAATCATTGTCCTGAAGGTCATATGGACTAAGGGGGTCATTTAGGGTTTGGAAGATGGTTCCTAAATCAGTGCATGATCTGCCAAATTTAGAGGGGGTGGACCTCTGTGTTTTCAACAACAGCAGATCCTCAGCTGGCTTTATCATAGGAAAGCTTTCTGATACTGGGCCGCCAGCTCACACTAGTGATCTCTCTACTGAGGAAGGGCAATTTCTATAATAGGAAAACAGTAACTCTTTAATACTTGTTTGTAAAATTAGTCTAATTACATTTTAATGGCCAACTTTTTCCCCTTCAGCATCTGTTGCTTTAGCTTTGCCTTGAAAGATTGTCGCTTCCTCTTGGGATTTCGTCGAAAGAAATGCCAAAATTTCTTTGTCTCCTTTTTCACAGCTTTTCCTATAAAGAAATATAAAGGTAGAATTATCTTTGTTATCGATTTTATTTTTCTCTCATGATTATCCCGACAATATTAAATGTATCATTCCTTCTCCATTATTCATAAAGAATATAGGCATCTTGTGAGAAAGTGGATTATTAGTTGGGGTGGATGGTAGTCCACCACTATTAATAATATCACTATTCTTGCTAGTGCCAGTAAAGGTTTCAGTAATTTAAACCTGAGCTCAACTCGTGGTAGCTATGGCATAGAGCAGGCAGACTTAACTTGAGAACATGGCTAAAACATTTAGAAGTACCAAAACAGTTAAGTTGAAAAAAACAACACCAAAACATTCAACTCCAATTTATAGAAATAGAGAATATTTTAATGAACATAAAGAGATCATACCCACATAAATCTATTAAAGGGGTATGAAGATATGCATTTTTTAAGTTTGAAATACATTTTAGCTGCAAAAATCAGAAAATGCCAACTGCAGGCAACTGGTCGCGCAAGACCAGGACAAAGGTATGGTTTAAGGCTGGCCGCGAGGTAGTGCAGGTTGGATACGAGACCCACGTAGGTCCCAGTCAAGGAGTTACCTTTGGGTTTAGAATTTTGTTTGAGAAGGTAGAGTTCTCAGTGTGGCAAGGTTGCAGGCTGGAACAAAAGATAGGTTAGTTTACGACGGGTTGGAGAAGGACAGGGTCTTGGGAAAAGTCATTCGACAAAGGTGGGAAAAGCGCAAAGTGGGAAAGGCAAGAGTGTGCACCCAGGAAGCCGCCGGCGCCAATCGGATGTTGCTCAATGTCAGGCCTGGTCAAGATTTCTATCTTCGGATTTAGTCCCTATTCTGGAAGTCAGATTCTTTCCACAGGTCAAGGCCACAAACTGTAGCCGGAGAGGGTTCAAATTTGTCTGATGCCGCTTGGTGTTGGGCACAGTGAATTGAGTTTGCTGCTATGAACATGAACATGCTAAGAACATAGCGGATGCCGCGGCAAATTTAGGCCCACCAGCGATACACCCATGGCAGAACATCTGACAGGTAGGACCTGGCCTTCTGGCAGTTCTCCAGGCAGAATCTTTGAAAAAGTTTTAAGTCCCAGCTTTTAGGGTTAGGCAGGAGGAGTACGTATTGCCCCAGGACCCAGAGGGACAACGCATAGCGGTCTGGACTCACTCATGTGGAAGCTACCCACAGGGTCAAAGGCAGATCCAGTTGGAACTGGTCAGCTGAGCCCTTCATGAAAATGAGCTTCTTGCTCATTTTATTTCCCTGTAGCTTAATAGGTCGGCCAACCGACCCTTGGATTCAACTTCAAAGTCATGGGTACAAGTGGAAGCAGGTCCGGCACTCTGGGTTTTCCTCATATGTCACAACTTCTGACTTCCACAGGTCCAGAGGTGTTCTGAAGAGGATATTTGGAGAGCCACATTTATGCCCCCAGTGCCAGCCTATGGGTGGGGGAAACTACTGGCCATTCTCTAACCAATGGGCTAATAGTTCCCAGGGGAGATCCTACCCACTTTTGTAAACTAGCCCTCAGTGTCTCTAACTAAAATCAACATGCAGAACCTCTCTTCCCCTGTGAAGAGCTCCCTGTGCTGACCCAAAGGTGTGGCTTTGATAATGGGCAAACCTTCAATTGTGGACACTCCTAACCTGTTATGGAGTAGCTCTCTCTTTCACTGAGTGTGGAGACAAGCTGAATATTAAGACAATAGGGAAGCAGGCCTGCATGTGAGATACATCTGCCTGTCACAGTGTAGGCATCCTTTGAAACTCAGGAAGGGGTGGGCCATCCTGCTCTGGGGGAAAAATATCTCCCCACACCCAAGCCATGTGTCCACTGTCTGGAAGAAATACATATCTCACTACAGGAGAGCCATCCACAGTAGGATGACAATGAACACTGGCAGAAAGGCACGCTTGACTTGGGCAGAAAAATTACAACTTTTTAAAAGTGCAATCTTCAAAATAGTACCTTAAAATCCAACTTGGCCATTAAGTTGGATTTTAAATTACTATTAAAGTGAGTCATTGAATCATTCTAGCTATTCCTAAACTGAAGTTAAAGACCATATGGTGTTATAAAGTAACCCAGTGTTTTCCTATGGGAGAGGCAGCCTTGCCTCAGTGAAAAACTGGAGATTCTCACTGCCAGGAAATTTAAAACCTAATCGCACATATCCTACGGTTTAAATATCATGCACCCTGCCCTATAAGCATGTAGGGCCTACCTTAGGGGTGACGTATAAGTATTAAAAAGGAAGATTTTGGCCTGGCAAAAGGTTTATTTTACCAGGTTGGACTGGCAGCTTTGAACTGCACACCTAGGTTGCAGGGGCAGGCCTGGGGACGTTTTACCAGACTACTATCGCACAATGAGCGCTGCAGCCCACTATTAGTATTTCATTTACAAGCTCTGGGTACAGGTAGAACCATATACTGGGGACTACTAAGTAAGATAAAAGTACCAATCTGGGGTATACCAATTTTACCATGTTTAAAAGAGAGAGCACCAACACATTACCACTGGGTAGCAGGTGTAAAGTACAGAGTCCTAATGCCAACAAAAACAGGTTCAGCTACAGAAGACAAAAATCCAGGGGAAGACTATGCAAAAGATGGTCATTTCTAACACTACCTTACTCAAGCTTATATAAGGACTGAATTATACACCCAATAACATTAATTAGGGATCTCGTAGATAATAAGTATAAGCAATACCCAATTACTGAGCAGTTACTTCATGTAAGGATGCTGAAACATTTTCTACATTTCTCTCTAAGACCTGTAAAGAGGGTAACAATTTTAGAAAAAGAATTAACGGAACATATTTGCTGTTTCTGTCTCTCTTTTGAACTTGCACTTCTCTCACATGATTGAAATAACCTCTAAAATCCACTTCTTACCATCACTGCCTGCTTTTTGAGACTTCCGCCTTTTTCTAAAGGCATTTTGATGTTTGAAAAAATTCCACTGCCCTATCCCAGATTTCTTTTCTTCCTCCTCTTTGCTTCCTCGTTTCCTTTGCTTTTTGCTCTTTTTCTTTTTCTTAGACTCAGGTACGCTCATTTCTTTATCATCCCATAAACCATGGCACTGTTGGAAACAAGTGGGAAAAAATATCATGACCCAGAACTCCACACAATGGGTAGAATAACAATGTCTAAGTAGTCTTCATAACTTAAATGGCAATTGCTTTTCAGATACATGGTCTTTCAGAAAGAACCTAGGCATATTTGACTTAAAATATAGATTATTTTAAAGATGACAATGATTTATTGAATGTTGTTCAATGCCAGCAAGCTGGGGTTACTAGCCCACACCACCTCCCCTGAGTCAGCCTTGGACAACTCTGCTTTACTATCCTGAGACAACCAAGTGCTACAACTAGGTACTTGGTTACCAGTAAAAAACACATTGTGGACTTATTACTTGTGAATGACTCACATCCTTCACAACTAATAACGCGGTCTCTTACATCCAGCAACAGGTTTTCCATGCCCTGGACTTTATACCATTTGAGAGGCAGAGTCGGAGGAATCTGCATTTCTTATGGTTCACCAGAGTAGCATGGTTTTTGGTAGCCATAAGATTTGTCTGTGTTGTTGTCTTAGTTCTCTAGAACAAAATGGCTATCAATGTTGTGCGGGCCCATCTGCTTGGGAGGCTGTATTAGACACATATCATTATCAGTATATATTTGTTCTCTGTTTAGCTCCTGGCCTTACAACATCTCACTGTGAGAGGATGACAGTGCCAAACCCGCTAGGAGCTATTCTTGTGGTTCTGATGTAATTCTTTTTGGTGATATCATTTGCATCAGGGTAACATAAAAACAAATGGGGTCTGATGCAATGTAGTGGTGAATTTGTGGTGACATGCAATACTGCTGATGATGTTGCCATTGTCACTCCCAACAATGATGTGGCTAATTTTGTCCCCAGAGCTCTAGATGGTGCTGTCACTGTTGATGGAAGTTCCTGCATCATCACTGAAGTCTTCGTCGATAGAGGTGGCTTGGTGGTCAACATAGCCTTTGTCAACAGAAGTGATTTACTTGTTAGCAAAGCCTCCCTAAATGGTTTTGGTCATTGTCATTGACAAAAATGATTTCTTCAGATATGGAGTCGTCTCTGGGTGCTGAGTCATCTTCGACAGTTGTTTTGTCAACAGTGAAGGATCATTGTGTTCTTTAGACTTTCTGCTCTTTGTTGATGAAGGGACAGCTGGCGACAATGATATTTGCAGTTCAGAGCACTCATTGATGGTGCCTTTGTTGTCACTTTTTCAGTCAATGGAATACAATCTATAGGCAGTGGAGGCAATGACCGTCATTTTTTTCACCCACAAAACAGCAGAAGCCACAGGAAAAACCTCACCACAACCAGAAGTTTGTCCATTCAAAGGCAGGCACAGAGGGTCTTTTGGAGGGTGAAAGACTGACATCTGAGGTAGCTCCAGTAAGTGCTTCATGATCCATGACCTTCCTGTTTGTGCTTTTTAAACTTCAGAGTGCTTTATCAGAAGAGGCACAGGTGATTTGGCACTGAGGAGGCATAGAAGCTTACCTTCTCTATCTTTCAAGGTTTTGGTACTAAAAGTGGCACACTTCACAACTTTGGGATTTGCAGCTACATTTATGAAGGCAATAAATACAATCAGTGTGTGGGTCATCTGTGTAAACCTTTCAGGCTCCACACAGGCCTCAGTGACGGCAGAGTGATCGTTGATTCTGCAACGGTTTCTTCCCCAACATACAAAACTGTACCTCAAGCTCTCAGGAAGATGATGTAGTTCCAGTCCTTGCTGTTTTCTCAGTTGAGTTCTTGTCAAACATCCAGTTGCAAGAAGAGCTGAAAGGGACTACTGGTTGTCTGAACAAACGGCAATAACATCTGGTACTTGGAGTCTCTGAGGAGGGTTGGAACCCTGAGATTCTCCACCTTATAGGCAGGAGTTGGGTCACAAAATGAGGTGGATGGTCTAAAGATGTTGTGTTGGTATACTATTGTACTAACACTGGCTACTGGAGGTTCCCAGCTTGATGCCGGCAGATAATTCAAGCATGTGAATGAATGAAAGATTCAATGCTGCAGAACTGCTATCCATTATCATAATCATAGGCCTTTACAGATTCATTATTCATATGCTGTTAATTATTCACAATCACACACTGTTAATTTTATCAAGATATTGACTGATTCCATAATTTCGCTGTAATTTCAGATCATCAGAAAATATTAATGTTAAGGAGTGGATGCTGAGGTCTGTGAAGTCACCATCTTTATTGTCCGAGGAAAGGGTCACTCCACCCAGTAGTCAAAGTGTCAACCAGCACAGAACAATATACGTGAAAGATGTCAAGTGCCTCTTTAAGAGTGCCCCAATTAGGAGGAAAGCAACTAAGGGCCAAAAAATCCTAGGCAATCTTGTAGCTCTTGATTAAATATGGAGAAATCAGCACTGCACCAAACTCCTCCTGACATCAAGAAGCAGAAAAGGGCCAGGCAGAATCCAGGCAACGAAATCCAGAAGAAGATCAGAGCAGCCAGAAGCAAAATTCAGGGACAAAAATAGCTGCAAAGGGGGATGAAGGTGATGGAAAATAGGGGAATGATTGTGCTGAGAAACGTTTAGCACTCTGAAATGACTCCTCATATATGGAATAAATGGAAAGTGACATCACAAGAAAGAACTCTCACCCATCTTGAATTCTCCAACCTCTGTTAATATTATTCTAGGACCAATTCACCATCCTGGAGAGGGATAGTTATATAATTTGATCATGCCCTCTTTTTGGAAATCATGGTAGACGTTCAACAAGTTTGAGATTTAAATCTCTTGACAACCACTGCAATTCGAAACCCCAACATTGGCATCCATGCCCGATACTATGACTAGCTAGCAGAAAACACCGCTGGGTGGGCGAGAGTACAGAGGCACCAGGTTAAGCCGTGGCAGCTGTTCAGTGGAAGACACGCCCCCTTTCAATATCTACCATGCTGCTTCTTCTTCAACATGCATAGGGCTTCTGGTAAGCTCCATATTCAATTCTCCTTAAAGTTAAAATCCATTATTGAACCTTGCATTAAATGTACACTTTATGGCGCTCAATTTATTGGTTAAGTACCTAGACAAGTACACTGACCGCCGAATACCACTATAATTAATATCAAAAGAAGGCATGTAGCCCAACTTTACGTGATGACGTCCTTACCTACAGACTTCATATCTCATTTCTTTCCGGCCTGACATCCACTATACATTCCAGAATTTTCTTTACTTCACCATCATTCACTTCCGTCAAATAATGCTTATTTCCTCAATGTATCTTCTGATGCCAGCATTTTGCTTGGATAGCTCATTAGAGAAGAATAATTTTTTGGTCCACCTTAAGCAACTCTGTTCAACTCCACCCCTATATTGAGGCTGCCCCACATACAGTCAATTTAAAAATCCATGTTCCCCAAGTGGGATGCATTGCGTTTTCAGGTCTGCCAAGTCACAGAATGCCCTTTTTATTGAAACTAATTCCTAATTGGAAGGATGTGGATCACTGTATCAATTCAGCTGGAATGATGACTATTAATTGCTGCATAATATATATAATTCTAGAGGATACTGTAATCATTTGAACATGATTTTGATACTGTCCGGTACAACTTGCTAAAAAGCATAATTTCCTGGTCAGTTTATGATTCAAATATCATACAAATACAGGACCTTTCTTTAAAACTGAAGACAAGTATTTCAAGTCTCAGTTGAAGGATTGCTGCAGGTCCACTGACACATTTACCTCCAGTGGCACCCCCAGCCTTCCCACACTCTCAGCAGCAGATTCCTGTTCATTTTTCCTCACTGTTTTCTAATATGCGTTCATCTTTATCCACTTTATATATTCTCCGACCTAACTATCTATTAACAATATTGGCATGCCATTAAAATTTATTAACATGTAACAGTTGTGAAATGATAATCGTTTATTCATATACACCCCTGTGGTTATAAAGACTATGGTTTTGTGACTTGTCCTTGCCTCCTGCCCTACTTCTTAATTTCGCATGGATCTATTGGGAAGGATGGCACACGTTCCTACTGTAGGAAATGTGCCCCTACTAAATCCATTACCGAACGTTCGTCTCACTCAAAACTGTGATAGTATCCAATGGCATGGAAAAAGGAAGAGGCACCTACTGATAAAATAAAGTTGGGCGCTCAGAAAAAGGGTGGGTAATCCTCTAATTTTTTCTAAGAGTAGTTACATCTATGGTGCTCTACTTCAATGACGAAAGAGATTTATTTATTTTGTGTGTGTGCATCCTCATTTGTCATGATATCTTTATTCATTCTGATGTTAATTCTTAAAACCTTTGTTAATGTGGTCTTTGCACATCCCACTCCATTACCAGAAATGATTATCTCAAAATGTGTGACTCTTCATTCCACTCAAGCTTCCCCAAGCATCCTTCTACTCTGGGACATGGCCTACCTTTAGGATGGATCTGTGGAAGAATAAAGCAAGCAACTGAATGAGGTCAAAGAGCACGTAGCCATCTTTCTTCTCAATGCCGATAATATTGGGAAGGTGAAAGGGTTTTTCTGCATTCAGCCCCCTGTACACTGTTGAGGTCCAAGGAAAGAATCCAAACTGGAAAGAATACTTGATGACTACTGCGATCTAGAATAGGAAGAATACAATTTAGAAATGGAACAAGCACACTGGTTTCCACATCCTTGAGATATCTTCCATATTGGGAAAACATGTCTTTACACAGCCCAATGGCACAAATTTAATACAAACCACATAATTTAATTTTTTTACACATGGTACATTTTAAGCAGCCAAATATCATAAAACATTTTCTTATGTGGATGGAATCCTTACCTAGTCAAATGAATTTGGTAACTAGTATTACATGCTGGGAAACTAGATCAGAGACAACACAAGTTTACTTTCAAAACCAAAAACACCATCAGAGGGTGTCTGGTTGTTCCTTGGGAAACAAATGGGTGAAGTGGGAACATGGTGTGGTCTTTCAAGCAGTAATTGTATTCAAGAAAAGTGTACATTCCCGCAGAAAGAATGGTGTGTCCAACATGAGCTGCCATTTTGCTATAATGCCTGCTGAACTTGGCCCTCTCTGCAGGGTCACCCCAAAACATTCTGCCTTCACCCCTCCTGTCTTCTCACTCTATTTTTGTTGGCTTTCACGACTCTGTGCACTTTATCACTGCTAACCAGTGCTATAGTGCTAGTGCTCTTCCCCTAAAAATGGTACAATTGGTTTACACTTGATTGGTACATTTAATTTACTTTTAAGACCCTCGTATATGGTACCATGGGTACCCAGGCCTGTAATTTAACTGCTTCTAGTGTGCAGCAACACTCATTGTGCCACCCACATTTAAAAGTTGCCTTTCAAAACAGGGGCCTGCCATTGCAGCCTGTGTGCAGTTTAAACTGCCAATTTGAACCAGCAAAATAAACCTTTTGCCAGTCCTAAACCTCCCTTTTAAAATGCCTGTTAATTACTCCTAGGGTGGGCCCTAAACAGATCATAGGGCATGGAGCATTGTATTAAAAAAGTTTGGACATGTACTTTGAAGTTTTACATGTCCTGGTAGTGAAAAACTCCTACATTTGATTTTACTACCGTGAGGCCTACCTCTCCTATAAGATAACATTGGTTACCTTATTACGTTTAAACGGTGCTAATGTTTAATTCGAAACATGTAGAAATATCATGTTTGGACTCAAATGAATTGTCATTTAAAATCCTCTTTAATGGTAAATTCCGGTGTTAAATTACAATTTTGAAAATGCCACTTTTGGAGAGTTGGCATTTTCCTATTCTAAGCTTGCTGAGGCCTTCTATGAGTTGGGACCAGAGTGTTGCTGGAAGAGGGCCATCCTAGAAGTTTTTGTCCACTTCTAGGAAGCTGGCACCAGGTCTACAAATAGAACACTTAGACCCACTCTTTAGTACACTCCTGGACCTGTGGTAGACTCGAGAAGGACTGCCTTGTACTTCAGAAGACTACCCTGCTGCTTGAGGCCTGCTTTGTACCTCACAGGACTTCCCTGCTGCTACCAGAGTACTGCCCTGCTGCTCGAAGCCTGCCTTATATCCGCATAGGGCTGCCCTTCTGCTTGACACCTGCCATGCTGCTTGATCTCAGGACTACCCTAGTAACTCTACGGATCAGTTGACTGACCTCCTATTCTGAGCTATAGGGAAACAACAAGCTCCAGAGGCATCCATGCAAATGCCGACCTTGCCTGCTGCAACTGGCCCGACTTGGCCCTGAAACTGGACCTGCCTGAACACTGCTGGTCTCTGTTGGAGTGAGTTCCTGATTTTCAAGAGGTGCCTCCCCAGGTCCTGGATTTTTGATTGCCATTAGTTGAGCTCCTCCTATGAAATCTTGAAGTTTTAAACTCTGTTCACTGGACTTTGAGAATGTAACTTTTACAGTGGAACTAACCTGGTTCCTTTATTCTGCCCATACCCTATCGCGGTTAGTCTGAACTTGTGACTTTGTCCTGTCTAGCATGACCAGATACTTACAGATAGAATTTTCTGCTTCTTGGTGCTATTTTTACTCAAACCTTTGAAATTGCATACCTCCAGTTCTACAGATTGGATTTTTGTAATTCTGGCCTCATTTTAGTTATTACATTTGCCTTTACGTAACAGAGTAACTCTAAGTTAAGCTTGATTACTTTTGTGCCAAGCTACCAAATGGTCAAGCACAGGTTAATTTGGGAACTTTATTGGTTTACCATGACAAGGACTGAGGCAGTTGATTGAGAAGGGTTTTCACCTGCTTCTATCAAAAACCCAATTTCTTACAACACCCAATTATATGCGATGTCATTTACATTCACAATGAGAAGTTAGATTTCAGAGACATAAAGGTATTTTTCAGCTACCTCCCAGTGGCATGCCTTGCATCTATTAGAAAATGCACACCTGAGTGAAATTGCTAGTTCCTTGTTCTGTAAAGGTAGAGCCTCATTACATTTTGTGTGATCATGTATAATGAATGAAAACATATTCAATTTGAAAAAGGAAAGAGCAAACATCCTAAAATCTAACTTATATTTCAGTGATGCATATTAATAAAAGAGAAAAAACTATTTTACAATAGTTGTTTGTGTAACTATGCTAGCTATGACATTGTGGTTAAGTTCCAGAATCGCTGCTATGGTTGCTGGTAGTATTGTTTGACCAACAAAGCACCTACATTGACAGAGTGAGCTAAGAAATGTGGCCACATGATATTAATGGTCACCAATTACATTTGCACCTTATTAAACAAAGAATAGTTTTCAAGACCTGGCTAAGCCTGCCAACATATAAATAAAAAACAATAACTGTAGGCGGCTCCTAGAACAATGAGTAAAGTTTG
Organism: Triturus cristatus; assembly: GCF_964204655.1. Classification (NCBI taxonomy): domain Eukaryota; kingdom Metazoa; phylum Chordata; class Amphibia; order Caudata; family Salamandridae; genus Triturus; species Triturus cristatus. Next base: position 1,592,131,648 of record NC_140590.1, read on the forward strand.
CCTCAAACTTGAATCACTACAATATTTAACTGCAAACACTACAAATCAAGCATTATACTGTGCTGCCTCAAATGTGTTGAATGCCCTCTCAAAAGAAATCAAGCTATCCACCTACCTCATGGCTTTAACAAAGGCCCTCTAAAGTTCACTTCTTTAAACTGTACTTGAGGATTTCCTCATTTCCTGTATCTGATCCTCAGCTCTGGCATACTCCTTTATCTTCCTTCCCCCCTACCTTCCTTTTACCACTCAGCAACATCAATTAAGACTTAGGGGCTGTTTTATATTTTGGTGCAAGACCCGTCGTTCTGCCACAGGAACTAGTATATTACTCCATCCCCATGATGGAGGGGCTGTCTGCCAAAGTTATAAATGACCGCCAAGTAGGTGATCATTTATAAATCATTGGCAGGAACCGCTATCACGTCAGTTCCCGTCAATGCATTTTGCTATTTGGTTTAGGGCTTCATCAGCATGATGCAACCCTGCATCAAACAGTATTCTTTTATATTTTCTAAAAGAAAATCCTTGAAAATAAAAAAAGTAATGCTCCCCTCACCATGGGAATCATCTCCCATGGTGGGGGTGCATTATTTGTTTTTTACTGTCTCTCACCCTGTGACGGACAGTAAAAAATGGCTATATCAACCTTTACTGATTGGTTGGTAGGGCATATAGCTTTTTTCAACATCCTTACTCTGTTGGGCCTTCAAACAGGTTGGGCTATGTTGGTGATGGAGTAGTCACCACTGTAGCCAAACCAAACGTTTGCCTGCTTTTAAATCGGGTGGGCGGATCATCATTTTGTTTGTTTAAATATCTTTATTGGTCTTTTCTTATTTTTTCTTTTCTTATATTGCATAACAGTTCAGGAGTATCTGAGACATTATCCAGACATATACAAAGCAACACAATAAGAACACTGTGCATATCAACAATGTGTTACAGAAGTAGAATTACAATACATAGTGATGCATACATGTTTCTCCAGAAGGCATTTACTGGTAAATCGTTGTGTGCTACTCCCTGTTCGCGCTGCTGCACTGCATTTCCCAATCCTCATACAATATCGCCTGTGTCATATGCTAACACACCTAGTTTCAACCAATATGTTGGTGCCTGTCGCACATGACATTAGCGTACACAGGAGATATAAATTCATGATCGTTTCAGCACTTCAGTGAGGGGGTTGTGCAAAGAAAAAGAGAAGAGAATAAAGGAATGTGCCAATAAGACATATATTATCTAATCCGCAAAATTCTAACAACATAATAAAGAAACTGCCATCGAGAAAGAACAAATAGAATAAACATAGCATGACTGTGCATGGAAATGTGCATCCTGTACACGACAATATGGTGGCTCGCCAAGGTGGGACTTAGACCCATGTGAATGTTAAAAATCACTTCCATATAGGTGGATGGTCAAGGGCCAGGGGAATCCCCCATAGTGGGCTTGGGCTATATGTGGGTTTCACAATGGTTTGCGCTGCTAACTACAAATACCACACCTCTTATAGCTCGGGATTCCTAGTGTACAAGTTACATATCGACAGGCTGGGCATCATCATCCTCCCCGTCTCTTTCGTTCTTGAAGGCTGTGAGTAATGTGTCCCAGTATTGCCCTATGGGGTATTTGCAGATCCCCGCTGTTTCCTCCCCGTGCAATGTTGTACTCTCGGCCTGCGCCCATATCATGAGTGATCTTTTTCAGCAGAGTGTCTCTGGGGGGTCGGTGTGCTTCCACCTCTTTGTAATTAAGCGCTTCGCAACTATCAACCCCAGGTCACGAAATCGTGACGTGACTCTGTTCTTCTCGGACCTGGCATAGATCCCTAATATACAAATTTCCCATGTAAGCGGCAGGGATGTCTCAGTGCAAAGTGCAGGGGCCGTGACAACTTCTTGCCAATAAAGTTGGAGGGAAGTGCAGGACCACAGCATGTGGGGCGGGTCCGCGTTAAGCTGCCGACAGCGTGGGCATGCAGAAGTGGCGATGATGAAATATCTGTTTATGTTGTCGGGTGAAAGGTACGCTCTCTGTATAATGTACGTTTGTATTAGTTTGAATTTAGAACTTCTCGGTATATATGAAGAACCAGCCAGGACGGCGTCCCATTCCTTGTCAGTCCATGGCTTGCCTCTGTCCGCTTCCCAGCGGGTGCTTAGATTCAGCATCGGTTTCAGTGTGTGTGTGAGTAAAGCCGCCACCAACCAGTGTGTACTATATGTGATCCCGCCCCCATTACATGTAAGTACTGTAGTAGCAGATGTGTTGGTGGCTCAGCCGTGAGATCTCCCCAGAAAGCCGAAAGGGCCTTTGTGAAGGAAGTGTGCAATAGGAATTGCCCTGCTGGCAAGTCAGTTTCTTCCGCGGATTCCTCAAAAGTTAATAGTGCACCATCCCTGTATAAGTCGCCCAGGGTGTCTATACCCGCTGTTGCTAATGTGTAAGAGCCTCCTCGGATGTGCCTGTCCTCCCCCTAGGCATCCCCGAGAGTGGCAGTAATGGAGCATATGGGATTGTCGTGTGAGTGAGATGCAAGCTCCTCCTGTAGCACTTATGCACCAGTCCTAAGTGTAATTGGGATTGCCGTGGGGGCTTGGTAGCGGGATGGAATAAATGATAGATTTAGGATTGGGTCCATGGCTGTTGCAAGGTCGTCATATCTTCCAAACTCTTCCCACTGAGCCACATCGTCACTCATTGCAGCTGGGCCGCTATATAGTACAGCTCCATGTTGGGGATGGCCAACCCTCCCTGACTGGTAGGGGCGTATAATTTTCACTGTACAACATCGGGGCCTGCCTTTGTTCCATGTTAAGTCTCGGAACAGGCCCTCCAGCTCTCGGAAGACCTTAGTTGGGACATAGATGGGGAGATTTGAGAAGTAATATAATAGTTTGGGAAGGACAATCATCTTCTGCAGGGTAATGCGGCTCATAACATTCAGTGGCAGTGACTTCCAAAATTGTACCTGGGCCCTAACAGCCAAAATCACTCTCGTCAAATTGCCCTCCAGCAAATCATCAGGCATCCGATATATGAAGACACCAAGATAGCGAAAGGTGATGGGGTACCATGAAAGAAGCGAGCCATTAAGGAGCACATCCATTTCAACCGTGTCTACACTAAAGGGATAAACCCCCAACTTGGCCCAGTTAACCCGGAGACCCGACATCTCTTCAAAGGCCCTGAGCGTGTCTGCTATGGACGTGGGAATGTCAGTAATTTCGCTCACATACAATAGCAAATCGTCAGTATATAGAAAAACAGCATGCATCCCATTGCCCAACTGGATTTCCCACGCCTCACTATCACCACGAAGCAACATCGCCAGTAGCTCCTTTGCAAGAGAAAAGAGCAGCAGGGACAGTGGGCATCCCTGGCGGGTCCCTCGCTCCGCACTAATGGGGTCCGATACAAGCCTACCGGTTCGGACCCGAACAGTGGGTTGCTAGTATAGCAGTTGAACCATGCTCAAGTAGTGATCACCTAGCTCGTATTTATTCAGTACCGCACCCAGATAGGGCCAGTCCAGAAAATCAAAGGCCTTCTCCCGGTCCAATACCAGGCAACCAGAGTGGGGCCATCCATGTATCGCTTACTGCTGTACCCGGAAGAACCTGTGAATGTTGAGTGAAGTACGCCTGGCGGGGACAAAACCCTTCTGGTCAGGGTGCACCAGCGTTTTCACTAAGGGCAAAAGACGCTTAGCAAGTAGTGATGCAAAAATCTTGTAATCAGTGTTGAGAAGTGCTAGTGGGTGAAAGGAACCCAGAGATTTAGGGTTTTTGTCAGGTTTAAGGAGGGACACCAGCAGGGCTTCATTTTGTGTGCCGGTAAGTGTGGAGTCATCTATCGCGGTCTCATACACTTTCAGCAGCTGCGGTACTAATATATGTGCATAAGCCTTGTAAAATTCAGTCGGCAGTCCATCCGGTCCTGGCGACTTCCCGTTGGACAGTGAGAATATGCAGTCTCGAACTTCCTCCGAAAGGAGAGGATACGGGTTGGCGGACCTTCATGTTGGTGGTATGTATACTCCATTGTGATGGAGTATACATACCGACACCATTTAAATTGGGCCCTTAATTGCAAATTAAGTTAATAGTGATGTTCATTCTACATTTAAAATAAATACATACAAATAATGTATAATAATATTTTACATACAAATAATTTTACTAACTTTAAGTGTATTAAACTTTTCCATACTAATTTACTATTGGAGGAATCTACAGTTGGGCAGGAGATCGCTGTATGATAAACTATAGGAAAAACTAAAACACATATTAAACTTGGAAAAAGTTAGTAAAAATTCTTTTTATGTTAACTATTATCATAAATTGTTTGTATATATATTTTTTTAATGTAGTACAAAAGAAAAGATTGCTAGAGCACTATTAACTTCAAGACGGACCTTAAGCAAATTTTGCCTACATGGAAATTCCTCCCTATTAGAAAAATAAACTTGTTATTAAATCCGATTTGCATGGAAAATACCCTACTACTCCCCATTCATCATTCTGCAAATCACAATTAGATTTTGCCCACATAAATGGCTGTATTTGCACACCGTCAACTAAGGGGAGTATAATGCAACATTGTATCTGATGCCACCCATCTTACACTGTTATTATATGTAATCATTGTGTGGAACCCTAGGTGACAAATCACATGCCTATGTGGAATCAAGTTCTTACTTCTGTGTAAATGATGGCCGTCATCCAGAAGCGTTTCGAGGGCCGTGGCACAGATAGCATCGCCCAAAGGAAGATGAGGATTGGCAGGACCAGGCTAATGAAGGAAGCTGAGATCATGTGGTTCAGAATTATGACAAAGTAGCAGAGCAACTCGGACTTGGAGACCATGGTGTTGTACAGAGCAAAAGCCAGCTTTATGGGCCGAGGAAGGGTCTCATAGAATTTTTCTGACTGATCAAGGTCCTCGTCCTGGAACATTCTGTAAAACATATCATAGGATAAATCTCATGAGATCACATTGATTTTCTTTTATTTTCATTTTTTCACGGTGGTTATGCCACAGACTATCCAGCCCTTTGTTCCCAGTAATACATTCAAATTTGAGTGAAATTGGATGGAGAATGTCATTAAAACCTGTGAAATTGTCAATGGATGTGTACTTCCTATCATTTTTGGAGTTTACTTTCTCTAGCTTGGTGTGGCTAGAGCTAATACTCCTTTAAATTCCATAAAACCGACCAACATTTAAGAAACCTGATTTGGATTTTATGATGAGAATGATGGTAAGCACAACGATGAGAGGTACAATATTCAGTTATTTGAATTGTGGGGATTTTCTCTCTGATTATTAATCGGTTACTCTTTGGGTTATATGTAACAACTATGTGAAGTGTGTGATTTATCAGAACGCTAGTTACATTCAAACATAATCAAGTCTGTTGTCTGAAAAAACATAGCTGCATGGTTAAGCCTTGACACCATACAACACAATGTTTCGGTCTGTTGGTAGTATCCAAAGTCGAATGTGGAGCAGGTCAAGTCTGCCAGGTGCTTGCTTCAGAGCCCACCCCTGACCAAGACTGAGTGATGCCCATGATGGGGTGGTAGATGGTTTTGAAGGCTCTGCATGACACCACATTGCATCTATAAAATAAGAGAGCCCATATCCACTAAACTCTCAAAGTTGTATTGAAAGATTGAAAAGCACATTGAGATTGCAACTTTGCCTACTAGGCTCAAGGAATCATCTACTCGCTCCTTTTCTACACCCTATGCAGTCCATCCACTTACACACACCTTCATTCGCACTGAAAGGACATTATATTCTCCCATTCTTATCAACACTCACTGTAGATGCTGTCTATAACCAAAATGGGCACTCCATGACTCTCTCACCCAATTAAGGACGTCTAGATACCCTATAAACGGGGAATATAAAGCTGGGAGTATAGTAATGTAGCTGGGGCTGGACACCAATTACGAACTGAAACAAGTGCAGCTAGGGTTTTGCTCCTACAGGCCATCAATGAACCTCATTCATCACATAGGTATTTCACAATCCATTTGATTTTCTCTCATTGTGGAGAGAGAAGAGAGAGGTAAGTCAGTGGAACTTTTCCAATTTTTAACAAGCAAATTGTAAGATCGTGGGGTAGTAATGGACATTCTCTGTAATTCCTCAGAAACAAAGGTCAATCAAGCATGATTTTGTTAAAATCAGAGTTTGCAAATGATAGAAACTTTTTTTTGTGATATTTGCGACTGGGTGGAAAACACTAAGGGTCTGATTCAGAAAGGTAAACGTACACTTTTGTGTAAGTTTACGATTGCTTATTATTTACAAAGAGATTTACAAGTAGTGTCTTTACAAGTGCGGAATCTTGCACATAAAACAATACGTCTTTTTATGTACGGAGACTCCGCACTAGTTTAGATACTACCGTTAATCCCTTTGTGAATAGCAAACAATTCTAAATTTACACAAAAGTGTAAGTTTACCTTTGTGAATCAGGCCCCAAGAGATTATAAGTATAAAACAAAAACAAAAAGACAGGATGCATGGACATATAAGTTCATATTCTTGCCTATTCAGAAGCAGTTCACTTGCAGTCATCATCAATGGCACTTCGCTCAGTGGCCTGCTGATGTCACTACCCCTGAAGCATCGAGGCGACTCGCAGTCATCTGTATCTGAAGAGTCATCCTCCATGTTAACGGCAAGCACTGTACTGTAAGAGGGTGGGAAGTCAGTTTTGGTTTCATCTGTGGTATTGTCCTCAGCTTCTTTATCCAAGTATGGGCCTTGCTCCTCTTCAGGCTCTTCCAGAAGTTCACTAAACTCAGAACATAACAATATCAACATTTTATATATTAAAAACCACAAAGCGAAATGTCTATTGGCAGTTACAAGAGATGTTATAAGCAAAGGTAATTGTACTGATTTCATCAACTTTATAATGATAAAAAAGCCGAGTGAACATAGCTGAAATACATTCAAATCTATGACCGGCAGGGTACACGCAGATATCTATACTGAGTGAGTTCATTCGACTAGCTCACAAAGAGATACACTAAGCACTTTTAAGATGGAAATTTCATATCTACAATAGTAACAAAGTTTCCAAGACTGTTTAGTTGACTTTGACCAAAATTGTGAGGTATGTATGAAACAAAAATAAACAAACAGAATCAAACATCATTCTATTTTAACATTTTTAAAAAAAGAAATACATTTGAACACTCAGACTCCTGGCAGTCCAGAAAAGAAATTTTAGAGGAAGCTTATTTGTTAGCAGGTGTGCAGTGCAGTAGAATACTCTACAATAAACACCATAACGTTTTGTGAGGTAAACTCAGTATCTCTTCTGATAATTAAGTCTTGATTACAAGTGACCTCGAACGGGTATTTGTTATAGATTGCCCCCCCATGAATACTGATACCACTGCTCTTTTAAGAGAACGTATAGCACTGGCCTGCATCATGTCATGTCAGTTACAGTACTTTTTCATCACAGACTTGGGATCCTGCCCTACATCTATTTGCCGTTTTCATTCTTCCACTGGTAGAAGTGAGCATTCCATATGATTTTAACAGGAATTCACCTGAACAAGAACAAGGACAAGTAAGCAACTATCATTATTAATAATGCAGTCTTGTATAGCGCTTAGATGCCTATAGGGTATCCCAGCTCTTGGGTGGAAGACTAAACATCTTCAGGAGTGGAACTGGAGTTTTTCAGGTTTCAAGCACACCAGCATGAAGTGGAGGGTTGGAATAGTCACGTTTTAACCCTGGGGGGGGTTTGGGGGCAGCGCGGTGGCGCGGTGCTCATGACGGAACCACTCCGTCATGAGCCGCGGTTGAGCTGTGCTCATGACGGAGTGGTTCCGTCATGACTCCGCCCACTGCGCTAATCGCTCGCACGGGCGGGGAATTAACGCCGCGTGGGCGGCACGGCCGCCAACGGCCGCAGCATGACGGAACCACTCCGTCATGAGCACACGGCGACCGTGGCTCATGACGGAGTGGTTCCGTCATGAGTGGGGAAGGGGTTAAGCTTCCTGCGGAAGGCATGTAGGGAAGAACATTGTCGAATAGATTCCGGGAGTGAGATCCACAATTTGGGACCGCATGCCGAGAAGGAGCAGCCGCCCATCTGGACTTGGTTGACTAGGAACTGTAAAAAGTGAGCAATTGCTTGAGCCCAGAGTGTGAGAAGGATGGGAGGGAGTGCAAAGTTTTGCAGGTACTGAGGCCCTGAGCGCAAGAGGATTTTGTACATATACCACAGTGCCTTAAACTCAATGCACTTGTCCCCTTTAAGCCAGTGGAGACCATAAAAAAGGTAGGACACGGAGGAGTGTTAAGGGAGCAGGAACAACAGTCTGGCAGCAAAATTCTGAGCCACCTGAAGGCATCTGATCACAGCCTTGTCTGCTCCCAGATATAGGATAGGACAGGATCATGGGCTGTATGACACTACATTTCCTTCTCCTTCAGGGGATTTCCATTAACAGTCATGGGCACAGAGTAGAATAGCAGGCCTATACAAAATATCAGGAACTGGAAGAAAAAAACAAAATATCAAGATCCAAGCAAAGAGATTCCTCATATGAGCTTACCATACAAAAGTATCTGCTCTGGAATCTGAAACTAGCAATACTGTCTTGTGAATGTATGGACTGAGTGCTATGTGACCATCTTACAAATCTCCAATATGGGGATGTTTCTCAACAAATCAGCAGCCATAGATGTCCTTTGAGTAGAATGGGCCTTTGGGATCTGTCAATATTTTGATAACAGAGTTGCATGCAAGAGGTAATCCATCTGGAAATTGACTACTTAGACAAACAGAATCACTGTTAACAAACAAAAAGTTGAACCTCTTTTGTCTAATGAAGATAAAACGTAAGAACCTTTCTTATATCGGGAGTATGTAATCACTTTCAAGGTGTGGAAGGCGTCTGAAAAATGTGGAAAGAGAGATAGTATGATTAACATGAAAATTAGATACCTTCTTAGAAAGAAAATTGTGTTTTCATGGCCACTTTTTCTTTATTGAAGAGTGTGCAGGGCTTGATGGAACATAAAGTTTGAATTTCACTAACCTTGAATGCAGATAAGACAGCTGCTCAGAAAGCAGCCTTCCACAAATTCATTTGCAAGGGTATTGAGCACTAGTGAATTTACATTTTGTTTCCTTTAAAATGTCCATATAGTCCTGAGGGAGATTTATACTTTAAAAGTTCAGTGGCCATGCTGTCAAATTCAACAACAGTGTTGTACCCGAAAAGATGAAGAGGGTTAGTGAATCCACCATTGGAGTGGCCGTCCTAGCATTAGAAGGATCATTCTCACTATGCAATAAGTCAGTCTGATGATTACTGGTAGGATCAGGGGTATCACTGGTAATGTGCACAAACACTTTCCTGACCATTCAATCAAAAGGGCTTACCATTTCGTACCACATTGGCAGTACCTGTAGGGCGAACTCTGAACATTTCCTGTTTTCTGCATTTACAAACAGATCGAATTGTGGATAACCCCAGATGTTAAAAATGTAATTTAGCACTTCATCATTTATAAACCCCTCATGACTTCCTTGGATAATCCTTCTAAGGGAGTTGGTTTCTGAGATGTATTCTGAACATCTGGGTGGTGGACCACTGTGATTTGTAGGTCTCTAGCTATTAAGCATTTCCAAATCGCTGGTGTTTCAAGAAAAGAGCAGTCTGAAACTAGACTCTGCATGTTTGTTCAGGCAATGCATTGTTATCATACTGTGTGTTTGAACAAGCCAATCATTTATTGAAGGAAGAAAAGATTTGAGAACTAAGCAAACTCTAAATTATTTGAATATGGAAGTAAGCATCCAGAAGGTCTATCGCACACATGCAATCCCTTTGCTTAAATTACAGTAGATTTGGTGTAAGGCAGTATCTGGAAATTTTTCACTTTATCCCTTTCTGTTTTGGGAAGCCGGACCAGTTCCACAGCCTACTTCTCCAAAAGGATGGTGATCTCTTCTTGAAAGCGTCTCTAGTTGGTACTTGGAAGACTTCTTTTGCAAAATGTCTGGAGGAGATTATGTAAACCTCTGAGAACAGCCACATTGCACGATAGTTAGCACCCATCTGTCTTTGTGATTCTTTTCAATTCTGGATGTTCTAGAGCACAGTAGGAAAACATTCAGGTTAGCAAGCAGCAGCATTAACCTTGTCTGTGGGGCTTATAATGAAGACATTTTTTAAAGTCGCATGGCATGAACAAGATGGTTTGTGCTAGTGCTTTTTAGAATTGTGAGGCAGGATCATAATTAGTTCTCTGGTAATACGTTTTTGCCCAAAGTTGTCTGTATAATTCACTTTAGTTTGTATTTACCTTCGTTTTGGGAGACAAGGTTCTGTCTGACGCTTGCCCAATATGTATGTTCTCATTTTTTCTGAGACAGTCAATGCAGATTTGCAAGCTTAAGGTGGAGTCAGGGTTTTAGAATTTCATTGATTTGTAATATTTCCAAATTAACTAGACTTCAGTTCCCCCCCAAAGTTAAGTTTCAATTCCTGATTTTCAGAAAAGTCAGGCCTTTTGAAATTGCAGATTCTTCAGCAGGACGTGTTTATGTGCAGAGAGGGCTGAAACAGTTGATCTGTGATCTTGTCTTGTAGGACATTATTAAGATTCTATGGATTTCCGGTACCCATGTATGTCTATTGCAGAGACCATGCCTTGCAAGCTACAGAGTTTCCAATTCTTACCACATAGCGAGGAACTAAGGGTTTTCACTGTTCATTTGTTCAGCCTGTTACACATTTATGCGCTTGGGCAATATATTTATTGCAGAGCTGTTGTAGGACTGTTCACCTCCTGTATCCGCATGACATTCTTTTCGTACAGGCTACATGAGAGCCTCGAAAGTATTTTTGAAGAAATTATTGGAGACAAGCATACGGAATGTATTTGCATTAAAAGAGCACTCCAGGTTGAATATGTGTCTTAGCCACATGTCAGGAGTCACAGCACTGCACTCACAAGCTTCTGGCTGCTACACAAGCTCACTTTGTGACTTGTATTTGAAGAATTCAATTTGGAAGTTTATTATTTTTTAACTTTGAATTACTAGAATCTTTAGCTACTTTAAAACTGTCAAAGCTTAAGTTCTGTATAGTAGTCTGATGCTTCTGACTCACTGTAAAAATCAAATAAACCAAGTATAAGAACGGGATGATTTTCTCTGGAAATGTAAAGCAAGCTCCTGGATAAAAGGTTGCTCTCACACTGCAACCTGGGAAGCTCCCTTCACATCCGCTTGGAACTCTTTCCCAGTCTCGGAGGATAAGGAAGGAAACATTCCATAACGTTAGTGATACAATGGGCATACAACTCTGCAAACCGCAGAAATGTAAGGATAGGAAAACTTAATAGCTTCCACAAATTTTGTCTGTGAGAGCTAATTCTTTCCAGAAAAGGGCAAAATGTAAACCACTATTATAAACCTATTAGTATCACTTCTTATGTCATTCTCTTTATAGCTCTGGTAAAATTCAATTTTCACTGCCTTTTTGCAACTATCTAATGTAAATCTGCCAGTTTTGGCCTCTGGGGCGCATATCTTAAGTCATGTTTCTGCAGTGTGAGTGAATTCACACATTTAGGAATTTTTTAATTAATATTTGGGAAAGATAGCTCAGGAGAACAAGTGTAATTGGACAAAATTGGTTATGGTTGTAGTCGACCTCTACTTAAGAAGCTCACATGATGAAAGTAGAATTATTCCACGGTGGGCTTCCAAGGCCTACACCCTTCAAAGTTTTCAGAATAACAGTATTTAAATTTATATTCATTGAATGTAACTCGATCTCGTGGATAGCATGAACATATAGTCTGATGCCATTCCTTGCGGGCAAAATTTGGACATTTTACATGTACAAAGACTGTGGAACATCTCCTATGAGGTGGGTGGGATTGGGGTTGACAGTCAGTATGAGCAACATGACTTGCTCTCTCACATTAAAATTGCTTTTGTTAAGGGATGTCATGACTGTAGTGATGTTGTTATTAAAAAGATACATGTAACTTTTCAATGCTATTTATGCTGAAGAATTAAAAAAGGAAAACCAGATAAGGAGGAGGTCATGCCTGCGCATGACCAAACCTTTTACGTTTTTCTGCATTTATATAACCATTTCCATAACTGCTAAATGCTATAAATATTTGCTCAATCTCATATCTTCATCAGGTCCATTTCTTTTCTCCAGTACCTTGAGGCCTCGCTTTCAAATGATGCAGAGTCAAACGCCTGCATCCGCAGAGGTCTTCTTACACGGCTAGTGCCGCTTCTCCAGGTAACTAGCGGAGCCTGATCCATTTCCTCTTCTGGAATCTGTTGGGCATAGGCTGTAAGATCTTCACCACCAAAGCTGAAAACAGAGATGAGAAAATTGACATATTATAGTAATAACTTGGCTTTTCTATGATGTTTTTTGCCACAGCTGTATGGCTTTGTAAATCTGTAAATAATAGGCCTCACTACTACTTACCATAATGGTACTAATGTATTCATCTCAGAAAGAAATTGGCACCCAGTCCTGTCTGGTGTAAACTGAATGTGTGACCGTCTGGGTTTTTGCTAATTATAAGTAGGAGACGCAGGAAGTTTAGGCCTAGAGGATTAGGCTGAGTGGTTTAGGTTTCAACACGCATTACAAGTGGTCTGCAATTCCTGATGCGACTAATAAAACAGGTGATATCGGCCCCATCAGGAATCAATTGTGCAAGAACACTGTTGGACCGGAGATTTTTACATAGGTAAAAATCTGACCGGAAGTTGTGCGAGAACACAGAAGATCTGAGTTTTTTATCCTGGGGAATATCTGGCGGAAAATGTAGAAAAGCATCCAAGATTCAATGTGGAAACACTGATTCCTGCATCTTATTCCTCGTTATCTTGTGATTGTTGCAGCCTTCTGGCACTACTGAGATTCAAAGTACTGGCAGTTCTCCAGGGTGGGGAGCTATCAGGCTAATTGACGGCCCACTTGTAATATCAATGTTTTAGGTTGGGTCTTGGCGTTCAGTGCTTTAAGGTTAGGCTTAAGGAAGAAGTTTAGGCCTACAGCATTAAATGGGTTATTTACTAGTATCTGCCTGGGCACTCACGTGGCGCAATGCAATGCATCAATTCATCAATTCACCTACCATTACAAAAGCCAGTAAAATTGAGCAGTTTAATGCCAGAACCCACCCAACTCTAAGCAAATCAATGCCTTAGTCTCATGTTGATCAGTATAGACGTACAGTACTAGTTTAGGTATAGAGGTTTAGGTTTCAAGGCTTAGTCTTATGATTGTAGTTGTTAAAGGATTGCCATAGGTTACAGCATCTAATCCAATTATTCCAAGTCAGATGCTTAGGCTTGGGTTTATGTGTTTAGGATTTTATGTTTCATTTATGCAAAAAGGATTTAGTTAAGGAGTTAAAGCAAGGGGGTTTAGCTAAGTTTATCAGATCACTCCATGTCACTACAGCACCTAATTTAGAAAGGTACGTTTACCAAAGCAATATATTCTGGGAAGTATAATGTTAATTTTCTCAGAGCAAACACACCGACATTGAACGTCTATATAACATGATTTGTAAATGAAAGTCCAGAATTAATAAAGTTGTGTTCTTCTGAAATTATGTAATTCTGTCAATCTTATTGTAATGAAGGACATTCTATTCCATAAGGAAGAAACAGGAAGTTGAGCAATCAATCAAGGTGTTTACTATGTCACTTCAGTGTGAACCAGTAATAAAAAGGATGTGTATGCAAGGCTTGTTTGTATGGTGAATTAATCACTTGAATCACGTAGCAGATTAAATGTACAAGAACATATTAATTGCAGCCAATTACTACAATGAATGCATATTCTATGAGAAATTTAGAATTTTCTTAAACGTGTGGGAAAGGGCTAAATCTAGGATTGCTTTTGTTTCCATTTTGCTTAGTTGATTATGAAGTGGTGGTGGTGCTGTTATTAATGGCTGCACATGCCATCAATATTCAGATTCTTCGTACAATTATTGTTATGCAGAATTGTGAGAATAAGATAATTGATCTTGATATATTCTTTCAATATATTTAATATCATACACACACACACTATGTAGTAGTTTCAATCATTAGGACCTGAAACTTTAGAATTACAATTATTTGCACACTACAATTTGGCGCTCATGGTTCCTTTCGCTTTATCGGCATCAGGCCGACATCACGTGACTATACGCCACGTATATTTCAGAGCGTGTATTTAAAATACAGGCGTTTAGGTTCCGGTTTCCGTTGTTTGGTGAAGACAAAAGATAATACACGACCGTCATGAAAATAGTATTGGTAAGTTTTTACTGTGTCATCCTTCTAGATATTTGTGAGAGTAAACCTTTAGGTCAGTGTATCTGAGCAGCAGTTTTTTTGTTCCACCTCTTAAGACCATTAATACAGGTCAAACTCAGTTACGTAGATAGTTTGTTAAAGGCTTTCTGTAAAAGTAACATCATAGTATTATAGCCAAAATATGTTATGTTTTTACAGGCTATGCAAAAATCCAGTGCGTGCCTTTTAACAATAGAGCAGGGGAAGTGCTTGTATAGATAATGCAGTAGAGAACGCGCCATATCTATGAAGTCAGCTATAGTAAACCTGTCCTTATTCATTGTGTGGTATAATGCTGAGAATAAGTTTCACAGACTTAAAATCAGTGCGTATTCTACATTTCCCAGTTCTATTTTCAAAATTAATCAGACTAGCCAAAAATGGGCAGCTTTGAGATTTCGATAGCGAGTAACAGCATCAGCGGCATTTGAGTGTTCGATTTAATCATAAGTATGGCTAAAGTAGCTGTACCTGGAACGGATTAGAGTATGCGCCACGGCCACATAATTAGCCTCAGTGTTCTGGTCACTACCTATTATTTGTTTGACACATTTATTGAGAGTAAGAGTGACATTTTAACGTTGGTGTGCATATGTGTCACTTTAGCTTATTTGTGGCCAGTTGAAGACAAGGATTTTGTTTCCTTTCTCCTTTTTTAGTCACCAATGAATACGCCCTTCTGTGGGCCGTCATTAATATCAACATCATATCGAACTGGTCGACATTGTGCCCATTTAATTAAAGTCAGTAGTCTTTCTCACACGCATATTTGGTCACAGGACATAGGAGGTAAAACATTTTTTATTATGTATTTTAGGTGAACTTACAGTGATGGAAATACACGAAGATCAGTGTTTAAAATATACGTTGAAGCTATGAGCAACAATATATTATATTATATATATTGCACAAATGATCAAAAGCTTTTCACCTTGGTAAGCATTAGACCATTCAGCATGTCCTGACAGGATCTTCTAATGAGATGTGCCATATTGAACTCGTCAGTTACAAATCTGCATTCCTATTTCAATTTCAGACCTACTGGGTCGCTTTGTACACCTTCATTAGTTACGAGTAGCCAAGAAGAAGACCATTACCTTTTGGTACAGCAAAAAAACTGTGGGGAGCCACGTTTTTCTATTGGCCATTTGCCCTGCCAGGTGCATTTCTAAAAATAAGTCTCTTCATTTTACTTGTTTCCTTCTTTTGTCTCAATACTTGGGAATTTCAGGTCTCTCAAATCATCTCACAAACCTCTCTTTTTACGGATCCCGAGTGTTTTCTTCTAAAAAATGCCTTGATTTATTCATAATCACTATAAGTATCAGAAGTACTGGGTGACACAGGAAAACCTCTCATTCGCCTTGGGTTGTTTTTATCTAAATAAATGGTTTTGTAATTATAATTGTTGAGACATGCTTAGCATGCATTTTCCCTTAATTTCAGTTTCTATTACAAATCTTGGATGTTTCTTTTGCGTTTACAGATACTCCTGCTCCGCGAATATATAACATTTTTAATCACTATAACAGTACAAATTTAATTTTCGGTTCTGAGGAAGGCGGAGGAAGTCGACCACTGCTTGGTGGAAAACATGACCAGTGACATATAATGAAAAAATACAGAGGCGGTGTCCACATCCAACTATGTTATAAACAAGTGTAAATCAGTATTTGTGCAAAAAATTATATGATATTTGTACAACAAATGAAAGCAGAGATTGTTTCTGTACACTGTAGTTTTCCATGTTAGTCATAATTTGTACTTTTTATTTTTAACTTTTCATGCTGTGTGCTTAGATGAATGAATGGTATGATTTGGAGTGTGTGTGTTGGTTTAATAATAGTATTTAGGGTTTTTTGATTGATTCTTTGTGATTATAATGAAATCTTACTCATGTTGAAATATTCAAATGATAAATTCAATTTGTTGAGATTCAATCATTCAGCTATTTCATGAATGAATTTTCACTTCCAAAAAAAGATAAAAATAGAAAAATAATAAATGTCTTTTTAATAGATTTTGTCTTTGTTAATTGATTACTTTGTAAAATATCAGTGTTTTGAGATGGGGGAGATATAAGCCTCAGGCTACATATAAAAGCAATAGAGGTCAGCTAGAGGTTGTTTATTGTCTATTGTCTTTTGGTTATTAATGGTGTATACAGTGGTTATTTTGATGGTATTTAGTGCTGGTAATATTAGTAAGGGTATTAGTGGATGATTGATGTTGGGGGTATTGTTTCTGGTGGTGGTATTAAAGGAATAGGTGGTGGTGATGATAATTGGGGGACAAAATATAGAGTTACAGAAATATCGGAAAAAATGACAGTGATACAAAAATATTGTGATGCAGAAACATCGTCAAGAATATCGATTTTTCAGGTAAGTAATATTGTTGTCAAGAATATCATTGTTAAGATAGTTTTCAATAATATAGTTGCAAAAAATATCGGTTTTTAATTATTTTTATGTGTTTTAGTTCATATATTAATTCTAGGTGATATTATTGTTTGTATAATTGTTTAGAATATTTTTAAATATAGTTTGTAATTTAAAATGATTTATAATTTTTAACGTAATTGGTGATAGTAATTTACAGCAGGTTACCAGGTTTGTAGGGGTATAGGGTGAGAAGTTAATTGAGAATAAATAGTTATTCATTTGTTATGAATTATTTATGTGATTATAAATTACGTAATTGTGTAATAATGATATTTTTTCAGTTATATATTAGGTGTGGGCTGCTGGGTTTGTAGTTGTATAAGGTGGTGAGATAATTAAGTATAATTAATTAACCATTGAATATTAATTTATCTTTAATTCTTTAATTGATTATTAATTATGTTAATTGTGTAATGACTATATTTTTAAAGTTATATATTAGGTGTGGGTTGCTAGGTTTTGTAGGCATATAGGCCACGGAAGGTGATTAAGTATAAATAATTAATAATTAATTATTGATTATTAGTTATTTAATTGATTATTAATTATGTTGTGTAATAATTCGATTTTTTGAGTTCTACATTAAGGGGCCGATTCTGATTCTGGACTTTTATTTTACATACAAATCGGATCCGTATTTTTTTCCATACAAATCGTACAAGTCCCTTCCAACCCGTGTAGTACGATTCGTACGGGAAAAATACATACAGATCGGCCCGATCCTTACAAATCGGATCGGGAAAAGCTGTACGACATGGACTTGTAAAAAAGACCATACAATTTGTAAAAAGGCTGTACAACCCGTCAAGTACGATTCGTACCGGGTTGTCAGCATGCGATTTGTATGGAAAATGGCCTGTATACGGGGAACGACTCGTACCGGGCTACAAAGCGAACCCCTATACGCCTCGTACCCTGGGGGTACGACTCGTACCGGGGTACGGGTCGTATAGGGGTATGAGGCGTACAGGGGTCCCCCCACATGCGAGGCATGTGTATGGAGTGTACCCCAACAACGCGCATGTACGCACCGTACATACGTGATTTTGGGGTCGGCACCGTACATACGCAGTTTTGGGGTACGGTGCGTACACAAGCGATTTTGGGGTATGGTGCTTGTACGGTGCGTACGCGACCAGTACCCCTTCAGCGCGTATATACGCACCGTACCCCACTTTCCGTGTCATCGGTACGCACCGTACATACGCACCGTACCCCTGTATTCATGGGGTGTACAACGCGTACATGGGGGGTCCGTCTCGTACTGTTCTCGGGGCATACAATGTTTTCCCGGCACTTTTTGGCTCCTGTAAAAAAAGAGCCGTACGGAGAGCTGTTTGTACGAATCATACTTGACGGGTTGTAAACTGCTGCCGGGAATACATGTGAACGTCGCGTACAGGGCAATCCGAATCGGAATCGCTTGTATATACGAGTTATATGGTCTTTTTTACAATTTGTATGGAGAGCGTCTATTTGTACGGATGGTACTTCCTAGGTTGTAGGGGAATCCTTACAAGTACGAGTTGTATGGGGAAAACGCTCCATACCACGATTTGTACAGCGTTTTTCCAGGATCGGAATCGGCACCTAGGTGTTGGCTCCTGGGTTTGTAGAGGTATAGGATGAAACTGGATTAAGTAATAATTCACAATTAATAATTATTTAATTGAGTTAATTGTGTTATACTCATTTATTTGAAATATACTTTAAGTGTGGCTGCTAGGTTTGATGGGGTATACTGTGGGAAGTTAATTAATAAGTAAATAACAATTCTTTTTTATTGAAAAGGTACTGCTTTCAGAGGTGTTGCGTGGCGTCTGTATACGACTTACGCTCCATCGCGGTCAGCTTGATTTTTCAGATTTGACCCAGTGTAGCACCCCCAGATAGCTCCAGTTGGCTCATTATGACTCCATGCAGTATAATTTGAGATATTCTTTAAGAATTCCTAACTCCGGTTCCACTTATTGGATGTTTGTCAATTTGGTTTTGTTTTGTTCACTAAATTAAGCTCTGTGTTTCTAGTCTTGTGTGGATTATTTTTGTGTGGTGTTTTTCACTGTTTTCCTGTATTAAGTGTTGCACAAATACTTTCCACATTGCCTCTTAAGTTAAGCCTGACTGCTCTGTGCCAATCTACCAGAGGGTGAGCATAGGTTCAATTAGGGTATGTATCTGGCTTACCCTGTCTGGAGTGGTGGTCCCTACTTGGACGAGGTGCATACCTATACCAACTAGAGACCCCATTTCTAAGACTAATGTACATCAGAGATCTATGTCAAAGCAGAATTTACACCAACAAAGGGCACACTCAGTACTACATTTTCTTAAAGACGCATATTTCCAAGTAAGCGATACAAACCTATAAATCTCATCAGTGATGCTCACCTTCTCCTGAAAGGCAGCTTGATAATGCTAGACCACATCTGTGTGATTTATCCCATCTTTTACTTTGACTAGTATCATTTTATATCTTGTGCACATTATGAATCAAGCTTATAGGCCTGCAATTCCTAGGATCTGTATGGCTGCCCTTTTTATAAATGGGTATAACTTCTGCACCCAGTCATGCCCCCAGAATGGGTGTTCCTTGAGATAATTCACTGAACACTATGGGGCCGATTCCGATCCTGGAAAAATATTCCCCGTACGAATCGTATCTGGATTTTTTACAGTACGAATCGTACAAGTCCCGTACAAACTGGCAAGTACGATTCGTATGTTAAAAAGTCCATACGAATCGCATTGGGTAAATTCCCCGACACGTCCTCAGGTCGGAAAAGGTGTCCGACACGTCCCCGGACATTTTTACGTACGAATCTGAAAACTGAAGTCCGAGCGCGCAAGTACGATTCATACCGTCCGTCCGATTGTACAACCGTATGGTAAAAAGACCGTCCGGAGCGAACTCCTATAGCAACCATGGAGACGTCCAAACAGGTGCCCGGTATGTGCTGTCCCCCCCCAGCCCCCCGTATGTACGCGCTGTCACCCCCCCAGCCCCCCGTATGTACGCGCCATCCCCCCCAGCCCCCGCAAATGGACGCGCCGTACCCCCAGCCCCCGTGGATGGACGCGCCGTGCCCCCCCTAGCCCCTCGTCGGTACGGCGCATACCCCCACCCGTGTATGTACGGCGCGTACCCCCACCCGTGTATGTACGGTGCGTACCCCCACCCGTGTATGTACGGTGCGGACCCCCACCAGTGTATGTACGGCGCGTACCCCCACCCGTGTGTGTACGGCGCGTACCCCCACCCGTGTATGTACGGTGCGGACCCCCACCCGTGTATGTACGGCACGTACCCCCACCCGTGTATGTACGGCGCGTACCCCCACCCGTGTATGTACGGTGCGCACCCCCACCCGTGTATGTACGGCGCGTACCCCCACCCCCGTAGGTACGGTGCGGACCCCCAGCGCTACGCGCTGGGGGTACGCGCCGTACATACACGGGTGGGGGTACGCGCCGTACATACACGGGTGGGGGTCCGCACCGTACATACACGGGTGGGGGTATGCGCCATACATACACGGGTGGGGGTACGCGCCGTACCGACGGGGGGCTGGGGGGTACGGTGCGTCCTTCCGCGGGGGGGGCTGGGGGGGACGGCGCATCCATCCGCGGGGGGGCTGGGGGGGGACGGCGCGTACCAGGCCCCCTATTCCACTCGCATCGCGGCGTACTTTGCTTTTCCGGCACTTTTTGGGTGCCGTAAAAATATTGCCGTCCGGACTGCTGTCGGTACGAATCGTACTTGCTGGGACGTTAAAACATGCCTAACTCCGTCCGGACGTCACGTCCGCGGTGTCCCGGATCACATTCGTATGTATTTTGCAGTCGGTCAGTGTTTTTTCCGACTCGTACGGAAATAGTGTTTCCGTGCGAATCGTACTTGCAAGTTTGTATGGCGTTTTTACCGGGTACGAGTCGGACGGAGAAAACGATCCGACCGACGGTTCGTACCCGGTTTTTCCAGGATCGGAATTGGCCCCTAATTGTATGTAAGGCACACATAGCTAAGGTTTTGATTTGAAAGGATCCTGGTACCTTCTTAGATTTTTGGTAAAGGAGCTCTTTAATAATATCCAGGGGAAAAAACGCAGGAGTTGATTCATGAGCAACCTTAGACTCTGGAACTTCATCACTATCATCAAACACCGCAACCATTTCATTACAGCCATTTGACACGGTGAAATGTTGCACCCATTTCTCAGGCATTATGTGTGTTTACGGTGAGTTATGTGCAGTTATGTGGGTTTTCTGGCAGTGAACGAGCTTCCATGTCATACAATGTGATACACTGCATAAATGCCTTTAGTCCCAAAAGCAGCTAGTAAATCATCCCACTGATTAATTTTCCACATTCCCCTACTTTCTCTTAGAATTAACTTTTAGTGTTACCTGGCCTCCACTATGTTATTGCTTTTGTTACTACAAAGAGCTGTGAGTAAAGCTCTCTGTCATCTTTAATTGTTTTATCATGCCAGGGGTGTGGTGACAGTATAACTGGATTTCCCATTCCCCCTTTTGTTAAAATTGTCTGCAAGTTTTTGAAATAAAACGAAATGAAGCCGCACAATGCAGTCAGCCCATTTATTTCCACTGATTTTTTTGCTTTTGGCCTACCTGCTTTTGGACTATTTGTGTGAGCGAGTCTCCCTGACTGAGTCTCCCTCGTGTTAAATTCTATGGAAATGTATTGAGAATGCTAACCACCACTGCCCGCCTTTTAAGATAAGGCTGCTGCTCTGCCGCTAGGGTAAGAGGATCGGGCCTCAACATATGAGCACACGTGTGTGCAGGCTGAGTATGTAAGACTACCATCTAGTTCAGCCTGGTATCTGTGCACAGGAAGCCTGTTGCAGATGGGACCATTCAAGGGCTGGTGCTGAACTAGTGATCACTTTATAATGTGAGTAGTCATTCACAGAATAGGTCTAGAGTGCTTATTGACAGGATGTGTGCTCATTGCATTAGACCTAATGGCAAAATCTGTATCATAATACAGATTCCAAATATTGAGGCCTAAAGATACAGGTCTGATATAACCTTTAGGTGTAAACATGTCGATGGAGTGCGGATCCACTGTCATTTTCATGACAACTGTACTCCTTATAGCACCTTAGGAATTATCATATTTTCCTGGCTCAGCTATAATCAGATTCCAGGGCTTTGTTCCCTCCTACTGAGCCAAATTAATTATTCTGCTGGCCAGCAGGCGGATCAAAGGCATCCTCACACAATAGAGCCAATTTATTGATTTCATGTAGACACATTTCACTGTCAGTATGAAACTCAACAATACACATTTCAGCACAGAGCATTACAATTCCAGTGTCAGAAACTGTTCAGTGTCATTCCCAATTGTCACCTTCAATTCCTGCAGTTTCAAACATTACCAGCCCATTTCTACCCCAACAATTAGCCGTCGTCACATAATTGTGGATATATACGTGCAGGACAATGTGAGTTAATGTCTTAGAGTGTAGAGCATGAGGGGGGAATGCCTGTTCTCCGGTGCTATTGTATGATCTGGCATAGGGGCTAAGTTGCAACACAATAGAGCCATTAACAGGGCTTGGCCTAGATCCTGGGGGGAAAAAAGGGTGGGAAGAGCATCTGAATGTGCTAATTAACTCTTCACACTGCACCTGGCTTGGGCACGCAAATGCCCACAGAAACATATGAGGAAGGCCAGACCCCTGAAGTCAAACACAGGAAGGTCTCCCATTTGAAGTTTTAAAGGGTAGGGTTCAAAGTTTTGCTGTGAAGGGATCAGGCAGCTATGTCTGTTGGGGGCAGAGCTGAGACACACAGGGAAGGTCTTTTCATAGACCAGTGAAAGTCATCATCTTTAAATGTTCCATAATGTTGTGCAGAAGGACTGAGGCAGGGTTGGAGTGATGATGTGGCACCCCTGGTTTGGGCAGATGTGCCTACCTTCCAGATCTTTCAACTCACACTTAAATACCGCTGCACAAGGGAGAAACTCTTAGAAGACACTGAAATTGGGAGTGACAATGACGAAAGAATGTCCAGCTGGATGGAGGAGCCACCTGATGCCACTACAAGGATGGATTGAACATTTTAACTCCAGCTTGTCCCCAGGACTAGGTTGGGTCTATCCAGGGCCAGAGGCACTGGATAACTTATGCCCCCTCTGAGGAAGAGCTATGGAAATGGACCTGTGGCAGACCCTGAAGGTGTTTTCTGGGACTATTGTGGACTGACCCTTGACTCCACGAGATCCCCTGGGGTTTGACGCAGTGAAAAACGCCTGGGAGACCCCATCTACTCAGAACAGCTGTGCATCTGAGTGCTACCACGCTCCTTGGGTGGTGTGCATCTCTCACTCCCCCTGCACTGATGAGCGGGGGGGAAGGTGGGTGGGGTGTGCTGGCGAGATTTCCTGTGTTTGCCGCCCTTGCGCATCGCGGCTGCCCCTTTCGGGTGGGCCGAAACTTGCAGTAGCTGTACATAGTAAAGGATGAATAAGTCTCCGGGACATAAATTATTCAACACAATGCGTTAATGAGAATGTTGATGGTTCCCAATGCAAGATTTTACATCATAATGAGCAGTATTGAATGTTGGTACTATCCCCACTGATGGTGTTACAATGGTGGATTAGAACATGTGTTTTGTATTTACTAATGTAGTGACACCCTGACAAAACCAGTATGCCTGGCTTATTGATAATGACATCACCTAATATTGTTGATATTATATCTAATATAGGTGATGAGATTGTGACTGTGGGTTTAGGTCTTGCTGGGGGTGTAACCTTTTCTGAGGGTGTCAGCAAAGGTATTTCCATCTAACTGATTGTATAAATTTGTAACTAATGCATAATATTTAGCATGTGTGTTAGTAATGAAAGTTTTTTTTTTCTTTTTATAAGAAAAAGCATTGACTCAACAATGATTTATTGAATGTTGTTATTGCGTTCCAGCAAGCAGGGAGTACTAGCCCACACCACTTCCCCTGAGTAGGCTTTGGACTGCTCTGCGTTACTACCCTAACAGTGTCAAGTACTACAATGGGGTACCTGTCTCTCAGTAAAGGGAAGGTTGCAGACCTAGGGAGTGCCCATGCCCTGCAGTAAGTGAAGCAAGTTGGAAAGAGGTCAAGCTCTTGATCATAAGACAGCCAGTTCAGGAATTCCTCAAATCACTTCTCGTCCCATAAGATATCTTGTACTAAGATAGCAAGTTCAAAAAAGGTGTTGAAATCGCTAGTGATGGAGCTCAGTTTTCACCTATAAAATGTATGCATTATTATATGACAAAAAGCTGCAGACAGCATTTCTAAAACGGCACGCAGATTTTGGCGCAAGCAAAATGAAAACATGAAATGAGTCAAATGTTTTTTTAAGTTGCAGATTTTGGTGCATGCAAATTTAAACATGAAAGAGGCCTGCAAATGAAATAATGTAAAACAATGCTCATTTAATTAATCATGGTTGTTTTAATGTGTAGTTTAGATTTAACCTTATTATAGAATATATTTAATTTAGAAAATGTGTCTTGAACTAGCATATTTGTGCTGAATTAACACGCATTTTTGCAGTGTAGAAAAAGCTTGTGATTAGTTTCCTTCCGAAGGCTCACTGTGGCTTCTTTACATTAGCCTTGAGATAAGGAAATGGAATGTGTGTTCTGTTTTCTCCCAACTTTCAATGAAAGGGCTTTGTTGATAAATCACGCTCTCCTGTTTCCGTCTCTTCGACCTTCACTATGTTGCATATTTTGTTTTATTTTTTGTAGCCTGTTTAAACTGTGGAGTGAAGAGAAAAACTGCAGAGGACACATTTTTCTTATGAAATGTATTTTCCTCATAAGTGATACTTTTTGTTACAGAAAATGTAATTGTTTTAAAATGTAAAAGGATGTGAAGTCATGTAATGAGGAACCCGCCTGATTAATGACGTATCCAGTCAGCCCATGGGGAGACGATGTGTCTTGAAGTTCTGATTGGACCAGCTATGAGGACCAAGCACGTGGACTTTTGCTTGAAATGTGGCTTACAAGTGGGAGGGGTGGCTTTTTGCTCATTTTTTCCTGAACACCAAGCAGATAACTGGAAGCCATAGAGAGAGAAGGAGGGGCTGTATCTGTGGGGGCTATTTTGCAGCTCCTGAGACAGAGAGACAGATGAGCAGCACAGCGAGGCAGAGAGAGAGCTGAGAGGATCAGAACAGGTTTAGATTTTAGGTGCTAAACTTTAAATGTCATGCTTTGACTCATTGCTTTTGAAAAGATGTATTTGTCCTATGCATTTATTTCTCTTTATGGGAGATGTTTACCATTTTTAATTATTGATTAGCCTTGCAAGACTCACTCTTATCTTAGAAACTCTTTAAGTGTTTTGACTGACAATTTTGCGCCACATTTTCTTTTCTACATGTGATGCTTTATATACAGACTGTAATATGTTCTGTATTAATTCTATTTTCCTATTTTCATTTCTGTAACCCGATTGATATTTGACTAATGAATAAAGGGTCAGAGAAACTTAAATTTTAACTAGAAAATAAAACCATTTAAAATACTCACAACTCTCTTTATTGGCTTAAATATTAATTGCATTTTTGATTTTTCATGTTTATGTAAAGTCTCCTGAAGGTAATATACAGTGGCAAGGGTCCAGTACCTTTACAGCGGTAAATTAGAGGTAAATGAGGTTTAGCATTGAGAAATTTCTGTGAAATTACCACTGCATCATTAGCAACCAGAACTCTGGTTGTGCGGCGTGCCCCTATGTATTCCTTATGTAAGTCATCCAGGTTTGGATCCAGGTTTGGATAGATCATGCAACCTCTCTGAGAAATGTATTGTGCTTCTGGGGACTTACATTTTTTAAATACAAGGTAAGCCCTTTGAATTGCTAATTCTCCACATCTACAAGAAATCTCAGGAAATTACAATTCTTTAGAGATATAGGCATACTGAAATAAGTGCCCTCCAAATCTACTGAAGCCAGGATTTAGTTCCCTTTTATGAATAGGAGTATTTCTTGTAGGGTTACAATACAAAACTCTTGCTTTTTTAGAAACGTGTTCAAACCTCTGAGGTCCATGATGGGTCTCCATCCTTTTTCAGTATTGAGAAAAAATCTTGAATAAACCCCCAAATATTCTGGTGCTCTAGCACCTTCTCTATGACCTTCTTTGGAGAAGTTGCAAAATGTCTTCAATAAGTTCTATGATATGTTTGTGTTTCTCCTTTTTTATCTGGTTTACTGGAGGATTTTCTACAAATTCCAGATCATGTCATGGACAATATACAGCACCGAAACATCGATTTCTTCAGGGATAGCTGAATAGCTTCCATCACCACTAGCAGGCAAGACGCAGGAGAAGAATGGTGCTTGGCGTTGGGTCTTTTGCTCTGAGCATGTGAGAGGCTGGACTGATATACTCTTGTCTTTTGCCCTGATCAACCTTGCTCCTATTGTTGTTTCTGTAGCTGATCTTTATGGGACACTGTATAACTCTGGCTGGCTGGTCTGAACAAACATATAATTGCTTAGTAATAGTTGCCATTACTGACATCTAAAATTAAATGAACTTTGCCTTCTTTACAATGACCGATACAATCTTGCTGTCTACATGTCAGTTGTTATTGTCTGAAGCACCTTAAAAAGGACTCCACAGTTTAAAACAATAGGGAGGGGAGTCATATTCAAACAAAACTTATTTAGCCGGTGCAGGGCCTACTTACCGGAGGGTTGCAGGAGCGATCCACTGGGGTAGTCAGACATGAGAGCTGAGGGGAGAAATGCATCCGCAGTAGTCATATTTCATGTTCTGATCAAACCCCACAGGCAGGCGGGTGGGCGGATGCATATGGAAAGACAGGAGATGAACAGTGAAAAAGCAGAAGCTGCCCCACAATAGTGGCTATGCAGGAGACATGAGATGAGAGGAAACATCGCTGAGTCAAGCCACCATGACACAATCCTGAGAGGAAGGTTGAGGCAGGGCAAGTTTTTATAGGGGGCAGGGCCAGATAATAGACAAGAGAATCTCACCAAGTACAGAAAAGTCAGATTACACCAAAGGTCAGAGAACAGGCCAACACAGAGAAAAGGGAGGAACTCCATCTCCTATGCGCTTAAAAACCCAACTACAAAAGACTGGTAGGGGGGAGAGGCAACGATCAGTACTTCCAACAAGGGAATAATGATATAATGATATAATGATAAGCAGTGCCTCTCTATTTTCAGGTAGGGTAGTGCAGTAAGAGATGAGGAGGAGGGGGTCATTCTTTCCAGCAGGGGCATAAAGATAATTGCTATCTGCTCTCTTTTTATGGGAGGGAACCCTCTTTTGGAGAGGAGGAGAACAGCAGAAGAGCGAAAGATAACTCAAAAGGACATGGAACAAATAAATATATTGTTGCAGTCAAATGACATGTTTAGGATTCCCACCTGAACATCTGATCTGAATGATGTTTTCTTGAGCCAACTGTATCTTAGCATCACAGTTGCAATGCCTATTTGCTGAAACTCTTTTCATGGGATCAATAGATGAACCAACGGGAAAAGTTGAAACCTGTTCTTCCTCATTTAATACAGCCAGGAATTGCATTTTATCTTCAATGACAGTTTATGAACAAATGGAGCTATATCATTCCATAATTGCCTGTCGCATTTTTCAATTATTGCTGAGTCATTAGCCACTTTAACACTTGTGGTGGCTAAGGAATTATCTATTATTCCTATAGAGTCCCATTTTTCCTTGTTGGGAGGCACAGGGAAGGAAGCTAAAGAATTTCTCTGCCATCTCAGCGATGTCATGAATATGAGGAAAGCTATAATCAAGCAAATACTGAGGGTACAGGCTACAGCAATCCGCACCCGACAAGGTAATATCCGAGTGGTAGGTAACAGTGCACAGAACCAAGGAGCACTTCCCTCTATACTTCTTAATAAGGAAATAAATCCTATCTAAACATCAAAGCAATTGGTTCAGCACTCAGCAAAGTATGATCAAAAAGAGTTGACAATAGTAAGCACATAAAAAAGATTCCCGGATTCCAAATATTTTCTTTTTATTCCAATTTATTCTTTTTTCAGTGTTCGGTAAAATTCAAAGGACCATAGCCGACGTGCTTCGTCTCGAGAAGAGACTTCTTCAGGGCTCAAAACTTTTCTTGACTTTGAAACAGATGCCACTTTTCCCTCCAAACCTCCCCGACGCACTCCCTTTCGGGACTGCTTATCTACCGGCCCCAGGGTACCCTTGGGAAATTCCTTAACGCAGTCACCGAAACGACCTCTCAATTGGCCGCCTCTGTTTCCAACTTTCTTATTGTAGGTGATCTTAACCTCCATTTTACTGATCCCGCTGATCGGTCTGCCTCTGACCTTCTAGTGGACCTTCTGTCACTCAACATTCGATTGGTGAATAACGAGCCCACCCACGTCAAGGGACACCTCTTAGATCCCGTCCT
The DNA here is from genome assembly GCF_964204655.1 of Triturus cristatus. Taxonomy (NCBI): domain Eukaryota; kingdom Metazoa; phylum Chordata; class Amphibia; order Caudata; family Salamandridae; genus Triturus; species Triturus cristatus. Next base: position 1,592,159,955 of record NC_140590.1, read on the forward strand.
TACTAATGACGCCAATATTACCACGAGTCCTTCTTTGTCACTGCCTTGGACCGATCCTTTTTTAATCCCCATCTCCTGGGAGTCTCCTACTGTTACCACCCAGTCCGCGAAAATCAAAGTCACCGACAGACGTTGGCACAAACTCGTACCATCTGAATGGTCCCCCGTTCTCTCTAATTCCATTCCATCGCTTTCCCCTGATGCCATTACGGCCGATAAACAGTTTAGCTCCTGGATCACATCCTCGTTGGATACACTCCTTCCTAAAACCACCACCCTCAGACACACCAAACGAATACCTACGGCCCCGTGGTATACTCCAGAGCTCAAGTCGCTTCGGCAGGACTGTAAAAGAGCTGAACGTTCCTGGAGGATGGAGAAATCCAACACTAATAAGGATGCCTATCGCACCGCCTTATTAGTATACAAATCTTCTATTGGTAAGACAAAAAGTCTATTCTTTCAGGAAAGAATTGGAAAAGCCGCCTGCTCTAGTAAAGAAACCTATACCATCCTGAAAGAACTTCTCAATGTTCCCGATCCCGTCCCGAGAAACCCCCCAGACCCCAAAGCGGACCAGGAAAAATGCCATCAGCTAGCCAGCTTTTTCCAAGAAAAAATTCAAAAAATCCTTAATTCCATCCCTCCCTCTATTCCGAGCGACATTGGCGACCCCCTCGGCACTCCGATCTCCCCTAACCTAACTTCCTGGGGGCAAATAACCATCGAAGAAGTCGAGAACACGCTAAAAACTATCAAAAGCGGATCTCCTAGGGACCCCGCACCGCTACGGATCCTCAAGGAAGTAGCTCCCATCATTATCCCCCCCCTCACCCATCTGATTAACGCGTCTTTTCAACAGGGAATCGTCCCCCTTAGTTGGAAAGCGGCAGTTGTTAAAGCGCTTTTAAAGAAACCCTCCTTGGATCCAGCGGAATTGGCTAATTATAGACCAATAACCCTCCTCCCTGGGACCAGCAAGATCGCCGAGAAACTGGTGAACAAGAAACTTTCCCAGTTTCTTGAATCTAATAATCTGCTAAAAAACTCGCAGACAGGTTTTCGCCCAGGACAGGGCACTGACATCGCCCTCCTGGCGGCGGTGGAGGAGGCCAGAGCACTCTTAGATGAAGGAGGTTCAGTGGCAGTGATCCTCCTCGACCTGAGCGCGGCCTTCGACACCGTCAACCACCAACTCCTGATCAAACGGCTCAAGAAGGTAGGAGTAGAAGGTACTGCTCTATCCTGGCTTTCCTCCTTTCTGGCCCAACGTTCCTTTCAGATCTGGGAGAATAACACCTGCTCCTCCGAAACACCCCTCCAATGTGGGGTGCCTCAGGGCTCTTCCCTGAGCCCCACATTGTTTAACATATACATGGCCCCATTGGAGGAGGTTGTCATCCCGTTCGGAGTGAGCATCGTCAGCTATGCGGACGACACACAATTAATCGTCTCCCTATCCCACCCCAGTCAACAACCTGCGGACTTATTCAACTGCTTGACGCAGATACAAGGGTGGATGAACAACTAAGCTTTAAAGCTGAATGGATCAAAGACGGACATCCTCCTTCTGGGTCCGAAAGGTCTTACTTTTCCCTTGAACATCTGGCCACCCTGTCTGGGTCCCCCCCCAGACCCAAAACAGGAAGTAAAAAGCCTGGGAGTATGGATCGAAGCCGATCTCTCATACACCACGCAGGCCAAAAAAGTAGCCGGTACCTGCTTCGTACTACTGAAATCTATGAGAAAGATCCTGCCCCTACTTCCACCCACATCGCAAAGACTTCTTATCCAAGGCCTCATACTTTCCAGGCTCGACTATAGTAACGCAATCTACCTGGGCGCACCTAAAGCAACCCTAAATAAACTTCAGAAAATCCAAAATGCGGCGGCCCGGATCCTCACTAACACCCCGGCCAGAGCTTCAGCCAAACCTGCTCTGAAGCTCCTTCACTGGCTCCCAGTGAGGGAACGAGTGATTTTCAAAGTATTATGCATGGCGCATAAGTTACTGCAGAATGAAGGCCCTCCGATTCTTAGAAAATTCATAAAATCTTACAAAGCCCCAAGATCCCTTCGATCGGACAAGGTGTCCCTTATCATCATGCCCAGATTCAAGAAAGCCCGCTCGGGTGGAAGACGCTTCTCGGTCCACACTGCTCGCCTCTGGAACGCTCTCCCCCGAGACCTGAGAAAAGAACCCAACTACTTACGTTTCAGGAAACTGCTCAAAGCTCACCTGTTCCCTTAATTTTAACCTTCCTCCTTCTGAAACTTGCCGTCCCCCCCACTCAGCCGCCCAACCCACAGAGGTAGGGATCTTTAGCGCTGGGATACCTCAGGGTGACTACGCACTCTATAAAAATTTTTCATAATAATAATAATAATGCGCACACACGTCGCCGGCTACCACGCCGTATCCATGGAAACAAATATTACATGAGATTCTTCTTTTGAACTTGGACTGATTAAATGATTATCGACTGTTAAAATATATTGTGATTCTTATGAGCCCTGCTGCCTAGGTTCAGTAACTGTAATGTTGCAGGAATCACTGATGGTCCACTCACAGGCTTATGTGGCTTGTTGATGACTTGGGGCTCAGTATACTGATTTATTCTTAACTACAACAGGTAATGTCTTGCAAATACTGAAATATTTTTTGTATAGAAGTTACCTTCTCTATAGACACTTGTATTATAGGTTGCAAAAAATAGTGGGACAACACAACCTCCCTAAGTCATAGCTGATGCCCGATAGGGACTGCATATATCAAGTCTGATACTTTTGATATGATTGGGTGATTTCTTCACTCCTCAGCTGTGGCAGACACTCAATATGTAGCTTAGCTGGGCAATCAGCTTATTTGTCCTCATCCTCTTCTAAGCTGCAGAAGGCTTTCACTTATTTCTCTTGTTCATTTTAACTATCTTTGTCATCCCATATTTTTTATGTATCCTGCAGAAGGAATTCTAGATATTGCAGGAAAACTTTCAAAGGCGAGAAGACCATAGATTGAATAGGCAACACTGCAGACAATGATGAATTTGTCAACAAAGAACAAGTTACATACCTTTGGTAACGCCTTATACAGTAGAGACTCTATCTACCTGCAGATTCCTCACATTAGTATAGTCCCCAGGTTTTGACGAGCAGTACCCCTGCATGCCAGTAAGTGGCGTAATTTGTCTCCACATGGTGCTGTCATCCATGTCTGCACCGGAAGTGACATATGTGGTGACTATATAGGCGCCACTCCAACATGCTGAAGTCAGCTTCTTTTTGCAACTTTCCGGGGCTTTAAAAGGGTTAACCCCTAACATGATAATCTGTTCGCAGACCAGGAAGAATGCGAGAATTGGTAAGGAATCTGGGGTTAGATAGAGTCTCTACCAGATAAGGTATTACCGAACGTAAGTAACTTGTTCATCTGATAGAGACTTATAGCCGCAGATTCTTTACCTAAGAATTGATACTCAAACAATACGTCCCCAGAGGTGGGTCCGCGATATGGTTTAGACTAAGAAGTCCTGTAGGACCAAACAGGCAAAGTGACCATCACGCTGGACTGGACTGTCCAGGCCAGTGCTTAATTTGTAAATAATTAGGTGCCAGGGCTCTGACCAGGAGGCCACTGCAGCTTGCACCACCCACCGCCCTTGTCATCGCTGCCAAAACAACTACTAACCATCTCTCTCACCTGCAAGTCCGACAGCTCAGATTATTCCAGGTCCCCAAAGCTAAAAGAATGGCTGGGGAGGCAGGTATTTGCAATTTGAATGTATATTGTATTCCTAAACAACAGATGTTCTGCTCATCTCTGAATTAGATGTGCAGCGCCATCATGTGATAGACTGTTCTATGTATGGTGCTGACAATTATGTGCCGGTGCGGAGCACAGGAAACAATTTAAGTGCTGGTGCTTAGCACCAGAAAGCCCCGGCTCAAATTAAGCACTGGTCCAGGCAGTAGTATTTCATAAAAATGTGCAAGAAAGCCCACGTTGCTGCCTGACAGACATCCAGAACAGGAACTCTGGAAGTTAACGCAGTGGTAGCAGCCTTGGCGCTGGTTGAGAGAGTACAACCCCTCAGGGGGTTGGTTTTTGGTCACTGCATAGCAGATTTTGATGCTGAGCAATATCCATTGCGAATGGTCCGCTTCTGCACCGCCTTCCCTTTCTTTGCTAGGACACACCCCACGAAGAGTTGATTGTCCCCCTGGAACTCACAAGTATAATTAAGGTAGAACGGCAATGCTCTTTTTGGGTCCAGCCGGTGGAGTCTCTCCTCTTCTTTAGAGGGATGAGGCGGAGCATAAAAAAGTAGGCAGAGTGATGGGCTGGCAAACGTAGAAAGGAGTTACCACCTTCAGTAAAACAGATGTTCGAGTCTGGAGAACCAGCTTGTCTGGATAGAAGGTAAGGTATGGTGAGTTTGCTGAAAGTGCCTGTAACTCACTGACCCTCCTTGAAGATGTTAATGCCATGAGGTAGGCCATTTGCATGGTGAGATGTCTGAATGGGCAGTTGTGGGGCAGCTCAAAGGGAGTGTACATCAGGAATGTAAGAATCAGATTTATGCCTCACTTGGGCATAATAAAAGGCGCTGGTGGGAACATATGCTGGAGACCTTTCAGGAACCTATTTACAATAGGGGATATGGAAAGGGATGGCTTGAAATACCGAATTTTAGCCCAAAGCAGGTCTCTGTTGGGCCAAGGAAAGAATAAACAAAAGAACCTGGGAAAGGAGTGTAGACAGAGGATCAACTTGCTTATCTGTACGCCATGCCACAAACTTGCTCCCATGGCAGGCTATACCGTCTTGGTGGAGGGACGCCTGGCTGCCAAAATAATATTGCAGATTTCAGGTGGAAGGTCGAAAGTTGTCAACAGTCGCCACTCAATCTCTACGCATGAAGGCAAAGCATTTCCGGGTTCGGTTGCAGAATCCTGCCCTGTTGCTGCAACAGAAGATCCTCCCGAAGAGGCATCCTGATTGGAGGACCGATGCTCATGCTCAATGGATCAGGATACCAGATTCTGCATGCCCAAACCGGTGCTACAAGAATGTATTGGACCTGGACCTCTCTGATATTCTTGAACACTCTGGGCAGGAGTGGCATTGGAGGCCGGATTCCACTAGAGATGAAAAGCGTCTCAGAGTGAGAGCTGCCTTAGAAACTCCAGTACGCAAAAATGCTGACATAGCATGTTCTCAGCGGTGGCGAACAGATCTAACCAAGGCTCTACACACCCTTGAAAGAGGCCTTGCACCACATCAGGACAGAGAAGCTATTCAAGATCCACTAGGCATCAATGGCTGAGTTCCTCCACTCTGAGGTTCAGGGAGCCTGGTAGGTATTGCAGCACTAGGGATATGCCTCATATGTTCCAGCCTTGTCCAGAGGTGCAAAGCCTCTTGAGAAAGGGTCCACGATCCCACTCGCTGTTTGTTGGAGTACCACATTGCGGTGGTGTTGTTCGTGAACACCTGTAACAGCCATTCTCTGATTGATTCAATGACAAGAGGATTGCCCAAAGTTCCAACAGGTTGATGTGGAGCCTGGATTTCACCAGAGACCAGAGTCCTCTGAGCTCCGCCTCTCCCAGATGGCCGGCCCATCCCAGGAAAGACGCACCTGTCCCACTGTCAGATTTGGTTGTGGAAGGGAGAGAGGTCTGCCACTGACCCAATCACGGTTTGTTAGCCACCACTGCAGGTCTTTTGCTGTTCCCTCCGAGATCTGGACCATGTCGGCGAGATTCCCCTGATGGCGTGCGCATTGGAACTTCAGGTCCCACTGTAGTGCCCGCATATCCCAAAGGGCATGCATCACAAGCAGGATAGGAGGCCATGAGGCCTAGCAGCCTCACAATCAGTTCCACCAAAATGCAGGATAGAGGCTGAAACATCAGTATCATAGCCTGAATAACCTGGATTCACCACTTTGGAGGATCGACCCGAAACTGCACTGTGTCCACAACAGATCGGATGAAAGGGAGTGTATGAGACGGAGTCAGGTGTGAGTTCGGCACATTGATAGTGAACCCAGTGAGTACAGGAGGTTTGCCGTAGTCTGGAAGTGGGAGATGGCTGCCTGTGGCAAGCATGCCTTCAACAGCTAATCGTAGAAGCAGGGTAAGACTGGAACCCCTGACCTCTGCAGATGAGCTACAACAACCGCCATCACATTGGTAAACACTGGAGGGGCACTGGTAAGGCTATACGGGAGCACAGAAAACAGAGTGCTTTTGGCCCACTGTGAACGGCATGTAAAGTCTGTGGGGAGGCAGGACGAGGATGTGAAAATAGGCTTCCTGCAAGTCCAGCACTACCATCCAGACTCCTAGGTACACGGCAGGCAGAAGATAAACGAGTGTGAGCATTTAGAATTTCTCCTTGAGGAAGAAAATGTGCATGTATAATATAGGACAGAGGCTTGTGTCCTTCTTTGGCACCAGAAAGTAGAGGGAATAGCAATCACAACCTACTTCTGATGTCAGCATCCTCTCTATAGCTTCCTTGGCCAAGACAGCCAACAATTCCTGACAGAATAAGGAGAGGTGGTCCTCTGTCAGCCTGTCATAATTGGGTGGCATGGGTAATAACCCCTCTGGACAATCAGTAAAACGTATTGGTTGGATGTTATTGACCTCCAGTGGTGTAGGTGATGGCGGATCCAACCACCCCCTGGATACCCATGATGGTTGAAGAGCAAACTGAAGGGGTTTGGAGGCTGCAGCTGCCAGGGGTCGGTGGACTAGCCTGACCTTTGGCTACCTGTCCCATGGGGGACCGCATCCTTGGCCACAAAAAGGTTGGGCAACCTTCTGGTTATGGTTCCTGGGAGGGTAGAGAGGCAGTTGAAAGCCCTTTCCGGTGCCACAAAAGGTGCGGAAGGTGGACGGGGGTTGGCTAGGGGCCACTGAAAGGCCCAAGGACCTGGTCGTAGGCCTGCTTTCCTTAATGCGTTCCAGTACTAAGTTCGTCTTCGCTCCAAACAAATGGGAGCCATCGAAGGGCACGTCCATGAGTGAGGCCTGGATATCCCTCGAAAAGCCAGTGGTTCTAAACCAGGCTTGGCATCCAAGGGCGAGCAACAATGAAACTGCTGTGCCCAGTGAGTCTCTTGTGTCCAGCGCACATCATATGACGAACTTGTCTGCGTCTCTCCTGTCAGCAATTGCTTGAGAGAGTATGGCTCAGACCTCCTGCGAGACCATAGGTAGCACTTGAGCAACTGAGACCCAGATCTTATGGGAGAATTGGCTTAAGAGGCATGCGGTGTTCAGTGACTGCAGTGCTAGGCTGGCAAAAGAGAACATCATCTCCCTGAAGGTATTCAGCCTCTTGGATTCCATATCGGGTGGCGTGTTAGGGAACGTGCTGAGGTTGACTTTGGAGGTGGAAGCCTGGACCACCAAGCTCTCCAGGGTGGGGTACTGGGAGTGGAAACTGGGGTTCCATGGGATGGGCGATGGTGACAGGCAACTGTCCAGTGTACAGGAGTCCCTGTTCAGGGCTTGGATAATGCCCCAAGCAGGACGTTGGTGAGGGCTTTATTCAAAGTGAGAAGTTGTTTGGATGGGGTGACACAGTTGAAGCACCTTCTTCAAGGCATTTGTCTTGACTGCCACTGCGGACAATACAAGGTCCAGGACTTCAGCTGCCCTCCTCACCACCATAGAGAACGGGGTGCCTGCAGCCTGTTCCTGTGTCACATGACTAGGTGTAGATGGCAGTTGGTCTTATTGAATTCCTCCCAGACAGCATCACAATAGAGGGTCTGAGTGTTGGCAGGATGGGTCATCTCTGACTTGATAGGGGAGTGGAGGTGTCACCTACCACATTTGCACTTCAAACGAACTGGCTCAACCAACACACAAAGGATTTAAAACTAGCCTATTGGGCTCCCAGACAGACTGGGACCAGGGTAGGGAGGCAAGAAAGTCCACACACCTCTGTATGGGAAAACATCAGATGTTTCTCCTACTTCAAAGTGGGCACCAGGTATTAATATTGGACCCTCGGACTCACTCTTCACTTCACTTCAGAACCTGTGGAAGACTCAAAAGAAGGACTGCTCACCTGCAAGAAGGACTGCTCTGCTGTCCTGCTGCCTGAGTAGGAAGGATTGGACCTGCACCTTAAACCCAGCGTCAACAAGTGACTTCTAGGGCTAGTTAACTGGCATCCTAATCAGCATTTCAGGGACAGAAAAAGCTCCAACCATCTTAAAACCTGCACCTGGACTCCGTCTGCTGTGAGTCCAGACCTGCCAAATGGTGGTTCCACAGTCCTGGACCCTTGGAAGTGGGATTAAAGGTGCTCCCCCACCCCATCTGTGGGCCCTATAAGAACCGACGCAGAGTAACGCAACCCATTGCAGGACCTTGCATTGCTGCCCTCACTGCTGATCGGAACCAGTGCAGCGCAACGCATCTCAAAGCAGACCTCATCTCACAGCCTTGATACTCCTCATGGAACCAACACCACATGCCGCAACTCGACGCAGGAGCTCGCATCACACCTCAAAACTGCCACTAAGTGGCACAGCACTCTGCATCAAGGACTTAAGGTACATTTCTCAGCGGGCATAACTTGGCCCCTGTATGCAGCCTGCGCTCCATCGTGGTCGGTCTGAACTTGTGACTTTGTCCCTGTCTAGCGCTAGCCAATAACCACAGTTAGTTGGAGCTTTGTGTGCCTTTAAGCACCAGTTTACCTCAACCTTTAAAATTGCATATCTCCGGTTCTAGTAATTAGAATATTTTTGTTTTCTGGTCAAATAAGTTATTACATTTCACTATATTATAAGTAAATCTTAACTGATTTTGTGCCAAACTACCAGAGGGTTAAGCACAGGTTGATTTGATAACTTTAGAGGTTTACCCTGACGGAGATTGTGGATATTGCTTGAAGAGGGTTTACACTCTTCTCAATCATCAACCACATTTCTCACATGGTGGCATTAGTGGTAGTGGTATGGTGGTATTTGTATTGGTGGTGGTGGTGTGGTGCTAGAATAGTGGTGGTAGTATTGGTAGTAGATGCACTGACAGTTTCTGTATTGGCAGGACTGGTATTAATATTGATGGTATGGCTTGTGGTGGTAGTATTGGTGATGGCACTGGAAGTGGAATTGTTAGAGGTGCTGGTGTTTTGATGGTGGTGATACCAGAATTAGCAGTGGTATTGGTAGAGGTAGTGGGATAGTGGTAGTGTTGGTGGTATTGATAGAGGTAGTTGAGTGTTGGTATTACAGTGATGATACAGGCAGTATATGTTTTAGTGTTAGTGGTATCGGTCTATTGATGGTGCTGGTATAACTTAATGGTTGGTAGCATTGAAGGTGGGTGGTTTGGTACTTGTGTGGTATTGGTCTATATTCTACTGTTGGTGGTACCATTGGTGGCAGCATTAGTGTGGTTATTGATAGAGATGTGTGGTGGTGATAATATAAACAGCGGATTTGGCTGCATGCCACTGATTTGGCTGATTGGTGGTGGGAGTACTGCTGCATGGAATTAGCAATGATGTGGTATTAGTAACAGTATCTATGATATTAGTGGTGTTGGTTGTGGTGGTACTGTTGTGGTTGTATTGGTATGTGTGGTAGTGCTATGGCTGGGGGTAGTGGTAGTCATAATGGTTGTGGTAATACTGTATTGTGATAGTATTGGTGTAATAGGTAGTCATGGTAGTGGTGCTAATGGTGGTGGTATTGTTGATGATGGTACTAGTGCTGGTGGTATTTCCAATGGAGATGCCATTAATATGTCAGAACATGACACCCTGGCATATAGTGAAGAACATATATTGAAATTACTAAGCGACCCACCATTGTTTGCGTCAGCCGCATTAAGTTCTACAGCTAAAATCAACAATGAATCTGACAGACTCATAAGGCTCAAGAAAAAACAAATAAGGACTGACTTACATGGCCATTTTCTAATCGAGCACTTGAGAGCTGGAACCATCCCAGGAGGGCTGCAGATTCGCAACGTCCCTGTGATTTTTACAGACGATCCGATATATAAAAAAGGATACAGTCTAATTGAAACGAAATGCAGTAGGGACCTCATGGTTCTCACAGTAGAAACGGCTCAAAGATTGTCTAAGCATCAACTAGAAGAAATCGCAACTTTGGAAAGCGAAATTAAAACAAACCAACTTATTTCGGATGCCAAATCCCTTCTAGATAAAGTCGATAAAGAAATTCTAGAGTTTAAAGACTATTCGGTAAATCAAAAGAGCAATAAATTCGAAAAGGATAAAAGGAATTTTTCTCTGGATAAAGTCTACCCTTATTTGCAGATTGACTTTTATTCACGACCTGAGTCACGCAAATTCCTGCCCGAATACCAGGGTAGATCGAGAAACAATTTTATCACTTTTTCGGACACAACATCATCATCAAGTGGCAGTGACGTAGATAACTCGAATAACCGTTTAGACTTCAACAGAAGAGGCAATTTACAACAAAACTATCAACAACAACCGCCTTTTTTAGGGAGAGGCCAAAGGAAACCAAGAGGAAGGTCCAGATACACAAACCAACCATGGGAAATGTCAACAAGACGTCAGAATTACAAAAACTAACTGTTTCACCAATCTTTAATCTATCAGAAAAAGTCTTAACAGATGCAGAACTTAGCATCTTAGAAATGGGACTATCCTTTGTTCCAACTAAAGGGACCAATTTTGTACAACTCAAAACAGAGTTCATTGAATTCTGCCGCAAAATTCGGCTTAAAACCTTCTTTCTTGAAAACCCCATACAAGGAGGCACTGAGACAACTGGATTAAAGAAGAAATCAAAGTTCTGCCCGCCGGCGTCAAAAGTTCCCAAAGAGGTCATAATTTTCGAAAAAGTGATCCTTTCAGCAATAGCTGAAGTTGAAAAACAAAAAAGGAAATATGTCAAACCGAATATTACCAAAGCTCAAAAAGAAGCATTACTCGACCTAAAAATTGACCCTTCAATAATAATAAAACAAGCTGACAAAGGGGGATCAATCGTGGTTTGGGCAACCGAACGATACATCACCGAAGTTAATAGACAACTTTCGAACCAACTCTGCTACAGAAGGATAACAAAAGATCCCACATGTGAACTACAGAATAAACTTTTTCACATACTACAACAAGGGTTTGACCAAGGCTTTTTAGGCAAAAAAGAATTTGAGTACTTAAAAAACATCTATCCTCGCACTCCGGTCTTTTATGTACTCCCGAAAGTACACAAAGATCAACACCATCCACCTGGGAGACCAATTGTCTCCGGGTGCGAGTCACTTACAGAACCCATTTCAAAATTCGTGGACTTTTTCCTGAAACCTTTTATGTCAGAAGTAAAATCTTATCTGAAGGATACCACCGATTTCTTAATTAAATTGGAAACCATGGAGTTCGATAAAAATACACAATTTCTAGTTACATTAGATGTAACATCATTGTACACGGAGATCCCGCAAGATGAAGGACTAGCAGTGATTAAAACATTCCTAGACAGCAGACCCAAACCTGAAAAAATCCCGACAGAGTTCATTATGGAGCTAGCCACGTTTGCTTTAAAGAACAACTATTTTTGCTTCAGAGAGGACTTTCATTTCCAAATCAAAGGCGTGGCGATGGGCTGTCCATTCGCCCCCGAGCTAGCGGTCCTCTATATGTCTAAATACGAAGACAAATTTGTCCATAGCAACAACCCATTCGCCGATTGTATCAGTAACTGGGTCCGATACATCGACGATGTTTTCATGGTATGGTCAGGTGATGAGCAAAAGCTACAATCCTTTGTCAATTGGCTTAACAACAGGACTCCGGATATAAAATTCAGTATGAACTGTTCCAAATTCAAAATGCCTTTCCTGGACGTTGAGGTTTACCCTACGAATGGATGCCTAATGACGACGTTATACAAGAAAGAAACTGACCGCAATCGAGCGCTACATTACTCCAGCAACCATCCACGTAGCCTACGAGAGAACTTGCCCTATGGGCAATTCCTGCGCATTCGCAGGAATTGCTCATTCAAAGACGAATATTTTTTACATGCAGAGAAGCTCAAGGAGAACCTTCTGGCCAGAGGTTACCCGAAAAAACTTTTGAAAAGAGCTATCAAAAGAGCATGGTGGACACCAAGAGAAACATTACTGGAAAGACGTGAAAAATCGCAAACAGAGAGAATGGTTTGCGTCTCGACATTCAATCCAACATCTAATTGGTTTAAGAAAACTATTAATCAAAATTGGCATCTGATCAAAAACCTGGACAACACATTCAATGAGAGACCGCTATTTGCATTCAGGAAAGATAAAAACATAGCCAACCACGTAGTGCGAGCCGCTCTACCTAAGACCAAAAGCACTGATTTAAGAAATTTGTTGTGCCTACCGCCCATAAAAGGACATCACAGATGCGGTACCTGTATTTGCTGCGACTCAACCATTGAAGGATATCTATTTACCCACAATGGAATCCATTGGAAACATGAGAGTTTCACCAATTGTAAATCCAAGTTCGTAGTCTATGGCATCAGCTGCCCATGCAACAAACTTTATATTGGCAAGACCAATCAGGAGATAAGGTTCCGAATCCAGCAACATAAGTCTCGGATTCGCAAAAATGTTCTGAATGCCCCCTTAGTGAATCATTGGGTGACGCAAAAACATACAGAAATGGATTTCAAATGGTCAGTGATATCAAAAGTTGAACAAGACCAGAGAGGTGGAGACTTGGACACCAAACTGCTACAGAGAGAAGCCATGCTCATTATCAAATTTAACACGTCGGTAGACGGATTGAATGAACTCTCCGAAATATACAACTTATGAGTGGCATCCAGTCAGCCACTGAGCTAAATCTCGTTCTTATACCACAGATGAGACACATTCAATAGCATATGTGTAGTTGATCTTCCACTTAGCGGACTCTTCATATTTACTATTTGACAGGTTTCTGTCCAACCAGCGCTTCCCACCTCGCTTTCCGCCCCTATCAGAATACATTCCAGTCATATGTGCAGTGAATGCATATTGACAACAAGTCAGCACACGTTCCAGTGTGCACTTGACACAGTCCGACCAACGCTCTCCCCCAAATTCACGCGCTAATTTTGGCGCCGCGGCAAACTGACAATCCATCTCTAACTACCGATTCTCCCAACATCGTTGGTCTGACTACGACTCCCAGAAGCCTTCGTGATCCCGCCCTTTTGCACATGGGTAAAAATGCCCCAATAGGAGTACAGCTACCTAACGGGTGATTTACTCCCAGAGATACAGAGACACGGACAACGCCGGCTCTCCAGGTAACAACACCAAATAGACCGTACTAACTCCGTAGGACTTTCTCCTGGTATTAGTCACCTGATGCAGCCTCCCATTCTCTTGCAGAGAATTTGATCGTTACCGAACCTTAAAACGGCCGGCGAATCTCACGCCGTGCAAGCCCCAGCTCGGGACATCAGCTGACCGAGCAGCATCACGTTCCTCCATTGTCTTCCACCGCGGAGGTAAGCGCTCTAAAACCTTTTTCAAAATATTTCGGATCCGATCTTTGTAGGCGATAGGACGCGCCTTGAATCCTTGTTGCTCTTGCTTTCAGATATCGTTTTGAATCAATCAACGCCTGAAAAAAAGCCCGTAGTTGCTTCTGATTTTAGACAGAACCACCTTCAGTTAACCAGACACAACTCCACACACCCGTAAGCCTCTTTATTAACAACTAGACTACGTGGTTGTATTGTCTCTATGTTGTATGGGTGTGTCCATTACTAACCAGGTGGTGTTTTAGTGTTGATTTCACAGAAATAGGTAACCAAGTTGGCTCTCCTTCCTTTTTTCTTTAGAGTTGTGGCTGAGTTCTCCGTTCCTTAGACTAAGGTAAGACTCCCCCGTTGACCATGCGGTTGTGCACTTACAAAGTGGGTCAGCTTAGTAAAATCTTTCTTTTCTGCTTTGTTTGCAGTCCTATGTCGGTCCTGATGAGAATCCCTGCCAACTAAGGGATTCGAAACGCGTAGACCTTGTCTTTTCTACGGTCAATCTTAAAAAAACAGCATTAAGCCCCATCATTATGTACAGTAGTGGTTTGATGGCCTATGTGTAAAGATTATCAAATTGTAGATTTCTGTTGTATGTTATATGTTAGTGTGGATGCATGAGTAGTATGAACGGTATGAATGTTGGCCCTATGGGCGAATGAACACAGTGGTGTCTAAATGTTTTCAGTAATGTCATTTTCAAGTTAAGTTTTGTATATGTGGTGTAATGAATATGTACTGTATCAGTTTTAAATGTTTTTGAACGTGAACTAAAAACAATTTTCATAGGATTAAATCCAACGAAATAATTGGTTGTCAGTGTTCTTGTTTCATTCAGGTCACGGGAATTGTAGGTAAATTTACACGCAGCATTGGCTTGTATTTTGTTCTTTCATTAATTGGATAGGAGCTGGAATTGTTGTGGTATTGGTGGTAGTAGTGTTTGGTGCTTGTGTACTGATGGTGGTACAGGATAACGAATATGCAGGGAAGATAACAGTTCCTGAGAAAAGGAGGCCACTTGAACAAACCCATAACGAAGTACCCCAAGCAAGAATGTTGACGTGAAGGATTTTCTCGGTGCCAGGAGTAAATCTCTGGAACAGACCACACATTCGGCTGAAGAGACAACACCGGCACCCTCTCAACATAAAATCACTGAATCACAATAGGGGTGGCTAGCTGGCACACTAACCTCGACAAGAAAAATGCAGTGACAAAGTAAACACACAAGCGTTAACGGTGAAACCTAAACATTTGCTCCTAGAGCATAAACGGGCTTGTCGGTAAATTGGGTGAATCACAGACCATGCAATATCTAAGCAGATTCCATGTGGTGCTTCTGCAAGAAACCTGGGTGCACGAATTCGTACCGTTGGAAGGGTTTTCAAACGTTCTCATTCCGTCAACTGAAGCCCTAAAGCACGGGCACTGAAAAGGAGGTCTCGAAACCAACTTATCTACCTCCATCCACATGCAGGGCAAAGAGCTTAAGGATAAATATAAAGGGTTGCAAATTGTGGAATTGGCAGTGATAGCATCTGATGGTCGGATGTTCACCACAGTAATAGTGTACGTATACATCAACCCCAGCATGATGGCAAAATCGGAGATCTCTAAAGTTCTGATAGCAGAACTTATAAATCTGAAAGCCCAGTGAGGGAACAGCTCCCTCATAATCTCCGGAGACTTCAACATGTGCCTGATGGGAGCACCACTATCCAACAAAGTCCTAACTGCACAAAATCAAGCCTGGGGCATACAGCATCAAGAAAGGCCAAAATGGCATAGAAACAACAAGAAAGTCCAGTTGTTAATAGGGAATCTAACCATGGGTAGGATTCAGACTAGTTTGTGTTATGACTGTAGTGCCTTTAACTTATATTTTATGTGTGACTCAATTACTTGTATATGCACAACCTTAGGTGGGAGCTTATTATGTGCTCCTGAACTACACACCCGCAATTATCGAATGAGCTTTTTCTCAGTATTCTTAATGGAGAGAGCGTTTTAACGTTTGAGATCATTTAAATCTTTATTACAAGCATACTTACACCGTTATATGTACTAGTAAGTCTCCCAATTATACATTTGGTCTTTTTTTATGTGGGACTATAAAGGTGCAATATTGATCACTTTTTATTTCTGAACTTAGTTCTCTAACATATGGGATGAACTGATGATCTGAATTTTTGTAACATAGGATTGATCACATACATCACTTTGCGTTATAAGATTTATCCACATACGTGACCAATCACTTTTTCTACACTTGTGGTTTACTCACGAAATCTTCATACCTTTCAAAATATGCACGTTTTAGGGGTTTGATACATCGGAGAAATTGTCTCTTGGCCTCTTCTCTAGGGTTAGCTAATATACCACCTTATGTATGATGTTTTAGATTACAATCTTGGTGGGGCGCTATCTCTCAGTCACTATTTTCGGACCACGGGTCCCTTGAGCTTTTATTGTGTTATTCTGATATGGCACTGTGTATTTTTCCCCTTTTCTTTACTTCACTTGGGTAACACAGTATACTATCTCATCTTTTGGTGATTGGCTTCTTTTACTTCTTCTTCAAACTTTATAACACTTGTATAATACGTTGACTATTCTTGTCTTATTGTAACTTTGTATATTCACAGCCTTGAAAAAGTCACTGCACGTGACTCGACACGTGTCGGCTGTCGTTTTGATGACATATTCACAAGGATCATTGAATTTACAGTGTGTTTAAGTCAATAAATCCCTTTGGATAGGATTTTCTACACACCCTACATTGTGGACTTGATTTGTTGGACTTCTTTTATGAGTGCTTCAGTATCTTTGCATAATTACAGTATTTGTTGTATTGGTGCTGATGTTATTGGCGGTATACGTATTGGTGGTGGTGTTATTGGTTGTGCTATTAATGGTTTGGGAGATGTGATATTGGTTGAGGAGTTGATACTGAAGTGATATTGATGGTGCCGGTACCACTGATGGTGGTATTGTTAGAATTTGTAAGGTATTGGTGATTGTTTTATTATCATCGTGACGATACTGGCATTAATGATATTTGTGGTGGTTGCATTGACCCTTGGAGGCATTGATATTGGTGCCGTTGTTGGTGGTATTGAGGGTGATGGTTTAAGTGCTGGTCTGATAATGGTGAATGTGGTACTGCCAAAGACTAGATCCTGTGAAGCTCTGTCTGTAGTGATGGTACTGATGCTAGAATAGTAATATTGGCGGTACTGGTGGTGATGACATTGGAGGTTGTGGTATTAGTCAGTCAGTCAGTCCGTCAAGACGTCTTTATTTCGATCGTTATGATCATAAAAGACACATATAGAAAAACAATTTACAATGAAATACATGATAAAACATTGAGTGTTGAAATGATGTCAATAAAAACGATTTCATTTGATTCTAAAACAGATATAAAAACAAGCATAAAATGAGAGGCATTATTTTCTTTCCCCCTAGGCCAGTAGATAATTTGGTTATAACTTAAAAGGCTAGCACATACTCAAGTTGTCTTCAGCTTAATTGCCTTTATTTTCCACACCCAGCTCAAGAATTTGGACAGAGCTATCACAATATGTTCCTCAGTGTTTGATGTTAATATACGAAG
Source organism: Triturus cristatus (assembly GCF_964204655.1). Lineage (NCBI taxonomy): Eukaryota > Metazoa > Chordata > Amphibia > Caudata > Salamandridae > Triturus > Triturus cristatus. Next base: position 1,592,177,127 of record NC_140590.1, read on the forward strand.
AGCAGTGGCACAGGATCGAGTGCCCATATTAGAGCATAAGACTTTAATCCATCTGGCTCTAGGGGATTTATATGCCGGACAGGAAAAAAATATGTGGGGAAGTGTCTCTGGCTGTTCGGGACAAAAAACACATGAATTGCCCAGTGAACTCTTCAATTTACTTGTAAAGGTATTGACAGGAAGGGTACCTACTCTAAACTGAAAGTAAAGTTTTTTGTCACCTGGTTTAGTTATAAAATCCCAGTATTCCTCATATTTAGTGGTGTTTTTAACATCTAAAAATAGGTTAGTCAAAGGGCTATTTGTAGAAAGACGCGCTGACTTGGTGCTAATCATATTCCAATAAATTTCTTTGAAGATCTTTTTGGAGGGAAAGCAATTACCAACAGGATCCCGCCATAAGTGAGTCAGACCCATATCCTGTAGGCCATTTTTGACCTTTTGAAACCAAAGAATCTTGTGGGAGGTATCAGCACTAATAACGTCTATCAATGCATTAGCATAGACTAACAACTCCGGAGTAGTCCATATTCTTCTCCAGAAAGCAACTGGTTTGAATCGTACTGCATCAGCGAGCGAATGACACCCAAGATCTAGGTAAAGGGGTTTCAGGGGAGTAGATTGGGGGAGACCTGTTAGAGCTCTAAGGGATTTATTCTGTGCCACAGTTAAAGGGGTTATGTTGTTAAATTCCCATAACTCTGCACCATATAAAATTGAGCCTTTTACCTTGGTATTGTAGATCTTTAGTGCTGGACCTACCGGCTTGGTCTGTGATAATTTGTGTTCTTTCACCAGTACACCAGCTAGCTGGGCATGCTTGAGGGCCATTAGATCAATCTGGGGTTGCCAGTCTAATTTCCTACCCAGGGGTATTAGTACTGGTGGTGGTGTTTTTAGTGTTAGCAGTGTGAGTGCTGTTGGAAATGGTGGAGGTATTGGTTGTGGGGTTTTTTATGGTAATGGTAACACAGGTGTTGGTTTTCGTGGTGGTGTGGTATTTGTGGACCTACTTATGTTGTATTCATAATGCTGCAGTTGATTTATCACTTGTGGTAGTGGTGGAGGTGTGGCATTGGTGATGGTGGTATTGGTAGTGACAGTACTGGTGATACTGTTGATGGTTTGTAATGGTGGTTTGTTCCTGTGGTGGTATTGCTCAGGTGTTGGTGGATTTGCTAGTAGTAACATTGGTGGTGATGTTTGTGATGGTTAGTGGTAGCATTTGTGATAGCTTGATTTTGATGATGGTGGTATTGATATGGTAAAGTTGGTGGGTTGGTATTTCTGGTGGGGAAATTAGGAGTATTGTGATGGTATAAATGCCATTGGTACTCATGGTAGCACAGGTGGTATGGATAGTGGTATTGGTCATGGCTGTGTTGAAGGTATTGGTGGTGTTGGTTTAATTAGTGGTGGTATTAGTGTTGCTGGTGATGGAATTGGTGGTGGTGGGATTGGTGTCAATGGTCACCCATGGTATTCACTGGGGTGGTTGTAGTGGTGTTTTTGTGTGGGTATTGGTAGTAGAGAAGATGGTATTCAGTAGGAGTATTGGTGGTGGTAGTGTGGTATTGGTAGCGGTGTTAGTTGTGGTGTTACTGGTGACAGTACTAGTACTGCTTGTTTTAATTGGCTATTGGTGATGGGATTCTTGATGTTACCTTGGTGTTGATGGAATTGGTAATAATGGTACTGCTAGTGCATTTTGTATTATGGGTATTTGTAGTGCTGATATTAGTAGTGGGATTGGTGGTGATACTGTTTGCGCTGGTGGTGATGGTATTAGTAGCTGTATTAGTTGTATTGTTGGGAGTATTGGTGCTGGTGGTGGTAGTATTGGTGGTGATGATAATGCTGGTGATAATGGTATTAGTGGTAGTATTGGTGGTAGTGATTAGGTTCATGTAGTGGTGTGTAATACTCTCATAGTTGTAGCAGTATTGGGACTGTGGTTGTGGTATTGTGGACAATGGTAGAGGATTGGCTTTTGTGGTGGTCATACCAGTGGTGGTATAACTGGTTCAAGATAATATTGGTGGCACTGTTGTTCTTGATATTGGTGTTATAGATGGTGGTGGAAATAGAAATATTGGAGGTGGTGTTATGGGCAGTATTTGTTGAGGTGGTGTTTATATTGATGGTGCTATTAGTGGGGACGTGGTTATTGGTACCAAAGGGATTAGTCCTGGTGGTGGGGCACTGGGAATATTGCTGATATTAGTGGGGTGGTCAGGTATAGGTACTGGTTCTGGCATTGTGGTGATAGTTTTGGCTGGACACATATTGGTGATACCTGTGGTGTTGTGGTATTGGCAGTTGTATTGGTGGTGACAATGGTGGTTGCAGTAGTGGTATTGGTGATGTAGTACTATTAGTGGTATTATGGCGGTGGTGATAAATTTGGAATTGCTGTATTGTTTTTGGTCTTGTTTTTTGTGCTTCCTGTTCACAATGATAGTTGCATTGGCTATGGTTGTATAGAAGTCGTGGTGGTGAAGTGATATTAGTGGTGGTGGTACTGGTGGCAATCTTGGTAGTGGATGTATTGGTGGTGGTGATATTGGTAGTGATATTGGTAGCAGTGGTGATTAGGTATTGGTGGTGATAGCATTGATGGTGGCATTGTGATTGTGAGTTCAACAGTAGTGGTGGAGATATTTGTGATGGTGGTATTGGTGGTAGGGGTGGTCACATTGCTGGTGGTATGGTATTGGTATTAGGGTGCTAATGATGGTGCTGTGGTATTGGTGGTTGTGGTATTAGTTATTATGATCAATTGTCCGAACATTAATTTATGTCCATCACATACACACAACTCCTAATTGCTGTTTATTCAATCAATCAATCAATCAAATCGGCTTTATTCGGTGCGATACAAGTCACCATAAAAGCAACATGAATTTCTAAAATTATACATACAATACATTCATTAATTTTCATCCTATCATTTAAAAATACATTTATATATCTTCACCAAGATAAAATACTCAATTCATAATGCAGAAGACCACAAAACATTATCCATTTACATATAGACTGCTACTTTCCATCATACATATTCCGTTATTAGTACATAAGATTAAACAGCGATTCCTAAAGTGCTGGTGCCATACCTAGAATATAGGTTAATAATTGCCATTAACGCCAGAAAAGACAATGTTTTCTAAGTACAATTAAAAACATTTTTGAAGTAAAACAGCATTTCTTAACTTAGCCCTGATTTGACCCTGGATGTCCCCTGGTGTTTCTTATTTTAAATGCAACTTGTAAAAAGCTTGTTATACTTGCCAGGGTCAATAAATCTTCAGCCCTTTGTAAATATAACAGGGCAACCTTGGCATGCCTAAATTTACCATTTTTTAATAATCTTACTAAATAACGACGTCTGGGTAAAGAATAAAAAGGGCATAACAGTACAAAATGAAGGGTATCCTGCGGAGATTTATTATCGCAGCCGCATGCACCTTTCTGCTCAACTGTGGTAGTATATCCTGATGGATCCGCTAAAACATGATGAATAAGGTTGAGCCTAAAACGGGTGAACAAAAACCTATTCTGTTCATTATATATTAAACCGAGATATGGTTCCATGGCGACTACTGTCTTGGTCATGCTGTAGGTGCTAGCTAAAGGCTTTCTACCTTCAGTATTGACTCTATGCTCTTCAGCTTTTTTCAGGAGCAAATCCTTAATCCTATTCTTATCTTGTGGTATAATAGTAGTTGGGTTAGTAAAGAGGTCTGTGCAATCTATTCCTTCCAAAGATGTTTTTACGTACCTGAGCCATGGGATACACATCCCTCTATCCCTGGTCAAACAGTCTGCTATTATTTGCCGTCCTAGTTCTGCGTCAATATTGGACCAGGTCCTAATCCAGGCCATAACAGGTCTAATATGGATTAAGTCCTCAATGTATGGTCTCCCTAGTTCGGCATGGGTGATGTAGGCAGATGAACTCTGAGGAATTTTAAGGGTCTTACGAAAGAATTTATTTTCCTCAACCTGTATTTGTTGGGTCCCAACAAATCCCCATACTTCTGCTCCATACATTATTTTGGCACAGCAGACGAAGCCATAAAGGTGCATGACCTGCTCCGGTGACCAACGACCCAACCTTCTTCCGTGACTCATAATTGCTCCTGATGACGAGATCAGTTTTATACTCCGGTCTTCAATTAAAAATTTAAAATTTAAAAGCCCATCAAATAAAAGACCCAAGTAAGAGAAGGTTTTGACTTGTTCTAAAATGTGTGACCCTATATGATAGGTACATTTTTTACACGGTTTAGCTCCTGCTAACAGTACGTAGGACTTTGTTAGATTAGCTGACAAATCTAAAGTATCCATAAAATCAACAAAACCGTCTATTAGACCCTGCAGGCTTTTCGGCGTACGTGCCAAAAGAACCGCATCGTCTGCGTACAGTAGCACTGGTACGGGGCGGTGACCCACCATTGGCGTGTCTGCATTCAAAGTACACAAAGATTTTTCTAATTCGTTAATGTGCAAGGAAAATAAGAACGGGGCCAATATACAGCCCTGCCTTACTCCACTTGTACAACGAAAGGATCCTGTTGTGTCCCCGGCCAGATTATACCGTACCTTTGCATAGGTTCTCCAATGTAGTGCTCTCAAAATGTTTATGAGTTCTGGATCAACTCCCAATCTTGTCATAAGTGCCCATAACTTTTCTCTAGTTACGCGATCAAATGCCGCCGAGAGATCCATGAACCCCAAATATATCGATTGATCACTGGCTATGGTATATTTTGCCACCAGTAAATAAAGGTTCAGGCATTGGTCCGTAGTTGATCTGCCTGTCCTAAAACTATATTGGAAATCTGAGATTATGTGGTGTTCCTCGGCCCAGTCCAATAGACGATTTAAAATCATTCTGCCCAAAACTTTTGCTGTCACGTCGATCAGCGAAATGGGGCGATAGCACTGCGGGTCATCTTTTTTTCCTTTTTTAAAAATGGGGACTATGATTGCTGTGGACCAAGAGTGTGGCATGCCCACTGTAATAGCCTCATTAATTACACGTGTCAGGATTGGGGCCCAGAATTCTACCTTATATAGAAACAAATCAGGTGGTATACCATCTGGGCCAGGTGCCTTATTTTGTATAAGCCCCAGGATTTCAGCTTTAACTTCTCCAATTGTGAATTCGATCCCTGCCCTCCATGGGCACAAATCCTCTTCCACCGAGGAATCTACGGTTGAAAAATTATATAAACTTTTAAAATGATCGAACCACTGCTCGGGAAGGATGGTTGTACCAATTACCGGTGCTGCGATATCCTGGAAACATGGGTTATTTATAATTTTCCAGAAAGTGCCTAGATCTCTCTTTTCCGCAGCTTCCCTTAGAGTTTCCCATGTTTGCGATTGTAAGGCAAATTTTCTACATTTTATAGCCTTTTTATAGGCAGTCCTGCACTGGGCTATTCGCAACTTGTCTCTTGGTCTTAGTTTCAGACTTTTTTTTAAATCCTTCTGTGCTCGTGAGCAATCTTTGTTAAACCATCTAGGCGCATTGTTGTGTTTCCATGAGCGAGTGGATTTTAGTAGTCTGTCTATATGATTGGCCATTGACTCAAATGCATTAATCACATCCAAACCCCCAACTAGGGGATCATTACAGATTTCAAACTCTTTTCTCCCATCCGTAATAAGGGTTTTATAGAAGGCATCTCCATCAATACAGGACCACCTTAAACGTCTCCCCTGGTCAGTTACTTTCTCAAGACTACCTTTCTGTGGTCCTCTTCTGTCTTTAGGGCGGACTTATTTTTAATCCAAAGCGTTAGTTGGTTATGGTCGCTAAATATACTCCAGTCAGTGGTCATCTCTTTTATCCACTGCCAGAATATTTTTGAGACTAATATAAAGTCTATCGTTGAACTACATCCCCTCCCTTTAAAGTTGTTGGGGCGTTGTTTCCTTCTTCTACTGATACCAGGTCGAGCGTATGTTCTAATGAGTGAGCTTTCACGACTTTTTCTAACTCCCTCCCCTCCTTGGTATGTTCAAAGTGCAAACCTTTTGATGTGGTACACCCCGACCACTTGCCTCTGTGAAATTTTACATTTGGACATAAGTGACAGTTTAAATCACCCACTAAAATGATACAAGGGGCCACTGTAGAATTACCCTGCTCCATTACACCGGTCAAATGACTATTTAAGTCAGATAGTTTTGAGCCTTCCTTGCTCGAGGCTATGGCATTATAAAAATTGACTAAAATAATGCACATTTTATTTATTTTGAGTCTCAGGCCTTGAAAATAATAGGAATTCCAGTTCAGATTGGTCCACACACCTTCCATTTTCAAATCCACATAGGTGACTAGTCCTCCACTAGCTCTACCCATGGTTGATTTTTGTGCCGGGACAACAAAGCACCCATACCCTTCTAACTGGAAGGGATTGTAATCAACCACCCATGTTTCCTGGAAACAAATCACATGAAACCTTGCTATATATTCCCTCCATTCAGGGTTGTCAAATGTTGAAGCTAGGCCAGCTACGTTCCAAGAAACTAGTCCTAAATCATCAATTGATGGTTTCTCCTTAGTAGTCAAATTACTGATCATGGGAGTGGTTAGTCAATCAACCCCCTCCAGTCCAGAGAGTGTTGCGAACTGATTTGAGGTTGTGACGTTAAACATTGAACCTGTCGTTGACTGGGTGTTTAAACATGATAAACACTCATCATTGCCTACCAAGGTCTTAGGGTAGAAATAACTTAGGTCATGGGTGGTTATACCTCCCTCATGGCCCCCAGGATACCAATCTCTAATATGGTTTACCACTCTATGAATTAACAATGATTGCATCTCCTTTTTCATTTTTTGGTCGTCGTCCCACCCATCCTAGCCTTCTAACATGGAGAATTTCCCCGTCTAAATTGGGGGGCAAAGGCCTATTCACTCTAAGCCAGTGCATCACCTTATTCTTGAGGGTCTGATGGCCTTCATAATTCCCATTTGCTAGCTCTGGTACCTTTGTGAGTACGATGACATAGGGTTCGGCCTCTGGAGGGAGATCTATATGCTATATCTATATGCTGAAAAGGTCCCTCAAGATTTCTGTCTATGTGTACTCTCCTACCCATCTCAATACGCTCAAAGTTCTTCTTGTTTAGGCCCCCACTCTCTCTTGCCATCCTTGAATCCAAATTCATATTCTGTGTGGCCAGGCTGGTCTCCCTGGGTGGGGAAGTTGTCTTTACACTAATTGCAGAATTAACTAAGTTCTTCACTGGTTCGGGTACGGTACCTGGGGGGTTCAGTGTGCACATTCTCACAGTTATTTCTCCCAATGCTTTGGCATTAGCCACACCATTTTCTTGTATAGACACTAACTGTTCTGTCATTCTTTTTACCCTAATTGCTGTTTATTACATCCAGGCGGCCTGGCCCCATGGAGATAGCAATGGTGGTGGTACTGGTAGTGGGGGTATTTGTGGTAGTAGGACTGGCACTCGTGATAGAGAGATCGGTAGTGGCATTGGGGAGCTGGTATTGGTTGTTTTTTTATTGGTGGTACTAGGGTTGATGGTGGTGATCAGGTGATCTGTGTAGGTGGTGGTTGCATTATTTGTGATGGGATGATTGTGGTATAAACCTTTGTGAAGAAACCAACCTGGATAGGATGCTATCCTGGGAACGTCTGGAGTCCATGCTGGGGATCTTCTGGTAGGCCAGAATGGGGTTGTGCTTTACACTGCCTCCTACGGCATCTGTCTCCATGCCATCAAAGGAATCCTGTGCTTGCTTGATTTGCCTGGCCTTGTAAAACTCAAGAATGCTTTCTTGGGAAGCTTCTTTTCCCTGGAATTGTGTATTAAAAGAAAAAGAGTTAATGAATATCCCCTCACCACATATCATATTCTCATCCGTCAAGAGCTGGTGGAACACTGGGCATACATTCCAAAGGCTTATTGTAAGGCTGCTGGGTCATGCAGAGCTCTGTTTCCTTACTTTTGCACTGTTCATGAGGACCGATAGTAAGAGAGCACCTGTTGCTGAGCTACAAGATGAGGGCACCAGGGTAAACCCAGGAAATAGAAAAAGTGGGAAGAAGTGTTTGAACCACCAGGTCTGATACACAACTCAGAAAAAACAAAAACAAAAGATCCCAATCTTGGAGGATTGCTCATATCATCATCTTCATTCAATTCAAAATCTGCGAACTCTCAATAACCCATGATAGCCTTATCAAGAATGTTCTCAATTCCATCTTTTGTTTGAAGGTAAGTATTGATTTTAAACTGCATCATAAAAGCCTCTTTCCTTAAAAACATATTTAAAATTTCAGGACCAGGCAGGGTAAAACTAGCACTGAAAGTACACAAGATCTAAAGATGGCTTAGAATAGTAGGAAATGAAAGAGAAACAAAAGCATGCCACAGTGCAAAGAATACATTGGAAAAGCAATCTTATATGGAGCAGAAAATAGGAGAAAAGAGATTGTAGCAGAAGAGCCTGTTGTGGACAAGGAAACACAGTAAAGCAGAAATTTTCTAAACACAGAGGTAGTGTAAACATATGAGGAGAACACCGCATTGCTAGCCTCTAAATAAATTTTAAGTAGATCCATCATTTTAGTATGTTTCAGCCTTATTGTTTTATGTGGACGACAGGATTTTTTAACTTGGCTGGAGCCTGGGGTCTGCTAAACAGACTCCAGACCACTGTGCTCTATAAAAATTGTATTTTTTGTCCCATCAGCACTCACTGCCTTGGGTCAAGGTTGTCAATGAGGCATGCTAAAATAACAATAACTCACACATTGTAGGCCAGCAGTATTTTTACTGTTTAGGATTAGGTTTGAAAGCTGGAGCTTATGTCATCTGCTCCCCATCAGTCAGCAAATTCTGCACTGGTCTCTGACAACTGCTTACTGAAGGCCATCTCTTCGACATTATATATGACTTCCATTCCTATTTGGAATTCATGATCTGATAAAGCTAGGAACACAAAAACACACAGTACTTGTTTAAGGGCCTGCTTTTTATATTAATTGCGTAGAGGGTACTCCGTCACAATGGCGGTACCCTCTCTGCCAATATAGTGGTCAGCCCGCCACATTTAAATGCGAGCGGACCTTAGGGTTAAACACGGCAGACTACTCTGTCTCCATCGTGATTAAAACCCCCCAACAGCCCTAGGGAGTAAGGGTCGTTGGAGCAGCAGCTATACCGCCAACAAAATTTAGATGGGCTGACATGTAGGCATTTTGTTAATGTTCCTTACCGCCAGTAAATAACAGTGAACCATGCCAATGCTCCCCTCGTCATGGCTTTCAGGGTATCCTGGAGCCCACCCCTCCCAGCTCCTCTAACATTAGTGGCAACTAATTTATCAGGATGAAGTCAATGGGCATCTGGGGATTAACTATGACCCTCCTGTGGGTCACCTCCCCACCCCACTGATACCAGAGTCATGGGGCACAAAGAATCCTGCCCTGGAAGAGAGTCCCCTACACACCTGTCCAGAGTACTTCTCTGGAGAAAATAGCTTTTCCATTATCATGGTCTGGCTGGACCTGGTATCTCTCATAGCACGCAATTGTACAGCCCTTGGTACTCACTCACATTACTGTCCTTCACCCAACCATCTAGGGATTGCAAAATTGGTCCACCCAATCTACCCAAGACTGTTAGGGCAACTTCTGGTTGTCCCAGAAATTTGCCTATACTGGGGTTAGCCCATATTTCCTGATGAGAGTGTCTTTCATGACGGGAGACTTCATTCTGTCTCCTTTCCCCAGGCCTAACAAGGCATTCTTCTCTTCACTGGAAATGTGTCTCCAGAGGCTGGCTAACCAATCCTCCTCAGGGACCCTCTGCATCTCCCGAGCAACCTCAGAGGCCTCAAACCATTTATCTATGTCATCATCCACAACAACGTTAGGCACCAGATCCTTGCAATGTGAACCCTCCTTTCTCCAGTGGACACTGGTTACTGCTCCCACCATTGCTGCTGGACTGAAGTTTGCCTGGCTTTGAATTTCAGCTCCTTCATGCCCATCTTATGGTCCAGCAGTAGTTTCCTCTCAGCCTAGGCTCTCCCAGCCTCAAATTTTCCCTCTTCTGACTTTAGTTTCAACTTGCTCAGCTGCAGTTTGAGTTCAATTTCTTCCTTTCTTCTGGGGACAGACCATGGGAAGACACACCGCTCCCTGCCCTGACAATGGGCTCCATTTCAGTAGGCAGGTTGCGCCCATCCTCTCAGGGCCCATCGCCAGGCCCTCCTCCTCCTCCTCAAAATTCAATCCCTCGACATCGGTATTGTCACCCTCTGGCTTCTATGGGTTGGACTGCATCTTCTTGACAGCCTCATAGGCAGAAAGGGCTATCAGAAGGTCCAGCTTTCTGGCACTCTTCACTTCAGTCAGTCTTTTTCCCTTGCAGAGACTGCAGCTCAGCCCTGCTTAGGTTATCACCATTGAGCAGCTCCATTGTAGAAAAAAGGAGGTAGGGAACTTAAATTTAGAAAAAAGAGAACAATAGCCAATCAGAAACTAAGGAAAATTAATAAAAGAGGCCAACTCTGGTGCCAAATTATTTAACTGGGATTTTAGTGTTCCACCAATCATTGTATAACACTGCACAAACACAGGTACTAAATTCCATCGCTGCCGTCAATGTAAGAAATTGGGTTGTTGTTTGGCGTGCGGGGAAGTAATGAACCCTCTTCAAGCAACAGCCACAATCCCTTTCAGGGTAAACTACTAAAGTCACTAAATTAGCATGTGCTTAACCCTTTTTTAGCTTGGCACAAAAGCAGTCAGGCTTAACTTAGAGGCAATGCGTAAAGTATTAATGCAGCACACAAACAGTAAAAAAGTAAAAACACACACAAGAAAAATCCCCAACCAATTTAGAAAACTAGAGTACAATGTAATAAATTATTTGACACCAAAACGACAAAATTCCAATCAGTAGAACCGGAGATATGACATTTTAAAGGTTTGGTAGTGCTCAAGCGCTAAGAAGCAAAAAGTACCAATTTAGGTCATCTGGTTGCAGTAGACCAGGTCCAAGTCACAAGTTCAGGCCGACCATGATAAAGTGCAGGCCAGATACAGGACTGAGTCCAGTCTGCTGACAAAGTACCTTGTTTTCTGGGCGTCGAGATGAGAATTCCTTACGTAGAACTGTGCAGGCCGGCACTGCAGATTCGTTGGCTGGAACTTCGGATCCGGGGTCCTGCGTCCTTGTCGAGGAAGCTATTGTGGCTTCGAAAACTTGCGCTGCAATGTGTTGGTCCAGGGGGCGAGATGCTTAGCACTAGGGCAATGTCAGTGTTGAGCTGCGCCGGCATCGTGGGAGCCACCAAGGCATGCAAAGATTTGCAGGGGGGTACATCGACAGCGAAATACGTCAAACTGGGCTATTGTTGAGCTATGCCACGATCCGTAGAATTGTTTAGACATCAAAGAAGCCTGTTATGTCCCTGTAGCTTGACCAGGATGACCCTTGAAGATTTACTGGGCTCTTGGGTCCACAAAGGCAGGTTCGTCTCAGCAGTGCAGCTCGCACCAGCAGTAGAGTCCTGGTGCAGAAACAGCAGGCCTTGGGCAGCAAACCAGTCCTTAGTCAGCAAAGCAGGGCTTGGGCAGCATGCAGACTTCACAACTGCTGGGCAAATCTTCTTCCGGGCAGAGTCCACAGGTCCAAAAGTGATGTGAAGAGTAGGGTCTGAGGGTCCAATATTTATACCTGGGGCCCTCTTTGAAGCGGGAGAAGTTTCTGGAGTTTTCTCCACAAAAGCATCTGGGATTTCCTGCCGCATTCCCTAGTCCCAGTCTGTTTGGGGGCACAATAGGCCATTTTGAAGCCCTTTGTGTGTAAGCTGAGCCAGTTACTCTAAAGTGCAAGTGTGGTAGGTGACAGCTCAGTCCCTCTATCAAGTCAGAGATGGCTCATCGTGCCAACATCAGACACTCCTTTGTGATACTGTCTAGGAGGAATACACAAAGGCTAACTGACAACTACACCTACTTGTGTGACCCAAGAACAAGCTGCAGACAACAAATAGGACAGGAAAATGCCAACTTTCTAAAAGTGGCATTTTCAGAACTGTGGCTTAAAATCACATTTTACCATTACAGAGGATTTTAAACTACAACTTCCTCAATCAATCAATCATTTGCATTTATAAAGCGCGCTACTCACCCGTGAGGGTCTCAAGGTGCTGGGGGAGGGGGGGGGGTCAGTGCTCGAAGAGCCAGGTCTTGAGCTGCCTTCTGAAGGAGAGGTGGTCCAGTGTGGCGCGAAGGTGGCTGGGAAGAGAGTTCCAGGTCTTCGCTGCTAGGTAGGAGAAGGACTTGCCTCCGGCGGTGGTTTTGCGGATGCGAGGTACGACAGCCAGGGCTTGTCCGGTTGAGCGTAGGGTGCGAGGAGGAGTGTAGAAGGAGACTCGGTTGTTGATGAGTTTTGGTCCGAGATTGTGCAGGGCTTTGTGTGCGTGGGTGAGGAGTCTGAAGGTGATCCTCTTGTTGACTGGAAGCCAGTGGAGTTTCATCAGGTGTCCGGAGATGTGGTGGTGGCAAGGTATGTTCAGGATGAGTCGTGCGGCCGCGTTCTGGATTCGTTGAAGTTTTCTCTGCAGTTTGGTGGTCATGCCGGCGTACAGAGTGTTTCCGTAGTCCAAGCGGCTGGTGACGAGGGCGTGGGTGATGGTCTTCCTGGTGTCGGTGGGGATCCAGCGGAAGATCTTGCGGAGCATGCGGAGGGTGTTGAAGCATGCAGAGGTCACCGAGTTGACCTGTCTGGTCATGGAGAGGGATGAGTCCAGGATGAAGCCGAGGTTGCGTGCGTGGTCGGTGGGTTGGGGAGTGCTGCCTAGGGCGGGGGGCCACCAGGAGTCGTCCCAGGCGGTGGGTGTAGGGCCGAGGATGAGGACCTCCGTCTTCTCTGAGTTTAGTTTGAGCCGGCTGTCTGTCATCCAGTTCGCCACTTCCTTCATGCCTTCGTGTAGTCTGGTTCTTGCTGCGGTGGGGTTGTTGGTGAGGGATAGGATGAGCTGGGTGTCGTTGGCGTAGGATATGAGGTTGAGTCCGTGTTTTCGTGCGATGTTCACCAGGGGAGTCATGTAGATGTTGAAGGCTGAGGGAGGATCCTTGGCGGACGCTGCAGATGATCTCCGTAGCTGTGGATCTGAAGGGGGGGAGGCGGACTCTCTGAGTTCTTCCGGAGAAGAAGGAGATGATCCAATCCAAGGCCTTACCTCTGATGCCGGTGTTGCTGAGGCGACGTATCAGGGTACGGTGACAGACTGTGTCGAAGGCTGCGGAGAGGTCCAGGAGTATGAGGGCCACGGTCTCTCCTTTGTCGGTCAGAGATCTGATGTCGTCCGTGGCTGCGATGAGGGTGGTCTCGGTGCAGTGGTTAGCTCTGAAGCCGAACTGTGAGGGGTCGAGTGAGTCGTTGGCTTCCAGGGCAGTGGTGAGTTGAGCGTTGACGATTTTCTCAATCACTTTGGCGGGGAACGGTAGGAGTGAGATGGGCCGGAAGTTTTTGAGTTCGGTGGGGTCTGCTGTTGGTTTCTTTAGGAGGGCGTTGAGTTCGGCGTGTTTCCAGTTCTCCGGGAAGGTGGCGGTGGTGAAAGATGTGTTGATGACGTCTCGGAGGTGGGGTGCGATGATGTTGTCGGCTTTGTTGAAAATGTGGTGCGGGCAGGGGTCGGATGGTGATCCTGAGTGGATGGAGTTCATGATGCGGGTGGTTTCCTCGGTGGTGGTTGGGTTCCAGGTGTCGATAGTGGTGTTGTCGTTGGCGGGTTCCGGTGGTGGGTTCGTGTTGGTTGTGGTGAAGCTGTTGTAGATGTCGGTGATCTTGTGGTGGAAGAAAGCTGCGAGGGAGTCGCAGAGGTCCTGTGAGGGGGAGATGGAGTTGTTTTCGGCGTCGGGGTTGGAGAGATCTTTGACAATGCCAAATAGTTCCTTGCTGTTGTGGGCGTTGTTGTCTAGTCTGTTCTGGAAGGCTGATTTTTGTGCGGCGCGGAGGAGTTGGTGGTGTTTGCGGGTGGCGTTCTTGAGAGCAGACATGCTCTCGTCGGTCTGGTTGAGGCGCCAGGTCTTCTCGAGGGTGCGCCATTCTTTTTTGGAGTCCTTGAGGGTGGGGGTGAACCAGGAGTTTTTCTTGTGGCTGTGTTTGTTTGTTTGGGTCTTCAGGGGGGCCAGGAGGTTGGCGCAGTCTGAGATCCAGCTCGTGAGGTTGTTGGCGGCTTCGTTGGGGTCTGTAGTGCTGGTGGGTGGGTTTTGAGAGAGGGTTGCTGTGAGTTATTCGGTGGTGATTCGATTCCATTGTCTTCTTGGTGGTTGCTGGGCGTGGTGGTGTACGTTGGTTTTCTTGAAGCTGAAGTGGACACAGCTGTGGTCTGTCCAGGAGAGTTTGGTGGTGTGGTTGAAGGAGATGTCTTTGCTGGAGGAGAAGATGGGGTCGAGCGTGTGTCCGGCGAGGTGGGTAGGTGTGTTGACCAGTTGTTTGAGTCCGAGGTTGGCTAGGTTGTCCAGTAGGGTGGTGGTGTTGTTGTCGGTGTGGTTCTCCAGGTGAAAGTTGAGGTCCCCTAGGAGGATGTAGTCTGTGGACTGGAGTGCGTGTGGGCTGACGAAGTCTGCGATGTCTTCGCTGAACTTTGTGCATGGTCCTGGTGGTCTGTATATGAGGGAGCCTCTGAGGGTGGTCTTGGGATCGCTGTGGATTGAGAAGTGGAGGTGTTCGACGTCGGGGAGTGAGTCGTCGGAGTAGGTCGAGATGCGGATGGAGCTCTTGTGGGCGATGGCGATGCCTCCTCCGGTGCGGTTGCTGCGGTCTTTCCTGATGATTTTGTAGCCGTCGGGGATGGCTATGGCGATGTCGGGTGCCGAGGAGGGGTTCATCCAGGTCTCGGTGAGGAAGGCGATGTCCGGGTTTGTTGAGTCGATGAGGTTCCATAGCTCGATGGCGTGCCTGTGGACGGATCGGGTGTTGATCAGGATGCAGTCGAGGTTGTTTCCGGGGGAGTCGTTCTTGTTGGGTGCGATGTGTGTTTGTAGGCAGGTGAAACGGCAGTTGCGGCAGGTGAAGGGTCCGTGTTTCCGCTTCGGGGTGGCGCGGCAGCAGCCCGGCTTGCGGCAGGGGTTGAGGGCGGTGAGGGTGGCGGTGTCGTAGGTCAGGCGGGAGGGGTGGAGGTCGTGGGGGCCAGGGGTTGTGGCGCTGTGCGCGGTCCAGGCGCGGACGGGCGCAGACGGCCTCGCAGCGGCCGCCATATATGGGTAGCCGGGGAGGAGGGGTCAGCTGGGAGGCGGGTGGCGGGAGGGTAGGCGGGACTAGGGAGAAGCGGCGGGAAAAACAGGCGGCAAGGCCAGAAAACGACGAGGCCCAGAAAGGACGAAAAAACAGGCGAAAACGCGGAAAAACAAGGCAAAAGAGGAGGCGCTCTGGGGGCACTCACACAGGGTACACGGAGGAAGAGGGGTCACCAGGCAGCAATAACAATAACAGTAACGGCGCTTTGGGCACTCACACGGGATACACGGAGGGAGAAGGGTTACCAGGCAGCAATAGCAATAACAGTAACGGCGCTTTGGGCACTCACACGGGATACACGGAGGAAGAGGGGTCAGCAGGCAGACAAGGAGCAACAACGGCAATACGGAGAGAGCAGCGGACAAGGTAGCAAGGCAGCAGGCAAAGGCAGGTGAGCACTGGTGGCGCTGCAGAGGAGGGGGAGCGACCTACCCTGAGGTCAAGGGTCGCTACCTCTGCCTCGCAGCGGCCGCCATATATGGGCAGCCGGGGAGGAGGGGTCAGCTGGGAGGCGGGTGGCGGGAGGGTAGGCGGGGCTAGGGAGAAGCGGATGGAAAAACAGGCGGCAAGGCCAGAAAACAACGAGGCCCAGAAAGGACGAAAAAACAGGCGAAAAAGCAGAAAAACAAGGCAAAAGAAGAGGCGCTCTGGGGGCACTCACACAGGGTACACGGAGGAAGAGAGGTCACCAGGCAGCAATAACAATAACAGTAACGGCGCTTTGGGCACTCACACAGGATACGCGGAGGAAGAAGGGTTACCAGGCAGCAATAGCAATAACAGTAACGGCGCTTTGGGCACTCACACGGGATACACGGAGGAAGAGGGGTCAGCAGGCAGACAAGGAGCAACAACGGCAATACGGAGAGAGCAGCGGACAAGGTAGCAAGGCAGCAGGCAAAGGCAGGTGAGCACTGGTGGCGCTGCAGAGGAGGGGGAGCGACCTACCCTGAGGTCAAGGGTCGCTACCTCTGCCTCGCAGCAGCCGCCATATATGGGTAGCCGGGGAGGAGGGGTCAGCTGGGAGGCGGGTGGCGGGAGGGCAGGCGGGGCTAGGGAGAAGCGGCGGGAAAAACAGGCGGCAAGGCCAGAAAACGACGAGGCCCAGAAAGGACGAAAAAACAGGCGAAAAAGCGGAAAAACAAGGCTAAAGAAGAGGCGCTCTGGGGGCACTCACACAGGGTACACGGAGGAAGAGGGGTCACCAGGCAGCAATAACAATAACAGTAACGGCGCTTTGGGCACTCACACGGGATACACGGAGGAAGAAGGGTTACCAGGCAGCAATAGCAATAACAGTAACGGCGCTTTGGGCACTCACACGGGATACACGGAGGAAGAGGGGTCAGCAGGCAGACAAGGAGCAACAACGGCAATACGGAGAGAGCAGCGGACAAGGTAGCAAGGCAGCAGGCAAAGGCAGGTGAGCACTGGTGGCGCTGTAGGGGAGGGGGAGCGACCTACCCTGAGGTCATGCATGAATTTCCCACCTGTTCACAATCAAAGGCTAGTAATAGCAATAAGGTGACCCAATGTTATTCTATGGGTGAGGTAGTGAAAAACAAATGTAAGGAGTTTTTCACTACCAGGACATGTAAAACTTTAAAGTACATGCCCAACATTTTAATTACAATGCACCCTGCCCTATGGGCTTCCTAATACCTACCTTACGGAGGAATTATATGTGATAAAAATTGAGTTTTAAGTTTGGCAAGGGGGTTATTTTGCCATGTTGAATTGACTGTTTCAAACTGCCGACAACTGCAATGGCAGGCCTTAGACATGTTTTAAGGGACTACTTGAGTTGGTGGCACAATAAGTGCTGCAGGCTCCCCCAATAGAATTTAATATTCCAGCCCTGGGTATATGGTATACCACTTTACTAGGAACTTATAAGTAAATGTAATATGCCTATTAGGTGTAAACCAATTTTACCATGTTTTAGTGAGTGAGCACAAGCACTTTAACACAAAGTGCACAGATTCCTAAAAGACAAGAAAAACTGGTTTAAAACACAGGAGGGGTGAAGGCAAAATGTTTGGGGTGACTTCCATTGCGGCGACTATGTTGTCCAATCATAGAAATCTTCCCTGAGACTTTGACCCACAGTCATCCGATGACAAAACTTCCTCCTTGGACACCTTCTGCAGCCTTGCCCCGCTGAACTTTACGTTCTCCGATATTTTTTTTCAAGATTTTTTCTAAGTCTAAGCGCTGACCTGGCCCAATCCGAACTGTGCTCCATCGCAGTCAGCCTTAACTTTCGACTAAGACCAGGTCTTGCATGACCAGATGTCCGCGATTGGTACTTTGATCTTTTAGGAGCTATCTTGAACCCTTAAACTGTAAAAACCTATAACTCCGGTTGTACTGATTGGATTATTGTCGTTTTGGTGTCCCATCATTTAATAAAATTTGCTCTATTTTTCCAAATTGGTTTGGGACTTTTCTTACGTTGTGTTTTCACTTTATTACTGTTTGTGTGCTACAGAAATACTTTATACATTGTCTCGAAGTTACGCCTGACTACTTTTTGTGCCAAGCTACTCAAGGCTGAGCACAGGTTAATTTGATGGCTTGTTGTGGTTCACCCTGCAAGGATTGTGGCAATTGCTTGACCAGGCCTCACACCCCATTCAACCAACAATCCAATTTCTCACACTGAATGTAAGCAAAAAAAGCCTTCTCAGCACTGCTTATTTCACAGATGTCCAAACCTTTGAGTGTGCATCCAGGCAGTACTGCTTGGAGAATGAGTGGGTATTATACGACGTTGACACTTTGCAAATGTCTTTGATGGATATTCCTCAACAAGGCTGCCATCTTTGACAATGGAAGCAACCATTTTTCCTCAAATGATGCAGAATCATCAACATCTCTGCCTCTGATGCAGATGTCGTCTGTGCCTATCTTTCCAAGAACTGTGGAAGTGTCAAGGTCATTCAGATATAGACATCAAATAAAACCCCACTGCAACATCAGTATTGGACAGGTGGCTTTTTCAAGGTCATATAACACCCATAGCCAAAATATTGTTGTCTGAATTGATGCCCTCTCATCTTATATGTCTGTCAGGAAACGCCTGGGATGCACACCTTGACACCCATAATCTTTGTCAGACATTCCTCAACTTTGTCAGAAATTTCAATCTCTAATAAGATTCATTATATAAGAGCTGCCACTTCACTACTTAGTTATGATAGAAACTTCACCCAGATCGCAGATGCAGATCCAGATGAGCATGGCACCAGATTCCACCTCCACTAAGAAGCCTCAAGCAAGACTTCCCACAGCTCTGCGAAGCAATCCATTCTGTCTTCATGAACTGGAGTCAGGATAGTGTCCTCTCATAGACACAGTCTCCTAGGTATCGACCTTGTGCTAGAAATAGCGGACAACAAACCCTGCCGTGCAGGGGTGCGCACCACTTCCGAAACTCAGGCTTATTATCTACTCATTTGCTAGAACTAGCATAGTGCCTAGAGAAAGCACAATGAGGGTGTAAGGGATAGAAAATGGTGATGTTATGATTGTTCCCTGTTTTGAATGTTATTGAAAGGATTAGCTGCTTTTTATTATTTTCTGTGATGTTACCAATATTATGTGCACTAGATCCCAGCATTTTAAAATAATTATTCTTAAATAAATATGTTGAAATACATATTACGTTTCTAATGATCTTAAGTGTGTAAATCATTAATTTAGGATTTATGATAATGATTTATGTAACCCAGTAGTAACCCAAAAGCATTGACACTACCTCATTTATATATTAGGTGGGGCTCTGAGGAGCTGTCTATCACATTCAGCGCTGGTGCATTGGACTAAGTTCACTCGTTTCACGTATGGGTGTGAAAACAAACCTTGAGGAGCTGAGCCAGCGACTCAGTATATGCGACACCCATTTTGGGATTTTCTTTTTGAAAAGAAAAAAGATTACTGTTTGCTACAGAGCTGTGTCTTTCCGACATAGCCCTGCAGTAACATGCATTGACAGGAACTGCCATGATGGCGGTTCCTGTCAATGCCTTTATAAATGACCACCTGCTGGGCAGTCATTTATAAATTTGACGGGCGGAGTAGTCTCGGCCTGGCAGACAAAGTCCTCCGCCAAGCCAATGGTTACTACTCTGTAAATTAAATTAAACCGGCCCCATAATCTCTAAAAACACATCCTGACCAACTACCAATTAGAATACTGACTTTACATTTTGTACATAGGTAACTCTTGCCTGCTGGTGCTGCTTGACTTTTCAGCAGCCTTTGACACATTGGATCACTGAAGACTACTTTAGATGTTTGAACACAGCATCAGCTTCCATTACAAAGTGTTATGCTGTTTTAATTTCTTCCTGACTAACAATTCCTATTACCTCCACCGGATGTACGTCGTTACAACGCACACTTTTACAACGCATGCACTTACAACGCATTTTTTACAACGCAAAATCCACTACAACGCATTCCATTACATCGCATGACACTACAACGCATTTTTAAAAACTACCTGTACAACGCATTCCATTACATCGCATACTACCTTTACAACGCATACCATTACAACGCATAATATTAAATTGCATTTAAGGTAAGTATTAGATAGTATAGGGTTATAAATTACTATTCTAACTCCAGGGGGTGCAACAGTAGGGTAATTGTTGGATAGTATAGGGGTAAAAATTACTATTCTAACTCCAGGGGGTGCAACAGTAGGGTAAGTGTTGGATAGTATAGGGGTAAAAATTACTATTCTAACTCCAGGGGGTGCAACAGTAAGGAAAGTGTTGGATAGTATAGGGGTAAAAATTACTATTCTAACTCCAGGGGGTGCAACAGTAGGGAAAGTGTTGGATAGTATAGGGGTAAAAATTACTATTCTAACTCCAGGAGGTGCAACAGTAGGGTAAGTGTTGGATAGTATAGGGGTAAAAATTACTATTCTAACTCCAGGGGGTGCAACAGTAGGGTAAGTGTTGGATAGTATAGGGGTAAAAATTACTATTCTAACTCCAGGGGGTGCAACAGTAGGGTAAGTGTTGGATAGTATAGGGGTAAAAATTACTATTCTAACTCCAGGGGGTGCAACAGTAGGGTAAGTGTTGGATAGTATAGGGGTAAAAATTACTATTCTAACTCCAGGGGGTGCAACAGTAGGGTAAGTGTTGGATAGTATAGGGGTAAAAATTACTATTCTAACTCCAGGGGGTGCAACAGTAGGGTAAGTGTTGGATAGTATAGGGGTAAAAATTACTATTCTAACTCCAGGGGGTGCAACAGTAGGGTAAGTGTTGGATAGTATAGGGGTAAAAATTACTATTCTAACTCCAGGGGGTGCAACAGTAGGGTAAGTGTTGGATAGTGTAGTGTAATAATATGCGTTGTAATGGTATGCGTTGTAAAGGTAGTATGCGATGTAATGGAATGCGTTGTAAAGGTAGTTTTTAAAAATGCGTTGTAGTGTCATGCGATGTAATGGAATGCGTTGTAGTGGATGTTGCGTTGTAAAAAATGCGTTGTAAGTGTAGTGCGTTGTAAAAGTTGCGTTGTAAAGGTTGTTCCCCCCTCCACCACCACCAATATGCTCTACTGTATTCCTTAGAGCTCAATTCTTTTCAACATTATTTAACTTTCTATGGAGCCTCTCAGACAAATCCTAAAAAACTGAGGGGTTACCCTGCATTAGTTTTACAGACGATACCCAACTATATTTAAACATCTTGACTAAAGATATTTCCACAGAAATTGCCCATCTCATTTATAAATATGGATGCAAAAAATGTTGTCATACTATATCCCCAGGAAACAGAATTCCTCCTCCTCTACACATCCATCAAGAACAAATGAAATTCTAATATTTGTGAATGTGTAAGATTGGGGAATTTCTCATGAACACCATCCACCAAATCCCCAAGCTTCATTCTGGACCAAACCTCACTTTAATCCCTCATATCAATGATGTGGCCAAAACCGCCAACTTCAAACTGCATATATTAAAATAATTATTTTAAAATCATTATTAAAAAGTTGCTGTTTTGGGTGGCATGGCTAGCAAGCTGATGTAGCAAACGTTAGTTCACAAGGCTCCACTAGGCTCTGCTTATAGACACTGTGCACCAACTCCATAACCCCTATAAGCGATGGAAATTGGGGACTCCTCAATACCTCACAAAACACAGAAGAGGGGGGACAGAGAGCAAAAGGCAAACTAGGTCCAGTACCCACGCTCCCAAGGCTAACGTGGTAATCAGTGAAGGGTGACTGTTCCTAAAGAAAGAGAAAGATGGCCAAATCGGTCACTAAAAGAATTAGAAATAGTGAGTGAGACTCACTCACAGAATAGGTTGGAAGCGAACTATAATGAAATTCGGGGAATTCCTCCTTTTGGAAACATATGCCCTCACACACCCATGCGGGTGTCATGCTTCATCATCGGGCGTTGCTTCTCATGGGGGTGGCGCTGTAGTGCCCCACGGGCCCCTATTCTGTGAGTGAGTCTCACTCATTACTTCTTTAGCGACCAATTTGGCCAGCTTTCTCTTTCTTTAGGAACAATCATCCTTCAGTAATTACCACTCCTCAATACCTGCCTCGAGGTGGGAGCTGACAGGAAGACAAACACTAGATAGAGAGGAGCGGGGCAATAGCTGCTGTGACAACGGTGATCAGCGACCGCCATGTTGGAAATGGCTGAAAAGTAAGTGCTGTAGCAAGGTCCTGAGATGCAAATAGCATGTCATCTAATAGCCGATATCTGCTTGGAGGGGTCCTGTAGTCATAACAGGAGAAAATATGAGCAATAGATCTGGAGTGGAGCAGACTGACAGCCTCCATGGTGGCTTCGAATGACGCCCACAATTTTTGAAAGGCCCGCAGATGGTATCCTGTAAATGGGCCCAGAGGACATAGATGGCCCTGTTCTTGAATATCAGCTTTGTCAGACATACTACTGCCATCTTTGAAGAGAATAGCCAGGCCCGGGGCGCGAGTAGGCCTTGAGAATTGGTGAGAGTGAGTGATTAACTTTGGGCCGGGGGATCAGCACAACCAAAGGCGACAGCCAACTGAATCCTGCCCCAAGTATCAAATCTACCCCACCTGGATGTGTGGGTTAGATGTGTGGTCCTTGATGAGTTAAGCACCCACTCTGTGTAGCTACTTTGACAGGATTTGTGGTGGTGGGGTATGATTGGGCTCTTAACAGGGATTCAAGTAGTCCAGTACACCAGAGAAGGTCATTTAGGGACGCACAGGCACATGTATCTATTTGTGTTAAAGTGAGAGGGCAGATCTTGGGAAATGATAACCGCCAGAGACTTTACGTAGGACTGACTTAGGGCAGGTTATTGAGGACAATAAGGTGCCCCCCTACTTAAGCTGTGCAAGGCCAAATAAAGTACCCAGTAGACAGGTAGAGGATAGAATGCTTAACTAGACTATTATAGCTGATTAGGTGATTTGAGTACAGGGACCTATCTGGTGAGGATCCCTAAATTCCCTGCAAAGACATGTGTGGTCTGCGTCAAATTAGGACCATCCATAAATAAACAATCCTCAGTCCACTGTGGCTAAGATATCACAGAGCCTTCATCAAACATGGCAGTGAACAGGCCAGAAGAGATATATTGATCAAAGATATGCTATACTTCAAATGAAACGGTGGATAAAAGTGAAAAAGGGGCAAAATCAGAGAGAAATTTTGACAAGAATCATCCCCACCCACCTCGCAACAATTCCTCCAACAGTTTCTTAAAGAACTCAAAGGGGAAGTGGTGACGATTAGAGGTGACCTAAAAGAATGAGATACAAAAAGATGTCCAAGAACTGGGCAGGACGGGTGATGACCTAGAAAGCATAGTGCTAAGGAACTTCACCACACCAGGATCAGGAATACCAACCCTGGGAGAACAATATGAGGAAATTGATCTCAAACACAGAAAACAGATCTTGGTGGAATAACGTGAGGATCAGAGGCCTGCTCAGTGGCACAGGAGGGTACGTCGCTGGTGTGAATGTACAGCAGCTGAGGCACTTTATTCTAAACCCTCCTGAAGCCTCCTGAAGATCCTGCTATTAGGACTGACAGGGCACATAGAATACCAGCAGTTGGGGCCAGAGAAGACTCCCCACCAGACCTCATAGCACAATTCACTTTTAAAATGAAAAAGACGAAATTGTGGAAATGGTTGGTAATGGTAAACCAATTGAATACGAAAGACACAAACTGCTCTTTTTTAATGATCTAGTGGATAACACACTTAGATGTCAAGGTAAATTAAGAGTGGTCACTGAATACCTGTGGAATCATAACATACCATACCAGTGGGGACATCTCTATAGACTGATATTTCAATGGAATTCACATAATATAATTGCTTACAACAAAAGCCAAAGGGATTCAGAGGATCCTGAAAACGAAACCCTGCAGCACCAGAGGACTACAAACCTGAATAGAGGGTGATCTGGAAGAGCTTTGACACTGGTCAAAAATATGGGAATAGATCCTGCTGGAAACAGAACACCCCAAACAAGATAAGGACGAGGGGAAAGTACGAGACACCAAACATTTGGAGGAGGAAGATAATCCCAAAGGTTGCAAATAACACAACCATACAAATGAGAAAAGCCAGGGAGGTATACAAACACTTAGGCGGGCAACTTCATTCTGGGACTGTCTAATTACTGGGAAGGAGAAACTGTATAATTTTAAGTTTATCTTAACAGACAGTTATGCTAGCCAAATGTTACGAGTAAAATATGTTTGAATTTGTTCATGAGATTTGGAGGGAGGAGGGGTTATCAGACCCGGATGATCACCTTCACAATTGGATAGCTTTTAGTACACGTACTCCAAAAAACAGACGCATAGAAGGAGGCACATAGAACTTTTTTCTTATTCCTGCTGAAAGACTACATGTAATTTACTTAAAATTGTTAGCATTAAGGTATGGGATTGAATTACCCCCAAAAGATGATAGCACTGCTAGACCACCTAAGTTCAATGGAAGCCGACATATGCTTGCAGCAGAAACCCCATCTCTTAAAAAATGAATAGCACTGAATGAAATCCAAATACTCCTTGCAACAGTTCTTTGCCTCATCAGAATCAAAAACTATTGGGTTACAATTTTATGTAGTAGAATGTTTCAGGGCACCATATATAACTATTCTCTACGAAGACTATCATGAACTGCTCCAACACCGAAATCTTAGAGTACTTCACATTATACAAGAACATTGCTTTATTAATCGCCCATGAGTACAAGCAACCAGCTTACGTGGGAAGAAATTACAGCCACTGCTTGGCACCTATCAAGCAGAAACCACCTAGAATCTAGATAACTATGTACAACATGTTCAACTATGAGAGTTTGTTTCAACATGGAATGCTGGGAAGGGGGTGAGATGTGGGGGGAGAAAGTGGGAGAGGGGGGTGTGTTTTATCGGTCTACAGCAATCCTATCACCTGACTTGTCAAACGTTGTAGGCAAAGGTATGTGTTACAAAATGCCAATAAGAATATTGGACACTAAAATGTGCTGCCTCTTACACGGAACCATTCACAAAGACACTCCTCCCTCTCTGGCTGATCTACACTTTGGACCACATGAAGAAACCTACTTTGCATTCGCAAACAGGCCGATTCACAGAATCGGCCGGTTTGCAAAAGCAAAAAAGGCATTTCCAATGTAACTTGTTACTGAATCACAAAATGGGTTTGTGATTTGGCATTTGGAAGGGGCTTTCAAATACCAAATCACAGCGGTAGGTATGAATGTTTTGTGACCGTGAATGCAGTCGCAAAACATTCACATTTTACCACCAACTTCAAGTTGATGGTAACCCATTCGCAAATAGGAAAGGGTACCCAAGGGACACCTTCCTCTTTGGCAATGTTGGCGAAAAAGTTTTTTAAAAGCAGGCAGTGGTCCCACGAACAGCTACCTGCACTTAAAAAATGAAAAGAAAACTTTTTAATTTTTTATGTTTAAACGCCACACCTTTTCTTTAAAGGAAAACGGGCTGAATGTACAAAAAAATGCTTTATTGAAAAAAATCACGAACATGGTGGTCTGCTGACCCTAGCAGGCCATCATCCCCCCGATTTTAGCGATTCCTAGAGGGGTAGCAAATTGTGACCTACCTCATTAATATTAATGAGGTGGGTTCGATTTGCGACCCTCTAGGAATCGCTAAATGAAACTCTAGGAATAGTGATGACCTAATTGCGATTCGCAGGAAATCGCAATTAGGGTAATTGCTATTCCTAATGTTGATACATGTGGCCCTTTGTCTCTGGTGGTTTGAGGGGCCTTAGAAGTCAGAAAACCTTTCTCCTAGAAGCAGATAAATTCATAACAGCTTCAACACAGAAACGATCATTCTCCAGGGCAGCCACAGCAGGCTGTAATTCACTGCCTCCCAACCTTAGAACACTGACTCACTCTCAGTCTTCTGTCAGCAGCTCAAGGCTCACCTTCACAGACAACTACTAGACTAAACTTCACATTGGCTCTATGTATTCTATCGATAAGCCACAACTATGGGCCCGATTCTAATGCGGGTAGGAATGGCTCCGACCCTCGGTCGGAGCCATCCTAACCGCATCGGACCTGCCAGTGCGGATTCCTTTCCAAACGAGCCATTGCGATGGGCTTGGTCGGAAAGGAATCCGACTCCGTTTTCCGGATGGCTTCTAACGGGTTCAGAGAGACCGTCCGCCACTTGGAAACCTTTCAGTACTCTCCCGGGCCGGCTCTTTCCGGCCAAGGGAGAATGAAGGCAGTCTTTGGGGGGCCCCAGCAGGGCCCCCATGGGTGTGAGGCTGCCGAACGGCGGCTTAGGGGGCACCGATGGTGCCCCCCTGTTGATTCCTGCACCCGGTGGCAGGCACCATGGGATGCCTGCCACTGGGTGCAGGGATGGACTGCACCTTTGCACCTAACGATACGAGCATGCATTCCATTTGGAATGCATGCTCCCATTGTTAAGCACAGAATCGCGACCAACACAGGGTTTGGTCGCATCCTACTTGCAGGTCTAGAACCGACAACAAGAGGTCGTTTGGTTCCAGTTCCTGACCATACCGGACGGACTCCAGTTTGTCCGACATCGGAATTGGGCCCTATGTGTTTTACACGTTTGTTTACCTCATCCCTCATCTCGATGTAACCGTTACTTGCTAATATATGTTGCAGTGTAAAGTGCCCTCATACTGACTGGTGGAAGTGCACTAAATACATTTTTAAGTCGATTAATATAGAGTTTATTTATCCCTTCCAAAATAAATCTCACTCAAAATCAACTTTGTGGAAACATACACCTGCATGCAAGAAGATATGAAACCGAAAACGTTTTAAGAAGTTGTACTGTCATTAGATTTTGAGAATGGGTATGTGATCCAAAGCCATGAGCTTTTGAACTCTTTCTCTTGAAGGATACACTTTTTCCCTCATGAGCTATTATCCTCATACCCAGGAAGATAATGTTTGTGGATGTTTGCATTATTGATGGCAAGACAAAGTGCCGCTAGAATATTTAGCAGCATCTGCAGTGCCTGGTGTGCATGCTTGACAGATGACTCCCCTTATTTACCAGATATTCAGGTAAGGATGATTCATAAAAACCTTCTGACGAATGTATGCTGCTAACAGCACAATGCATTTTGTAAATATCTGAGGAGCGTACTTCAGACTAAATTCAAGGGTTCTGAATTGGTAATATTCTGTATCCACAAGACATCTCAGGAACTGACAATGCTTTGAATGTACTGGTAAATTGAAATAAGCACCTTTGTTGAAGTGTATTAATAAAACACGTTCTTGTAGGGTTAACAAACACAACCCTTGCTCTTTTAGAACTTAATCATACTTCTGAGATCCAGGAATGATATATTTTGATTTTTCAACATGAAGGAAGTTCTTGAATAAAACTTCAAGTTTGCTTGATGCTTGGGTGCTGAATATTGTACATCACAGATATACTCTAGAATTTGTAGAAAGGCCTCTAGTAAAACGACCAAGAAGGAGAAACACAAACATCAGACAGAACTCAAGGAACAAGTTTTGCAACTTCTCTAAAAGGAATCTATCCAGAAGGTACAAAAGCACCAGCGAAACTTGGGAGTTTTATTCCAGATTTGTCTTCAAGTTGAAAAAGACAGGGAATGGAGACCACTCCTGGACCCCAGATGTTTGAACAAGTTTCTGAAAGAGCTGACCTAGGCTAGTATCTTACTGGTCCTCATCTTCTGAGCTAAAGAAGGGTTCCACTTGTTCATCTTGACAGTTTTCCTCATCTGTTATTATAATTGTACCCTGCAGAAGTAACTCTGGAGGTACCTCCAAAGGCGTTACCCCTAGACTGGACAGGCAGACAGTAAACTTGTCAGCGGAGAAAAGGTTAGCCGAACAACTGACAAAAAGTCCTTTGTTGGTATCTGTATAGTCTCTGCTGTCAAAACAGCATGTTGGTATTACCAGTATGCCATTAACTCCATCTGCATCATCCTTGACCAGTGTTCAATTAGCATCTCAGCAGCAAATTATCTTCTGTCATCAACAGTGGTTTCTGTGCCCTCAGTTGATACTTCATCAATTTCATTGGGAGAGCCATCATTGATGATAAATTGTGAGCATTTGGCTGATCCTTAGTCGACTGCAGTGGTTTCTGTTTCATCGACCTTTTACCATAAGTAACACACTTTCTGAAAATAACAGATTTTTCTATATTTTTGCCTTCTTCTGCGACGACATTGAATTGTGGAGCAGAGCTCCAGAGGATTCCCTTACACTAAATATCAGAAAATCTGGCAGCCAGCGCCTGAGGAGTGAGGTGCGATCAATGTCTAGATAACTCATTGGCTAGAGTTTGTGGCATATAATGAAATAATGAAATTGATAGTTGGTCTTTACTCTATGATGTTGTTCAATGTTAGTAGTGCTAGTAATAATAATAATAATAATAATATGAAATTTATAATGCGCTCAGCTTACCCAGGGGCGTCCCGGCGCAACAGACAAGAGGGGAGACTCAGCTAATCACTACTGTGGAAACAAGTGGGTCTTAAGAAGTTTCCTAAATGGTAGGATCTTGGGCTCTGAGCGAATCCTGAGGGGCAGAGAGTTCCAAAGAGACGCCACCTGCACCGAGAAACGCCTACCCCCAGAACGAGCTTTTCTTACTCTGGCTGACTGCAGAAGGTGTTTTTGGTCCGAGCGCAGCAGACGTGGGGGTTTATAGGGACGGGCCATATTAGCAAGGATAGGGGGGCCTTTGCCATGTAGAATTTTATGGGCAGTACATAGCGCCTTAAATTTCACCCGCTCCTTCACGGGGAGCCAGTGAAGCGCTCTGAGGGCAGGAGCAGCAGACTGCCTTCTGGGAACATCCATAAGGATTCTCGCAGCTGCGTTTTGCACCTGTTGGAGAGTTTTGAAGGTCGCTTCGGGGGCACCGAGAAACAGCGCATTCCCATAATCGAGCCTCGATAGAATTAGGCCACGTATCAACAGCTTCCTTGCTGGATCAGGAAGCAAAGGTAGCACCTTTCGGGCTGATTTTAGTAAGCCAAAGCAAACCCCTGCGGTCTTCCTGGCATGAGTCCTGAAGGACAGATCTTCTTCCAACCATACTCCCAAGGACTTGATCTCCCTCTTGGGGGATGGTGGGTCACCAAGAGACCGGGGCCAACCGGTCGCAATAATGGAGGGACTGGGATTGCCCAGGAGCATCAGCTCGGTTTTACCTCCATTGAGCTTTAAGGCAGAGATAGACATCCAACGATAAACATTGGCGAGGCAGTCGTGTAAAACCTCAGGTTGTTCCGCCAGCTGAGTGAGGCCGACCACCAGCTGAGTATCATCAGCATAGCTGATGATCTTCACCCCCGAGGGGGCGACCACTCTTTCAAGTGGAGTCATATATATATTAAATAGAGTAGGGTTCAGCGATGAGCCCTGCGGGACTCCACATTGAAGAGGGATTAGGGCAGATTGCTCTGACCCCTCCCAGACTTGGTAGAAACGGTCAGATAGAAAAGATCCCAACCATTTCAGGGCCGTCCCTGAGACACCTACCTCTGACAGACGTTGGAGGAGCACTTGATGACTCACAGTGTCAAAGGCAGCACTCAAGTCCAGGAGGATCACTGCCACTGACCCTCCTGTATCTAGAGTGCTCCTTGCCTACTCCACTACTGCCAGCAAGGCAGTGTCTGTTCCATGGCCGGGACGGAAACCAGTCTGGGAGTCTCCTAGCAGGTGGTTAGACTCAAGATGGTGAGAGAGCTGACGGTTAACCAGCTTCTCTGCAATTTTTGAGAAACCAGGCAGAAGTGAAATTGGCCTAAAGTTGGTCAAGTTGGATGAGTCCATTCCTGGCTTTTTCAATAAGGCCTTCACCACGGCCTTTTTCCATCTCTGGGGCACTATGCCCTGCGTAAGTGAAAGGTTCAAGAGGTCAGTCAGAGGAGTTGACAAGATGTTAGCCACGAGTTTAAGATGTTTTATGGGGACTGGGTCACTCGGGGAGCCACTCTTCATCTCTAACAGGACTTTTATGACCTCCTCTTCCGAAAAGGGGCCAAAAGATGCTAGCTCAATCAGGCAACTTGTAGGACTAGCAACCGATTCATCGCTTTGAGGGATAGTAGGTAAGGAGGATAATATTTTCTCTATTTTAGAGTGGAAGAAGCTGGCCAGTTCCTCACATTTTTCTTTGGGATTATCGTGCAACACTGGAGGGACCGGGGCTTTCAGAAGTTCCTTGAAGATTTTAAACGATTCTCCTGAAGAATTGCTTGCTCTCTCAATCCGGTCGCTAAAGAAAGTCTTTTTAGCGTCCTTCAGTGCGCTTTTATATTTCCTTAGTTCCCTTTTATAATTGGCCCGGCTTTCTTCCGTCCGCTCTCTCCTCCAGGCACGTTCAAGCCTTTTACACGAGGTTCTGATGCACCCAAGTTCGGGGGTATACCAGGGGGCAGAGCCAATTCTTCTCTCCCTGACAAGCCTTCTTTTATTTGGGATCAGTAAGTCCAGAGAGTTGGTAAGCCATTTGCCCAAGAGCTGGTCAGCAGTGTTGGGGTCATCTGTGAAGTGAGGACAGGTTCTAGATAGCTCTTCCGCCCAACTGTCCACCGGGAGCTTCGACCAAAGTCGTTCCACAGTATGTTGTCTAGGAGCGGGGTCTCTGCGATTCCCCAGCAGCCAGCTAAACGGAACAAGATGGTGATCAGTCCAGGGGAGAGCCAACATCTGGAGAGCCTGCAAGTTCACAGAGTTAGCAAAAACTGCATCAAGCTGATGGCCTCTGTTATGGGTAGCTCCCATATTAACAAGATGAAGGTCCAGTGCACCAAGCGAGCTTACAAGCTCCCTTGCCACTACGTCATTGGGGTCGTCAAAATGAAAATTGAAGTCCCCAAGGGTGACAAAGTAGGACGAGGCAGCAGCCAGTGGGATAACAGCCTCCATGAAGGAATCCACGAAATTCCCTAGAGTAGCGGGAGGCCGATACACAAGGAGGCCAGAGATAGAGACAGTTGAGGAGATGCAAAGGGTAAACTGACAACTTTCAGCGTTGTTGATGCCACAGTCGACTGCTTTGCATACAAATGTGTCTCTGTAAACAATGGCCACTCCACCCCCTCTCCCATCCGGCCTATCAAGATGGAACATGAGATACCCCGAGGGGAGAGCGTTGACGATATCGGGGTCGGAACCTGTAGTCAGCCACGTTTCCGTCAGAAATAAAACATCCAGACTATGGTCCAGAAGGAGGGAATGAACCTCGGTAGTATGACAAGGCAATGATCTACAGTTGAGCAATGCCATAGTAAGAGAGTTAGGGTGCTTGCAAGTATTGTACGGGCGACAGTCAAGACAATGATTAAAAACGGAGCCCTCAGCCCAATAATAGCAGCAGCTGGGGTGTCTGGGCGTGCGTAAAGCAAGCAGTGTGTCCCGTGAGTACCTGTAACAGGGGATCTGAGGGCAAGAGGTGTTTAGCAGAGTGGTGTGCCCTGGGCCCGTCTGGGCCCGGACGGGCACAGACGGGCTTGACTCTGGCGAAACTCCGGCGATAGTCCGGCGATGACGCTGCGTGATGACGCTGCGCGTCAGCATGGCTGGCTTTATATTCGCCGAGCGCGGGACACTAGGGACACTAGAGCGCTACCTGCGCCTCCAGCAATGTCCCCCCTCCCAAGATGGCCACCAACACGAGACAGTGGGCAGGGACCCGCTAAAACGCGGTGCTTTGACCAAATTTAGGTAAGAGTAAGGTGGCAGCAGTGCAGGTATGCGAGTGGCTCAAATTTAAAAACAGGGGAAAACGAGTAACTAAGATTAAAATAAAAGACAAAAACGGGACGTTTTAAAAATGAATTACAGCAGCAGCCAGCAGCAGAATAGCGGTGAGTGCGAGGCTATCCTAACGCTAATGGTCAAGATGTTAAGGGTGCTCACCTGAGATTTGCCTGGCTTTATGCTCGCCGAGCGCGGGACACTAGGGACACTAGAGCGCTACCTGCGCCTCCTGCAATGTCCCCCCTCCCAAGATGGCCACCAACACGAGACAGTGGGCAGGGACCCGCTAAAACGCGGTGCTTTGACCAAATTTAGGTAAGAGTAAGGTGGCAGCAGTGCAGGTATGCGAGTGGCTCAAATTTAAAAACAGGGGATAAACGAGTAACTAAGATTAAAATAAAAGACAAAAACGGGACGTTTTAAAAATGAATTACAGCAGCAGCCAGCAGCAGAATAGCGGTGAGTGCGAGGCTATCCTAACGCTAATGGTCAAGATGTTAAGGGTGCTCACCTGAGATTTGCCTGGCTTTATGCTCGCCGAGCGCGGGACACTAGGGACACTAGAGCGCTACCTGCGCCTCCTGCAATGTCCCCCCTCCCAAGATGGCCACCAACACGAGACAGTGGGCAGGGACCCGCTAAAACGCGGTGCTTTGACCAAATTTAGGTAAGAGTAAGGTGGCAGCAGTGCAGGTATGCGAGTGGCTCAAATTTAAAAACAGGGGAAAAACGAGTAACTAAGATTAAAATAAAAGACAAAAACGGGACGTTTTAAAAATGAATTACAGCAGCAGCCAGCAGCAGAATAGCGGTGAGTGCGAGGCTATCCTAACGCTAATGGTCAAGATGTTAAGTACAAAGACTGCTGTTTAATATTAGTGTGCTGAGTGTTACCAGCCTGACATTGTAGCTGGTTGGGGAATGGGAGGATGTATTCATGCATGTGAATCTATGAAAGATCCAATGCTGGAGAATTTCAGTGCCATTGTATCGCTGATCATGGAAAGAAGGATTCCCTCCCAGTTACTTTGACCTATAGCCCCAAATGTATTAACTGGGGGACTTGGGCATAGACCTGATCCATAGCTGTATTTATACTGTAAGGAAATTGCTTCAAAGAGGTGTGCACTCGCAAACTGCAAAGGTACTAGAATGAGAAAGATGTGTAGACCACAGACCGCATCATCCCAAGAGGACTGCTGCTAAAAGTCTACTCCCGAAGCTTAGCGAGTCTGATACTGTAAGGTAATGTATTTCTAAGAATTCCTTGCTGATCCATGATGTGCGGGGAAGGACAGAGTATGGTTTTGTGGTGCACCCACTCACTTTGTCAAGAGGGGTGACCACTTTAGTGCTCACATTGAAAACAAATAAAAAGGGATAAAACTTTTTGAATCGTATCTACAACATCCCCATTGAGAGGAACAGCATGCATCACATTAACGTAACTGACTGTGCCCCAGGTCTCCTGGCCAGTTTGAAGGGTCCCTGTTGCTCATTGCATCCCTATCAGTGAACAGTCACTAAGTCTCTGATGAACATTTAGGATATAGGAACAATTTTCTCGTACCTTATCTTTTATTAGCTTCTAATAATCTCCTTTATTTGATCAAATTTAGTGTTGCTGTAGCTCTTAATATCAAGGTCACATCCTCATCATTTTCAAGTAATTTGGTTTAAAAATCTGACATATTTAACTAAAATGGTTTGGGCATTTAACTTCTTTATTTTCTAAATGTATTGATGTTTGGTTGTGCAATTATACCAAGAAGCGTAGATATATTCTCTCAAGACTATTGTATCACTCAGGCCTTACTACCAAAGGTGAGACATGGAGCATTATTAAAAATCAGTTCGCCACTCTGGACTGTGAGCTACAGCCTAGCAAAAACAAATTGCTCAGGAACATTCCCAGAGGGACCGGTTAGGCTCCATCGGGTAGTTTTAAGTATGCCCTATGCTTTAGTGCATCCTTGTTATGGAAAGCTGTATACTTTGAACAATAAATCTTGTTAGGCCTGATATGGTAACAGGAATATCCTTGTTGGTATTTTGCCATACTAACATTTTTAGTTCGAGCTAGAATAGATAATGCAGTAGAATAGCCATGTAAACTATTTTAGTCATTCATGAAATCAAAGCTTTAAGTTCAATTGTCTGAGATGATAAGAAGATAAAACATTAGGAGCAAACCTTGATGTGTGTATGTGCATTGCATTGCCATGTATGTATGTAAGTATGTATTTACCTTTGTATATGAATGTGTGTGATATTTGTATGGATTTGCAAATGATGCAGCTAGTTTTGAAGTTGGTGCAGGCAAGCAAGGAGAGGCACTAGAGTTCCATCAGGATCTGGGTGGTCATATTTCTTAGCGCCTTAAGAAGACGTGTTGGGGATGCCCCTCTGGGAGCCAATGTGGAGTCTGGGAGGCGATGGCGCAGGGCGTTTCCACAATCCAGATGAAGCGTATAAGGGCTTGAATAGTAGTTCTGAAGTCACATTCTGGGAGCACTGGTTTTAGTTTCTTTAGTAGTGAGAGCTGGTACAAGGCTGTCTTTGTATTCTTGGCAATGTATTCCTTTAGGGTGAGACTGTTATCTAGGATGAATCTCACTGATTTGGCACTGGGTGAAAGTTGGAGTTTCAAGTCATCAAAGTTCAAGTAATTGGTCCAGGTTTGGACAATTTCTTGCTTTTCTTTACAAATAACTGGAATACTGTCTTGGTGGGAGCCGAGCTTCAAATAGGTGCTGGACATCCAGGACTCGATGAGGTGTAGGCACTGTTTTAGGTGCTGGATATCTGCAGCAGAGACGTTTTTTAACTACAGTTGTGAACTGTCAGCATATTGATACATTTTGATGCTATTGCTGAGTAGAGCCCATGGGGATCCATGTACAGGATGAAGATGACAGGGATAAAATAGAACCCTGGGTGACTATGCAGGTGATGGGGATCTTCTAGATGTCCATGTCAATGAACTGGTGTTGGTTGGAAAGGTAGCCGGAGAGCCAATGAAGGGCACTGCCAGTGACTTCGGGATGTGGGCATGGGTGGGAAGGTTGAGTGTGTCTAAAGCAGTTAAAAGAGTCATTACTATCAGGAGACCAGAGTCATCTTCATCTGTGGTCAGAGGGTGTTTTCTACAGTGTGTATGGCAGCTATCTCTGTGCTGCTGCATTACATGAAACTAGGTTGGTAGGCTAGCAGTAGATGGTTGGCATTGATATGATCTTGGAGTTGAGCAATGGATGCATTTTTTAATGACACTGATGATAAAGGGTAGGAGAGTGATTGACTAGAGTTGGCACAGTCATAAGAGTCGAGTGCAGGCTTCTTTAGAAGTGTGAGGATCTGGCCTGTGTTGAGAGTGTTGAGAGCTTCTAGGATGGTGTGATTGTGAGACCTCACCACAAAATAATGTCACAATTTTTATCCGATCCAGTTAGGTTTCTGCAAGAAAACTCTAAGCTCAGTCCTGGGTAGCTGTGGCACAGAGCAGTTAGGCTTAATCAAAGTAACAAGCGTAACGCACTTAGAAGTACCAAAACAACAGATAAGTAAGAAACATGACACAATAAGATTCCAACAGCAATTTATAAAAATATAGCATATTTTTCTCTTAAATTTGACACCAAAAGACAAAAATCTATTAAGAGAAACCGGAGATATGATTTTTCAAAGGTAAGTAAATTCTTTCTAAAAGATGAAATAAATTGTTGTAATTGATTGTGTTACCTAGCAACCTGGCTGATAAGGCTACTTCTTTTAGCTTGGATGGGCTACAAGGAAGTGGGAGACAGTCAGTGGGACTGCTTCGGTCAAAGGAGACAGTTACCTTTTACTTTTGAGTAGTTTTAGGGTCCTGAGTGACTTTTCCTCCTTTAATGTGGGCCAGGCAAGAAGTGGTTCTGATGCTGGAAATGGAGGATGCTGATATGCTGAAGATGCTGGAGATGCTACAGACATATGGTAAGTAGTCTGGGGCCCACCCTGGTATCCACAAGCATTTGGGGCTGTCTCTAGCCTCGGGTCTTGGCCTCCGACAGTGCTGGGGGAGGCCAGTGCAGGTCCAGTTGCCACTGGTCAACTGGTCTCCCAGTTGTAGCAGTCTTCAATGATTAATTGTTTCTTTCTTGCAGAGTCCACTTTGACCTCGGCTAAGGGTTTCACGGCCTTGGGAAGGACTGAACTAGTCGCCCAGCAGGCACTTTGTCATCCAGCAGCAGGTGTTCCTGGCAGCTGGGCTTTCGATGGGTACAGGTTTCTTTAGCGTTTGATGGCCCTGAAGCTTAACAGGAGGCTAGCCACCTAGCCCTAGAATCACGTCTTCCATGCTGGCACAAGTAGAGCTCTTTTCCATTTGTGGGCACAGCAGGCACAGTCCTCTTTTATGGTCGCTTAGGTGCAGTAAGTGCAGTCCAGGCTTTAGTGCAGCCTCTCTTTGCTAATGTTTCAGCCATTTGTACACATACTTTGCTGGTCCAAGCACATTCACTGGGGCTTGGACAGCAGGGCCCAGTGCACCACAGTGTCAAGAAAACAGCAGCATCAGTTAAAAAACTTGGTGGGGGGGGTCATAATTCAAAAAGCTCGCCTTTCCTACACCTTCCCCTTCCAGATGAAAGATGATATGCAACAAACCCTGATCCTGGTAGTTCTCATCATCTAAGTGGAAGAACCTGGAAAGGCCACCTGCATTGGCATGGTTACTCTTAGGACGGTGTTCCACTGTAAAGTGTACTCCCTGTAGAGAAATGGACCACCTCAAACGTTTGGGGTTTTCTCCTCTCACCTGCATGAGGAGCCCCTGAGGGGTTTGTTGTTAGTTTGAACTTTGAAATAAGTTCCAAACAAATAGGGCTTTGGATTTTTCAGGGACCAGATCCCAGCAAAGGCTTCCCTCTCAATGGCACACAAACACTGATCTATGGGGAGGTGTGTGTGGCCTCTTAAGATGTTTCTCTTGTTGCCAGGTGCTTAAGAATGTTTTCATCTGTATGTACTGTGATGATGTAAACACCTGCAGGGCAGTTGGAACCTGGCTTTCATCCCTGCAGGACCTTCAGGTGGATGGGATCTATTTCTTGGAATAAACCTATATATCCTTTCAAGTAATCCTGAGTAACTTCTTCATTACATTTGGTGACGAGGATGGGAACAGGTTGCAAGAGTTCAATCTGACAGTGAAAATTGAAAAGTGCAAATTCAGGAGAAGCTCGATTGAATATTTGGGGCACACTATCTCCGAAGGGGTGTTTTGCCAAAGGAAAGTTTAATTACTGCCATACAGAACGTGGCCTCCCCCACGAATAAGGAAGAACTGATGAGCTTCCTAGGTATGGCCGAATATTATAGCACATTTATAAATGGCTTTGCCTCATTGTGTGTTCATATGAGGGCTTGTGAATTCATTTGGGATAATAGCTGTGAACAAGAATTTTATACTCTCAAAGAGAAGTTGAAAACTGCTCCCAGACTGTGTAGTTTTGACCCTGAGAAAAAATCTATTTTAATCACTGATGCAAGTTTGAAGGGGCTGGGAGCTGTCCTTTTACAAAAGGATCATTTTCATGAACAGGTTATTCTTTTCTTGTCAAGGAGCTTGCGGGGTGCTGAGTTACGCTACTCCGTGGCAGAGAGAGAAGCTCTCGCCGTATATTGGTCAATAAAGAAGTTAAAGAACTTCTTATGGGGTGGTGTATTTGAAGTCAGGTCTGACCATAAACCTTTATGTGAGATTTTTAAAAAAACAAGGGAATAGATGCAGTTTCAAGTAGAATTACCAAATTGGTTCTAGATTTTCAAGATTATAACTTTGATGTCAAATATTTGCCTGGGGTGGAAAACAAAGTGGCTGATGCTTTGTCTAGACATGTAGTCAAAAGTGAGCTTAATCTTGATGATGAAATTGAAGAAGATGACAATATGGTTTCTGCCATTGATGAATGTATAATTGACAAGGAGAGATGGGAGAAAGCTTTGCAACAAGATCCAGAATTAGTAAAAGTCTTAGAAGCTGTCAACAAGGGTTGAGAGATAAAACACAAAGGTGATGTAAAAATAGAGAAATTTTGGCATGTCAGAGACCAGTTATCTGAACGCAATGGTCTGCTGTTCAGGGGTTTGAGACTGGCAAGAACTTATATATCTTGCACATATGACACATCAAGGCATTTCTAAGACAAAAGAGAGACTTAGGATGACATATTGGTGGCCAGGCATGGATTTACAGGTGGAACGGAAAATAAGAGATTGTGTAGAATGTGCTCTGAGTGAAAGGGTGGCCAAACCCAGAACACAACCCATGATCATAAGGGACAGACCTGATGCCCCTTGGAAAGAAGAGGGTTTAGATATTCTTGGCCCGATACAGTCTTCTGGGACCTACTGGTATGTTTTTGTTTTGGTTGACTTTTTCTCGAGATGGCCAGAAATAGGCATCTCTAGAGGGATTGAGACCAAACATGTAATCAATTGTTTGGAAAAGCTGTTCGGTAGAGAAGGGATACCTTCTAGTATCCTTACTGACAACGGCGTACAATGAGTATCCAGAGAAATGGGAGTCATTCTTATCAACACATGGTATCAAACACAAAAAATCTTCTTCGTATCACCCAGAAACAAATGGAATGGTCGAAAGATTTAATCGTGTACTAAAGGAAACTATTAACATGGCACGGTCAA
The DNA here is from genome assembly GCF_964204655.1 of Triturus cristatus. NCBI lineage: Eukaryota > Metazoa > Chordata > Amphibia > Caudata > Salamandridae > Triturus > Triturus cristatus. The sequence continues at coordinate 1,592,215,427 of NC_140590.1, forward strand.
CTGGTCTAGATTGGCGTAGTCAAATATGGAAAAAGGTTGAGGCTTACAGATTGTCACCTCACTCTGTCACGAATAGGACCCTGTTTGAATTGTTCAGGTCTAGGTGCCCCAACACCTTAGTTGCACCTCTCTGGGTAAATAACATGCAGCCTGAATTATTTTCTGAAAATGAAAAGTCTAACTGGCAACTAAATTAGTCAAAAAAGGTTGAATCTAGAAAAACACTTCATGACTTGAGAAAATCTGTAAAAAAAACAGCACTGAAAATTGGGGATTGGGTTCTCATAAAAAATCCATCCAAAAGAAAATCTTCTTCGGGATTTTTGAAACCCATTCGGGTAATCAAAATATTTAACAATGCTGTAAAAACTGCTGATCACCGCATTTGGAATTTAAACAGGGTGGTGGTGGTTAGGAAAGACTTTGTGGCTTGTCATCATAATCCAAGTTCTCATGATTTAACTCATATTCCAGATGACATTCGCAGATCCTCGAGAGTTTCCTCTCCACCTAAATTTTTAAAAGACTTTGTTAAATATATTTTATGTATTTAAATTTTAAGGTATAACTCACCTTCTTCTTTATAAAGGATGGGGAGGTGTGGCATCTTAAAATGTTTCTCCTGTTGCCAGGTGCTTAAGAATGTTTTCATCTGTATGTACTGTGATGATGTAAACACCTGCAGGGCAGTTGGAACCTGGCTTTCATCCCTACAGGACCTTCAGGTGGATGGGATCTATTTCTTGGAATAAACCTATATGTCCTTTCAAGTAATCCTGAGTAACTTCTTCATTATAGTGTTGCCTACAAATGAAGGCAACTGGTTTTTCCTCATCATTTACCTGTGACAATACTGCCCAATCCCATGTTCTGAAGCATCTTTCTGGAAAATTAACTCTCTGCTGTCATCAAGGGTGCTGTAGGACGTGCTGTGCACATTGCTTCCTTAAGGGCGTCAACGGCTTTCTGAAACTTTGTAGACCAAATTATTTTCTTTGGCTGATCTGTCAGGGAGGCTAGAATAGTGCCATACCCCTACGCAAACCTCCTGTAGTAAACAGTCAGGCCCAACAAGGTTCTTACCTGGGTTTAGTCTTGGGAGGTTCTCGAGACAGAATTGTCTGGATCTTGGGCTGGAGAAGCTGTACATGTCCTCCAACTACAAGTTGGCCTACGTACACAACAGACCCATGACATATTTGCCTTTTACTTTCCTTAATAGTCAGGCCTGCCTGTTGCAGGGCCTGAAGCAATTCCTTTAGGTGGATTAGGTGGTCCTCTCAGGTAGATCTGAAAAGAGCAACTTCACACAAATATGCTGCACTGAAAGCTTCCAGCCCAGACAGAACCCCTTCTTTAAGCACTGGAAGGTAGTGGGTACATTTTCCAGGTCAAAGGACATCACGCTAAACTGAAAGTTGCCCTTTGGTGTTGAAAAAGCAGATATCTCCTTTGTTCCTTGGGTGAGGGTTATTTGCTAGTAACCTGCAGTCAAATCAAAATTGCTTCGGTACTTAGCAGTACTAACCTGTCGATGAGCTTATCGGCTCTTGCGATGGGGTAGGCATCAATCTTGGTGACTGTATTTTGCAGTCCACACAGAATCTCATCTCTTACTTCCCAAATTCTGGATTGTGTTTAGGTACTAGCATCACTGGGCTGACTCAAGGTCTACTGGAATGCTCTATCACCCCCCAACTATAGCATCTGTGCAGCTTAGCTTTGAGGCTAGTATTTACCTGGTCAGCCAACCTGAAGAATTTCTCTTTTTTTCCACTTTTTAAAAAAATATTCTCTTTATTGGTTTGTTATTAAAGGACACCATTGCTGTTAATATTAATCACAGACAGTTTACATTTGAGTGACAATCAATCACATCCAAAATACTGGGATGTATTTCTAATTTTATTGATTGTCGCTCAAATGTAAACTGTCTGTAATAATATTAACAGCAATGGTGTCCTTTAATTAGGCCTAAGGCAAGCCCGTCTGCGCCAAAACGCTGCCAGCTGCCAAAAACCGCTGCTTGTTCCGGCGCCCATCACAATGTTGCCCCTAACTTACTCAAGGGAGTCGCTGCTAGAGATGAGGACCAACAGATTTAGCCAGCAGTGTGATGGTAGGTTTTGCCTGGACTCCGGAGCCTTTACAAACTGTCGCCCCTGTTGTAACTTATTGGTCAGTCAGCCCCAAGGAGCAGTAGGCTCTTGGAATTTATATCCACCCTCTGGAAGTCAACCTTTGACTAACATGACCCCTAAGGAAGACCTAATCAAGGATAGGATGGCCAGCGGCATCCTTCAAGAGCTATATATCAATGCTCGGTCCATATCCAACCATGCCACAGAGGTCTGGGACCTGTTGGATGATCACAAACCCGACATCTGTCTTTTCACGGAGACATGGCTACACGCACATTCCTCTTCTTCTTTAGCTATTGCTTTTCCCCCAGAGTACTCGGTAGTAAGGCTAGATAGAACGGGGAAAAGAGGTGGAGGGCTAGCCATAGCGACTCGGCCCACCTTAAACCCCAAAGTGTTGCACACAGTATCATCTCCCGGGCTGGAGTTGATGATTCTAGCCACAGAACCGGTCAAAGGCCATAAGGTAGTAGCAGCAGTTGTATATCACCCCTCTGGGGAAAATAAGAAGGCTTTTTGCGCCTCCTTATTAGAAATACTTGCCCCGTTTGTTTTACAAACAAAAGACTTTTTCCTGATAGGAGATTTTAATTTTTATTTTGACATGGATGCCAATACGGACACTACCGACCTGCTAGCAGCAATGGAGTTGTTAGACTTGTTGCCTAAAGTTGTTTGTCCAACCTATTTAGCAGGCTATACGCTGGATAATATTTTTACCAACATTTCCAGTTTGAGTGCAGAACCACCGCAAGCAGTAAACTGGTCAGACCATATGGCCCTTAGTTTTTCTTTCTCGGCGCCTAAAATCAGGGAAAAACCACGAGGGCGGAAGGTCACACGCAGGCAATGGAGAAAAATAACTCCCAAAACGTTTAGTACTGTCTTTGCTCCTCCTATGGGAAATAAATGTCAAGACATCAATGTAGCCCTAGGAAAACTTGAGTCAGAAGTTACAATAGCTTTTGACAAAATCGCCCCCAGTAAAACAACTACAATCTATGAGAGATTGAGTCCGGCACCCTGGTATTCGGTCAGCTTAAAGCTGGAGAAAGCTGCCTGCAGGGTTAAGGAGCGAAAATGGAGAAAAACAAAAACCAAAGTAGACAGACTGGCCTACAACTCAGCACATAGGCTGTACCTCAAAAACTGTAACACAGCGAGAAGAACTTTACTAGCCCCTCGTATTGAGGAGGCAAAGGGCTCATCGAAAGAACTTTTCAGGATTTTTAAGGAATTCACCACCCCCAGAGTAGCAGCTCCCACTTGCCCCTCCTCACAGCAACTTTGTGATAATCTAGCTTTGCACTTTAAAAATAAAATAGATAACATATATGACTCTTTTGAGCAGGGATCAGTCAACGGGGAAAGAATCTCTATCACAATAAATTCCTCCATAGTAAAGCTGGAGACTTTCGCACTGCTCACTAGGGAGCAGGTGCTACCACTTTTGAAATGTGTCAAGTCAGGCTCCCCATCTGACATAGCTCCCCCATTTGTGCTGTCGGAGTTAGCAATGGAACTAGCAGATCCCATTACGGAAATATGTAATCTATCCCTAGCTACATCCTCTTTTCCGGCTAGTTGGAAAAAGGCCTTCGTTAAAGCCCTACCCAAGAAACCAACGGCAGATGGTGCCGATCTACAGAACTATAGACCGATCTCGCTCCTCCCAGGCTGCTCTAAAATCATGGAAACTCTGATTAATCGCCAACTATCAGATCATCTGGAGCGGCATAACCTCCTGGATCCCACGCAGTCGGGATTCCGGGCTGGTTACAGCACGGAGTCCGTGCTGGTAGAGGTAACTGACACCATCAGAATGCTGCTTGACGAAGGGACCCCGGTGGTGCTGGTCCTTCTTGATCTGTCAGCAGCCTTTGACACCATCTCGCACAGAATTCTGCTGGATAGACTGCGAGAGATTGGTGTCACTGGAAGGGCATTAGAGTGGCTGCAGAGTTTCCTATCGGATATATCGCAATGTGTTCAACTGGACTCATTTGTCTCGCAGACCTCGGCTGTGGATAAGGGGGTTCCTCAGGGCTCTATTTTAAGCCCCACCCTGTTCAACATCTATGTTTCGTCTCTGGCCACCATTATAAAATCTTGTGGGTTCCAAACCATCTACTATGCTGATGATACTCAGGTGATTATTCCCATAGAGAAGGACCCCATGGTGACCAGAGACAGATTTAACAGCTGCATGATGAAAATATCCACATGGATGAAAAACAACTATCTGCAGCTAAATTCCAACAAATCAGAGATCTTATTGTTTGGCAAAGCAGCAGAGATATGGACAGATGAGTTGTGGCCGGAGGAATTAGGATCAGCCCCCCTCCCCCAAAAAAGGAGTAAAAAACCTAGGTATCTTAATGGATAACAATTTATCCATGGAAGAACAGGTTAAAACCCTTTCGGGTAAATGTTTTGGACGTGTATGTTAAGGAAGGTCTTCCCGTGGATTCCTATCTCCACCAGAAGGGCTCTGATCCAGGCACTTCTGGTAAGCAGACTGGATTATGGGAATGCTCTCCTGGTGGGGTCGAGGGAAGACCTACTTTCCAGGCTACAAGTCGTTCAAAACACGGCCGCCGGCTTAGTCTTAAACAAACCCCCGCGGATGGCATCCTTGCCACTACTAAAAGAGCTTCATTGGCTGCCCATTAGAAAAGGGGCACTCTTCAAACTTTTGTGCCTAGTATTTAAGACACTCCATGGACAGGGACCCAAATACCTCTTGGAAAAGCTGGAATGGTATATTCCATCGCGACTCTTAAGGTCTAGCAGCCGAAAGCTCCTCCTAGTGCCTAAAATTAAAACAGTGAAGATAGGGGGCCGTGCCTTTTCCTATCTGGCTCCTAAACATTGGAATTCACTGCCTCTAGAACTACGCTCCTGCCCCTCGTTAACTATTTTTAAGAAGCACTTAAAAACCTGGCAATTCAACTGGTACATTTTGCTGCAGAAGTACGCCTCCCAGGCGCCGAGAGATCCCCTTGGGGATGATTCGTGCGCCATATAAATAAAAATAATAATAACAATAATAATAATAACAAACCAATAAAAAAATTACTTAAAAATATAACTGCAGTTTTGATTGTCCCCATTTCCGGGATACGCTTCCTGTCCGTAGGTAGTTATTTATTTTTCCCCTCCCAATATCTTTCCCAAACTTTCCATACCCGTTGATGGTTCTTTCAGCAACCCCAGGACTCTTATACCGGTCTCTCGCATGCCGTATAAGTCCGGATCTGCCCTCCATGTGCCCAAAGTTGGCGCACCCGCCTGTCGCCATAACGTGCAATGTCCAGTTTGGCAATCACCAGCCCCATTTTCAACAATGTCCTGTCTGCATGTGTTTATCCCTCCTCATCTGCCAGTTGGAGAAGAGCTATTTTGGTGGTAAGAATTGCAGGATGTCCCAGAACTTTAGATTTTACTTTTGACAGGTAAATTGTCACCTGTGTCTGTATCATGGACACACCATTGGGTCTAACTGCGTATTAGAGAAAACAATCCAGTAAACTGTCCCAGCAACTAGCAACCGTCCCAATGCAGCTGTTCAGTCAGGGCGGAGAAGAGCATCCACTGGGCCATCTGGAGCTCACTTTCCATATTTATCACCATGTGCATAGTCATGTCAGCACTGTCATGGTGGGGTTTAAACAGGTTGACATGGATCATCCTGTGAAGGGGTCGCTAGGGGTGCCTAGCTCTACCTAGAGGGGGCCTCCCCTTTCTTTTCCAGAACAAAAGGCTCCAACGCCAACACTTTCTGACCTGGCTGGTACTCAACCATGGAGGACGTCTGATCATACCACTGTTTCAGAACCTGGCCTCTAGATTCTTATTTGCTTTCTTCATATGCCATGTGAGGCTGCAGGCCTAGTGCATATAGTCTACCACATCTTTCTTGGGCTCTTTTCAGGGAGTCCTCACAATCCTCTCTAACAAAGCTCAAGGGATGTCTCACAGAGCACAAACAAAATCCCAAAGAGGCTAAAGGCCACTTCCTTTTGTGGAACCTCCCTGTAGGCAAATAGCAGGCATGGGAGAAGAACAACCCATCTTCTCCTGAGTTTGTCAGGCAAACCCTTATTCATGCCCTGCATGGTTTTGTTGAATCTCTCAACTAAACTATTTCCCTGGAGGGAAAAGAGGGTGGTGAACATGTAACACCACATTCATTCCATACAGCTTTTCGATATGCAGACATGACATTGGCACCCCTATCATAAATCAACTCTTTAGAGAACCTGACCCTGGTGAAGAAGGTATAAGGAGGGTTCTAGCCACTGCAGGGCAGTGACTGCCCTGAGGGGAAAGGCACTGGATGTCTGGTGGCATGGCCTACTACCACTACCAAGATAAATTAGTTTCCATAGGTAGTTGGAGGATCTAGGGGACTAACAATATCAGCCACTACCTGCTCAAATAGGGTCTCAACCACAGGTAGTGGTTTGAAGGGAGCCATTGGTTGTCCCCTTGCCTTGCCACTGGCTTGACTGGCGACACATAAGAGACCGAAATCATTGACTTTCTCTGACATCTAGGGCCAGTACAAATGGTTGAGTGGTCCCAGGTTTTAGTCAGCTCCAGATGTCCAGCCAGTCATGGGCTCTGTTAGAAGGAATGTTCTGTATTGTTGGTGACCACCAACCTCCTGGTTGTCCCTGGTTTGGGGTCCCTTGCCTCACTGTACAGCACTACCTCTTCCTAGTTGGCCCTGTGAATGCCACTGACATCTCACTTTTCTTGCTTTTCAGCCTGCTGGCAAAGGTCTTCAAAAGTTAGAGAGGTTTTCTGTCCTGCGGGCAGAGCAGGCAGGTCCCTTAGAGCAGCACTTTCACCTTAAGGCTCCAGGTCCTCCACCTGAGGGCTAGACTCCTTCTGGTCCTTGGGATCTTCTGAAGCTGGTGTTCTAGCCCTCTTAACACTTCTCTTGCTTGTGGTTGTCTGGGCCATTATTCCAGGCCCCAAACAACTTTGAACTGCAATTTAGGACCTCTGGTCACACACGCACACCTGTTCAGGGAGACCCAACATTTCTGCATGGGTGCTCCTTTCAACATCTGCCCAAGCCAAGGTTTCCAAACCATTTCCCAGCAGCAACTCCACCTGAATGGCAGGGGACACAGTCACCTTCTTCAGGCAAGTAACCTCTACCCACTCAAAGTTCATCATAGCCATTGGGTAAAACATTACTTTGTTGTCAGCATTGACAAACTTGTGTAACAGATCTGGGATGATTGTCTCCGGGGACACCAGCATATCCACCACAGTGGTCATACTGTCACCTGTATCCCTCGAAGCCTCCACCTTAGTCCTGTTGATTACTGTCCACTGCCTAATCTTCATCATACTGGGAGGTAAGGCTGCCAAGGTTTCAACATCCACACCTCCCACAGACACTGTGTAACCCCTAGTTTCCTCTGGGTCAGCTTTCATCCCAGTCTTTACACTGGCAATCCCTCTTGGACTGCCCACCATCGGGGAGCTTCTTAGTGCAAACTGAGGCTCCCCTATTGTGCCCTGGCTGCTGACAGTCATAGCATACCCCAGTCTTTGAAGGGTCTTAGGGCCAGATGTACGACCCTCCAATTTGCGAGTCGCAAATTGCGTTGCATATGCGCCTCGCAATTTGCGACTTGCAAATTGGCATGCATAACAGTGTGTGAGACACTGTTTGCGATTCCCAATGGGGTCACATATTGCTTGCCTCATGCATACTAATGAGGCAAGCGCAACTTGCGACCCCATTGGGAATGGCTGGCACTCCCAGGGATGGTAGCCTGCTGGGGTCATGTCTGGGACTGCTTTTAAATAAAGCAGAATTTTTTTTTTTTTTTTTAATGCAGCCCGTTTTCCTTAAAGGAAAATGGGATGCATTTAAAAAAAAAATTACTTTTCAGTTTCATTTTTCCCTGGGACCACTGCTTGCCCTTAAAAAATATTTTGAGAGACACTCACAAAGGTGAATGAGTCCCCTGGGGACCCCTTCCCGTTTGTGAGTGGTTTACCACCCTTCTGTGAAGGGTGGTAAACTGCGACTGTTTTGCAACCACAATTGCGGTCGCAAAACAGTCATACATAGCTTAAGGAGTTGCTATTAGAAAGGGACGCCCTTGGAGCACCCCTTCCTAATAGCGAGTCGATAATCCTATTTTGCAAGTCCCAAATTGATTTGTGACTCACAAAATAGGATTAGTACATGGGCCACAGGTTTTTTGCAGGCACAAACAGGTCTAAAACCAATTTGCGCCCGTAAAAAACCTTAGTACTTCTGGCCCATAATTCTTTCCCAGATGACTGCTTGCTTTGACCTTGGATGGGTCTTGAGGCTCCCCTTCTTGGGCAGACTTTTGGGGCCCCTTAGAGAACTTATTTTTATCTTTGCCTCCCTCCTTCTCTTATTGGGAGGCCAGACCCCCTTTTGTAGGATCACCCCGTGGACCTCTTTGATACTCTTGTATGCACCATTTATCAGCTATCCTACCCAGCTCTATGGGGATGGACAGCTTAAAGTCCACTACATGCTTGTGCATTTCTGCACATTTAATTAGAATGGGCAATTAAACTATAAATAAAACCCCCGCAATCTACACCTGGCACAGTGAAGTAGTACGCTGGGGCGGAGCCGAAAGCGCAGCTATAAGACGTGAGGAGGCCCAGGGGCTGCGTAAAAACCAGATCTCAATGGAGTGGGATGTTATGCTAAAGGCCTTTAAAGCCATAGTCCCTGATCCCTTACCTAACACCCCGAATGCACAGTAGATACCCGTTGACTAGCCCTAGCGCCAAGAGATGCAGCCTAAAGTAGGACTAGTCAGGATGCATGATCACCAATATTATGTGCATAGTACAAGATAGCATAGGACGCAACACCATATCTGAGCATGGATAAGATGGGTCCAGAACGAGGGTGAGGGGGGCGGGGGGAAAAGCAGTTGTTACCAGTTAAATACCAATCTGAATACTGTAGTATGTGTAACTACAGAGATGTCCTGTGTATATGATTGATAAAATGATAACAGTATCAATTCAACTACTGGGTATGCTGTACATGCAACCAACTACTGTAAAATACCAGGATCGAAATAGATGTAATGTTTAAATGTTCTTAATGGATGCACTGGATAAAAAAGAAAATCAATAAAGTATGTTTAAAAAAAGAAAATGTGCAATTAAATTATATAGCCCATCATAAGTATTAACTTGTTTGTACTTTAACTAACCTTCTAGTGTCTTTACTGAAATGCCCACAAAGTCCACCCAGTACTGCTGTGCATCTTTTTTGAATCTTTTTATTTGTGCATTATACAATTTTTACAACAAGTATATCAAAACCATAAGTGGTTCAAAAGCTGTACCAGTTTGGAATGGATACAGGCAGTGACATACAATGCTTCCAGAATATCGCCAGCTGATATAATCATGAGGATAGAAGTCCATGTGGCAAACAAAGACCAACGTTATACAGGCGGGCTTGACACTGATCAGGCCAATTCACCCATCTAAAACAATAAGGAGATTCAATTTAAACCAATAAAGAGTGAAGAACAACGTCAGAACATTTGAATAGGCCCACACTTTCCGCTTTGTAAACATATGTCCAGCCGCAATGCAACATCACTTAGATTAATAGACGAACTGTGGAAGGAAGCAATCAGTGTGGTGTAGGCAATACGCTTTGAACAAGCAGGTATCTGGAGATCCCACGGCCTCTATAGGGGTTGGAGCCCTCTTGGGGGACTCAGCTGTGTGCAACTGGGAAGCTTGGAGTCTGGCCAGGATAGTGCCCCAACTGGACGCAAGAGGGTACTTGCATAAGCCCCTCGTATCTTCTCTGTGCAGTGCAACGCTGTCAACCTGGGCCCATGTTTTCATGAATTGTTCCCATGCAGTGATCATAGGGGGGGAGGGGTTGGAGGAGGTTTGGCAATTTCCACTTCGGAGTGATTAGGCGTTGGGAAAGCAGGAGCCCTAAGTCAATGAGAAAGGTGGTGGCCCTGGATTTACTGCTGTGCATCTTTGTAGGTCTCACAGAATTTCCTCTTGTATTCCTCTGGGGTAAGACTAAACTTTCTTTCAAGTCCTCCTTCATTTGGGAGTAGGACTCTGCTACATCTTCTTCTAAGTCTAACAGCCTATCCCTCCCCACTACTGGGATTAGGCCCCACAACAACCATCCCCAGTGCTGTGGCCCTAACTTTCTCATCTTCACAGCCCTCTCATATGCAGCAAAGTATTTGTCTATGTCGTCTCCAACCACAAAAAATAGCACAATACTCTTGAGCAGTCGATGGTCCTGTGACCCTTTGGTTGTCATTTCTTCTCTTGTGCTTCCACCATTACTTCTGGGATCCAAACACCGGTTGGTCTTTCTCTCTTCCAAGGCTAGGTGTTTCTCAGCCAAAGGCTAATATGTTTTCCTCCAGAGCTATGAGTGCCAATTGAGCCTCGAGTGCTCTTTATCAGAGGGCCATCTCTGAGGCACTTGTGCTGGTTGAACTTGCTTTCAGTCCTGGGACGTATTTCTGTGACTGTGTACTTCGATGGGTCATCTTCTTCCCCTGCACTCTCTGGGGTAACCTCCTCTTCCAGGAAAGTTTGGGCTTTTCAAGCGTCATACCAAACTTTAAGGTCTTTCTCCTAATCTCCTTTTTTAGTGGAATAGCCTAGAGTTATTCCCCTGTTCTTACACAGGGAGCTCAGTTTACTGATCTTGAGGGAACACCGATTGTCTAGGTCTAACTCCATGGTTCCCTTACTCTTAAAAGGGTGCAAAAATTGAAGTCAAAAGTAGTTTGAAAATTTTTAAAGTGGCCCAATCAAAAATAATTTGTTTTGCCTTATGTCAATTTGAGGATTTTTAATTTCTTCGCTTACTAGCTGAGTGGTACTGCTAAACACATGTTCTGTATCCTACTGCTGAAACACTAATGTGGGAAAGTGGATTATTATGTGGTTTAGTTGTGAAGCCTCACCATGTAATAATGTCACAATCTTTATCAGGCCTAGTTAGGTTTCTTTGAGAAAACCCAAAGCTCAGTCCTCTGTAGCAGTAGCACAGAGAAGTCAGGCTTAATCAAAGGAACAAGTGTAAATTATTTAGAAGTACTTAAACAACTGTTAAGTATGAAACACTCTGTTGAGTACCACTGGAAACGGGAGAACAGTTGACCAGCGGCAACTGGACTCCCTCAGCACTCTTGGAGACCAGGACCTAAGGCTGCAGATGACCCCTGACACTCATAGATGCCAGACAGGCACCTAAAATACTGCAGCAACTCCAGCATCTCAGCATCCTGCATCTCTAGCATCAGGATCACTTCTTGGGTGGACTGCGTTAAAGGAGGAAGACACTGAGAACTCTAATACTGCTGAAAAGCGACAGGTAACTGTCTCACTAGTGCTATGTTGTCCCTGTGACTGGCTCCAATTCTACTGTAGCCCGCCCAAGTTAAAAGAAGTAACCCTGCTAGCCAGGTGACTATTATTTATTACTTCTAAGTTTTTCCTTGACAGATGTTTGTCACTTTGGTGTCTGATTTAGGATATAAATACACTCTATTTTTTATAAATTAGTGTTAGATTTTTATTGTGTAGTGTTTCTAACCTACCTGTTGTTGTAGTACTTCTAAATGCTTTAATCATTAATCTTGTTCCTATGATTAAGCCTGACTGCTCTGTGCCACAGCAGCCAAGGACCGAGCTATGGGACTTCCTAAAGAAATCCAACTGGATCTGATAAAGACTGTGCCCTCCCTACGTGCTGAGGTTTCACAATCACACCACATAATAATCCACTTTACTACAAAGATACTTACGACTTTAAAATCGTTCTGCTTAGGGGCGCCAAATGATGGTTATTAAGAGATTCTAGCAAAGGAAATACATGAATTCCTTCAGTTGTCGAATTCCAAATCTGTATCATTGAAAGTATGGTATACATTTAGAGCTATGTAAGGCATATTTCTTGAGACAAAGTACCAAGGAATAATATTTAAAGTGTATTCTAGGATGGACTTATAATATGTGGAGAGCATTATATTGTAGGGTTCTTTGCATGCAAAATTAATTTCCAGCAGATGTTTTGCCCAATAACGGGTTCATACATGATCGATCGTTGTGCTTATAAAACAATATTCAACCTGCGAATGATAAGCTGATTAAAAATTACCATAGTTCATTACTGAATCCTAAAGGTAATTGTTTCCATATACATACTGTACCAATAACCTGAATATAACATACTCCTGTATGTCATCTGTTATCATATTTCAGGGTGTTCCAAGATTTGATCTATCATCACAATTTGATGCACGCCCTTATTTTCACTCAACAGCCTGCATAGAAAAGGCATTCTACAGCTTCCGCTCCGCTTACCTTGTTCAGATTCTGCCCTAACATGCACCTTTCAATTTTCAAAACCATGGCGATGTCCAAGTTCTTTTTGCAGAGTGAGTTGAGAGCTTCAGTGGTGTCATCCAGCAATGCTTGGATGAACACCCATGTAAACTTGATGATGTTGATGATCCTTTGGACTGGGCTATCTGTCAGAGAAGGAGAACAATACGCATTTATAAAGGGAAGGAGTATTTTCTGGCAGTCTATGTGATGCATGCCTTTTTCACCAGCGAGAAGGGTCGGAGATGACTTTACAAATTCAGGAATGAAAACTGAGATGCTTTGTATCTAATTTTTGTCATAAAATATACTATTTATACATACACACAGAAATATATATATATATGTGATCAAGCCCACTTGGTGGGCGAAACGCGTCATGCTACCATGCCGTGTCGTGTCCCGATTTTTTGCCTTTTTGAATTGGAGGTGACAATAGTGGGAACTCTGGTGTTTGTTCATATATATATTTATATATATCACCAATTCCGTAGTCAAGCGGCAGCGGCAGCAGAGCACTTACGGACACGGACCAAGTAATAAGTGCAAATTATTTAATTTATTTTGTGAGGTATGTCGCCATAACGTTTCGGCTCATCCGAGCCTTGTTCACATATATCTCACAAGGGCGAAATCATGTAAGAACTACAATCAGAGAGAAGTAACAACATTTTGGGTCAAAGAAAATGCTCCCCAATTGATTGAAGGGGACCGGAACAAAGAAAAAAAAAAATATATATATATATATATATATATATATATATATATATATATATATATATATATATATATATTATCTACTGGCGGTCGCCAGTAGATAGTTATAGTTACAACCTAGTTTCCATAGGAAATCTCAAAATTCTATTTTGAATAACTTTGGCGCCGGTTGACGAATCCTCGCGAAATTTTCAAAACTAATGGGGCGCTCCGCTCAGCTCCTACCCTGAAAGTCTCGGGGTGATTCGTCAAGCGGGGGCTGAGAAAAAAGGGGGGTCCCAAAACGCGTTTTCCCCATGTTATTTTCCATAGGACCTTTAGACACAGCTTTCAGCCCGAACGGCTGAACAGAATTATGTGAAATTTGGCAGAGAGGTAGCCATAAGGTCAAGGAAGTGCCTTTTGCAGGTCTGGTGTAAATCTGTTCAGTATTTCCTGAGAAAATAGCATTTAAAAGCATATCAATATCTATACGCGCGCACCGTGCACGCACGGTGCGCGCACCCTGCCGTGCGCGAGCGCAATTCTGATTGGTTGTTAGATGTCGGTAAACATTCGAATCGGTCGAAACCAGGAAGTGTCGGCCGCCATTTTGTCTCTCGCAGTCTGAGGGGGTGAAAAAAAAAGGTGGAGAACGTGAAAAGGGGGCAGAGTGGACAGTTCCTGACCCCCTAGCCTTGGTCAGGGGGTCACAGAAGGACCCCCAAGGGAGAAACAACCAATTTTTTTTTTATTTTTAAATCGCGAGGTGCGCGCAACCTGCGCGCACGGCACGCACTGCGAACCGTGGGTGCTCGGTGCGCTTCGCGCACCGAGCGCCCACATCGCGCGCACAGTGCGTGAAGCGCAGGGTGCGCGCAGGGTGCGCGCACCTCGCGATTTAAAAAAAAAATAATAATTGACGGTGCGCGCACGGTGAAAAACCTGAAAAAAAAATAATTAATAAATACATAACTTAGCATTTAAAAACCGTACAAATTCACTGAAAAAACCATAGGTTTCACACACGTTATAGTTACGAATTAGCATTTAAAAAACCTTGCAAATTCACTTAAAAAACCTTAGGTTTCACACATGTTATAGTTAGCTGGACATTTCACTCGTAAAAAACCAATGAAATTCCCCCGTTATAGTTACTGCAGGCAACTATAACTCACGCGACCGCAATCCTCTGCTGATGACATCAGATATTACATCACTGATGACATATGTGTCTTTATGAAAAATAAATATTTGTAATATATGTATAGCTAAAGATTAATGGAAGAAGACATGGGTAAATAAGTGTCTAAATACAGTGATGTAATATCTGACGTCATCAGCAGAGGATTGCGGTCGCGTGAGTTATAGTTGCCTGCAGTAACTATAACGGGGGAATTTCATTGGTTTTTCACGAGTGAAATGTCCAGCTAACTATAACATGTGTGAAACCTATGGTTTTTTAAGTGAATATATATCTATATCTATATCTATATCTATATCTATCTATATATATATATATATATATATATATATATATATATACATTATGCGTGTGTGAGTGTGTTATTGAGTCTCTCAATAGCACCTCAGCACTACTTCAATAAAAGCACTATTATCCGAAAGCTTCGGAGTGTCGTTCCCTCATTATGGTGGAGTGAGGGGGAGGAAAGAATGGGAGTATATACATATATATAATATCTAGAGAATTGCACTGGTAGAACATATTTTTGATGGAATTATTGCTGAAAAAGTTGGCTCCCACACCTAAATGTTAGTGAAAACGTACTCATTATTTGCTCCAGACAGCCACCAAATCACTTACTTGCAGACACTGTCACTCATGCAAACTCAGCCAGGACATAACCAACCACCTCTACCTTCCTGATTAACAAACAGGATGCAAAGTACCTTCACCCTTACTGAGCACACTAGCTGTGGCTCCCTTGGAAAGGGCATGCAGGTGCACTGCGCTCCCCTGCAAACATCATGAATGATACCTAGTGTCTATGCACACTGCATGCATACTTTCTCACACCGTAGAGAAGAGGTCCCTACACTATGGTAAGTGTACCAGTGATACGAGTTTCACAATAGAAATGCCCAAATTCTAGATTATAGGACCACTTGGCTTTTCAAACTTAGATTGTGTGCAACCTTCCTGTGATACACACAACTGCTGTTTGCTGTAGTGAAGTTTACCATCTTCTGATGAAATTATTGTGGCCTAATGTCATTCTGACTCTTGAACTGCGCAACACAACAAAATCATAATGAAAGGTTTATACATCCCTTCAAAACACATCACTAAGACAATTGCCTACCTGGCTCTTCCACATCTTCTCCTTCTATGCTCAGCACCTCTTCTTCATCTTTGTTGGATTCAACTTCCACAATCACTGCAATTTTCAGGACAGAGACATAAAAAGAAGATGAATATTGCTGTGGTACACATACTATAAAAACTGTTAAAGGTGGGCCCCAAATCAATTACAATTTTACAAAAATGTTATGTTTTCTCTTCATTCAGTTATACTGCTAAAATCACAGCTGATATGAAAATTATCTGTAGTATGAACATAGGTATCAAAGAACTATAAAAAAGAGCACAGTTTTAGAACTCTTGTGTTATGTCCACAAACGATACACTTCGGTAAAGTTCACAAGGAGGTTGTACTTGTACTAAGAACCGCAGGAGGATGAGTGGCTGGAGCATCAGTGGCAAATTACTTCAGTCCCCACAGCGGATGCCCAGCAGCTTTTGCCTGACCCTTGCACACTGAATGATCCACTGAATGGGGTCTAACATTACATATAAGGATTTTCTATAAGATAAATTAAGCTATATAGCCATGGAGCACTCTTCAAAGGTGGAATAAAGAGGCGGTGTCAGTGAAGGACAAGGGATGTGTGATGTACTAAATGTAGCTAGAAGAACTTGCAAGTTTTAATTGGGTAGAGACTCTATGTAGCTACAGATTCCTCACCTTCTAATACATCCAGGCATCAGAAACTTTACAACAGTTCCCTCAGCACACATGAAGGCGACGCCATGTGGATCCGCACTAACGTGGTCCCGCTCTGGAAATTATGTGCTGGGCCTATACAGGTGCCACTCCCATGCCAGTGATGTCAATTGCTTTTATAACTATCCATGCCCTCAGACGCAAAGCTCTAAAAGCAAATTTGTACAGATTGAAGATTCCTAGAGTTGGGATTGTATTAATGGATAGAGTCCAATCACAGTCCAGGAAAGATGGGAGGGTCGGTGAGGAATCTGCGACTAGATAGTGTCTCTACCAGAAAGAGCATTACTGAATGTAAGAAACTCGTTCTTCTGATAGAGAGTTTTAGCCACAGATTCCTCACTTTTTTAATAGATACCAAAGCAATACTTATTCTGAGGTGAGTCTGCGAATGGACTCAAACGTGAAAGCGCTGCAGGACAGAGGGGGTAAAATGCCCACCTCTGCAAACCTGACTGTCCAGAAAATAGTGCTTAGTGAACGAATAGTTGTACAACCCTGTAGCCTCCTGGTAAATTTCTAGGACAGGGACTCTACGTGCCTGCCCTAGAAAGTGGAAGCAGTTTTGGCCCTGGTGGAATGAGCACACAGAACTCAAGGAGTGCATAGCAGATCTTAATGCAGAGCACAATCTAGCGGGAGATGGTTCTCTTCTGCACTGCCTTGCTGTTTTTTCGCTCCAGTGAACCTCACAAATAGCTGATCGTCCACCTGTTGTTCTTGGTAAGATTTATGTAGAAGCTCAGTGCTCTCTGAAGTCCAATCAGTGGAGTTTCTCTTCCTCCTTACAGGGGTCAGTAGAGCATAAAACACAGGCAGGGTCATTGTTTGACCGAATAGGAATGGCATCACTACGTTAATTTGAAAGGATGTCCAAGTCTACAGAACCAGCTTGTCTGGGCAAACAGAAATGTATTGCGGATTGACACAAAGAGCCTGGACTTCGCTAACATGCCAAGATGATGGTGATGAGCAACTAAGTCTTGATAATAAGGAGCTGGAAAATTACAACTGAGAAGCGGTTTGAACGGAATGCACATCAGATATGTCCGGATCAGATTAAGGTCTCAATTGGGCAAGACAAAAGGAGAACGGGGAAACATATGTTGTAGCCCTTTCAAATATTGCAATCACAACCGGTGACCTAAACAATGAGGTCTGATCTGGCAACTGCAAGAAGGCTCTAGGAGTTGAAAGATAACCCTTAACTGTGCCCAAAGCAAAGCCTTGTCGGGCAGGAATTAGAACGAATAACAGAATGTCAGGTAATTTGGCCTGGAGGGGGTCAATCTGGTGTATGGTGCACCAAGCCACAAATCTGTCTCAGCGGCAGGCGTATACAGGTTTTGTTGAAGGATACCTGGCTGCTAAGATGACATCAAGCAACTCCAGGCGAAGGTCGAAGGTGTTTAGCTCTCACTGCTCAAATCAAAGCATGAAGCTGGGGAGTAGGAAGGCCCAGGTGCAGAACCCTGCCCTGTTGCTGTGAATGCAGGTCATCCCAACGGGACAGCCTGATCAGAGGACATGTGCTCAAACCCAGGAGTTCTGGATACCATATTGTTCGTGCCCAGTCCGGAGCCTACTAGGATAACCTGAGTCCAGTCATTCCTGATCTTCTTGAGAACTCGGGGCAGGAGTGATATCAGCGGAAAGGCATGCAGGAGTCCAAGTTACACTTGAGGTGGAACATGTCTCCAAGTAAGTGGTGCCTTGGAAACCCCAACACGCAGAAGCATTGACATTGTGTGCTCTCAGCAGTGGCAAAAAGATCGAGCCAAGACACCTTACAATACCTCCAGATGTAGCTGCCATTCGTGATTCACAAAGCAACTGAGTTAGCCCACCCTGGCATTTAATGAGCCTGTCAGGTGGCTCACCATAAAGAAAATTCCTTTTTCGTTCAGCCATTTCCAGAGGCGCAAGGCTTCAAAGGACAGGGTCCATGACCCCACACCAACCTATTTGTAGCAGTACCACATGCCAGTGGTGTTGTCCGTGAGCACCTGTACCAGGCTTTCCCTTGATTGATTGAAAGAAGGATTTCAACACCTCATCTCCAGAAGGTTGATGTGGAGCCAGGACTCTGCCAGAGACCAGAAGCCTCTAATCTCTATATCTCCCAGATGGCTGCCCCAACCCAGAAGCGATGCAGCAGTCAAAACTGTCCGCTCTGTGTGGATCAGGGAGATGGGTGAATAATAATCGCAGACCAGAAACCACCACTGCTCATCTTTTGCAGTCTTCTCCGAATTCTGAGCATGGTCGGTGAGATTCCTTTGATGTTGAGCACTGGGTTTCAGATTCAACTGCAGAGCCCGCATATGTCATCTGGTATGCGTGGCCAGCAGGATGCAGGAGGCCATCATTCCCAGCAGCCTCAGATTCAACCTCACTGGAATCCAAGCCTGAGGCTGAAATATTGGGATCATAGCCTGAATGTCCTGGACGCTCTTTCCCGGGTGAAAGGCATGAGACCGAACCATGTCCAGAATGGCTCTGAAGAAGGGGAGTGTCTGAGAAGGCGTGAGTTGTGACTTTTGGCATGTTGATTATGAACCCCAAGGATAACAGGTGGTTTGCCTTAGACTGGAGGTGGTTAAGTACCTGCAGCGAAAATGAACATCGGAGAGGCGCTGACGACAGCAAAGGGGAGCAGAGTAAACTGAAAATGCTACTGTTCCTCCAAGAAACACAGGTGGCGCCAATGGGCCGGTAAGACGGGTATAAGGAAACAGGCGTCCTGCAGGTCCAAAGCCACTGTCTGGTGTCCAGGGTCAAGGGCAGACAAGACCTGATTGATTGAGACCTGAGCCAGTGTGAGCATGTCAAATTTCTCCTTCTGGAGGAAGGAGTTGATAAGGCACAGGTTTATAAGAGGCAGACAGTCTCAGTCCTTCTTCGGCACCAGAAAGTAGCAGATATAACTACATCCTACTTCTGACACCACCACTTTCTCAACAGCCCCTTTGGCCAAAAGGGGTCACACTTCCTCCTGCAAAATGCAAAGATGGTCCTCTGTCAATCATTGAGAGGACAGTGGAAGGTGCAGTGGAGAAGAGAGAAAGGGTAAGGTACAGCCCCTGTGAACGATCTCTAGGACCCACCTGTCTGACGTGATTGCTTGCCAGCCAGGCAGGTAAGAATCAGTGGATTCTGCCTCTCACCAGATGGCTGTGTCCCTGCAAGGCCATGCTAAAGAGGACTTGTAGGTGAGGCTGCTCCATAGCCTCCACTGGAAAACTGCTGGATTCCCTGTGGGGACTGGATAGGTTGTCAGGAAAGGATGCCTCCGCCAAACCTGTGAAAGTAACAATCAAACTGTCAGGGTTCCTGAGGTGGGGCAAAAAGTCCCAGAAAGCAAGTGGGTGGTAGCCTTGCTCTCCTAAAAAAAGTTTGAAAACGAATCAGCTTTGTCTCCAAACTCGGAAGTTCCATCAAAGAGCATGTCCATTAGGGAGGACTGGACATCACTGGAGAATCCAGTTGATCGCAGCCACGCATGGTGGGGAATGGAAACACTGGTGCTTATGGCCCGCCCGTTGAAAAAGATGATTTCCAAGCCACAACAAATGATGAAATTGGCTGCATCACAACCATCTTTAATTGCCTGAGAGAGCACAAGGTGAAGATCTTTGTGCACACCAGGGAGGAATTGAGCCACCTAATCCGAAAGGGCATGTGAGTAGCATCTCAACAAACAGCTTTTGTTAACAGATTGAAGTGCGAAGCTGATAGAATGTTTCCACTCGCTTAGATTCCCTATTAGGGAGAGTGGTGGGAAATGTGTTGGGATTAGAGCAGCTAGTGGAAACCTGCACTTCTAGGATTTTTGGTGAGGGGTACTTCGAAAGAAAAGCTGGGAAGCAGAGAGCAGGGCGTTAGCGCATGGCAATTTATTAAATAGTAGAAGGGGCTCAGAAGATGTCCGGTTGGAGGACATCTGTCTTGACATTGGTTTTAACCTCCAAGGTGGGAGCTGGAAGTCAAGTGCTTCAGCTGCCCTACGCATCGCCATGGCGTGGAAGCGGATTCCTGTGTGGCTGGTCTAGGAGGAGAGAAAAATGACCTGTCTCCGGGGAGGTATCAAGACCACTGTCCACCTGTAAGTCCTCATACCGATTGTCATCCTGATAGGGCTCAGGGAAGGCTGAGCAAACTCATCACCATGGACACAGTCATTATTGAAATCAGCCCCAAAACGGGCATGCAGAAACTAAAGTGTTGTCAAACTTGTGGTAATTAAAGTGGGGAAGGCAGTGCTTTGGGGGGATGGCAGACCAGAATCAACTCGGTATCAGAGAGAACAATCGAGCTCGCCCCTTCAGGTGGTGTCAACATGCCCGGGCAGTCTTGGGTCGCTGCGCCAAAAACAGAGTTGGGAGAAGAGTCTGAGGCAAGATAGGTTTGAAGGGCCCAGATGATGCGGAGGACATGCCTGCTAGCAATTTCCCAGGTGGAAGGCCTCTTAGCTCTTTGGGGCCCGAAGCTGTGCCATTAGGAGTCTGTAGAGATCTAAAAATCCGGAGCATGGTTGCATGGAACTCTTTGATCTGACCAACCATGGATGAAGGCCCCCGAAACTCGGGATATGCCAGAACCAGCTGCAGGATCAGCTTCAAAGTCCGCTGATTTCAGGAGTGAGATCAGGAAGGGTGTAGTCAACCCCGCGATTGCTCAGACAAATGCGAGTGGGTGAGGGAGCGGAATCCTACTTAGAATTCTTGTGTTTTTTTGCACTTATTTGAGAAATTGGAGACTAACCTCTATAACGGCTCTGTCAACTCCAGCAATAGGACTGAGAAAGAACCTTGGACGTGGAGAGTGACTTGGATTGGTCCCGGTGTGGAGTCTTCTTATGCTTGGAGAAATACAGTTTCGCCTTGCGTTCCCTGATTGCTTTGGGTTCATCGATGCAAAGTCACCTCAGGCCTTAAACTGATGACTCGGCCTAAGGCACCACAGGCACACCTGATGGCAATCCGTCACAGACATATTTTTACGACAGTCCCTACAGGGCTTGAAACCTGTCGTTTTAGGGGTGACATCCCTTGCACACTGAAGAAATGTTGTGGAAAATATTGAGGTGAGTGTCACAGAGAGAATGAGAGGGAGCTACGGATCAGCTTTTGGTGGAGCTGAAAGAAAGGAACTGTTGCCAGCACTCGGAAGTGGCGTCTACATAGGCCCTGCATTTAATTTTCAGAGCTGAACAGCATCAGTGCAACGCTGCATGGTGCCACCTTCCGGTGCACCGAGGTACTGCTGAAAAGTTTCTCAATCTAGTCTGACATCTGGGGAGTATTCAAAAGGTGAGAAATATGCAGCTAGAATTCTCTAGCAGATGGAGAATTTACCCCTACTTCCTCTCCACACCCACGTGGAAGATGGTATGGGAAGACAGTAAGGAGGACGGACTGTTATTTTGAGCTGGATTGTGAGAAACAACAAATGTAAGCGTGGCAGAAGTAGCAAGAAACTTCAACAAGTGTATTACACTAACACTTGGACCACTACATGTCTGTTTAAAGTTTACGTGTTTTGTGGAAAAAATGGCCAGGGTATGTTTTATCTCGGAAGTAGTGAACTCCACCTCATAATCAATGTGTAGCTGGTCTTATGAGAATAACACTTTTAAGGCTTCACAAGACACACACCTTCAACATGTCTAAAAGTTTCTGTGCACATGTTCACATTTGTTTGGCAGCATACCTTCCTGTTGTTTATCTTTTTCCTCCTTTTTCATCTGCTCCTTCTTCAGTGTGCTCTCGTCCTCCCTTCGCACTTTCAGAGCTGATTTGGAGCTTATTGACCAAGCTTCGTATGCCAGCTGCAGGGAATTAAAATTCACATTTATTTTGGATTTTCAGTTTGTTCTGTGCCAACTCTTCGCAGCAAGCTAAGATGCATCTTCAGGTCTAGGGATGTGGATGTAAATCATTTTGAAACAATTGTCTGACATTGATCTGGCAATAATTCCAATCTATGGCAATTTATACCGGCACCCTGTATTGGTAATCATGGAGCATTGACAAAGGCTAAAGGAAATGGCATCAAGCACCCTGTGCCCCTTGTAATATTAACCTCTTGTCCGGGTACTGAGCCTCATATCTGTGGAGCCTGGGAAAAAGTGGCAACTGCAGTCAGTCATGCAGTGTTCTTTCTGTCCGTTATGCCAACTTCACGACCCCAAGACCAACTGTATCAAGTGCTGTGCCACAGATACCAAATGATATGCCCGTGCAGGCGTAGCTATGGGCGCAAGCTTTTCGCCCAGCTACGCCTGTCTCCATATGGAATGGTGGGAAGAGCTAGTAGTGAGAATTTTGCACAAAGAACAGTGGGACAATAACGTCATCAAATGGGCATGGTATATAGATGATTTGTGTATTGTTTGGAAAGGGGATAAACAAAGCGCTGGAGAGTTTATATGTAAATTAAATATCAATTACATGAATTTACATTTCACCTGTGATATAAGTGCAAGTAGTATATGTTTCCTTGATGTAGAGGTATATGTTGAAGACAATACAATGCATACACGTCGACATCGCAAATACAGCTGGCAATACTATATTGCATATATTGCATTCAAGCAGCTTCCATCCTAAACACACAATTTGCAGTATTCCATATAGAGAGGCATTAAGGATTCGCAGAATCTGTGGTAAGGAAGCTGACTTACATAAAGCACATGAAGAATGCAAACAACGTTTTCTGGCTAGGGGGTATTGTGAAAGAAACATAAACAAAGCAATACAGCGAACTTTAGCTATCCCCGTGATGACTTACTCACAAAACCTTCAAAAAACAAACTGAACCACATAGAACCTGAGGGCACAGTGAAAAATCCCAGATTAATTCTATCCTATAACAAACAAAAAGATAACATTACAATGATAATCAAAAGGAATTGGCATCTAGTACAAAGCGATCCCATAATAGGGGAGAAAATGACATTATCTCCAATTATAACATTTAGAAGAGCATATAGTACTAGTGACCATCTGGTTAGCAGTAGCCCTGAATTATCTAAAAATACAAGTTGGCTAACTAAACGTAAAGGTTTTGTTAGGTGCACGGCATGCAAGGCATGTAAACATGGTGAAAACAAAACTAGCTACAGTACACCTTTCAGTGACAAGTCATTAACAATTGACAAGTTTTTAACTTGCAAAACTGATTTTGTAGTTTACGTTTTAGAGTGCACATGTGGACTAAGAAATGTGGGAAGCACTCGTCTACAGGTCCACAAAAGAATTTTACAGCACCTAAGGGCCATAACAAATAATTATACCACATAACCGGTGGCCCGCCACTTCAATGAGTTCCATAATAAAAACTTAAAGGAATTGAAGTATTATGTAATTGATAATGTTCCCCAGCTAAGAAGAGGTGGGAACAGGGATGCAACACTCAGACGCTTGAAACGAAACATATTTTAGCGTTAGATAGCAAAAGTCCACATAGTCTGAATACCACAGAGGACTTATACACTTGGTTATAATCGCGACATTCGTTTCTGAAATCAAGTATTATACCAATGATAAAGTTTAAAATATCTGCTTATTTATATTAAATTTTAACATACACATTTCTTATATATATAATTCTTTATCTTATCATAAGTTCCCCTCTTCCCTACATGGATTAATTCTCTGTTAGTTGTGTACATAGGCTCATGGCACAACCAACTAAGTTTCCAATCACGGTGACACTTTATATAATAACATGCTGGACAGCATGAGACACTTTGTACTTTATTAGGCACTAGTTTGCACCAGTTTTAACACGGTAAAATAATTTTGGAGAATGTTCCTTAGTTGAAACCAAAAAAGTCACAAAAGGTCCGACAGTCTGGAACAAAACATCACTACCAATTGTGATTATAATACAAATACAAAAGTATTTATATATCACATCAGGATTTAGGTGGCATTGTACAAGGCCCAGTTTAATTTGTAAAATAATCTTTTTTTAACAAATTGATTGGTGTTAATAGAAGCATTCATACTGGTACCGAGAGAATGTATATTCAGGGTCTTAATTTAGGGGTATTCATTTTTGTCTTAATTTAGAGGTATTCATTTTTGTTCCTTGTCATTCAGCTATCACTGAGTACATGCGTTCCCATTATATAATTTCGATGCATATCATATGACATGCGACAACCATATTATATGTTGCGGTTCATTGACTTAGCTGAATCATTCAGCTGCCAATTATACTGTTTTCATTTACGCATACGAGATTTTTTCAATGCGCACGACCAGCTAAAATGGATTGCCTGATTCAATGGTTTGTTCAGTCCGCAATGTGATATAATTATGAAATGTCATGCGCTAACAAATCCCAATGAGTTCTTTGGTAAATTCTGTTTAAATTCAATGTACCATAACTTTATCAGCACTGACGATGAACACTGAAAAGTATTTTCTTTATGTCTATTGCACATGATGAGCACTAGCACTTTAAAAGTAACTGACGTAACACTGTCTTTTGCCCGTGAAGACGACGTGCCTAAACTCCGAGGAGACATGAAGCAGCGGCGAAGCTGTTAACGAAAATATTGGAATCACAAGGTGAAAACAGAGCACAACAACGCACTGTTAGTACTATTACTGACAAGAAAAAACTATGGCATAAACTTTGGAAAGTTCTTAAGAAAGAACAGTCTAAGTGGTGGGGAGGCCACAGCCCTGCAACAATATGTGAACTGTGACAGGATATCGCGGGGACTCAGAATATTTATCACCCCCACATTACAGAAACCTGATCCCGACATGATTGAAGAGTGGATGGTGAATAATAACGCATGCTCAATGAATATACTTCAAATATTGAGCAAATATGCAGAAAAAGAAAGCCGAAAGTTGACAGAGGAGAGTGAGGAAATCATTTCTAAATTAAAAGAACTGTACAGTAAAGAGGATTTTGACTTAGAAATGGCTAAAATTGACAAAAAGTTGGAAAAAATCGAAGATGACATCAAATAAAAAAAAACTAAGCAAATTTCGAGATGAAGTCGATTATAATAAAGGTCAGATCCTTACCTTTGGCAAGAAATTTGATTTGTTACGTAAAGAGACTAATGAACAAGGGGAGTCTGGAAAAGTACAACCCCAACCTTCAACATCCAGAGATGCAAACAGCACAGAAGAAAGAGCGACCACATCAAGTACTGAGACAACACTTGAAATCAATACTGATGATAATGAAAGTTCAGTTCTGATTGAACCAGATGCAGTAAAAGCACGTTTTTTAAAGCAGTATACGCTAATGGCCAAGGAAAGAACAAATACACAGGCACACAGCGCAAGCCCAGGAAGAAATTGTGGTCGAGGCAGAAGAGGAGGAAACAGACCAAAATTTACAAATATAACAGAAAGCCCAGTGGGAACACGTACGAGGGGCAGATTTGCGAAGAAACAATGACTAATATGACAGTGGTAAACCTCTCCGATTATGTACTGACGAAAGACCAACTTGAAATTTTATCCTTAGCATTATAATTTTTTCCCACATCTGATTTTGACTATACTGAAGCTCGTATTGATTTATTTAATTTTATCAGAAAACTCAAACTCAAAAAATGGTTCGCAATTAATAGAGGCAGCAAACAAAAAGAAGTTTGAACACAAGGGCGCACTATTCACAAGCCCAATATGGTGCTTAAGGTTTATACAATATTTTTAAACAATGATCATGGAGAACCAAAAATATTTGTCCATGTATCCTCAACAGATTATCAGGAATTCACATTGTATGTTGCAAACGATTTCTTGAAGAAAGACCCAAAGTTCCTTAAAAAAATATAAGAAATAGGAAACGATTTTGATGATGAAAGCAAAACCATGAAGCAAAATAGTAACAATTCAACACACTGTCTTCTTCTTTATTTTCTGATATGGCTTTTCAAATCTTGAATCTTTACACCAACGTCAAGTACTTCCCAAAATATATATATATATAATCCATATATATTCTGACATGCAAGCAAATGAGAAATATAGCTGATGTAGAGTTTTAAATACAGAAAACGGTGACAGGCCAAACCACCAAGTTCCTTAAACAGAAATCATAATGAATCTATGTTGCCAACACAATGTTAGGAATATGACACCACAAATCCTTAAAGAGCAAGCAGAATGTAATGCAAAAAAGAAGCGGAAGCAAAAGGACCCTGTGTGTAAAACTAATGAGAACCTGCCGCAACAGGCTTATGTGAAAATTTAGACGCCACCCGGACATTAACAGTGTGCTCACAATGCTTGCTTAGTGAGCTCCCCTGGACAATGCCGGCAGACTCACCTATATCGGTATCAGTGACAAAAAAGTGTAGCTGCAGAGGTGTATGAATAAAACCGATAGACGCTACAAATAATGAAAAAGACAAGTGAATGCAACACAAGCATCTCCGCGTTTACCATTGTGGAAAATCACGAAAAATGTGTATAAACACCAAACCGCCAGCATAGTTAAAACGCACCTTCTATCGGCGAATGTACTGCTCATAACCCTGTCCTTACGTGTAAGTGACGTTAGGTCAATGTTCAAAGTAAAAGCTGCAACTGATACGTAAACATAAAAGTATCAGAATTACCACAATAGACGTGTGGCAACATAACGAATCGTCCCAAACTAATTGGTGTGCATATTACCTTGATAAGTAGTATGCGTGCGAAAATGTTCTCTCTTGCCTCCGGAGCCAGTAGACCCCAAGACGCCGTAGTTTCTTAAAATTACACGCGTACAAGTGCGTGATGACGATCCGTTCATAAACATAAAGGACAGACTCGAAAGTCTGGAACTGGGGCTCAGAAAAAACGTGATATTAAAACAAGAAATGCTGAAGCGAGTACCTATAGCGAAAAGAGCTCCGTGTAAAAGTAAAACCAAAATGGAATAAATAAGAGGTATTCCAACATGACACAAAATAAGTGTAAATAAAACCCGCTTGCTCACAATGAGAGAGCATGTAAATCAAAACATATTTATGAACCAAATCCAGTGAAATAAAGCTGAATAATAATGGAAAGCATATCTAAAATGTGCAAACATGTGACCCCTTCTATGTGATATCTATTTGTGCTTATTCACTAGTCCCAGAAACAATTACAAAAACATTCTGCATGTCCTTCAAAAGAGTCTGGTGCATAGAGAATACACAAGAATAACAACAGTGATGGCAGTAAGATAATATAAACATGTTGACAAACAAAAAACAAAATACAAATAAATTCACAAGAAGCAAATGAGTTCAATTTTATCATTCAACCCACAAGGACACATGGTTTTTAGAAAACGTATCCAAAATGTTTCCCTTTGTGCCAGATGTCTGGCAGGATCAACATGCAGCATCGTTAACACCTGTTCTAATATGGTAAAGCGTAATTGTGGTATGGTGTGCTTTTTTTCACTCCAGTGTACTGCTAAGCATGATTTCGTGTTGACAGTGCGAATCATACTTTTGTGTTCAGTCAGTCTGATTTTGACTTTTCTCGTGGTTCTTCCAAGATATACAAGGCCACAAGGACACTTGATGGCATATATAACCATACTAGTATTGCAGTCTGATGTATGCTTCAACTTTATGAGTTTCCCTGTATGTGGGTGCGCGAATTTGTCACAGTGACCACAGTTGTGGCATTTCCGCATACCCAGCTGTCCAGTGTCAGTACTTAATGAGTCTTTCTTTCCTAAAAACTCCTTAATGTTCTTAGATCTAGAGAAAGCGAAGATAGGAGTACCTTTAAAGACTTCCTTGAAGTTGTGTTCCTGTTCTATAATTTCCCAACGTTTTTGGATACACTGTTGAATCGATGTATCTGCAGTAGAATATTTCAGAACACAGACCTCTCTATGTAATGCAGGTTTAACAGATTTCTTTAATAACTGTGATCTGCCTAAGTTGAAAGCTTTTTGTTTGGCTACCTCTAAGACTTGAGATGGATAGCCTCTCAGGGAATATTGGTGTGATACAATCTCAATGTCAGTTTTGCCCTGACTATCATC
The DNA here is from genome assembly GCF_964204655.1 of Triturus cristatus. Taxonomy (NCBI): domain Eukaryota; kingdom Metazoa; phylum Chordata; class Amphibia; order Caudata; family Salamandridae; genus Triturus; species Triturus cristatus. Next base: position 1,592,243,721 of record NC_140590.1, read on the forward strand.
TGAGCAAATTCTTCTAACCCTGATAAATTGTGATAGTGGTAAATGGTTTTTAAGAGCCAGTGGGTGAAAACTATGGTAGCGGTTTGGTGTTTATACACATTTTTACAGATGGATTCCGGTTGTTCAGGACGTTTTGTAATATAAACAGCGGCGACATATGGCAAAGATATGCACACTTTCATTGATGACCCGTTTTATGATAACGCTATTTTTCTCGACTGGAAGCAGTATCAATGGAGAATGTGAAATAGCGCAAAGGGATGTGAAATAATCGTCAAAGTGCATTGTGGGACTTGCTGTTTATGAGGTGACTACGCAGCACATTGTAGTCCAATCATGTGCTGAAAAAAGAGAGCGTCATGCAGTCTACCAAAGAAGTCTCACCTGTGATCAAGGCTACACGATAGCTGAAACGCGTAAGGACAGTGATTTTACAACCTCATGTTCGCCTGGGTGTTTGGAAATTAAAACACTTGTTACTTCAAGGAATCCGGTGTGCGGTGCCTTTCTTTTCCTGTGGAGTGTTCTGTGGGAAGAAAAGTTTGTTTGGATATATATATATATATATATATATATATATATATATATATATATATATATATATATATATATATTCTTCCACAAATCCAATAAAGCGATCACTCAAGAGGTTATTCCAACAGCAGTAAATTTCTTTTCAGTGAAAATAAATCAACTGGTGGTGGAATAACCTTTTGAGTGATCGCTTGATTGAATTTGTGGAAGAATTTGATATCCGGTAACCAGCGATCAGCCTGCCTCGGGCGTGTGGAGACAGAAGTTATAGTTAGGACCATGTTAGCGGTTTTTGTCTTGCCTATATCTTTGGTGCTGGAACGTTTTGGGGTGAACCGTCAAGCGGGAGCTGAAGAAAAAGGGGGGTAAAAGAAAAAGGGGGGTAAAAAAAAAAGGTGTTTCCCATGTTAATTACCATAGGGATTTTGAACATGACTACAGTCCGAAACGCTGGAAGGCATTACACCGAATTTGGCAGAAAGGTAGCTTTTGGCTCCCAGATCACACTTTCAGTTATTTGGTCTAAATCTGTTCAGTAGTTTTGGAGATATTAAAGGAAAACCAAATTTGTATATCAGGGCGGAGTCTAAGCACAGCTCTCATGGTGGGACCTGATTGCCTGCCAACACTTCACCCAGGAAGTGTTGGCAGCCATCTTGGGACCAATAAACATGATAGCACCCCTTTGAAATACGATTTAGTGAACGGCATGCTTTTGAGTGTCACAAAAAGGAGAACATATAAACGGTGATAACAGATGTTAGTTACACTATAAATCATTTGTTGATGTTACCATATTAATTTTTTGAATTATGGTGTGTTATAAGGGGATTTTCCCCTGTGAAAAAGCCTTCTGCTGGGATTTCATGAATCGTTTTTGAGAGAAACCTGTTTTCTCATGATTTTCTCATAGAGGTTATAAAAGGTGCTCCAGAAGCTAATATAAGAATATATTTTCTGTGAATACACACTATCTTTTTCAGCCATATGAAAATGAAGTTTGACTTTTTCAGTAAATCGTGTACTTCCAACAGAAGCAACCTGTCAGTTGATTCCCTTGTGTTTTACTGCAGCTTACCAGTGTGCTCTAAAGAACCACTAAAGTGCTAACAGTGTTACTTATAACAAAAGTAGGCACACCTGAAGCCCCGTTTATTGACTCAAACTGGTAAAACTTAAAATATTTAATTTAGAAAGGCACAAATGAGGGAGCTCAGTTTGTCATAGAAAATATGGTTAGTGCTGTAGAAAGAAAAATTAAGACACATTAAAACATTCTGACATGCAAACTGAAACGTGCGCTTCTAACACCAGCAGCAGATTGCCAGTTAACTCCCTGGTGATTAGCAGCTTTACTACAGTGCTCAAAGGAGCAACTAGAGTGCTAACATTCTGAATTCATGCCAAAAGTGTGGCGTATCTGAGCGCCATCTTAATGGAATCAAAGTAGAAAACTGAAAGCATTTTCTACTGAGAATACTGCAGTAAATGAGGAAATTAGGGAGCGTCATAACAAATAAGTCTCCCAAGATGGGCACCAGAAAAAACGATCACAAATATCACCCAAATGTAGCCCAAGTATAGGCAAATGACAGAAGTGTGCAAAACACCATTTTTTTTTTGCAGTTTTATATAGCGCAGACTAGACTCGAAGACACATTCGTTTTTGTTTTAGGCATGGGGAGATTAAGTGTTTTGCCCAGAATCACAGGCTGCCAACCTGATGCCGAAACTCAAACCTGGTTCCCCAGTTGCAAAGTCTGCAGCTCTGGCAGTAAGGTCACATCCTCTCCCTTAAATGTAACGTATAATCAAGTAATCAACTGGATTAGAAACAACATAAATATAGAAGCATATTTAAAAAGTGCTTTTATACTATTTGAGAACTCAGAAAATATGCCCTCATTTTAGTTGTTTAGAGCAATGAGCATAATTTCTATGGGAATAAGATCCTCTCATGGAGGAGGGTTCAGAGGCAACAAGTTGACCACATTGTGCAGGAGGAAGGGGCTGTGGCAGCACAACATACCGTGGAGGGCAGGGGCAACAAACCAACCATACGCTACAGGCAAGAGAGGCTGTGGTAATATAAAGGACTATTGAGGGCAGAAGGAGGAGGCAGTGGCAGTACAACCATACATGCCAACAGACCTCATTCAGGCAGGAGACTCCAGATATTTTTAATCTCAAAATGACTTTATTTTATCTGTCTCCTGTCTAAAATCTACTCTTTTTCAATGTAAGTCAATGGGAAATATCAATTCCCCAGGTCTTTTTTTAAAATCTCTCTCTTACCAAAGTCAAAATGTTGCCAAGTAAGGTACATTGGATAATGGTGTGCAGGAGGAATGATGCAGGGGCATGCAACTGAATAGGAGAGAGTAGGAAGGAGATAGGCAGGAGCATCAAACTGACCTTACAGGGTGGGTGTCAGGGATTGCAGCAGCACAATACACCACACAGGGCGAGCGGGGCGGCAGTGCTGCACAACCGACCATGGAAAGCAATAGGCAGGGGACAGGGCCATGCACATGGACACACAGAGTAGAGGGGAAAGAGGCAAGGCCAGCATCTGGCCATTCCGGACCGACAGGAAGGACAGCTGCAACATAACTGACCATGAAGGGTAGGAGGGAGGGGGCAGGGGCAAAACAGCAGACAGACAAGGCAGGTGGGAGGGGATAGGGGTCTACACATGGAAAACAAGGGCAGGGGGCAAGTTGACCCTGGAGGGTTGGCGAGACGGGCACTTTAACCACAACACACCATGGAGGGCAACAGTGAGACTATAATGGCACACACACAGACAACAAAAGGAATTTGGGAGGGGGGTCAGGGGCAGCAAGTTGGCCACATATGGCAGGGGGAGGAGCTCTGCCAGCACAGAAGACCATGCATGGCAAGTGAGAGGGCTAATGGCAGCACATAGGCCATGGTGGGCAAGAGGGGGACATGCAAAAAGGACCATGGAGGACAGAAGGGATGGTTAAGGGCTGGACACAGACAGAAGAGGGCAGGGTAAGGGGTAGTTGCAGCACGACAGAGCATGGCGGGCAGAAGGGCAAAAGGGTATGAGGGAGTGGCAGCAAAATGGACCATGGAGGACAGGAGAGAGTGGATAGGGCATGGAACTTGGACAGGCAGAGTGGAGGTGGCAGGGACAGGCAACAGCCATCTGACCATGCTAGGCAGGTGGGAGGGGCAGTGGCAGCACAACAGGACACTCATAGTAGATAGGAGGGCGGCGGGTCTATGGAATATGGTGGGCAGAAAGGAGGGAACAGGGGCATGCACACAGACATCGGAGGCAAGGGGAAGGAGAGTAGAGGCTGCAACCTAAGCACAGAGGGTAAGCAGGAGGGCAATGATAGGGCACAGAATTGGGGAACGGAGGGCAGGAGGAGTAACAGAGACATCAAGCTAAATGGTGCAGTAAAACTCAGTGGTCCTCAAAATTTCAGGCTTTTCATTAGAAGATCATTTTAGACTTTTGTTGATTTTCATTCATTTCCATGTCGAATGAAAGTCGAAAATAATAATAATAATAATAAAAATACATGCTTATTGTATGGTGAAGGGTACCACAATTGCGGGGTATTACTATTACACAGTGTTGCCCAATTTAGCCACACTAGAAGGATGAAGAGATGAGTTTGCCTTGTTAAATTTATCAGAAGCAAAAGCTTATTTTTACTGAGACATGCTGGAAATTTGAATCCTTTATACACAATTACAACTGACCTGAATTCCAACTTTTATTGCAATATAAATCAAAGGCAAATCATACTTGTCAATAATAAACCATAATTCTCATTTACTGTTGACTTAAAACTTGAAATCACAATTTAAGTCATTTGGCTTTAGCAGGATGAACCGACTTTCATATTTTACTCACCCCCAGTTGTCACAGTCTAGGTAAGTGCTCCAAGTCTGGGTCATGGCATTCAGGAGTTACCCTTGATTACTACCCTGTCCAAATCCTCGGGCCACAAGAAGATTTGAAAGCGTTCCCAAGTCATGACTGATATAATTTAGTCATGAGTAGAGTATCTAGAGGACTCAGTATGGTTACATCAGTCATATGGGTGACTGTAAATGTTGCTGGGTGAGCCTATATTGCAAAGAAGCATTGCCTCTCCAATAGAAGTGAATTAATTCTACAAAGCTTCCGCCAAATTAATTCCTTTCGAGACATCCATCTATCCAAACCATCAACATGTGCCCATTTGGTACAATGAAAATAAAAACAAAAATCCCTGCACTTCAACGCCACTGAAAGAAATGTAGTTGCCACCTGCTCGAATTAAGTCCTGGCACTAACCATACCAAAAACCATCCTTTACGACTGAAAATGAATTAAAATCCTTCATCAAGAAGGCAAATGACTACATTATTCCAATTGCATCTCTGATGTAAAATGCCCAACCAATGTACTCTCCAAAACCCACATTGAATTCAGCAATTTAGAATGCATGACCACAAAGATTCCCCAGCCTCAAACTTTTTGTAACTCCACTTCAGACAACCTTATGGCTAAAGCAAGGGTGCCAAAACAGCAAAGAGGGAAGAAACCCCTTGCCATCTTGCCCACAGAGACCAAGATTAGAGACTACACCAACTTCAGACACCGGACTCTGGCCCCCTTGAAGCATCACTCACTATCCCAATTCTATAACCTGGTCAAAACTGGTGGATCTGCTAGTTCACCAACAGACCCCTGTCCAACGCTATATTCAGCAACATCCTACCCTGAATGGTTGATAAAATCCCACCTAATACCATTTTCAACATATTCCTATTGCCAGGCACCTTCCACTTAGACCTCAAGATAGTCGACATTCTACATCGATTATACATAGATCCATCAAACTGGCCAGCTATAGACGAGTCTTGAATGGTTTATTCTTAGGAAAACTGAACAAAAGAGAGGAGTTTGCTCAGATCTGTGGCTAACTGGAAGAAATCAATTTACACTTTCAGACAAATTCATTTTGTTTTGCCTTGGGAGAGGCACCAAATCTGCTCGGATTGCCATTTGCTTTGTCATGAAGACCATCATGGACAAGAATGCAGTCAT